>NC_136071.1:508979157-509579157 GCF_964261635.1 Lissotriton helveticus | reverse complement strand
TTGCCTCGACTCCTTTGTCTGTGAACTTATTGCCTCTAAAAGACCATTAAGGCACTCTTGCCTCCTTGATATCCTCCTTATTACCACAATCACCTCGCCTGACCCCCCCTAACTTGTTTCTATGCTTCCCTCCAACCCAGTTACCTCCATGCTTCCTTGACTCCTTTCTGCTCTTGTCTCCTATCCGTTGTTATTCTTAACGCTCCCCTTAAAAGATTTCCATATTTCCCTCCCTCTAGTTACCCAACTGCCTCTTTTGCTCCCTCATTGACTGCTTTCTTCCCCTGTTCCCAAATACAACTCTCCACTCACCCATCCCTTTTTGGTTGTCCTCCTTTAAATGTATTCGTTTTGCTCCCACTGGACTCCTTTCTTGTCTCTTAATCCTGGCTTACATTAGACTTCCCACTTTCTATCCCGAAAATCTCAAAAGTGCCTTGCAACAATTCCCTTTTCTTAAGCAGCATTACTAACTTTGAAGAGTTTTTAAGTTGGAGGCAACAGGTCAGGATTTACACTTTCCCATTGACCAATGGTGGAAGTTGCAGTGATCCATAGAAGAGAGGGAGAAAGATCATTGGTTAAGATAAGAAGATGTTGAGAGGAGTAGCGGCTCCAGCTCAGCAAGCAAATAGAGCCTCGAAGAGGAGCTACAAACCTATGACAGAGTACAAATAACCAGAAAAGGATTCTGCCTCACAAGCAAGATTGGAGATCTGACACCAACATTACCGTTCGTTGATTTCACATGGTGATCCCAGCAGATAGATCCATTCCTTGGTCACATGCATTCCTTGGCTTGGCTGCACCAGCATATCTGAATGCCACTGTGGTTCCTAAACGGAGTCAATGCTCTTGCGATGAATGTGAGCACTTTATTCTGCCGCTAATGGGTCAAATGTGCACTGGTTGCTGGGGAATGAGCATTTGTCAGGACAAAAATCACCAGATAGCATACTTGGTGGCCACCACAGCAAGTACTTTAACAGCACGTAGACTGGTATCGCTGTTCACAGATTCACATGAACGGACTTTTAGCCTGATTGATATCTGCATCTCTTGAATTTCAAAAATACTATAAGTATATGAGAGGCATTACTTACATTTTTATCTCCTGCTATTACCTGGACGAGCAGTAAAATAAACAAGTATTCATGTGCTATGTTTTATTAAAATTTAGGACAGCTGTCAGAGCCTTGACATGCTACTCAAGTGGAATGCATTCAAAATGCACAATAATTGTTCGGCAAGTAGTAAATGATTTATATTTATATACAAATGTAAAAACAAAAATATCCTCAATTCATGGTTTTCCAAAGCCATGACCCAGTGGCAGAAAATATACTGCCTTAAACAAAAGCGGACAACTTGACTTCCAATCATAAAAAGAATCACATATGATAATGGGATCAGCTCGTATATTTATCCTTGTTCAACAACATTTGGTTAACAGTTCAAGCCAAACAAGAACATTTCAACACCAAAGAAACATTTAAACAGGATCTTCATCTGGACATGTTAGGATGCACCCAACATACCAGTGGAGTGTATGCCACTAACACAGTGGAAATAAGCGAAATATGTCACTTCACTTCACTACTACCAATACGCAAGCAAGGGATCCAAAGATCTCCACCACAGGAACAATGATTCAAAGGCTCCCCTGAAGTTCCAGGGCCCGTTCCCAAGACAATGCTGCGAGCATGTGACAGAATCTCAGGAGCCCCCTTGACCCCATGTTCCTACAGTGGGGACCTATTCTACTATGTAACTCTTTGTATGATTGGCAGGGACTTCTTCCTGTTTTGTTGAAAGAGGTTTATTTACTGTCACTTGGTCACCACTCACATGCACTGCACCGTCTCACGTTTCATTCTTTGGAACAGCATGCATAGAGGATATATTTGTACCTAAATGTGTATACATATATAAATGTATTATTTACTACCTGCTGGGCTGTGATTGTGTACTTGGATGCATTCCACTTGAGTAGCATGTCAAGGCTCTCACAAGCATCCTAAGTTTAGAATAAGCCAGTTAACATTACCCTAGTACTAAGGAACATAGGCCCTGTCAAAAATTACTGATTACTTTTACGGGGCCTTTTATTCAGGTCTTGCATTTGCTCAAAATCCTGATACACTATGGATTCCTAACCACTAGGTTGTTACTAAAGGCTAAAATAATGCCAGCCACATCAGTGATTGGTGTTATTGCGATTTATGCTATGAATTATTTCCATATTTATGAACTCTATAAACCACTGGTTTCTTGATGAAGCTGAGGATTTAACCTGTTATAAAGCAATTGCCATTGGCTGAACAATCTTGGAATACCATCTTTGGCTAGTTACTTGGATTTTCACACTTCAAACCTATCTCTGCTAGTTATTAGACATTCAGACTGGTATCGGGATTAACGGTATGCCAACCCCAATATGGGCTTACTGGCTTGTCAGATACACCATCCACTGTTTGTAAATTCCATAGAGTCTAGATTTGTCCTTATAATTTGCAAATATTTTGGATTATGGTGGTCAGTGCTCCCTGCCACAATTCTTTAAGATCTCATATACTACTGCTCTAATTGTATTTATCTGCCATTTCTAAGCTCTTGCAAAGGATCATATTCCATCATGGGAACTCCGTTCTTCAAAAGTGCCATATTCCCATGTCGCAGGAGACATCCTAGTAGAATGAGTAGTGGCTGAAAGACTTTGT
The DNA here is from genome assembly GCF_964261635.1 of Lissotriton helveticus. Taxonomy (NCBI): domain Eukaryota; kingdom Metazoa; phylum Chordata; class Amphibia; order Caudata; family Salamandridae; genus Lissotriton; species Lissotriton helveticus. Next base: position 509,576,437 of record NC_136071.1, on the reverse strand, counting down.
CTCAAGTGCCAGCCTTTCACCTATGCAAACCTGTTTTCATAGAAGCCAGGCAGCGAATGAGCACATGCAAACTCTAACAAGAGAGCACTCTCAATTGGCCACCCAATCACAATCAGGCTTTACCCTGACAACTGTTCTTGTGCACATTCACAGCCAATCAGGTACGTGTCCCCCCACAACCCAAAGAAGTTTGCTGGATACATATGGCACATTGTCAAGAAAACACAAAGAGTGCCGGCAGATAATACAAAAGGCAATCCCCACAAGATAAATGTTGAAACAGAGGGTATAATAATGACCATATGAAAAAAGTATGTTGGGCCCTCCTTACGGAAGAGGTTTTTTTCAGGACTAAGCGCCCATTGTTGAACATTTTCATACCTTTGCAGGCTTTGCGGTCCGTGATGATCTTCGTCATGTCCCTGTAGAATCCCTCTTTGCAGTAATGGCAGTGACGGCCCGCGGTGTTGTGCCGGCAGTTCAGGCACACCCCGCCACTCTTCCTACCGGACAGCTTGTAGAGCTCCATGTTGAAGCGGCACCTCCGGGCGTGCAAGTTACAGTTGCAAGCTACAAGTGGACAAAGCAAAGGAAAATGTCATTTTTGATGCAACGAAACACAGACAACCACATACACAAAGTCATCGTTTGACATTGCACCATCCTCCTACGCGAGGACCTGCACAGGACTCACGACTCAAACATTGTTAAGTCTAAGCTGACTCACTTGGTCTCTAATCACCAAGCATCTTTGTTTAATTCTCTTCCGCTTAAGGATGATCACGGTTTCTTTCAGGAGGCACATACAACACAGGCTACAGAGACCACACAATATAATCCCAGATGGACGAAGTGACATCATAGAGATTCACACACAAAGATAGCCCCAACATAGGCAGCATGGCGGTTTTAAGCAATGCCTCTCATTTCTTTGAGACAATGACTTTTGTAATTACAGAGGATGCAAAGGCCACAGTCTGATTTGGTCCTTTCAGGTCTTGCCTACCAGTCTCCACTACCAGACAGCACTGGCTATCTGGTTGTCAAAGACGTGTTGTGAACCTACATCGGGCTTACAGTCTGCCCTGCTTACCGTTGGTTGGCTTTATTGTTACTCATTTATTCGCTTCCTATTCAATGCTTTGTCTTTCTCTTCTTGTGTTTGTCCCTCCCCTGAAGCATCCTCACTTTATCATTCTTTTGATTGGCTGACTTGTATCCTTCCACTGCTCACATGTAGGGAACTACTTTTTTCTTTTTTTGTTAAGTTCCCCATGAGAGCACGTTTTCCAGCTCTCTCCCTGACATATTGTGATGCATACAGGCGCCTACAGAACGACCCAATCGGCCACAGTGGTAACATCATGATCTCTCTTTTCTTCTTTTTTATTTTGCGGACGCTGTTCAGCATTGACTAAAAAACATTTTGCTTTGGGATACTGTATTGGCAAAGCCAATAGTTCCAAAAGGCTAGAGCTCTAAGCTTTGGCAATGCTCGTTTTTAAAACCCGCAAAAAAAAATAATGAACCGGATTCATTAAATACAATGCAAATTGGGAACATTATAATGAAAAAACATTAATTGTCTCAGAATAGCACCTGGGATAATAATTAATCCCACCCTAGCATCTCCAACCTGAAATGTACTATGATAATCAAAGCAGGTGGCAAAAATAGATAATTTAGCAAGGCCATAAAAAGACTGGCAGTTAGCCAATACCAGAAACCTCTCTGCATGTTTGTAGGGCATTATATTGCAAAATCAAGGACTTTAGGTATGGTGGTTAAGAGAGCTCAGGTCCAAATAGAAGATTCAAGCATTATAGTTTGAAATCTATTGGCTTTGCCAGTGCTTTGTTTTCTCCACACTTTGTAATCTCTGTGCATGGCAAGGCACCCATCTTGAAATTAATTTTATTAAACTGAAAAAAAAAACATTCATATATGACCCCTGCTAAAGCATACACATTTACAGTGGTTGATTGATTGACTTTGTAAGGGTTCAGTACAGTCAATATAAGATGGCCATCATGCGCGCACATGCAAAGGCAGTGGCCATCTTGAAAGATTTTTTATTAGAGCAAAATAAAAATCATTTATAGATGGCCTCTGTGCATGCACACAAGTAGGCCATCTTTTAACTTCATTTTAAATTAACTTCATTTTAAATTTAACATTCCAAGATTAATTTGGAAGTTTGTATAACATGACAGCTGGTATCTTGGACTCTCAACACAACAGTACACTTTTCAGCTAAATGCTACATATCATGTTCAGGTTTTTTATTTCTGTGATGTTTTTGTGACATACTTACAAACTGGCCCTCCCTTAGGAGTGATAGTGTTAATGTAGGAAGTATGCTGGCCAATTTTATTTGTTAGCCATATTCCTCTCAGCCACAAATGGGTTCTGCACATAGAACAGCTGAAGAAGACCTGAATGAGGCCAAGGCTGAAACTAGAGACATTCACTGATAAAAAGCTAGAGACAACACCAATGATAAAAATATGTTGCAGAAGTCAGAATCAGAAACATATTGGCCTTATAAGTAGTGAGCACTGCTCATCAATATGAACAATAGAGAAGGCAATGCTTGACAAGGAGGGTCTCCCCAACCAGTCGTTCTACCTTTAGTCACCTTCCGTAGATGGAGTCTACCTTAAAGTCGTAGCCAATCAGTTGCCCACGCATTGCTTAGACCCAGAGCTTCTCTTCTCTGCATACCCGGTTGATGTTTATCTAGTTATGTAGATGGCCCAGTGCAATGGACGCCCACCCATGGCTCTCCTTCTTTGGAGGATTTGAATGTGCCGGTCCCTGCCTCAGACATGTGTGAGAGGCAGCTACACACAAACTGTTACTCATTCGCTAACATCTTAGAAGGCAGATCCTAGGCAGATAATGACTACCAAAGCCATCAAAAATGCCTAATTTACTGCCTAGGCCAAGACCATCAATAGTGCCCAATTTACTGCCAAGACCATCAATAATGCCCAATGTACTGCCTAGGTTTAAATATGATCACCCTACATGTTCTCCAGCTTCAGCCTTCTTTATTCCAAATGCTACATCCCAGTTTCTAACGTCGCACTCATTGGTTTTCTTAAACTTCAGCACTCCTGCAAGGTGACTATTTTATCAAATATCCTATAGATTTACTCCTGCGTTTGCCATTCTTCAGTCTCTTGTAGTGGCCTTGGACTCAAGAAATGACCTTCCACAGACCAATGCTGGACTCTTCTAGTGCACGAGATCCCCTTATGAAAGCTTCTATAAAGACCCAATCCGTCTTTCTTTCTCCAGTATACACGTTTACAAGATGACTCCACTCCAAGGAGGACTTGTAGCTTAAACCATTCACAAACTAAATGCCCAATTTGTTTTAAGGCTAAGTTTTGCAAAGTTTCCAATTTTCGACCTTTGTGAACGGTCCAGGTTTTTGCTCCCACCCCCCCAAAAAAATGTGTTCCAAGTTGTAAGAGACTTTACACTGCCAAGCATGATAGATATCACTCTAATCGAACCCAGTTAAGCCGGAAAATGTATGCTGGATTTTTCTTTGCAAATTTACCTTTGGTTAAGCTTTTGCATGCACAATGGAGAATGATCGCCAAGGTTTCTCGAAAAGTTTACTTCATGCAAAGGATTTTCTTGCACAGAAGAAGAACACAAAGGTCCTCATTCAATGCGGTATTCCCGCTCCCGGAAAAACCAATCAGTAATTAGAGCAATGGGAATACCACACCATTCCAACTTTAACTCTGAATGTGCCTTGCCAAATGGGGACTTACCTAGGGCATCTATGGTCCCAGACAGTATTTTCCTAGTAAATCTTTATTTTTGAGTAATATCCTAACTGAACATTTCTCCAGTTTTTGTGCTGCTCAAAAGTCCCGCGGGAAAAGATCGGGAGTGCAATATTCGTACACTATTCACATCCCAATTAAGCTGTCATAATGATACTGAATTGGTTATTGTGAAATATATCTAATTCAGAACAATTGTGATTGTATCATGAGCAGGTCAAGGGTACACGCGGGTAAGCGGTGTCCACCCACTATTTTCCCAGAGTGGACACCGTCCACCCTGCCAAGAAAGTTGGCCCCACTAAAATATGCTGAACTCATCCCGGTGATACTGGGACACATTCTGAAGTGCCTGCACGTTGTCTGCTTTCTTTCCCAGAAGCAACCTTGCAGGCAGCGAGCGGGCTATGTTATTTTATATTTCAGCTGGGCACAAAACAAAGGCCGAAGTTAAGGGACCTCTAGACCTTCTTTTGTTCAAGTATCCTGGCTGGGAGCTATCTGGAGCCCACACCTAGAAGCAATGCATTTGAAAGGAAAGAAAGGCACACAACTTGTTGTTACTTCACAAGTACTTAAGAGAGGCATGGTTTTGACTTTGTTCAGTCCCTATATATAAGAGATATGCATTCACTATAAGAATGCCAGATGTGTTGGTCTCTCACAGTATTTACACAAATAACAATTTAAATACAACTATTTTGTTTTATTTCTTTTATATTGCTAATCATACCAATGCAGCATGTCCGAGCGCTTTACAACACAGGTATACATTGACAATAAACCATATAAATGTAAATGTAATCAGCGTCCAGGATGTGTTACATAAGACAGTGAGGGTTCCAAGGTGTAGGAGTCACATGTCCTTAATAGCTCACTGTGCTTTATGAGAAGGATTGCAATTTATGAATTGCAAGTGACAAAAAGAATATCTTTGTTAAAAGCAGTAACCCACTTACCCATCTACTTAAAATACAAATCAGTCCTCTGCATGTCACATTTGCCGGAGACACGTTAACACTCTATGCTACTTTATTAAAAACTGAAGCTAGACAAAACACAGATCTCTCCCGCAAATGTGTTAACCTCCAGTTATTTTACCATTAATATTATTCCTTGAGATTAAATGGACACATAAATCTCTGCAGCAGGTGCCTTAACCCCATAAGATATTTTAAAATGCAGACTCTGCAACCAATTAAGCAGAATAGATTTACTGTGAAATTTCTGTTTGTTAGCAATTCCTTTGTGGTAGAGTTTTTTTTTAAAAAGTGTATAAATTGAGGCCCAGATTTTGCGTTTGGGTTGCATCACTTTTTTTAAGCACAACCCGACACAAAATCTCATTTGTTAAAGCTTGTAATGCACTCAAATGTACTCATCCTAAACATGTGTTTGAGGTGTTAAGAACAGATGTCACTTCTTGTGATGACGCTTCCTGTGATGTCACATGTGATGCCATACTCCGTGATGCCATGCGCTGTGAAGTCACTTGCATACTGCCTAACTTGGTTAGACCCCCACTTTATTTTAAGGACTTATGCCCTGATCATGTGTATGTGCATGGCAACAATTGTTGCAAAAGTTGCACGTTTTGCGTGAACTGGCAAAGCAAAATACATTTCCAACCTTGCAAAGCTGCAAAGTCTTTCAAAGACCTTTGCGTAGGTTGAAAACATATGTGCAACTGTATACACCTTTAAAGAAACTAATCTACTGTTGAGGTCTGGTAAGCAGGAAAGCATGCTCCGAATTAATTTGTTTTCCAGGCCTAGACCATACAACAGATGAGGGTTTCGTCGCTGAACAAATTAAACCCTATAATACCTCAGGTAGTTGACAATGCTCAACACGAGGCCTTCTGATTAATCCAGGCCACACTACCAGAACTGGGCACAGTACACAAGGGTGCTCCAAATCTGAATGCAGTACCCTACACGTGGCTGCTAGGGGGAGCTTCCCTGATAAGGCCTTTTGAATTAGACAGAATGGTAAGGATATGCCTACAAAAATAGACACAACACTGCAGATGAGGCTTACCAAGGAAAGTGACAAGAAACCTCCGGCTCACTTGTGTATTAACAACAAACCTCCGGCTCACTGTTGTATTAACAGTAGCACCTGTGAGCTTAGAGGCCTCTCTGTTTCCATGTTTGCAGTTCAAATTAACAAGCCCCTGGCTCTCTGCTCCCTTCAGAGCTTTGAAGTCTGGGAGTTTTAATTGGATTTGAACGGCTTATTTTCCTGGGGTTTCCAGTTCTACAACATCACAGGCAGTTCAGAGGATATGAAGGGACCTGGAGGTGTCGCCTTCACAGCCTGTTGCCTCCCCCAAGAGTGGTGTGTGGTCACCATCTGCTCCCGGGTGATTGTAAGCAGTGGTGGCCATTACTGTTCTCTTCCAAGAAGAGACTGAAGGGGAATCTAGGCAAAAAGATGGATGGGGGAATAATCTACAATATCACACCAAACACCTGGCCACATTGCGTCACAGCATACCCAATAGCATGACCAAATACAATAACCCATTTAACATACCAAGAGATCAAACCAGATCACATACTAAAACATCACACACAGAACACACAGCAAAATCCAAATTCACAGCCCCACCACTACTCTGCATGCAGAGACGTAACGCATAATTATGCCCTCCTTTGTATAATGTGATCAGTGGACCTGAATTTCCCATACCTGACAATACTTATCATTTAATGGGGTCCCCTTGAAGGTTTGGGGTGCACCCCGGCATTACCCCCCGGACTACATAAGAAAACATTGTATGCCATAAAATCAAAACACTGAATATCACACACAGATCATACCACATAATGCTAACACCACATCACATGTACCACACCGCATACTTTCAAAATACACAACATCATACCACACCAAACAACATCTAGTATCTGAAACATCACCCTGTTTCAGTTCACACTCCTGTATCACACCTCATACATATCATACAGACACAAACTCAAGGAGGTGGAAAGACAGAACTGGTAACATGCCAGCCAAGCCTCTTTAAACAGCAGAATACTGAGATTCACAAGTACACAGCAAGGGTCATTACTTGCCAGACTGGAGAGGCTCCCCTCAGTTTGGTAATGCTCAGGTGAAATCTTGAGGGTGAGTAGGCTTGCTGTTCTGAAAGTGAATTGTCTGTGCAAAACACATTAACTAAACCAAGGGCCCTTCATCAAAAACATCCCATCACCCAACATTATAAAATACCCATCCCAAACCTAACAACACTCATCGTGTACAGGCAAAAAACATACCCCACCACACAAACTATACCCAAAATCATGCTCTTCCATTTTGCACCATACTGTGGTTTACACCACAGAACCTCACTTCACACCTAGTGTAATCATAGAACATCGCTTCAGAAACCATGTGTCACCACATAACACCTTACCACAACGTATCCCGCCCCCGTATCGTACTAAACTATGCAGCTCCACACCACATCACTCACAACCACACGATTCCACCCTGCATCACGTTATACCAGATAGGACAACTTATTTTTACTATACAGTACCACGCACAATACAAAACAATCTACACGATATTACATTCTCTGGAGATACACAGAGTTAGATGTGTGTGATAAAATGCTGAAACTATATTTTCAATGTGAATTTTTTACTTGGGAAATCAGAATTGAGATGCATATTGCCACAGGGTCCAATTTAGTCTAGGTTGTTCTAATTAACCATCAACAGTCAATGACTGGAGTAAATCAAATGCATTTGGCTTTTCTAGGACAATCAGCAGCCTAGTCACGTCAACCACTGGCAGCCACAGGCAATGTCTTCCATTTTAATAAAACAAATGTAGGTCTTGGAGAGGATGGTCACCATAACCAGATGACAAGTGGGAGGCTGCTGGGGACAACAAGTGCCAACTTGGTCTAAAAACCTGCACAACGTTCCACCAAAGTAGGAAGACTGAGAGATTATATGTAACCTGAGTTCATCAAGGTCTGCATCTGGAACCTCAAATGACAGGAACTGAATAATCATGCACAGGTTGTATATCATGCTTATTTCAGCAAGAACCACAAACAGATTGCAATTGCACCCAATGCACTGAATCATGTGCTAAAAAAGTATACAATCTGCACTCTTTCCATCATGTGTCGAGTGTGACAATACAGCATGACTGCAGTTTTTGCACTGCCTGCTTAGTACAGCTACACAGGTACTGGAAGCAACACCATGTGTACCAAGTCTGAGGAATTCAGAAACACTGCACCATTTCTATTTTATGCTTAGCAGAAGTACATACACACACACCCACAGTAAGTCCTACACTAGTTGCATCATATGCTCAGATCAGGGAGACACAGATAATATAACCTGCACTATTTGTATCATGCCCCAGACAGGCAGACACAAGCACATACCTACATATCTACATATATTACCTACTGGTGGTTGCCAGAAGGTAGTTACAGTTAGGACCTAGTTTCCATAGGAAAAGCAGATCTTGCTTCGCTAATAACTTTGTCGCCGTTTAACGAATCTTCACACATTTTCACAACTAGTATGCCAGGCACTTCAGCTGCTGTCTGGAAACTTTCTGGGGGATTCATCAAGCAGAGGCTGATAAAAAGGGGGGGGAAGGGCGAATGCGTTTTTCACATGCAATTTTCCATATGGATTTTAGGTACGACTACAGCCCGAACCTCTGAACAGAATTACACCAAATCTGGCAGAAAGCTATATCTTGATCCAGAAAGAGTGCTTTTTGTACTCTATCTTTCATACCTCCATCCCCTTTTCTGTCACTGACATTTTCCTTGGTTCACTTTCCTCTTCTTGGATTGCTGTTGATGCAAATGTTCATATTGTTGATTTATTGTTGGCTGTTGCGTTCCAGCAAATTACTGTTAATTGGAAAGACTCCAAAGGCATTACTTTTAAAGCTTGGTGGTTTAATGTATGTTACAACCACAGACTAGATACTGCATTTGTTTACCCTACCTCCCTAGCTCCGAAAAGACTTGCAATGTGGCTCCCCGTTACCCTTTACCTAGATGCATGTGCCCAGCGCTCCGTTCACATATCCCCAGTTCAACAAGAAGTTTCAAAACCCCCTTGAATAACCTTTTGTTCCTTTTTATTCATTAATGATTATTTATTTGCATATTTGTGCATTGCCTCTAATGTTATGTAGATTCAATGATTGTAATTTTACAGTTTTTAGCCTCATGGTTATCTCTCTGTATTTTTCTCCTCCCCTTCCTCCCTTTCCTTTTTATCCCTCCCCTCATTTTATTTCACCGTACTTCCTATAATGCTCTCAGCTATTATTCATGCCATTCTTATAGTTTTTCTCTTTGTATACTATGCTGACATTATTCAATTATTTTAATAAACTTTTCTTTGAACTAAAAAAAAAAAGAGTGCTTTTTGTAATTTGGTTTAAATCTGTTCAGTAGTTTTGGAGTTATTAAAGAAAAAATATGTATTCATATCTAGAGACATGGATCCACTGAGGATCCACCGGAAAGGATCCGCAGATCCATGCACCAACAACAATGTCGTGATTGGTTGACCCCAACCTGAGAGAAAAGTTGCTGCATCCATTTAGTGAATCCGGACACAGTTTCTGAATGGAGGGGGAATAAAGTAGTATTTGGATATAAGGAGTCAGAATAGAGTTATTCTGACCCCATGGAAATGATGGAGGGATCTGTGAGGAACCCCTCATGGTGAAGACATTGTGGAAAAACCTTTTTTTTGCATGCGCAAGGATTCGTTGATCCTTTGCAGCGCTCAGAACTTCCCCAGTGTGAATTCACAGCAGATCCAGACGCCAAATAAAAAATGCATACACCCACTCACTGACCCACTCACACTCTCACATACCCCCACAACCACTTACACATCCATACAGCCACTCATACAGCCATACAGTCACTCACACATCCACCCAAAGACCCAGAGAACCACTCACACACCCACTCATAGACCCACACATGCACTCACACACACCCACTCACACAACCACTTCCAGACCCCCAAAACCGCTCACACATGCACTCACAAACCCACACAACCACTCACTCACACACTCAGACCCACAAAACCACCCACTTAAGCACCCACACAGCCACTCGCTTATCCACTCACACACCTACAAAACCACTCGCTCATCCACTCACAGACCCACAAAGCCACTCACACACCCACTTACACATCCACATAAATACTCACATACCCCTACAGCCACTAACACCCACTCACAGACCCACAAAACCATTCACATATCCACTCACAGACCCACACAACTGTTCAAACACCCACACACCAACCCACATATCTACCCACACAACTATACAGCCACTCACACACAGCCACTCATATACTCCACACATACTTACACACCCACACAACCACTCACACACCCACACACTCCCAGCCACTCAGACCCACAAAACCACTCCCAAACCCAATCACATGGCCACTCACATACCCACTCACCCATACAGCCACTCACAACCCCACTTGCAGACCCATAAACCACTCCTACACCTACCCACAGACCTACATAGCCACTCACAAACCCACTCACACCCCCCCACAACCACTGTCACATCCACTCACACAACCATACAGCTATTCGCACACTCACACACTCACAAAACCACTCAAACAGCCACTTACAGACCCACAAAACCACTCACACACCCACTTCCAGAGCCTCAAAACCACTCACACACCCACTCAGACCCACACATCCACTCACAGACACACACAACCATTCAAACACCCACTCACACACCCACACAACCACTCCCATACCTACTCTCACAGCCACTCACACACCGGCAGTGATACACTTATAGAATTGCAAAAGCATACGTTTGTATTAAATGTGTTGTTCTTTTAGTATTGAATGTGTGCAGTCTAACCAGTAGACCCATCTATTGATCAACGATTTGCAGCGGATTTGCGCATCCCTAAAAGGAATTTTAGAAAAAGAAACTTTGTGCATTGTATTTATAGAAATACTACGCAAGATAACTTACCTTCATTTTGAATTTTTAAATATATATTAAGAATGAATGTGTGACTAAAATGTATTTATTTCTATACTTGTGAAAATACAGACTTGTAAATTGAACTTGTGGGTCAAATTGTAGTACAATTTATATTACAAAGAACCAGTGAAATTCACAAAAAAAATAAAGGTTACAGGGACGTTCTAGTTAGGAAATAGAATTTAAAAAGCCTTAAAAATGTACTGAAAAAAACAAAGGTTACAGAGATGTTACAGTTAGGTTCAGATTTTACACACACGAAACCATAGAAAGTCAGCAGCTAGCGTTATACTTATCTCAAGGAACTATAACTGGTGCCCTAAAGTAACCATACCTCATGCCCTTGCAATGCATTGCTAATTACCCACATATTACATCACTCATGACATCTTCTATTACACCATTGAAAATATCATTGCAACATTTTCAGTGAAATTATTGATGAGAAGTTACTTGAGATAACAATTAGTATAACTGCTGAATATCTCAAGTTTTGTGTGTGTAAAATCTAAACCTAACTATAATGTCTCTGTAACCTTCGTTTTTTCAGTGAGATATATAATTTTTTTATTGTAGACTATGTGAAATTAGTTTTTCAAGACTACTGCGGGTCATTTCTAGTTCTAAGTACTTTAGCTTTAGACTGTCTGAGCTAACTCTTCATCTAGCAAGACCTCAAAAGTATGTCTAAAGTGATGGATGCAAAATGCCCTTGACCATGCTTCAATAGCTTGGTTTTAGCATTATTCAAGAGCAGGCAGTCTGTGGCTTTTCATCGTGCTCAGCTTACTATGTTTGAAGTTTCTTTCCCACTGATGTGATACCAAACCTGCAATGGCTGTACCAAGCCACATTGATCATGTGAGGAAAATACATTAAGCTGGCAGGTAGTCTACAGAGCTCGTCGGTACCCTTGCTGCAGTATTCAGGAATACCTGCACATCCATGTGTCCTTCCCATAACTATCTAAGTTCACTGACTGGATAGTTGTAAATATACCTTTTCTATAGAAATAGGCGCCTGCTTAAGGGTGAATAATATGTCTTTGTGCAAATTTTTCATCCAAAAAATGGCTGCTTTGGGCCCAAATAAATGTAATGACACCACATCCATGGAGCCTGGCAGCTCTCAACAATCCACATTACCTTATTAAAGCATGTCCTAGGCTCAAGAGGTCTACTTGGGGTTTGCTCACCATGTATCAAGGCCAATATGCATTCACATTTCAACAGGTATGCTTTGTATCAAAGTTAAACTCAAGCAAATTGTAATGATTTTAATCAATTACCAAAAGGTATGTACCTTCTTTTTCACTGATCACAACACCGGAACATCAACTATATGCCCTTTTTACAAAGAACTGCTGTGAAGCCTACAGTAGACAATTATGTTATGTTTTGTCTTTTTATGGTATACCTGGTCATGGCTTCAGCATTGCTCCAGGACATAATCCATTTAGTTACTGGTCGAGCATAATAGCTTGACAGGTGCAAGACATTTGCAGGACCCTTAAAAATGATAGGTTAAGAGGACAACCATGTCATTATACTCTCATGTCCATACTGCTCTGAAACACCTATATTCTAGTTTTGATCCATTGCTTACCATTGATTCGCTTCATTGTCCCTATCAAATCAATCAATCAATCAGGGAAGAGCCAGGTCTTGAGTGTCTTCCTGAAGATGTTCAGGGAGGGGTCGCGTCTGATGTCTGCCGGTAGCTCATTCGAGGTCTTAGCTTTAATGTGAGAGAAGGATTTACCGACTACTCTGTGGATGAGCGGGGTTTCAGCCAGTGCGAGGTTGAAGGATTGGTGGTTTCTTTTGGGCACATGGAAGTTGATTCTGTCATTGAGGTATTTGAGCCCATTGTTGTGTAGGCATTTGTAGACGTGGGTGAGGATTTTGAAGGGCACTCTTTTCTCCACGGGGAGCCAGGAGTCTTCGTAGGTGTTGGCTGATGTGTGCATGCCGGGGGATGCCGAGAACGAGTCTGGCGGCTGTGTTCTGTGTTGTCTGTAGTTTGCAGAGTAGGGACTTGTTTATGCCGGCTTAGAGTGCATTTCCATAGTCTAGTCTGCTGGTGATGAGTGAGTGGGTGACTATCTTCCTTGACTTAGGGAGGATCCATTTGAAGGTCTTGCGGAGGATGCGGAGGGTGTTGAAGCAGCTGGAGGTGACGGCGTTGACCTGTCGGTTCATGCTGAGTGATGAATCGAGTGCGATGCCGAGGTTTTTGGCGTGGTTGTTTTTTAACTTCTTATTGGTCAGCTGCTGTAGGCAGCCTTCCATTTTGTGTGTTTGTCCCTTTCCTGGAGCATGATTGAATTACTTGTGCCCCTCCACTGCTCATTTTATAGGCGCTGCAATTTTCTTTGTATTTAAGCACCCTACTCAAGTGCGTCTTCTCAGATGGCTCGTTCGTGTACTTCTCACTCCTCTATGCTCCTCACAAATTTGGGTTGGGTTGCTGCCACCCACCTTTGTTTCTTCTGTTGTCCATGTTGCCTTGCTCCTAACATTCCTTCCATCCGGTTGTCTGTGTAGACGTGGTCCTACCCTCCCTCCTGTTGTCTGTGTTGACTTGCCACTACCCTACCTCCTATTGTCTATGTTCCCCAACTAGCCCCTGCCCTCCTTTTGTCCATGTTGCCTCGCTCCCACCCTTGCTCCTGTTATCCATTCTGGCTTGCACTGGTATCACCGCCATCCCATTGTTTGTGTTGCCCTGCTCTGAAACCCCAATATAAGTTTACAGCAAAAAAGCACTATTATGGGGACATTGCGATAGCGCTATGTTCCCCCTTCTCGTTCCATTGTCCATGTTGGCCCTCCTACATGTCGGTCCTCCCTCAGTTTTCCGTGTTCCCCATAGTTGCCATAACACATAAAAAGTGAACTATAATGCAGACAGCACTGGCTGTGTCGTACAGCTTCCCCCAACCCACTTCCTTTGTTTCTATTCATTGTCCCTGTTACCCACGCCCTCCGTAATAACAAAAGAAATGACCTATGATGTGGACACCACATGCCACATCCTATGCTTTTTGCTTCTCCTCCATTCCTCCTTGTTGACTCAAGCCCCGCCCGCCTACAAGCAAAAAAAAAAAGCTATGCTGCGGCCAGCACTGACTGCACCATACCGTTTCCCTCCAACTTTCAGCCATGCGGCTGTACAACATGGCTAAAAAAACATTGACAAAGCTAATACTAACGTTAATTTAGACGAATTAGTGAGTTTTGAAAGGGGTGCAAATGCACTTTGCTCTGGTTTTAACGGTAACACACATTAGGAGCTCGGCACAAATTGCACCTCATTCTGCTCTTTACACAGGCAATTATGAGTTGTCAAAAAGTAAAAAGAAGAAATGTATTAATCTGTGCAAAAGCAAGCTTGCACTAGTTAACTCATTTTATAGCATTGCGGAGTACATTGAGCGGACAACACCCCTTCTTCCGGCACTGTCTTTTATTGTTATTTGCAACAGGGTGTTTTTGTGCCTATTATCCACATTGGAGTCTAAATGATCATTCAAGTAGGCATACTGAGAAATAACAGTGCTTAATTTGAGCCAGTGGTTTCTGGTACTGGGCACCGGTACCTAATTGCCAGCACAGAGGCTAATGACAGTCTGCCACGTGGTGGCGCTGTCTGCCTGATTTAGGTATGAGCACAACAACAGCCGTTTATGAGTTCAGTTACATTTACAATGACTGATACCTGCTTCCCAAGCCATTCTTATAGCTTTGAGCGCCTGGATTAGTCTGAATTGTCACACTTGTGAGAGTGTGATGGTTAGTAGCTGTGTTTGTGCTGTCATTGGCAGCTGACGGGGGAGATGTGTGGTGCAAGCTGCAGTGGCTTCCAGACAAGCGCCCCTGCACTTATTCTTTTACAAATTAAGCACTGAGAAATAGCAAGCAACAGACAGGCGCCAAGAGAAGAATCAATTTGTAGAGTGTAGGCTACAAATCACTTCACTAACTAAAAGAAATGCATCCCTTGTGTCTGCACAGTAAAGAATTTGGCAGGAGAGCCCCGCCATTTGGAAGACATTGCTCTAGCTGGGGTGGCGCAATCTGTACATCTGGGCATCACCTGCAGAGGGAGCGAAGATTGGCGAGTTCACATGTGCTCCTGGGTGAGAGCTCGAAGCCTGGGGCCAGCAACATTACACCTTCCCCCAGACTACTGAAGCACTCTTGTACCAATGCCTGTCTAACCGCAGAGGCGAGCATTCACAGTATGTCGGGCATCTGAGGAAACGCCATTTTTATTAATTTTTGTGGACGTCTTATATAGAGGGCACTCGACCAGAAAGTATCAGAGCGCTTTACATGAGATTAAGTGAGTTGCCCCGAATCACAGTCCCTGCCAAGACTCGAACCCGGCTCCCCAGCTCCGAGTTCGACCGCTCTTGCCATTAGGTCACATCCTCTCTATTGTTCCTGCCACTGGATTACCAGAACTGGCAAATGAAATATTACGCAAAATTCAGAAGGAAAGGAGCAATAACACACAGACGCACCGTGTCTGCATTCCTTCCTTCATTTAAATGTGTGAAATTGACACTAGCGTTTCATTGATGCTAACAGGCATTCCCCCGCAGTTAAGTGGTATTACTGCATTTTTTGACGCATTAGTACAATTTTGTTCTAAAACTGCATTATTATGTTAAATACATGGAAACCTCATTGGCATCCGTAGCACAAGTTTTAACATCTCCAAACTAGCTTTAAATGAAAGCGCAACTCACTGTTTGCCTAGCCCTCCACCTCTACCACTTCTGCGCCTGCTTCAACACTAGCCCCAGTAGGAGCCGAGGGCAAAATGCAGCCACCCATTCCCATTATGCCCTTAACACTTACCACCATATTGGCAACTGTAAGTGCCTATACTCTGGTAGTAGCTTACAGACAAGGTTTAAAGGCATCTGTTAAGGTCCCCATCCAGCTCACTCCACTTCACGCACAGTGTTTCATTTGAATTAGCATGTTACAAGTGGCATGGTTTACACATAGGTATATTCAAAATAGCTCAATTCTTTTTTCCTAAAAACAGCTATAGGCCTCATTTAGAGTTTGGCAGTATGGGAGTACACCAGAAACAGATGGTGGTCCCACCACGCCCACCTCACAACCCCCACATCATTCTGAGTCAAGGAAACTCAGGGTTTCTGACAGAAAGCCCCAGCTGTCTCTCTGCTGTTGGATGTCCTTGGCCCAGTGTCTGTCCCACCTAGGGATGGGTGACAGTCACTGATTTTCCATGCCATGGTTTAAACCCAAGTAGGCAAAGCTGGCAGTAGCCACCAAGAGTGGGGAGACACCTCCCTGCCACTGCCAGTCAGGGTCATTGCTTTTTGATTTGCTGAAACAATATCCTGCTTTGCAGGTTTCAGTGAAAATACATTTTTAAATGGCTGCAGAGCAGGTGAGGTGACACAAGCATGGCACCCGCTCCAGACTCAGCGATTCTGCTCTCCCGCTTCTTCACATAAGGCAGATGCAGAGTTCCAAGTGTATAGAGTAGTCCTGCGTCAGTGGAGTGGAGGCCGCAGCCCAGCCGCGGCCCGTGAAGTTAAGAGCTGTGGGTGAACAGACCACAACAAAGGAAAAGGTATTATTTATTTAATTTTCCCTGGTGGTCGTCAGTCGAAATCCCCCTCAACCCGGCCCCACTGCCCCACCGCTCTTACCTGCATTAGGCCGCTCCTGCCGGAGCCTCTGCGAACTGGAACTCCACCCGCCACAGTTTAAAGTAATACCTATATCCATGTTTCTGAATCTTCTGACACCATTGAACCATGCTGTGACCCACGCTGTGCCTGAAGAAGGTGCTCCCTGGCATGGACACAGTTGGCTAGGTCCAGCATGGCAGCGAAGGTGTCCCTGCAATTCCGCTGCCCTAAGGGTACTTTTGGGACATGGCATTCTGGGTACTACAGTGGGACCATCAGCTTCCGTCAGAGGAGGCAGCTCCATTGGGAATGTGTGGCACAGACTGTTGCTGGAACAGGTTTGAAAAATCCAGTTCTCCGTTTTTACTGATTTTCACAAATAGAAACCCATTTGTTTTCTAGTCAGCATTTATTTTAAATACACATAAAATCATTAAAATGCACATTTGATTGCTTTTTTAACAATTCTAAATACTGACACTCATGACTGCCAGGCGAAAGGCTGCATGAACTGACAAGTGGTTTAAGAAAAAGAGACAGAGTTTCCAAATAAGGCTACAACAGCTTTAGGTGTACACAATGTTGATATTAAAATGTTAATGCTTTCATTTTAATGTATTGATTTATAATCTATTGGTATTCATAATATTGAAACCTGCCAGGCATTCGAATGTGACTGTACATTTATCTTTGAAACAAATGTGAACATGTACTCATTTCAGCTTCACCCCCCCCCCCCCGCTCCAAAATATGGATACACGCTAATAAAATTTGACAAAGCAAATGCGGATAATAGACGTGGAAATGTTAATAATATCCGGAGACCTATGACTGAATCAGCAATAGGGAAGCCTCGGTCTCTCTGTTCCCACAACAGGGCTTTCTCTTGTGTTGCCTCCTCACCAGCCACAGTTTCTTTTGCCACCCAGTCAGATGCTTATTTTATTGGGATGAAGAGAAGGGGGGTTAAATAGGGAATGGTTTAAAGGGATGTTCTTAGTTTAGGTCTTATTTTTAAGAGATCATGTTCTGGAAACTGGAATTTATTCTTCCGGCAAGCTGTTTATTGGTCGCATTGATGATGTGATGGCAGGACATACAGCTGTTTGGTATGATTCAACCATATAACTTTAACATATCAGCAAAGTAAGATATATATTGCTTTTATGTTCTCTATTAATGGACTGTGCCTGATTTTTGGCCTAATGTTAGATTGCTTCCACGCCTGGTTTTATGTTCTACCTGGTGGGTGGTGTATTCTGGGCCAGGTTGCCCAGAAGGTCTGCGCAGATGGTAGGGCTGGGCCAAAAAAGTTGCTCGAGTGAGGTTTTTGGGGCACTCGAACCCCAGTAACAGTCAAAAACCGATGTCTACTTTTCCAGTAAGGGAAAATACATTTTTGTAGGTACAAAAATGGAATTTCATTATGGTTTGCATTATTCATGATGAGAACCCTGAAACCAGCCTGAGGAACACGAACGACTGTATCTCGAGTAATTCTGTTACACGCTTGACATTGGATATTTTTTTTTCCACAAGTGAAAATGCTTCTGCATTGACACTGTCATAGCTATTCTCATCCAGAGCCTACAGCTATAGTGCAAGCTTCATTTGCAAGCAGAAGACTTCTCCTGCACCATATGAAGTGTAAAAGTCCTATATGATTTTTAATCTCTGGCGACGTCTATCACAACATCAGCTTTGTGAACATGCTGCCCATTAACATGGTTTTCTCGAACAAAAGCATTAAGGTACTCATAGAATAATACAACACATTCTTCTCTCAATAACTTATCTGGGGGCATTGTAAAACCTCGAGAGAAATGCCCGGCCGGTCCATGGTTTTGCCTCTATTGTCCCTGAAGGTACCTGTTGATTGTTCTACTCTCTGGTCCCAATGCCACCCTGTCTCCCCACCCGTCCCCTAGAGCTACTTGCACTCAGATGGAGACCTGGTCAAATCTCATAAAAAAGAATCTGACTCGACTCTTGTGTCAAGAGATCCCAGCACAATGTGGGGCATAAACAAGACTGTAAGTCACAGTAGAACACTTACATTTGCTCTGAAAGAGTTGTAAGGGGACATGCTGGCATGTTTCTCTCACTTTTTCTGTTTCTTCGGCTGTAGCATATTTCTGCAACTCACGATGCCTCTGAAACAAATTCTTGCCAGGATCATGATTGTAACGAGAGGCATTCACAGTTCAATACATTTGGTATTGAAAGAACTAGAAACTGCAACACCCTAAAGGATTTGGTGCCACTGGACTGTAGACCTTCCCTGGATGAAAGCACCACGCCATGCACGGAGCCACCATAGTCTTTGCCTACTGGAGGAAGTCAACCCACAAGTGCAAAAGAACCTCGGCTGCTCTCCCCTGCAAGAGCAGGCTCGACAACCAGCCACCAATCGCTCGTGATGCTCCTGAAGCAGACCCCTGCTTCACCTTCTCCAAGAGGCACTAGGGTGTGCTTCTGATACCTCTGTTCTGATAGAGGCTTGGGACTACTCTTGACCATCTCTGGTCCAATTACAGCAGCAAAAACACCTTGCTAGAGTACAATGGGACTGCTCTTTCCCAAAAACCCTACATCGCGGAGTGAAAAAAGTCAGTATCTGCCTAGCGTAAGTACTCTCCGCGTGAACATTGTATTACGTCATGTCTTGTGAAGCTCGATGCGGGGCAGGTCGCGAGCAACTCGTCAGCTGACAGTTGGGTCAGTTGGACGGGACGGTCATGGCAACCAACGCTCAGCGAATCTGTGGGATGATAAGCTACATCTCAACAGAATAAATGTCCTCAAGTATTTCCGCCTCATTTTGATTATTATAGACTGCTCTCCACAAGTATCTACCTTTAACCTCCTCAGAGAACAACAGGCAGTGAGGTATTACTCTTTTTTTTATGGAGAGGTGGATTTATTCCATTAAGGGGAGGATGTGGCATAACGACCAGATCTGCCAACTTTGGAGCTGGGGATCCAGGTTCGAGTTCAGTGATTCATCTGGGCAAATCACTTAATCTCCCCGTGCCTAACAAAAGTGAATGTGTCCGTGTGTAATATAACTGGTGCTCATGTGATGTGCTCCGATACCGGAGGGGCGAGATCCCGCTATATAAAACTGCAAAAAAATAAAAATAAAAAGATCTGGGTCAAAAACCAGCAGCAGCGAAAGACTTCTCGTCTCCCAACAAAAATCCTAGCAGAGTGCAAGGGCCCTCAAAGCGGTCTGATTCCAAACCCCGGGTGTTGTCTTGAAATTATTGTACATTTCACGCCTGTTAACTGCAAAGATGGTGGTATGTGGTGGTGGGGGATGCGGTTGGTTCAAAATGCACGTGCAGGAGATAAAAGAAAAAGAGCCGGCCGGCTCCCTGCTAACTTTTTAACACCACGTCAAATTAGAACAAGATTTCTCTTTAGCACAGGCCGGGCGGCCCTCCACCGCCGCCTCCCCTCGTGCAATGCTGAGGAGAGAGTTTTTCCAGGCGTGCTGGGAAATTCGTTAACATGTCAGACAAAGATTTAACATGCCAGCCGGGCAGCACTGGGCTGGAAGTGAAACGGTTAGCCTAATTCCCCCCCCCCCCCCCCCCTTTACGTTTAGCGCCATCCCCGCCTGTCCACCTCCGAAAAGAAAGTTGATTTGTTTTTTTGTTTTTTTGAGATACCAAATAGAGGCAGAGAGGCCAACATGGATAAACATGGATGAACTGATAAAGGCAGGCAAGGCTGGGGAAGACACAATCATATGCCACGCTGAGGCTGCCAGCCTCTTTGGAGGTGGAAGCGGTTAATCTGTGCCAGATTGGCCCTTTAATGTGATTTATGAGGTATTTACGGCTAGGCCAGGTGGACCCCAGACTAGACAAGGGGGGAGGGGAGGGGGGGCGATGAGGAAAAAGGAATTTAAAATACTTTGCAGGTGTTGCACAAGCCACCAAGGGATTGAGATTTTAAAAGCCTCTGGCCTTTATTATGTAATATCCCACAATTTGCTGCACTGGCACCGCAGAATATATGGTACCTTTATGAGGTTTAGAGTTGCCGTCATTGGCTGAGCTTTCGTAATGGCTAGGCACTCGCCCCTAAGTGGGGTTTTATTATAGAATGAGAAACTGTAAACGTGGTTATTTCTTGTTTTAAAGTTGTACTTGATTTTTGGTGATTTGTAAAGCTAGCGTTTTTTGCTTCTGAGCCTGTGCTAAGTTTTCATACAGCCATTCTCAAACAAACATTTTAACTGTCTAAAACATGCTCGCCAGCATCATGTTAAAAATACAATATATACGAATAAATATGTACAAAGGCTTGGGTCAGACCTCTTCATTCATTGTTCTTTTCTATAGGCATTGACATTTTGCCAACCAAAACATGGAGCAGTTGGCCGGTCCACTTCAATCACTGATTCATTGCTCCGTGACAGCAGTTTAACCTTATCACATGTGCGCATCCACCTAAAAAGAAGTGCACTTCAGACTAGTTATGCTGAGCAAATTCCTTAGCAATGTTTTGTTTTTCCATGCTCTGATATCTTTTTGGTCATCTTTTTTGAGTTTAAACTATATCTTCAGGTTACACTAATCCAATCCAATCCTATAGTACCCCTTTTTTGTTGCACCAATAAGAATCACTTACCTGCGATGTGCATTAAAACTAAAACGTGTTCAAAGTGCACCTGCCAGTCAGCATGCATCAGGACTCTTCTAGTAAAATTGGACGTAATGGTTCAGTTTTTTATTCTTAAGAAATGTATTACAAGCACATTCACCAAATGTATGCAGCAGCATATTTTCGCTATTTTTGTTTATGTTTGTGGCATATGCTTGCAATAACAGCATTAAAAAAAAACTATTCAGCTTGCTTAGGGCTCATTGACTTTGCCAATGCTTGTTGAGGTTGTGAGTAATGTGGTAGGAGTTATGGTTGGAGAGGGTTTTGGTGTAAGTGTCCAAGGCCTTGAAACCTTGATGAGAGAATCACTAGAGTAGTTGGCATGATTGAATTACATCCAAAACCGTATGTGGAAACTGATGGGGAGGTAGACGGCCATTCATAACTGAGGACTAGCAGTTGGAATTGTTTCCTAATTTTGACCAATAGCCTATGTTGGAAATATATAGGCTCATACTACAGAAGTGGATGGTGCACACTGCCCGGCTGTTCACGGGAGTACGACCAGGCGGCGCATATAAGCCCTGCCAGAAAGCTCAAGATGTGCCAGCACCAACCTCCACCGTGGTGATAGTTAATTTTCAACCCAGCAGCTAGGGTAGATCGCGGTAGATAGCATTTGTGTGTACCTCTTAAAAATCTAGCTTTCCTTTGTTTACTACCATATTAAAACGCTGGTTCATCTCTATGATGTTAGCGGAAAATAGGGCAGCATTTTCCTGTGCTTAATGTGGGTGATGTTTGAAAGGGGCACAGGAAGATCTACCCAAGCTGAAGGTGCTGGAGCGAAGCTGCATGCAATATGGTTGCACCTTCCAAGCGCTCTGGAACTGCCTCGCCGAATCCCCCGACGGGTTCCATCTGCTGCTCTCAGATGCTTATGGGACAGTGGGGAATGGCAGAGGAGGGTGAAGCAAGGCGTACGGGTTCGGTCCGCTGCCAGGAAGCTCCTGCAAGTAAGCAGGTGTTGGGTGTTGTGGTGTTGCTGTGGGATGCCGAGGACAAGTCTAGCTGCAGCATTCTGGATCGTCTGGAGTTTGAGGAGTAGAGATTTGCTTATTCCGGAGTAGAGGGTGTTCCCATAGCCCAGTCTGCTGGTTATGAGTGCATGGGTGACGATCCTTCTGGATTATGGGGGATCCATTTGAAGGTCTTGCGGAGGATGTGGAGGGTGTTGAAGCATGTGGAGGATACAGCGTTAATCTGTCGGTGCATGGTGAGGGAGGAGTGGAGTACGATGCTGAGGTTGCAAGCGTGGGTGTAGGTGGTGGGCCACCAGGTATTGTCCCATGCTGAGGGCGTGGATCCGAGGATGAGGACTTCCGTTTTCTCTGAGTTGAGCTTTAGGCAGCTGTTGCTCATCCAGAAGGCGACGTCTTTCGTACCTTCCTGGAAGCTGTGTCTGGGAATGTCGTGTTCGTTGGTGAAAGAGAGGATGAGCTGGGTGTCGTTGGCGTAGGATACAATGCTGAGTCCATGTTTTCTGACGATGGTGGTGAGAGGCCCGTTTTACATCTTGTACGTGACAGACGTTGGGACCCCCTTTTGAGCCCGAGATGCTTGTTCTCTTCGGCCACCATTCTTGGAGGAGATGATCCTAATCCTGAATCCCCCCTGGATACTTGGACATGCTGTGCCTTCTTTATTGGGCCGGGTGCTACTATGGGAGCTCGACACTGAATTTGTGAGATTCCGTGAACCAGTACTCATTGACATGAGGCTCCACATCCTGATTTGAGCCTGATGCTTCCGTACCCTCTCCAACCTGGGTTCCAGAGTTTTTTTGCTGTGATTTATCTTCATCCAGCCCCTGAACAGGTTTCTTTGCGGCTCCACTTTGGCGAAGCTTTTGATTTCTAACTTGGGCCATCGCCCCCTGTTTATGTGTGTTTCATCAGTTCTATTTGTATCTTGTCCGACCAGGAGCCCCATTTAAGCTTCAGCCTACTTTGACTTGCATGTGGATGGCGCTGCCATACACAAATTGTATTTGATTTTGGATCCGTGCCGACAGGCTACCTTTGTATAATGCTGCTGCCTTGCCTTACCCCACTTTCGCAGTTTAGATGCAGAGATTTTTTGTTTTTAGTGCCCTGAGGAAGGTGATGGCTACTTGCTAGCCCAGCACCGAAACGCGTGTCGGCATTGTGCAAGACAGAGTCCATTGGGCAAGAATTCTCTGTGAACACTGATGTACTATTGCCCAATCTACTGCTTTTTTATGGGTCTCTGTCTTTCACCTTTTGCATTTGGCTGTTCATATTTATTCTGTAATTTCCGTATGTGAGTTTGTTGAGTGTTTGAGTAGCAAGACGGATGAGAGTATTTGTGCATGTGCCTGAGGTCCGTTTTTATTGTTGAGATCTCTGTGTGTGGGGATGTAATAATGTTCCCTTATAAAATTTGAGAATTTATGTTTTGACTCGAAAATGGCCTAAAAAAATGTAACAATTCTTTTGTTTTTTTTAATGTTTGCAGCACATAATACATTTGTTTTCTGTATGTTTGCCTTATTTGCTTTGTGATGCATTCCTTGATAAATTAAATAATTTGTATGTACAGTATTCCTAATAAATCTTGTTTTTTGTATTATAATTTTGGTTTCTATGGTATGTCGCATTCTCCCTGGATTTGAATTTAGTTTGGTTCTTGTCATCATTTTGGAGACGTGGTCACGCTCCATCATTATCATTTGGCAGGTGACACCCGTTTCCCTCGCTCGTGAGGATGGCTTCTTTATTGATGGTGGTGAGAGGGGCCATGTGAGGATCCTTGGGGTACTCCACAGCTGGTCTCTGTGGGTTTGGAGAAGAAGGGTGGGAGTCTTTAGGTTTGGCCGGTCAGGAAGGAGCGAATCCAATTGAGGGGGGTTTCCCGGAGGTCGGCGTTGTGGAGTCTAGGATTAGTGTGCGGTGGTAGATGGTAGAGAATGGTGCAGAGAGGTCTAGTAGGATGAGGGCTGCCGTGTGGCCCTGGTCGAGGAAGGTGTGGATGTCATCCGTGGCGGCTAGAAGGACGGCCTCAGTGCTGTGGTTGCTGCAGAATCCCGATTGGGAGGAATCGAGGATCGAGTTGGCTTCTATGAAGTTAGTGGGCTGGATGTTGACGATCTTCTCTGTGACTGTGGTTGCGAAGGAGAGAAGAGAAATGGGTCGGTAGTTCTTGCGGTCCCAAGACGGGTAGCCAACTTCATTGGCTACCTGTGAGACAAAGAGTCACATTCAAGGCCCTTTCCACAGTTTTCAAAGACCTGCATAAGACAGGTCCAGATTTTCTGACGAAGAACTCTCCCGGGTATGCACCAGACTGTTCTCTTCGCTCTTCCTCTGCCAGACTTCTTGTTATCTCCAGATTCAGATATGCGAGATGGGGAGGCAAAAGCTTTGTTCCAGGGGCATCTAAGGCCTGGAATGAACTGCCCCTTTTTATCAAATCTCACTCAAATCTCTCGTCTTTCACAAAGGCCTCCTCCAACCAAGGCTGGAGCGGTGCTGCTGCTCCAGGATTGTTTGAAATTATGTTGCACAACAGAGGAAGTCCTACCCTTTTCTATTGGAGTCACAGCCGAGGAGAGCACCAGGACGTAGTGAGACCCCAGCCAGAACCTACATGCCAGCAAGCGCAACATATATGGTGAGTTTTTTGGGCATTGCACCCCACTATATTTTAATGTTGCTGCCCACCACTGCTTCCTAGTGATGCGGCTGCATAGAAGTTAGATTTGGAACAGAAAATCCCGCTTGATGATTGGTTAACACAAAATAATTTTTTGGGGCAGATGTAGTAAATCTTTATGCAAGCACCGCAAAATAGGACAGGTGATACACTTGCACAAATTCCACATGTATAGCTTTAAGGGGATGCAAACTGATGAAACATTGATACTAATTCACAGTCCTACCCCATTTTGTTACATTATAAACAATGCAAACACTTTGCAAGTTAAGAGCATGGATCTCAGGCACAGTATTCCCAGCAGAGTATGAAGATGGTCAACTGATGGAAAAGTAGCAAAACATTGATGGATTAACTGTTCACAACATCAAGGAACCCACCATTGGCCTCTACTCCATGATGCTTTTGGATGTGTATCACGAGTCAGGTAAGCAGTCGCAATGGGCCCTACAAGACGCTTCTGCATCACATTTACTCACAATGCACCCATTTAGCTATGACACCAAAATGGTACATTGTGTTGAGCACAGACTCACTGGCTATATCCCCAAATTAAACTCCTTGATCCTGGACCAAAGGCAAAATAGCATGACATTTGAAGCAAACCAAAAGAGTTTTTTTAGAGTCAGATTTTCTCTTTCTTAGTTTTGTAAAAATAACTTGTTAATGCACTTCATCTCTGCAGCTGATCTAAGTGATGGGGATGGGGCACCAATAAAAGCCTTCTTTGAACCATACAGAGGCAATGTCCTGTCAAGCATGAGTTAAGGGATATTTAATTGGGGGGCTTCACTAGCCATATCCCCTGCCCATGGTTAGCAGTGTTCTCCTAAAAGACATGTTTGAAGTGTTTAAGAGGACGTGAACACTAGCAGTCATTGCGGACATGGGACACACTCCTCTTGACTTCCAGAAAGACCAAAAAGTGTTTCAACTAGTACTTGCCCTCTGTGAACCACGACCTGGTCAAGAACTTACAAAGTTAGAGTGACTTTTACAGCATCTTATCTGGAAATGGCACAATCTTGTTAGGCTTCTATGGATAATATTGCACCCCATGACTGTGGTGTCTATGAGAGCTGCCTAGAACAAGCCATAAAGAGAATATTTGGGACCTGCTTATAGTGTCACGGCTTATGACTCGTGTTCTCAAGAAGTTTCTTTTGGAAGATAGACCTAACCACACATGAGAAGACTGTGAAAAGAGTCAATTCTATGTACATAATGATAAATTGAACAAGATATGATAAAAGTTGTTCAAATAAATGGAGACCTTTGATACATAGACAAGTGTTTGTACGGCTGTTGACCGAGACCAAGGCCTGTAACACAAAGAAGGTGCAAGTTCAAACATATTTTGTGTCCACAGGGACCTGACAGACTGGAGCAAGTCTTATTTCTTAGCCGTTTCCTGTTTTTAGGTCTAGTCTAGAAACGACAACCTCATTTAATAATCATCATTAAACAAGACTTGTCAATGCTTTTTGCCAATGCTGTTCAGCTTTAGCCAAACCAGAGAAACAAATGTTTTTTGCCAATACAGTACAACATTGGCAAACAACAGAAAATAAGTGCAGTGGGGGCTACAAGCAATAAAACGTGTGCACGAGTAATGAAGCTGCAGTGTCCTAGCATCATGATGATGATTCATATGCACGCCTGCATAACACACGGAGGCGCACATACAACATGATGGAGCTCCGTTTGTATGTACTCTTCCAAGACGGAGGACTCCAATCTTGGAGAATAAAAAAAAAAAATATATATATATATATATATATATATATATAGTCGATACACATCAATAATGTGAAATTGGCAAAACGCTGAATGCAAATCTGTGTGTGCTATTTCATCGAGCTATACACACACAATGTACATTTACAAAAAGAGGGGATCGTGATATATGTTGCACCCTTGCGGATAATATTGTGGTAAATGTTTAGTAAATAACCTTATCGACATTACATGGGTTCTATTGTACACTTTTGCATAAATCCCCCGTAGAACATTGAGTTATCAAATGTGATTATGATAAAATGTTATTGATATAACATTGATTCATTAATGGAGATACAAGGACCTTTTGACTATGTTAAGATGGCCGATAATTTTCTCATTAGACTTATATGTTATGTTACCATCGAGTGTAGTCACAGCAACGAAAGAAAAAACAGTTAAAATGGCGTCCTTGTGGCGCGCAATGTTAACACTGATGAAGGAAACGAAACGCGTCTGTCTTAAATTACTGCTTGGCTGATTAAAAAATCTTCTACGCTGCCCGACTGGAGTGCTTTTGTTTGGCTTTTCTTGGAAGGAAGTGCAAATTTGGAGCATTAATCTATATCGCGGGGCACCGCCGTGGAGAGCACCCGCCCACGAGTGCACCGGTTGTTGGTGCAACTGGAGCTTTCATATATATATATATATATATATTTCTAGAAATTATTTATATGTGAGCAAAACTGCATTTCGCCTCACTTCTGTCTGATGGCCTCTCAAAAAGGGAGAGAGCAAGCCACAGGCTGCCCTAAATAGCACCCGGCCATTGCCACATCTGGAGTGGAAGTGGACCATCAGTTGGGTCTTATGCATACTGGGGGGGGTGCACAAGTTTGGAGAGCTCCTTTGGTTACTGAGGGACAGTATTGAAGCACTGCTGCAAAACCAGCCCCCAGTAATAAAACCAGCCCCTGCCCCTGCCCCTTAAAACCAGGCCACAGCCTTCTGGGGAAACGCCCAATATCCGCTACCGCCAGTCGGGCCCTGGTCTTAGGTTTCCTGGATCCAGTCCCACTACTGAAGAGACAAGGAAGAGGAAGTCCCTTTCTGTCTGCCTTCAGTCTCTCCTGTTTTTAGCCAAAGAGTCGCAAGAGCAGCGGGGTGTCCCTGAGCTTAGCACCTCGGCCTGTGAAATTCTTTAAAATAAATTTTCAACAAAAAAAATATTTTACATTTAAAAAGAAATAAAACATGTATTCGAACTGTCCCCATACTTTAATAGGGTAAATTCTGCCCTTATTGCGGAGGTCTCCGGCAAGCGTGTAGGACATCAAAGGTGATCGTCACTACTAGTGTACCTTCACGGTTGAATTTGACATGTTTTATGACTTAGCCCCTTGTTTCAGGGGTGGAAACAAGTAAAGCTTCACCTTTGACTAACTGTACACTTGTAAATGGTAAACAGTCAAAAGAAGTAAAGTTACTTAAAAGTGAAAAAGTAAACTGGACGTGTAGGTTTTACTCAGGAATATTTCTAAACCAGCAGGGGCGGCTCTAGGCTCATGGTGGCCCTGGGAGGGCAGCGTAAGTAGGGGCCCCAGAAGAGGGGGTCCAGGCGGGGCAGAGTCCCCCCCGGAGCTCAGGAATGTGTTTGGAAGTGGAACAGAGCCGGAGACCGCCAAATCCCTACCAGGGGCCGCCACGCAAATATGTATCCATCCTCAGAGGATTATTATATTAAGGATATATATTGGCATGGTGGCCCCTGTGATTTGGTGGCCCTGTGTAGGTGCACAGCTTGCACATGCCTAAGGCCGCCCCTGCTACTAGTGTTTGTTTTAGCAGTGCTTCTCACTGCGTATCCAATGGCGAGTTGAATCAGCGGGGGTCCTACAATCTGTGCCCGAGGTTTTGCACCGTGACGAATCAGTAGATGTCGCAGCTCCAATGAAAGGCACGAAACACACAGTCAGTTCCATGGGTTCAGCAGTTCGTGTGACGCGTCGCCAACATATTTGTACCAAGTCACTACAAATACACATAAATCATTGTGAAGTTTTATTGTAGATAAACAGGTACTGCGTAGCAGTGTTCATGAGTCAATACTCGCTCCAACATCTGTCAGGAATCAGATGACACACTGAGGCTCCTAAAGTTATACTGGGTGACAAACGTCAATCCACTACTTACCATTACATTTAACTTATGCAATTTGCAGTCTTTATTCATTTTTCATGTTTTTCATCATCCTTGTGTGTTTAAACTATCCCCCAGATTCATCATTGTCCTCTTTTGCGAGTCCTTAAAAGCGATTATTAAGGAATCGCTATTAAAGACTCGCAAAACGGGATGCATGTAGAAATCGCAATTAATTTTGCGATTTCTACTGCTTCCTTATTTGCGATTCCCTAATTGCTAATCGCAAATAAGGAATGGCTTTCCCATTCATTCCTATGGGCCTCAAGGCCCATAGGAATGAATGGGGAGTCATTCCTTATTTGCGATTAGCAATTAGCGAATCGCAAATAAGGAAGCGATTTCAAGGGTGCCAGGGTGTCCAAAGGACACCCTGAAGCACCCCTGAAATGCAAATGTACACTGGTGTTGCGCACACACATGTCCAAAGGACATGTGTGTGTGTAACATACAACTTATAAAAATGCACTAAAGTGCATTTTTCTAAATTTTCGCTATTTACAACGAAGTTACACTTCGCGATAAATAGCGGCCCCATATTGCAAACTCTCAATTTTTAAAAGGTTCATAAATAGCATTTAAGGAATCTCTAATTGAGATTCCTTAAATGCGATTCTTCACAATATAGCGATTCCTAGTATAGCGATTTTTGCATTTGGGATGATGAATCCCAAATGCAAAAATAGCGCTCGCAAAGGGCCAGATTCTCAGAATCTGGCCCTTTGCGAGACGATTTTCAGCTTGATGAATATGGCGGTATGTCTTCAGGATACAGTAATTCAAAGGCAGCAGTATCTTTTTCTTGTCCATACACATCATATTTTCTTGTGATATGGATTATTAACACTTTTTCTAAGTAAATCTTCCCGTTAAGAAGCACCCTTATTGTTCTATTAAAATTATACGTGATTGTTATTTTTTTTTTAAGTTAAAGTTTTTATTGGAAGCATATGTCCACGATATTTAGGCAGCATGTTTTCTCTTTTTTTTGTGGCACATGATTGCAATAAAAAATAATAAATACCATTGCCCCACCTTGCACAGGTCAGATCTCTTGGCGTTGCCACAGCTGGTATAATAGTTGAACACAAGAATGTCAAAACCTTGTCGGTCTAGGCTAGCAGCAATCCAAAAAGTATTTTTTTCCGATTATTAAGCGACACTGTCTAGCGAGTTTTGTAGATTAATACGTACAAAACAGTCTTAAATTCACATTTTTCTTTACATTCCCCTTTGTTTAATCAATAGTCAAGAACATTCCATTTTGCGCAATCAATTGTACAGAACATTTAATTACACAGGCGGAAGGAAACCACAGAAGAGGAAAATATCAGCAAATCTGATTATGAAAAATATCTTCTGGAACGTTCCAGAGTGGAAAATATATTAGTCTAGCAGGTAACTTCGTAATTTGAAACATATGTAGATCTTTGATGATTGTGGATAATGTGATGAAATGTTACTTTTAACAGAAATAAAAAACTGAATCGAGTGGGAAGTTTGCTTTCTAAACAAACACCAACATTACCCAGCTGTCAAATTTCAATAATGTTATATTTAAAGAATTAATTTTCTGTACAAATTGAGATTCTTCTCGTTATTGACACGTTTATTTGTTCAACTGGAGATTATCCTTTGCACAAAGCTGTTCGCCCTACATTTATGCAATCTATTCTCTTTACAGACGTTGATATAATAATTTTTTGCAAGCCCCCCACAGTTATACTGCAGTAAAAAGTTGCAGAAGTATGTTGCAGAGTTTTGCGCTGTAAATTCCCTTATGCATCTCCAAGTTAAAACCTCATTTTACAGTTTTCCGGAGCCCAGTTGTTTTACGAACTCTCTTTAAGGACAGAAGGGGGTACACTTAAGGGTTGCAGTCATTGGGCTGGTTATTGTCGCCCGATTCACATAAAGCTTCTGTATAATGCTTTCCCTCAATCCAGTGGTCAGTGTTGGGGTCAGTGCAGAGTAACGGGAATTATGCGGAAAATGCTGTGGCCCAACAATAATGGATTTGGTGCACTTGCCACATAATCCATCATTTTCAGCATAAGTAGCAAAATAGAACAATAACAAAAATGATATCTCAGATGGATCAAAAGTTGCTTAAAATGCTACCACACATGTTCCTGCGTAGTGTCAGGCCTTTTGAGCGCTGTCAGTTTATCTTTCAGTTGCTGATCACTGTGTTTTGGTATTAAACTGATATTAATCATACACATCTTTGCCAATACAGTGCGCAAATAATGTTAAACTTTAAAAAAAAATACCCAATTGCACCACTTTTGCTCTTTCTCACTGCATAATTTGGCCAAACCTGCTGCATAATTCCTGTGGCCCTGGATTAGGGGGTAGGCGCCGAAACAATGGAGGAGAGTCTCCAGAAATCACCATCAGGAAAGGGCAATCATTTAGTTTGGCCTGAACTAATCAAATTAGCCCATTTGACAGCGGGCTAATGATTCAAACAACAGTTTCAGCTTGAAAGACAGTGGAATTGAGATGAATGTAAACAGGTGGGTAAAGAGGTAATAGTCAGAGATGTATGAATGAGGAGTCTAAGGCGTTCTGTTATCGGAACATCAGTTCATTATGCAAGGGAAACCCCACACATACTGCAGTTTATCTTCCAGAAAAGTGGGGCAGGATGAGCAAATGGATGGAAGGATTATAAAGGAGAACAGTGTGCATAATAGCAGATTTTACCCTTACGAGGAGATCACTGAAAATTTAAGACAAAGGGCCGATTGACAAAGGGCCTCCACCCTCATGGCGGAGGCCCCGCAGACGTGGCGGGGTCACGCACTCGGGGCAGAATTTCTGCAATGAGACTCCTGCATGACTGAGGGCCTCCGCCACGATAGCGGAGACCCTGTGTGAATCAGGCCTGGAATTATCCGCCTTTCCGTCACTTGGACAACGGGTGGTTATAGAGCGATCTGCCTGATTTTCTAGGAAAGTTTGTTGACCCGTCTTGGATTCACCCCTAGGATTCGTCGGTCAATGGTGTGAATGCTTCTATGCCTGAGGTCCTGATTATGACCCTACTGAAACCAGGAAAACCATCCCACGATGTAAGATCCTACCACCCCCTATCGAAGGTAAACATTGATTATAAGATCATGAGTAGAATCCTAGCCACCCGCCTCCCCATCACTTCCCTACACGTATTCATC
Organism: Lissotriton helveticus; assembly: GCF_964261635.1. Taxonomy (NCBI): domain Eukaryota; kingdom Metazoa; phylum Chordata; class Amphibia; order Caudata; family Salamandridae; genus Lissotriton; species Lissotriton helveticus. The sequence goes on along the minus strand of NC_136071.1, from coordinate 509,544,442 downwards.
GTTATCAGGCAGGATTCATCCTGGGCCGTAATCCAGCCCTTAACATCTGCAGGCTCCTCACGCTGTTGGAGGCGCCCACATATACAAGAAGGCTTTTGATAGCCTAGAATGTGCCTTGCTCTATAGCTTCATGATGCATTTTGGCCTCCGGCGGAAGTTCGTGACTTGGACGCTGCTAGTAACTTAACGTTTGCTTTTGTAATTTGTTCACTTATAATTTTCTCCTCGTGTACCATCACTGTTCCTATTGTGAGGCGCTCTGACACCTTCAGGTAAAGTCTGCGCTATATAAAAACGCATAAAATAAATAAATAAATTAATAAATACTGTATACGGACCCCTCAGGCAGGGTTTGAATGGGTCGCATCATTTCAGAAGAATACAGAGTGGAGCGTGTACCAGACGGGCTGCTCTCTGTCGCCCTTACTATTTGCCCTGGCAATGGAGCCACTCGCTTGTTACGCCATGATTATAGGGGTATAACAGTGGGTGCTCAGAGCCTTCATAATGTGTTATAAGCGGATGACCTCTTGCTATTCTTACATGATGCGGAGGAATCTCTAGTGGGTGATCGCAATCTCCTAGGTTGGTTTCGACCACTCTCAGGGCCTTCAAGTTAATTGGCAAACATCTTGCCTATTCCCCACACTGCCATCCAGAGCTTTACCAGAGGGATTTAGGGTGTTGAACTGGGAGCCCAGATGCCTGCCTTATCTGGGTTTGCAGATTTACCATGATCTAGCAGATCTTTTAGAGGAGAATGTGGGAACGGCTATCCGTGCGTTCTGCTCCAATGCTGAGTTTTGGAAGACATTCCCCCAATCAGTGGCGGGACAGGTCGCATTACTCAAAATGATTGCCCTCGCCTTCCTGCTATATTACTTTGTAGTCTTGCTGTTTTGGATCCCTCGAGTGGTTTTCTGAGATATAAACAGGCTCTTGACGAGTTCCATTTGGGGCTCAGGCCACAGGAGAGTGACACTGACCACACTTTAGCGGCCAGCGGCGGAGGGTGGGTTGGCTCTCCCCGATTTTGAGACCTACGATCTGGCTGCACAGCGTCAATTCTAATCCAGTGGGTGGAGGGCAGAGACACCTCACTAAGGGAAATGGGGCTCTATGTCCCTGATCTTCGTAGACTTGCTAGAGTTCTTTTTAGATTTCATAGCCCCAGAGGAAATGGGTGAAGCTGCCGTATTCCCTGGACATTCCGCTAAGATTCCTCAAGGAGCTGCCACACGGGGGAGATCGATGAGAATTGGCAGACTAGGTGGGTGCTGCGACGGTTGGGGCCCTCTTCGAGACTGAGCTACTACTTCTGTTGGCTTGTTTCATGGGAGATATGAACTCCCTTGGGGTCACTTTCTCCTTCATGGCATGGTCACAACAGTCAATTGTAGACACTCAGGATGGGCATGGCAGACCATCTCCTGCCAGAGGCTGCAAATACGTGGTCACTTCATCTGGAACTTTTAAAGCAGTTACCTGTCTGTATAGACGACGGTGAGGGGATATGCTGTTACCCCTAGGCATCCTTAGAACCTGCTGGGAGGAAGCCTAGGAGATTCCCATCCTGGAGAAGGATTGGTAGACTATTGTGAACAAAGTACCTAAGGTGTCCAGGAACGCCCGTTTTACACGTAGGAATTTTTATGCACTACACAGAGCGTATCTCACACAGGGGAGGATTAACATACACTTGCAGTAGACAGCGCAAAGTTCCCTAGATGTGGTGTAGGAGGGGCTGCATTTTTCACATGTTTTGGGACTGCCCGGGATTAGTGGATTATTGGGAGGACATTCCCGGATTGCTGGCCGAGGTCACCAAGAGAGAGGTCCTGTGCACTCCTGGCCACTGTCTTTTGAATTGGTTCCCGCACACTGCCAAAACTAAGGCCACTAGCAGGTTCCAGGACCTGGCTTTTATCCTGACCCAGAGGGATGTAACCAGGAACCGGAAGCCACCAGGGTGGAGGTTTCAAAAAAGAACTGATAAGGTGGGCGGGCTACGAGAGTACCGTGAAGCTTCGAGAGGCACAATAAGGGCATGGCTCACTTGACATAGCTAGGGCGTGGAGACTTTGATGGATAACTTGCTGCACCCCGACCCCTTGTCGCTGGAGATGCCAATGCATCCCTTGCAACTGCAGTGGGAAATAGACCTCCCCAGATGGACTGCACATGGGAGGTAGATGGAGGCGAGACCTCTTGGGGGCTGGAATGTATACGGACTCGTGCAGAACCACTTCCAAAGGAGATTAACATATGTATAATTGATGGACTCTGGGGTAAACCAGGGCATGACCAAAGGGAGCAGGAGGGAAGCTGAGGGAGATGGGGAATGTTTTTTTTACTGATGTGTGCAGTTGGGAAGATTGGAGTAGGGAGGAGTGCCATTGTTCGCCGGGAGGCATATACCTGCATACTGTTCTACTGCCCATTAGAAATGTACGCTGGCACAGAGCCATGCGCCGCATACTGGTGTATGAGGTGTTTAAAACTGCCATCAAAATTGTTTTTAAAAAAAATGGTGTGAATGCTTCTTTTTGGCAGCCTTGATAAAAGGAAACCCAGGGTCATGGCTACTGATACATCATCAATAGCTTTACTGCAGCTGGTCATGGGTGGTTCTTTCTGGCTCCATGATCAGCCCAGGCATCCAACCTTATGAAATGCCTTACCCTGCCATTTTATTATCATGGTATAGGGGTTGGGCACATAAGTCAGTCAAATCTGTTGCTATGTGCAGGAGGCACTAATAAGACTACCTCACAGCCGTATGTCGAAACAGTCCAGCAGCAGGGCTACGTCGTCCTGAGCGCACCCCATGCTTCACAGAAAGCTGTATACCTGAAAATGTGGCCAATTGTGGCATGAACCAGCACAGCTGGGGCCTGGTCTATGTGCTGCCCATCCAGATCCGAAATAAAGAGCTAGACTGTGTGTTCTTGTAGAGGTGTGGTTGCAGCAGTCGAAATACTTGTGGAGAGAAAGCTCACCAATGACTGCTCTCTGGATCACAGTGGTGCCCATGAAGTATTTCTGCTTCCAGCTGGGCAGTGAGGTACTTATTCATGGGTGGGAGAAAGACAACTGTTCTGCCGACTGCCCCACCTGTAGGTATGCACAGCTCCTGACAACAATGCCCAGCAACAGCGGGCCCTCTTCAGCAGCTACCGTGCAAGACGAGGCGGCCTTGCTCCACAGTGCTGAGTGGTGGACTGCTTCAGGATACTTGTTCATGGGACTTACAATATACTGGTAGGGAAGGGGAACAGGAAGGTGCGAGGTAGGGGGAAGAGAAAGGGAAGGCAGAAGTACTAGAGTGTCAGGAGGAAGGGAGGATGGGCTACAAAAGAGGAAGCTGGAGAAAGGAGTGAGAGAAAATGAAAAGAGAAGGAATTGAAAAGAAGAGAGAAGGGCAGGAGAAAATGAGGAAGTGTGAAAAGAACAGGAGGTAGAGTGAAAAACAGGCTGGATGGAGGTGAGCGGAAAGGGAGAGTAGGGCAGAATAAGGGAATGGGTAAACAGGAGGGAACAAAGAAGGAGAAAAGGGCACAAAAAGAGAACGGGATATGGGAGGAGGGAGGAGGCTCAGGCAAGAGGAGAGTGAAGGGCCCTATAGAGACAGGAGGAATGAAAATGGGAGAGGGGGGTCCAGGAAACAGAAAGAAAAGAGGGACGAACGAAAAGCAGCTCAGAGGGTTGAGGGAAAGCCGCGAGGAGGAGGGTTCCCAAAAAGTAAAATTGGGGTGAGAAGATTGGTTGGACGAAGAGCAGAAAGGGACACAACATCGAGACAAGAGGATAAGGAGCTGGAAATGTGTCACAAGGGAGGGGCTGGTGAGACAGTGTCACAAGAGGAGAGCTGCAAGCATCAGAGCGCCAGTCAGACATCAATCCTCGGGTCCCGCAGCAGTGTGTGTGTGGGGGGAAGGCAGGCACACCCTGGGTGCTCTGCGGACCGCATCCCTGAGCCGTACTTACGCCGAGCCTGGCTCTCTGCGGGCCTTGTCCCACGCACGCCTCGACGGGATCGATGCTCGGCCACGGATGGATGACACACGAGGCAGGGGACCGCTTCCCCTGATGGAGGTCACCGAGGAAGGGCGCCTGGGGCCTCGCTGCCACTGGGAAACTGACATCATTTTTCATCTCCGGGGCAGGGAGGGTGATTGGACGATGACGGGATTGAGATTCATTAGCCTTTGGTCATCGGAGACGATACTTGATCTGCAGCAGGTCTATTTCAGGGGAGGCGGCCGGCAGCATCCAGACGAGCCCTTCCGGCCGGCAACGAGGACAGGCCCTCGGCACACTGACCACAAGCCTGCAGCCAGGGCTGTAATGGGCAGCTAATGTGTCAGGTACTCAGTACCTCCCCTTCTTTGCTTTGGAAGGGATAGTACCGGCACTTCTCGGCAGCAAACAGGGACTCTGGGACAAGGAGTACCTGCACTTCTATGTTTCCATTTGAAGCACTTCCGACAGCGCGCACCTGTGCGGCCTACGCTACCCCGTCTCTGTAAGGGGGCGTGACGTGGTACTTGAGAAACAGAGGATGAGGAGGTTCCACCAATCAAGAGCCAGAACCGTTCTGACCACAGGGAGAGCGTAAACGCTAAAAAGTAAAGATCGTATCGCTCTCAGCAGGACCGTCTTTAGTGCTGGTGGCACCCAGTGCGACTGTCCTTTTTGGCGCACCCACCACCATAACCTCCCCTCAGATTCTCTCACTCACCGGGCAAAAGTACCCCTCATCTCTCCAATCATAAGTTATTGCTAAACACAGCTCGGCCCTTGAGGTCAGCGCCCCCTCCACAGGCCAGCGGCCAGTGCGGTCGCACCAGTCAGAGCCCAACTGGCCATTGCGGGCACCGGGCAATCCCCTGGTGCGCACCGGGCAATCCCCTGGTGCGCCGCACGGGTGGGGGCTCGTTTTGGGCCCCTGGGGGCCGTTTTTGTTACAGGGCCGTTTATGCAGCATAGGTGCAAGATCGGCCCTGTAACAAAATCGGCGAAAGCCGACCCGGCAAAGAGCTCGGTCGCACCCCCAACCTCGCCTCCAGGGGGCCGGTCAAGCACTTTGCTGGGGCCGGTTTTGGTTCCCAGTCCGGCCCTGGCACCAGCCCTGGCTCTCGGTAGGCATGATTAACAGCATGCAGAGCTATTTATTACTCCATGCATATGGGCTACTGTACGCTGGCAGCAATGCGGTATGAGCAGCCTCCGCAAATCATTCCCAACAACAAAACACACCATAAATAGTCCACAGCCCACACCATGCCTTAAAAGCTTAAGCATCCTGTCTCTCACTAATTTTCACTCCATCGCATGCAGAGGTGGAGAGACACATGACATGTGAACTGACAAGAGCACAAGTTCGTTCTTCATGCATGATGCGAAAGCATCTCATGCATAGGCCACGCTATGAGCTGTCACATTCCCAACCCAGCACATCCTACACCCATGGCCGGGGTGCTAATGCACCGTGTTACGGTTATGAAGCACTATATGGATGAGACTGCAGTATAATCCTCAGGATAATGCCCCATAAAACACAGATACGCATTGGTGGGTTAAGCAGCGCAGTCCGGTCATCCAACTTCTGCTGGGATATCAAGGCTTCATGATCTAGTCTGCAGAAACAGGCAGAGACCTGGGATTTCCCACAATTCTCTGCTGTCTGGGACATTTAAGTCCTCCAATGATGGCGGATCCTGCTTTTTCCACCTGGGAACGCTTCCGCAGAGCTTTAAGAACCAGAGCACCTTCTCATTTTATCCACACCAGTAATTTCCTTTCAACTGGACAGCAGGAACAGCCTTATACGAGTATCCTATCAGCAAACACCGAGTCCAATGAATGTTTCCTTCAAACACCTACAAATGGCGCAGATCCTGACCTTGGCGACGTGTCAAGGTCCTGTACTCACTATCCACCGGGGATCACCTCACACTCTGAAAAGCTCTCCAGGCCAGGCTGTTCAGTGTAATCCCATTCACTTCCTGGCCCAACACATTTCCTGTCTTGCATCCTGGATCTAGTGCCCTGAGGTCATTCATGAGCCATGTGAGCTCGTTGAAATTTAAAATATAATGCAATCATAATATTATCTGTTTATACAGCGAACGCCACATGCTCCTCGCATGCTACCTCTTGGCGTCTAAGTGATTGGCCTATCCATTATCCAACTTGACACTACTAATCTAATTAACCTAGTAGGTTGAAAAGCTGAGTTAGCGCTGCTGCAGCTTGAACTTCTGACTCCAGGTTACAGAGAGATCTCTGGAGAGAGCACTCAGACAAATGAGCTTCCTTTCTGGCTGTCACTCAGAGGTGTGTGCACGTGCCTCACAAAGAGGTGTCCCTTGTCCCATCGTCCACCATGTCCTCCCTCGGCTGTGACACAAAGTGGATGAGTTTTAGGCTTGGGGGCATTAGGGCAATCACTGTCCTCAAACCTTTACAGAGGCCTTAAGAAGGTTATATTGGAAGCCATTAAAGAGATGATCGGAGCAGTTAGGTAAAAAGGTGGGTTTTAGGGTGGGTGTGAGTAAGCCTGGGCAGAGTTCACAGAGTTCTGCTACGTGGAACTCCGCGAAGTGCAAAAAAACTCTGCAGTGCTACGTGGAGTGCCGCAAGCGGCGAGTGCGTAGGATAAATGCTGTTCGCATTGATTTTCAGTGCCAGGTGCTTGTCTGCACTGTGAAATTATTGCGAACGGTACCATGCACAGCGTAAGCAGGCGCTGCTTCCTTTCTGCCGCTCGAGTAGATTTTTACACGAGTAGCAGCTTTCTCAACAAGAGCGGACAGTTTCTCATTGCGAGCGGTCTCGAGCATAAGCGACCACTCAGAATGAGAAATCTGAGGAAGCTGATTTTCCACGCTCACACTCGCCGACTTGATGTCGACGATCGCGACCGAGGAAAAATCTCGCTGGGAGGTGGATTTTCCTCGCTCGCGCCCGCCAACTTGACATTCACGAACGCGAACAAGGGAAAAGACTCTGCTCTACTATATGGAGCTGAGTTTTTCGTAACTCCGTGAGTTCCACGTAATGCAGAGTGCGGAAATCTCCACAAACTCCGCAAGCGGAGTGGAGTTCACCACCCAGACTTAGGCGTCAGCAGGCACCAAAGTAAATGTAAAGCACTGGTAATGGAAGGGATGACTATAAATTAAACTGGTAGAAGGAAGAGGTTTGAGTAGTATATGGATGGGGATTATCTGAAGAACATTTGCTTTCTTCCCTTGCTTACTGTTTAACCCCACACAAGAAATGCTCAGAGTTACCCATACACAAACTTTGCTTAGAAGAACCTGAATCTCAGCCCACTCCTTCACACTGTTGAAACTGGATGGTCACAGGAAATAAAAACAAATGAAACAGTAAAATGCATAACATATATGGAACAGGAAGATGGTAAAGTACTTGGATCAAAGTCTTTCAGCTGAGCAAAGACTCCACCAGGTCACAAATCCGATTCTGTGAGGATCACTAACCATCCACAGGGGACAAGACAATGGCACTGTTCAACTGATCGGTGGAGGAGGCTTACAATTGTGTTGTTTGGATGTGGAACAAAAACTGTAGAGTGGCCCGAAGCAAGTGATCCTGGGAAAACCGGAGAACACGGAACTGGCTAGATATGTGAAACGCTAAATTATTGGGCTGTGGGGCAAGGAAATAGATCACTCAATCCCTTGAAAGAAAATGAACTACCCAATGCTAACAGTATGGTTCCAAGGATATGGACAGATACATGATTTTATAAAAACATTTACAAAAGGCTAAAGGGTTCCCTTAAAACATCAGAAAATCTGGAAATGTTGGATGGAACACTTCAGATTTCGCTGGAAGGCTGATTATGTGACAGTGTGGAGGGTGGCAATAATATATATTGCACTGATTTTATATTGCAATTTTACCAACAGTCAGATTATGAATATTCTTCTCAACATGTGCTAGAAGACAAATCATGAAATTGCTAGGTCAATACCACCAAACAGAATGACCGCGATTGCTATCTGGAAAATGGCAATACAATGATTTCCAAAAACATATTGGTGTTAGTTGCACGCTTGGGAATACGTTTACCCTATACCAAATACAGGAATAAATAATGGAATAAATAGTTATTGCTGAAAACCCACAAAAAGTATGGCTGACTGGGTCTCCACCTAATTTGATATTTATTCTCCAGGGAACGCCCACTTGTACATACCTAGACGGCAACTACCAGCGCAAAAAATTACAATTACACACCGCACATTGAAAGTGTAACTTGGAGGTTTCGGCTTTCGTGAACGTCACTCAGTCATGGCTATATAAATAGTGGCAATCCATGGGTGTTCTATGTGCAGGTTTCACATGAAACAATTGTAGGTAAGTTTGGTGGGGAAGTGTGGCTCACTGGTTAGAGGAGGCAGACCTGGAAGCAGAGGCCAGCCCAGGACCAGGGTTCAATTCCCAGCTCAGCGGGGTCTTGAGTCCTAAAATGTCCATGGACTCGACAATTCTCGCTCCGGTGCCTACTTGATTCACGGGTTAACACTCTGCGACTCTGGGCAATAGCTTGCTTAATCTCCACAATGGCCCCTCGCGGCGGGATGCCTGGCTTTCACCTTGTGGATACCCTGCCGGGGTTATCTCACAGGGGAATACCAGGACGGGTTCCCTAAGCAAGCGCTTAGAAACCGCTTGGTGATTTGCGCTATATAAATTCCTGTACATTTACATTTACATTTACATTTACATTTACATTTATATACAATTCCCACTCCCAGAAAAGTCTCATATATAGAAAAGGGTTCATAATTTGGGCCATAAAGATTTATAAACCCGCACATTTTATTTTTAAATGAGAGTGTGTAAGGAGGGATTGCTATTACGCATTAGAGTTTAGCTAATCCCTTACCATAATATTTACCATCGTTTTTTCACATTCAGGCCCATGTCATATTTTACCCACAATTCTTTGCTTGTCACCGCCAGGTTGCCCAGGCTGGTCCTTTCTTGCACCTGCTAGTCCCCATAAAAAGACCTATTTAACAACCAGGCTATTTATAAAGGGCTGTCCGGAATACAACGCATGAATCGATCCACTCCACACAAGGGCCTAAGAGCGGTCTACTTCTGGCAGAGAAGCATGTCTCAGACTCCCTCGGGTCCTGTGACCGCCTGCCATCTGATGTGATTCTTTCCTTCTGGAAATTGATTCAATGACAAGACATAGAGGCTCCTATAACGCTTTCTCCAATCTGTAATGGTGGTTTAACTCTGGCATCTTCTGATGTGAATGCTTGGGTATACACTTCTAGAGCATTGAGTCTTACCCCTCTCCCTGCTTCGTAATGCTATTTTGAGGGGTAATGCCCCTGCCCGAATCCTGGGATGCCTCCCTTTCATTTCTGGAAGAACAAATCCGCCCTCATCTCTGGGTCCAGGTTAACATGCGGAGCATGCTCCCTCGGTGCACCAGCGGTGGCTCCTCCGTTATGGCAGAGAAGTGCCGCCCTCCTGTCAGCAGTGGCAAACATGAAAAATAAAATGATAACAAAACAGTTTTATTATCATTTTATTTTTCTTCTCACTGCCGAGTCTTGGGGTGGGCCATCCTCATGCCAGCACTGCAGCGAGCACGGAGGGGGAGTGGTGGACACTGCTGCAAGTGCGCATGTCGGTTTGGCCGGCTGTCTTACAACATGCATACGAGCTGCGCTGTCGGGAGGAGATATGAAAAATTATCCCGCTCAGGCCAATCCCAGTGCCTCTCTCACATTGGGTAATAGTATTACCAGAATGAGAGCAGCATCTGGATTGGCCACAGGTGGGACTGGGAGCCTCAGCCTGTGCACTAGCAGAGGAGCAGAAACGCCTGGAGGTAGCAGGCAAGTTCTTTTTTTGGGGGCTTTTTGTTATTGTCCCCCCGCACTTCTCCTCCACTACTGCGGTACACCCATTTAAAGATTAGCAGGCAGAGTCTATCCCAACTGCACGCAGAAAAGGAGTAGCGGGCTGCTGAGGCTCTTGCGCAGCCTACCAGCTGCATTGTATAGTGCACTGATGCCCCACCCTTGGTTGCCGGGCCCACTTCTTGACCCATGTACTCTGGAGCAGCGAAACTTTCTCCTCTAGGCGAACTACCTGCAGAGGTGGGGTAGCAGATCTCTCTAGCACGTTGTAGGTTGGTAGTAGAAGATTTGAGTAGGCCTAATGTTGACCAATTCCCTGATCTTGTGCCATTCATCCAACCAGCTCCCTACATTTGTACATTTTCTAAAGCTTATGTAGGGCTGGCCACAGTGTGGGGGTCTACGACTGGCCATGGCACACCCACTTGAATATAATTTCTGCCTTATGTAGGAGGCTAATAATGGCTAAGGAGACAAGGTGGGATTCATGCTGGAGGGGTCATCATTCCAAAACAAAAGCTCTGCAGTCACGAGAATGTAACTTACCACAAGCTCATAGCTTGAAACAAGTCATGGCAGCATCACTGGATAGTACAGTGTGGACAGCGGTGTCTGAGGACAATAAGCCTATTAGGGACACACTTTCAAGTCATCCCCAAAGAGTGCTGCGCTCTATGAGCGGTTCTGGAAGGGTACACCAGGAAGGATCTGGAAAAAGTGGCTATCAAGTCGGGCGAGCATGTGTCCGAAAATAAGCGAATATTTATGGAGGCAAGGGATGACAAGGAGTCCTTTCATAAGGTGCTCAGCTCAAAAGGACCAAGGAAGCCTTGCAAGCCACATAAGAAGATGAACAGGAGACCCCTTCTACAGATTTCGTTGTTTTGACAATGCAGAATGGTACGGAGTTGAAATTCATGTGGAAAATAGGAAATGTTGGATAAACATGGAGAATGGTGACATACTGTTCCAGGGTCACAAAGATGGCACAGACGGACATCAAGATGTGGCCTCCACGGTCATGGCCAATGATAGAGTCCAGATGGGATGTTTTGCTACAACCAACATACTGCGTCGGAGCCAAAGAAGCAAGACCCCCGCAAAGGGCGATGATGCGGATTCAGGGGAGGAGGCAGACCTTGCCCTGAACGTACTGTCCATCCGAGATACTTGCAGTGCTGCACAATATATGTCTAAGAGATTGAGAAAACCTCTAGAAAGAGAGGTCCACATCAAACCCAAGGTGGGATGTCCTCTCGGGGATATAGTAGGTAAAGTGGTGGTCATATGGGAAGTGGACATGAAAAGCATTTTTTTCCATCTAGATATGGGTCTGAAATTCACAAGGTTTTCAGTGTTATGTTTTTGCTGCTGCTAAGTAGTAAAGATTGCAGTAGCCAGAATACTTCCCCATTTGCTAATGCTGTGAGCTATTGAAGTATTTTATTTTGCCAGAAAATAGTGCAACAGCCCCAGAGGATCTGCTCCTTCTTGCGACACACAGGGTCTTGTGGAATATTCAATTGTCACGCCAAAATGTTAATTCCCTCACTTGGCATCTGCCTATAGTTGATAGGTAAGCTCCAGGTGGGGTCTTCAGGTGAACTCTGTCCTCCAAGACTAATTGTCTTTGTGAATGATATAGGGGACAATGGGGTAATTGTGCGGGTGGTGATAGGCTACACAGACTCCTCAAAGGACCCAGATGAATGTTTGTGATGGGACTTTTGGTAACAATAAAACCAGTACTACTGTATGCAGCCGAAATGCACTCTGGGAGACTTGGCCTAAAGGATGCATGCTTTCAGTGATAAAAAATTAGATGGCCTGGGTTTTGATGGACTGTTTCCTCAAGGAGTCTGTGAATGGTTTCCGAGACCATAGAGAATGCAGCATTTCGGATCACTTGCCCACATTCCAGGCCATTTTTTGCCCTTTCCAATAGAGGCCTAGCCTCAATTCCTTTCCAGAATCTAACCTAATGTCATGATCTCATTGATTACTGAGGAGAAAGTTGCATCAAGGAACCTGCTCCCTCCTACATGGTGGGTCGTGAGCAGAGGATGCAGACAGCGACTCCCACTTACAACCCTGCTGAGCTGGTTCTAGCAGTCACTTTAATATTAGAGTTCCTTACATGTGACAGTGAACAACACAGAACAAACAGGTGTAAAGTGACTACTTCGGAGCTCTGTCTTAAATAGATGCCAGTCACACAGACATTGAATTCCATGGTTTCGGGGTCACACACATGACCATACCTGGGTACTGGGTGTCCCACAAACTTGCCCATGTTCATCATTTCGTGGTTCACTGACCATCGTGAACCACCCCTCTGCCAGTGTCAAGCCCACACTACAGCTTTATGATCCCATCAATAGCAAAAGACCCAAATTGCACTGCCAGGGTAAACCTGGCAGGATAGGGCCAACACTGCAACTCCATGGGACCACTCCAGATTACATTCATGTGGTTCTGGCATACACCGCTTCCTCACATGCTTATAGCAGAGCCATGGCTCAACCTGTAGTGTCATGTTCTTTCTGCGTCTCCGTGGCCTGCCATAAGGTGGCATAACCGTGCTGCGGAACCACCTCCCTCTGTCACACCCATACAGCACCACCATGGCTCAATCAGACATGTAATGGACACGCTACTCATCTATAGCGTGACATTCTGTGTCAAACCCACACTGCGAGGTGAAGGCCGTGCAGAATCACAATGCATCACCCATACTGTGAATCCAATGATCTGCCTCATGCCCGTGTACCACTTCCGTGGCACGTCACTCTGTGTCATGAACATGCTGTATGATCATGCCCACGGTGCACCTCCCTGGTCCACCAGATTATGTCACACCCTTGCAGTGAGACGGCAGCCCGTGGCTCAACCTGCAATGTCCTGCATGTGCTTCTCAACAGCATACCACAGGGTGTCAAACATACAGTGCAGCAGGGCTTTAAGTGGGCCGGGTCTCACCAGTGCTGAGCACCAGCAGTTTTTTAAAGGGGGCCTCGAAACGGGTCTCTATCGGGCTCGGTTTTGTGCCCTGGCACAGGCGGTCCGTTTTTTCCCGGACTGCAGTGACAGCAGGCACATGATGTGCGCATGCTCACACTGCTCACTTCTCACTAGTGGAGAAGTTACAGCATGACGTCATGCCAGGTGAGCATTGTTGGGGAGGGGAAATCCTTTAAAGAGAGTCATTTTCTCTCTGGATTTCCCATCTCTGTTTGAAACTCAGGAGCAGCAACATTGTCATGGTGTCACCAGGGCTTTAAGTGGAAGCTTTTTTAATGTTATGTACAAGCCATAGTTGCTGCTTATTTATCTTATGCAACTAACAACCATTGAAAAAGCCAATAGTCCTGGCTTGTTGTAGGTATTATGTTACTTGTTGTATCATATATCTCGATGCAATGACATAAACAGCAAAATACAAGTCAGGCGGCACACTATGCTAAGCACAGATTTTTAGCGTACTAATTTTTAAGCCACGCCCTTAATTGCATTGACCACGCCCCTATGAGAGACCCCCCAGTTTTTTCATCCCACTTAAAGCCCTGCCGCACAGGGTCATGAACAGGCAGACCCTCCATGTGCCACCTGACCATGCCCCACTCACTTGCCATGCCACCACTGGGGCGCATGATGAACTTATGTGGCACACACCTGTGCTGCATCGCACCAGCTCGCCTGCAGCCGGGTCAGACCTCAGTGCGCTGCCCTCCCTGGAGGTCACTGAAAATGTAGTCATGGAATTACTTGTTCACTAATTAAAGTCGAAGAATTCAAGTTACTGATTCAGCTAGCCCAATAACTATACAGAGGCAATTATTTACCTGCTCTCTCACCCCTGGCCTGACCTACGCCCCTCCACAGTCCAAGACATGGACTGGACGATCACTCCAGAACGAGTGTACCAGGCAGCCCCAGGCTTCATCGGGCATAACACAGCATACCTATTCTATTTTTCAGCCTAATTGGCACCGTCATTTAGTTCAATTCTTCCCTCCGCCTCCCCCTTCATCTCGTAGATGGTCTCTCCCGTTGACCCCACTGAGGCCTCCTCCTTCTGTTGCCTCTGTCTCGCCTCTCCCTTTCTCCGATTCTTTACCGATCCTTTTCTCCCCATTTTTGAAGCTTTTCATCCCGCCTCTCCCACGTTTACATCCACTTTGGAACCCCAATCGCCTCTCTACTCCTCTTCCTCTACGTCATCCTTCTTATCCTTTAATGCTCTCTCCTCCTCTGCCTATCTCGTCCTGAACATCGCCTCTTCCTCTACTCTTCCTCTTCCTCCCACACCTTCCTCCACAACTCCGTCCCCTCCTCGTTATGCCTGTTCTCCCGTACCAGGTCTTCTCCAGTGCCAGGGCCCTCGTCAGGGGGGCACTGCTGCTTGGACCACCCATTGCCCCTGCCAGCACTGCCAATGACAGTACCAACACAACTATTAACCATCACACCTACAAGTGTGGCAATTCAGACTAATCCAGGGCCCACCAAAGCTATACCAATGTCTTGGATGGCAGGTTTTAGTCATTTTAACCCCTCCCATGCTGATGACGAGCTCAGCTCGTCATCAGCCACGGTGCTCATGTGCTGATGACGAGCTCAGCTCGTCATGGCCGTTAGAACGCTCACACGCGGGGATAATTCCCCCGCTGTGCTGAGCGTTCTAAGGAAACGGGTGTGGCCGTGAGGAGCTCAGCTCATCATCAGCACACGAGGACTGGGGCGCTGTGCGCCCCCCCTCCGCCCCCCAGCACAGCGGGGGATTAACCCCCGCAGCCAAGGGGTTGATGTACATTGAATTAATAAACAACTCATTATTGTGCTCATCTGTAAATTAGACAAACAGCGGCACCATGTGGCGGCCTGTCATAAGTGTCGGTGCTGACAATTAAGTGCTGGTTCCGAGAACCAGAAACCACCAGCTAAAATTAAGCACTGGTCCGCCACCTTCCTCTTCACTAGACACTAGCCCATCTCTGTCCTTTCCTCCCTGCCACCTCTGTCCATTCCTCTCATGACCACCTTTCTCTTCTACATGATATCCCCATATTAATTTCCTCCCTCTTAAGATTCGCCCTTTCTTGTCCTTTTTTGCCCTTCACTTCCACCCATCCTGTCAGACTTGTGCTGATGCTTTCCTGACAGGCACATGCTGGAGCGACCAGGGCCTCCAATTGAGAACCACCAGACTGGAAGGAGGATTTGCTGGCCGGTGCTGCAGGCCCAATTGGCTGTTCTCAATCTCACTCTGACACATGACAGGTCTAAACAGCGCTCATCCCCCCACCAAGGGAGAGTCCACAGCAGAGAAGCAGGGAGTGAGTTGGACAAGGTATTCAATGGAATCCACTTTTCGGAACACACTAACTACCTACTTTTACCATCACCCAGAACAACCCCCAGCCACTAAATGCCTCTGGGATGGCTAGAGGGGTGTGAAGTATTGGCATTGTCAATATTTTTTTAGTCATGTTGTGCAAGTATAACTGTGAAGCTATTAGTACTTGTTTTTTTTTTGTTGCTGGCGAGGCAAGTGCAGGGCTTAATTTGAGCCTGTGGTTGCCGGGTGGGCCACCGGCACTCATGGTCATAGTCAGAATCTTGACTCCATTTTATGGACTGCCACATCTTTCTCCTCATTCAGACATTTCCAGAGAGCAAGAAAGGCAAAAAACACACAAAAGAGAAAGAAGAAGGAAGAGAAAGACAGAAAAATGGTCACAAATAGAGAAAGCCGGAACTTGCAAGAGTGACATAAAGGGGAAGGAAGTGTCTGGTAGTGGATTAAACATGCATGAGATGGATTGAAGGCTGCGCAGCCTTGGAATCAGGTGTGCTGACATTTAATAATGCCTGCCGCGCACTTTTGAGCAGAGCTCTGGGATAAAGTAATTGGCATATTTACCAGTGACCTAATGCAGAGAAAAATAAGCAGAGTAATCTACCAAAGATGTTAGGCAAACACCCTAATTAATATACATTAACACATTACTACCCGTCGAAAGTCAAATTCTATATTATTACCACTGTACAACCTAACTGGTGAAATCTCTCCTTTCTCCCTCACGGTTTCTATGCTACATACACTCGTGTGGATGTATGACGTTTCAACGCATGCTTTTACAACGCATGCCTTTACGACGCAAGTTTTACAACGCAAGTCGTTACAACGACTTGCGTTGGGGGGCGCTGGATAGTGAATAGTTTAATTTACTATTCCAACTCCAGTCCCCGTGGATAGTAGGGAAGGTGTTGGATAGTAAATTAAAACTATTCCCTATCCTAGAGCGCCCCCCAGCGCAAGTCGTTGTAAAAGTTGCGTTGTAATGGTTGCGTCGTAAAGGTACTTCGTTGTAAAAGTTGCGTTGTAAACGCTGTTCCCCACTCGGGTTACGACGAATCAAAAGGGCCCGAGCAGTACTCCCAAGACATAATATATATCGTGTTGTAGTCTGACCAGAGTGATGCATTCAGACTTTTGCATAGAGCTCGATGGGTTTTAGAATTATGCCATTTCTATTTCTTCAACTTTGCATTATGATTATTCCTGCTACATTTGTAAGGTCTACAATATTAACTGTTCTAGGAACCAATCTCTAAACATTGCACATGTTAAATTCATAGGTGGAAATGCCAGAAAGGTGAAGGTTGCTGTGCCTGTGGAATTTAATTTATGAAAAGAAAGGAGATGTTTCTGTTTCTTATGCGACTGCAAACAACTTCAAATGTATGGTGAATAGATAGAATTGGGAAAATGAATCATATTTGACATACATTGTGAAACAGACATTCCCCATTTCTTTTTTCTCAACACAGTTTTCGATGTTTTCGCCACCCAGTCATGCCCGACTAGAAATCGTGTAAATGCAAATTTTAAAAGAAACGCCCATTTTTGACCTTCGAGTTTTCTACGCAATAGCTCAGAATAAGGCTGCGCTTTGTCACTTTAAAAGCGGGTTTGTCAACTAAAGACAGACATTTCCTTAATGGCAGCCTTTGGTGGGTGTACATGGTGTCACACAAAACACGAGAAATAAATGGATTCTGTCAAGGCAATGATGCCTTTTAATGAAACGATGAAAATAAACAGCTGTTTTCTAAATGAGCCTTCCGATGCGAAACGCTCTCTCGGCTTTGCGACAAATCAGTGCACGACAAACACATACTCCTACTAGAAGCTTCCCTCCATATGCAGTGGCGGCGCTTGTCAGCCCTGCACAGCCAGCCAACACTCTAGAAACAAAAAACGGACATCGATTTACCTCAACGCCGGAGGTGGAAGATGTGACATTATGAGCTGGTCTTTTGTCCCACCCCTTAGTGGCCCATTTGACGTGGAGGGGCTGGAGGAAGGGAAAGGAGTAGAACAGGCCTTATACTTTGGGGCAGATTTATGATAACTGGCGCATCCCCAGGGATGCACCAGTTATTTTGCGCCGCTGCTCCGCCACCCATGGTGCGCCGCATTTACAATGCGGCGCACCATGGGGCAAAAACGGCACAGATGCGTGACGCATCTGTGCCGTAAAGGTGGCGCATTGCTGGAGTTGCGTCGCAAGCGCAACGCAGCTCCAGCAAGGCTCGGGGGTGCCCCATCTTTACAATGCTGCGTCAAGACCTACGCCTGCTTCAAGCAGGCGCAGGGTTTTGACAGAGCATTGGCCTGAAAGTGACTGAGTGAAATCTTATAGATTTCACTCAGCCACTTTTGCGAGGCGCACCTGCCCCAGAACGCCCACCCTGCGCCGGAACGCCCACAAGTGGCGCAGGGCTTTACAACGTGACGCATCTGCCTAGATGCGTCACGTTGTAAATGGGTCGTAGGGATGCGCCACGTTTACGCCGCAGTTGCGTGACGCAAACGTGGCGCATTCCCAACATAAATCTGCCCCTTTATGTTTTTGACATACCTTTCACAACCCCGGAGTACAGAGATAGCAAGGGATGGGGCTAACAAACAACAAGCCAGGGTCAGCAGCGGCCACCCCCGACTGCCCCCAAATTACCCCCACTGTTAACTTGTTATTGTAGAACATGGGTACTCGCAAAAATTTGTCCAGGGGCCACACAGTACGGTCTGTGGTGTGACCGAGAGCCGCACTGATGCCAGCAGGGTTGCGGCAGTGGGTCTGGGTGGGTCAAGAATTGTGTAAGGAGGTCTAAAAAATGTTGAATAAAAAAGCAAGAATTTATTTGCAGGTTGATAAAGGCTTGCCCCTTTATTTAGCATGGTTTCTGAATATTATTGTTCAACAACTAAACAGCAGCTCGTGCTGCTGTTCAACAGGGGGGGGGGGGATGGGGGCGCATGTTAAGTTCAAGAGGGCCACAGGCAGCCCTGGGCCGTACTTTGAGTATCACTGTTGTAGAAGGTGCTGGAAACGTGTAAACAGGCCTTCCTCAGGGAGATCATATGACTTGTATTAAGGAAGTGACCTGTCATTTACTAGTCAGTCTCATACACGCTAGTATCAACCCTACCCACTTCCCCATCACCGCCCTCCTGGTGCCTAAATTCTCCTGCTTGTCCAACAGAGTGAGCTTTCCTAGGTTTAGTAGGTATTGACCACAAAACTGTTGCTGTCGGCAGTCCAAAAGTGTACATGACATACTCATAATTATTTGCACCATTCTAGAGGGTACAGTCACGCATGGCAAACTGAATTGTTCATTTGCACTCAGTTACTGGTAGGGTAATTAGCCAACTTAATCACTCATTAACACGTGCTTTTTCACCCTTGGAAGGATAAACTGCCATGTTGTTTTAGAAAATGAGTACCATGTGAACACTTGACCCAAGTATATATGTTGTTCCAAGGACCATTAGAAACTTTGTCTTGTCAGTTACACGCAGTTCTCTGCAGTGGGCGTGTAACCCATTGCACTATTGTAACACAGACCACTCTACTGATGTTTCTATATGTACAGTGAAGTAAGGACAATTCCCATAATTTTTAGATCAGGCTTGACAGTACAGCTGTCTAACTGCAGGACGTTGTCGCCATTTTTTAAAATACAGGGTCAGGTTACTGGAGACCCTCTGACTGTCAATGCCAGCTCGAGACACTCTTACTCAAAGTTTATGTGTTGGTTTTCTAGTTTGTCGCTCTTCTGGTGCCCAAGCAGGTACTTTGGCTGTACATGCCAAGCTTAAACCCTGCCCCCCCCTCCCAGAGCCGGCCTAAGAGCAGTGTGACTGGTGCGGCCGCACTGGGCGCGGACCTGTGGTGGGGGGTGATGTGACCTCAATATGAGAGATGAGGGGCACTTCTGCAGGTGGTAGTGAGAGACTACGAGGACATGGTCATGGGACGTGGGGGGGCCAAAAGTGATTGTCGCACCGGGCGCCACCTGCCGCCTCCAAATACCCCCCCAAAAAACATGAATTTAGGTAAACTTGCATACCATCCCCTACAGATGTGAGGCTTAGATGCCTTTCAGGTGTCGACCTTACAGAGATACAGGAAGTGTGTAGCGAGACATGTTCACTATTGGTGTTTAAAAGCCCCAAATTGGTCAGACCTGGCAAACTCTAGCCACTTCCTCGCGGATAGACGTGGTGTTCCACTACCTCGCCCATCACCTTTCCAACACTTAGCTCTTATATGGCCTCGGTGCTTACAAATGTCCTCCATTTTCTCTTTGCCATTCACCTGCTCTGTGACGACCAGTCTCTAAGTGTAGAATTCCATCCTGGCGAATCAAACTTTCCAACAGGCTTTTAATTGGTCGGGCCTGCTTCATTATCCGGCATTTACACACCTATCTCATTCTGCCATAACGCATCCGTGGCATATGAAGAATTTTATTGGCTGTGCTCTCTAAATCTGACATTAGCATGTTGTACAGGCAATGATGAGGTAAAGAGCCTTTTTCGCCCTAAAGCTACCTAGCAGATGCCACGTGCTAAATCCAAAGAACTTCAGCCTTGAGGATGCAGGGGGGGATGCGGAACCCTCCCATCCTTCCTAATAGTACAAGTACTTCCGGGTCCTGAGCGAGAGATCATGAGGAGAGTGACATCTGCTCCAACTATATATATATATATATATATATATATATATATATATATATATATATATATATATATATATATATATATATATATATATATCAGGATCTGCGAGACAACAACACAAGGTATTCCAGCCATTACGGAAGGAGGGGTGGGGCTAGATTGAACACTTCCAGTGACTAGCCCCGTGCTGACCCTCAACTCTACGTCACCTGCATTCAACCCTGGAAGGTAATCTGCATGCTCATGTTCACAGCAATTAGGAGACGGCAGTGCTTACCGACAAGGGTCGATTCATCAGAATGCCAGGGTTAGCGGAAATGACATCAAAGTGCCCTTTCATCCCATTGCCATCACATGGATGACCTTCTGTCACGCGTTTAGCCATTTCAGCAGCCTCCTGTGATGGGCAAGAAGTGAAAACTACAACAATTAAAGCGGTCCTGTGCACTTTCTTTTCCTGCCACTGGTTCCCTCCATGGACCCAGACACCAGAGGGAGGAATGGCAATGCCAGAGGTACCACAGGCCAAGTAATGGGTAGCAGCAGCTATCCCTTGCCACTCTTAGTTGATGTCCATGCTGAGGGAGCACAAGAACTGAGCCGCTGAGCACTAGATGGTGACGCTTCACACTTGCCTCAGGACAGAACAACGTAATAAACACACGTAAAGGGGCACTAACCTGTTTGCCTTCCCAGGCGAGGAGCCATTTTGTTTTTCACACTTCCAATCTGTAACTTGCGCCCCTAGAGCAACCCACTCCCGCAGCTAAAACAAGAATTCAGCTGGAAAAGGACTTTACTTCAAACAAAGTATGCAAAGTATATTAGAGCAATATGGCTCAATTTAAAAGCTCCTGGACAAAACAAAATATGCATATGGCCGGTGAAAACTACGAGACAGCCGCTGCGTTTGCTTCAAGCCCCATTTTGTACGCCAATCCAATGGATGTAGCGCCATGTCAACTTAAGAAAGCAGCAGCTGCGTCAATGAAAATAACTACTATCTACCAAACTAGGTTGATGATCCCTTGAACTGCGCTCTATCACTGCAATTGGGAGTTGCCTGAACATAATGTGTCAACCACACCTGCACACTTCATGCCGCCAGTTACTCAGGCCTCAAGAAGTGAATCCAAGCTAAGACATCCCACAGAAGGAGGCAAGGCCAGCGAGATCTCCAGTTGCTACAGCAGTATGTCTTAGACCCTTAATATTTTGTTTGGAAATGCTTTTTCTGCTGAGAAATGGAGACTTCATAAAGCTGCCAGACAGATCTGAAAGATTGGCCCTATATAGATACATCACAGTGGGCTGGAAAGAGGTATTGTGGGACCTGGTTCCAGCACCAACAACAGTGGTGTTGGTGCTACCATAAAGGAAGCAGGAAATCATGTGGGAAGGGACTGAAACATAATGCAGAGCGCTGCAATGAAATACGGCAACGTCCAAAGTAGGACTATGTAGACCACAGCTGGATCTGAACGCCGACAACCACCTGCTGGAACTGGAGTAAAAAGTAATTACATGACGGCATTCTCAAACCATGTGGTCCTGAGGTGATACGGGAGGCTGAACTTTGGTTACTCAGTGACCTTAACTGTCATAGATGCCCTCAACATCCCTGAGCCCAACAGGCAACTCTGCAAGGCTATAATAATAATAATAATAATTCACATTTGTATAGCGCACAATCACCCGTTAGGGTCTCTAGGCGCTGGGGGGCCGTCGGGAAGATTAAGCAAGCTATTGCCCAGAGTCGCATGGTGCTGGGATAACCTGCATCTGCAAAGTGTGAATTTCTAAAACAAGAAGTGCAGTTCTGTGGATACTCCTTCTCTGGAGCAGTTGCCAGGGTGGGGGCGAAAAATGTGACCATCATCAGAAATGCTGCTTGCCCACAGAATACGTCTTGTGCCTGGCAACATCTTGCAGCAGGTTCATCCCCAACCAGTCAATCCTCTCAGAACCCCAGAGGGAACTGATCAAAATGAATATGTAGTGGGGGAGGGGAGAGATCCAACAGCAGCATTTCAATCAAACAAAGACTCTCCTGCACAATGCAACTATAGGGTATTTCAAACCCACCTGGACACTGAACTATGGATGCAAGCTAAATGGGGCTAGTGTCAGTCCTGATGGAGGACCAAGGCTGGAGCAAGTGGAAGCCTATTGCTTTTGCAATCTGAGAACTCTGAGATAGAGCAGGGAAGCTCCCAGATTGAGAGGGAGAGACATTGGCTATCAAACATGGCTGCACTAACTTTCACCTGTATTTCTATGGTGCCCCTCCAATGTGATCAACAACCATACACCTCTCCTGCCTCTCTCTTCTTAGGCACCATGTCCCTCCAGTTCCCAGCCATATTAAAAGGGGGGACTTCTACTCCAGAGATACAGGCCCTCACTGGCATACAAGCTCGAGTGTAAGAACCCGACTGAATGCCTCAGTAGATATATACGCCAGAGTGCCACTTTTGACTCCAAGCACATGATTACACAAACTACATCGCCCAAACAAATTGTCCCAAGGTGCTGTCGCAGGAGGACATTGAAAGGGACATCCTACAGGACCGTTGCTTTCAGCGAGCAAAAGAGGCAGCACTTGCAAACTCCTAGAAACCTCCTGCTGGGGTCCTAAGACAAGAATTTAATGTTCCAAGCGCATCCCATGCACTCTGGAAAGTCTGTAAGGAACATAGCATCACGGAGAAGGTTGTCCAACTACAAAATGATCACATCTTCATACCGCAATTCCTCCGGTATCATGTCTTGCACACCAAAGACACCAAAGGCACCAAGGGGCATCCAAGAACAAAGCCAGGTTAAAGGAAAAGGTGTGGGTTCCCGGAATGGATAACTTGGTTGACCAGACAGTGAGTAAATTCGGTGTTGCCACATTGCAGAGGTCTGCGAACATCCAACATTTACGATTAAAGAAGAGTGCTCAGTAGCATGAAAGGATATTAGCACATACTTTGGACTGCGCCCAGATGGGAGACAGATCCTGTTTAGAACGAACACTTGCAGGAAGGTCTTGGTTGTGGAAATAGTAGCATCCATGGCTTTTGAGAACCTAAACTTCAGAAGATATGAGGCTCGTTTGGAATACCCCCACCATAAAAATGCAACGGTCCACATTTTCAAGGCAGAGAATTTCAGGAGTATTTCAAATTATTAGGAAAAAGACATAAAAAGCACCCTGAGATGGCCGTCGACCACTGGGATAGTGGAACGTCTGATGAGAACCTTGAACAAAGTTATCAGAATCTATATGGAGCAGAATGGTAATGTAGAACTAGCCATACATAACTTCTTGCAAATGTATCGCAACATGGCGCATTGTACTACACTGTGCACCAGAGAGCTATGTTGCTGTTTAGCTGTTGGTTGCCAGACACCAACCAGGTGTCCCCAGTCTGGCACCCAGCACCACTGGACATTGACCTAAAAGGCTACAAACTGTGTGAACCCGGCACAGTGACCTAAATATGGGTGATGCCATTCTAGTGCAAAATCAATACCCGGACAGTATGTTTGAGATGCTGTTTGAGAGAGAACTCTGGTCAGTGGTGGATCGAAAGCGCACTATGGCTACGGTCCAAAGAGGAAATGAGAGAAAGACTAGGAATATATTGCTAAGAGGTGGCAGAAGGCTGTGGGCCTAAGCAACACAGAGAGAAGAGACCGTGGGCCTGGAGGGGGAAACATCCTTTACAACGCAACTTTTACCACGCAGTGCCTTTACGACGCAACTTTTACAACGCAAACCATTACAACGCATTGCGCTGGGGGGCGCTCTAGGATAGGGAATAGATTTAATTTACTATCCAACACCTTCCCTACTATCCACGGGGACTGGAGTTGGAATAGTAAATTAAACTATTCACTATCCAGCACCCCAAAGCGCTATGCGTTGTAAAGGCATGCGTTGTAAATACCGCGTTGTAAAGGCATGCGTGGTAAAAGCATGCGTTGTAATGTCATACATCCCCTGGAGGAGGCAGAGTGGGGTGAGTGGTAGCCCCAACACCAGCCGAAAGCCTGAGAGCCCCCGCTGTCAGCCCAGATTTCAACTTAGGCCCCGAAACCTTCGCCGCCAGACCCACACCCACATCGAATTCGAGGGGAGGGGCAATGGAGCCATTTATCAACCCCTCCTCCTTCCCAAAGTCTCAGGCACTAAGCCTGATGAACAGGATCTAAGGACTGAGTGCAGAACAGACCACTTGGTACGAGTCACGTGTTGCAAAATTGGGGCGGGATGTTGTGTGCCGGTACAGACTGAATGACGTGTATCCTGACGCCGTACTCGGCGTCGGGGTGTACCATTGGTTTCCTGAGTACAAGGGCACTATGTGACCTTCGAACTCATATCTTTGTCTCTGTCACGGGGCCCCTGTCCCCCATGCCACATCTTAGAATGCAGCCCCCTAGTTTGACACAAGTGTCCCTCATTGGAGCACAATCGCACCAGATGTGTAAGGTTGCAGTTTCCCCCTTTGTCTTTAGATGGGGTCACACCTTACAATCATCTTTTCTTTATGAACTTTCACTTGTCGGTTATCCCCACCAAACTTTATTCCTTCTGCTTAGTCTTTAAATACACAGATTCGCCATCAGAGTCAAACAAATGCAGGGTGAGTTGGAGGAGTTACTATTCCTGTACAGCAGAGCACGAAATAAGACAAAAATAAATGAAAAGAACGTTTTTTTCCACTCATAAACATGTTCTGTTAAAGAAAGGAAGTAACGAAATGTCAAGTTAAATAAACACCAGCGGATCTGGGAGCAGGCCAGGCGAAGCAAGGTTTGGGGCTGTGTCCCAGGCAGGGATGCGTCCTGGCACAGAGAGGAGCAGGGCTAACATACACCATCTATGCGAGACTGCCTGTGTGTGCAGGATTCCTGCATCTGCAGCCTGTGTGCGGACATGCCTGTGTACGCTGGGTTTATGCGCCTGCGGCCTGTAGGGATGTTGAATTCCAGTACCTGTAGCATGTGTCGAGACCTGCCGGTTTTACACAGGATATCGGCACATGCGTCCTGTAACCACAGAGGATTCCTGTATCTTTAACCTGGGTGCCAAACTGCCTGTATTTACAGGATATCTGCCTTTGTAAGCTTGTGCGAGTATGCAGGAATACTCCAATCCAGCATTTCCTGTTACCACAGCCTGTGTGTATACAAGATCCCCATTACACGCTGAACAGGCCAAAGCAGGTTCCTGTGGCCTCCCTGTGTTTGCAGGATTGTGGTCACTCCATCCTGCATAGGAACCTATCTCTATATCAAGGGTTCCTGTTGCCACATCATGTGCACATGCCTGCCTGTGTATCCAGGATTGGAAATACGCATCCTGGGCTCACTTGCCTGTATATGCTGCCAAGCTCAAAATTGCAACTCACACACACAATACAACATATCTATTATTATAAGGACCGGCCATTGACCGTAATGAAGAGCGCATTTTCTATTCTAACTCCAAACACACTTTTATAGTAGGGGAGGTGACAAAGCGACTGAGGCAAATATAACTGCACTTTTATCTTTCTGATACACTCACTAGAAAGTACCTAAACACACTACTGGGACAAATATAGTGTTTGTCTGCTTCTATCAGGGTGTACCCATGCTATGAGGACTGGTCCGGCCTCACACGTGTGAGGGACACAGACACAGACAAACACACACACACACACACTGACGCACGCACACGCACACACTTTAGGTGTTCTCACCTATTTAGGAGTGAAATGGGGCTTACCAGTGACATTCCAGTTCAGTATGCATTTAACCCCTCCTTTCTTGGTCCCAGCTTCTGTTAGGTCCTTTTGTTATGCAAGGATGGCCTGCATATGAGCAGCAGGGTCACTTGTGCTTTTCTAACCTGCTGGGTGTGGGAGTGGTTGTACTCTATCTAATATGTCACTGCCTGGATGTATCAATGTGGGGAGTGCGAAAGGGACCCCCCAGCATGCATTCACAAGTCTGACAGGCTGTGAAAGCTATTGTCTATCTGTCTTTAGGCGAATCCCACTGTAACAGGCTGATGGTTCTCGCCAGGAAGTTCCATCAGGATTGGAAGAGAAAGTACAGCCCTGTGGTGTTGATTTTTATTCAATCATTTACTTAAAGGGTCAGTCTCATGGGGCTTCAACCCACCAGACCTTTCCGTAACCTCTTAAAAACTTTGTGAGAGTGTGTGTGCGACTTTGTAGTAGCCTCTTATAATGAACATAGCAATCACACTCGCTAGGGCTATGTTTTCTCCACATATATTGTTGGCTGCGAAAGAAGTTCATTAACGCATTTCGATCTGAGGGACCTTTGTCAAGATCGGAAGTTAAGAAGCACCCCTTCCTATAGTCACTGTTCATGATTAAAGTTGAGAATTTAGAATGTGGAAAACACTGTTATTGTGGTATTAACGATTTCACACTACATGTTCAGATACACAGTTGAATCAAAAGTACTAATGATGACATCTTGAAAAACTGATTGTGGAGCAAAGTGTCAGTGCAAAAATAAGAAAATGTCTTCTATACATTTCCAGGAGATACAGATTTTACCTATTGTACACACATTAGGACATTGCCCCCAAAATATTCTCTGATTGTTAAGAGAAAGTCATATTTTATACATACAGATAAACAGCCAGGACAAATCACCATTAAAGTTGGTAGCAGTCTGCCACCATCTAGGACTCCATATGTTGCTCTTTTCTAGGGCCTATAAAATTGTCTCTGCCATGAAACCATACAGCGCCCCTCATATTACAAGTATAAGAAGGGGGAAGTCAGTGAATGTGGTACATGATGTGTCACTGGAACATCACTAACTCCACCTCCTCATACACGGATGAGCAGTAACAAGGAGCTGCAATGCTGATGAGGCTTTCTCCAAAATCTGCTGTACTGGAGGAGAGCCATGATGAGCCATGGCATACCAGGAAGTTGGACTTTTCCTTCCCAGGACGAAAACTATTTTTAAAAGAGGTCCAAGGGCGCTGCATAGGCAGAGACAGTTTCAGGGTACAAATAATGCAAGGCTGTTTGCTTACAAAGTGCAGGTTTTGGAATATGCTGAATAGGTTTTTGAGGGGCAGGACCAACTTGAAATCTTCACCGACCTAGGTCATGCCTTGGTGAGATTGACTTGGGTGATTGGTCTCGATCCTCCACAGGTCTGGGATTTCAAACATTTTGTATGTCCCAACTTTTCAGAGGTTGATTAAGTCCAGGTGCACACAGCTATGTGTCCTAGGATCTTAGGGACAGAGCTGAGAGGTCAGTATTTACTCCAGCTGAGGCCACTGGCAGAGGTTCAGAAAGAGAACTAGTGGTTAGTTGTATTTTTGTACAGTTCAGTGGGTAGAGGTGAATCCTGGACACTCCCTAACCAAAGAGGAAAGAGTTCCTGAGAGCAACCCTACCCACTTTTGAAGCAGATCTGGTTTCATTTACCGCAAACTATTCCAGATTGCATAATTCTAAGGGAAAACCAAGATTTCACAGGCTTTCTGCCCCTGAAAGAAGCCTGTGGAAGAGCCTGGGGTGTGTTTAAGGTAACGAGCAGTTACATCCTCGTGCACTACATCAAACTTGTTCTGGGACCAGAGCCCACTCCCCCTGTGCCAATATCCAACGTGATACCTTGGGCTTAATGAACAAAGACCATTCCTCTCTCAAGTCTACTCTTATTCTAAACTATGGTCAGCCTTCACCTCTGTCCCTTTCAAATTAATGACGTTCCTTCAACCACTCAAGCTGCCCTTCCTGAGCAGATGTGTATCCCACTATCCACGCCCAGCTTATCCTGTCAACAGGCCAAAGCCATTGTTGCTGCTCTGGGAGCAGTTTTCACAACTCATTAAGACAAGGACTGGCAGGGCAGCTGCTGACGGACTAAAGTAAATTAGCCTTCTGCAGCTTCAGGAAGGGGAACGTTCACTTTCTAAAAGCTACTTTTCCTAATATTTATTAGAAATCCAACTTCATCTCTGACCTGGATTTTAATAAATATTAAAAATAGTGGTTGACTATATCCATAGGGTTTCACAAGCCACAAATAACAAAAATAATGTATTACTCTTCAATCTAGTTTTCCTCAGGACAACCAGAGCTTTCCACAGTAAAAATACGTGAGGGCTTGTCATGTTAGGGATGTCCCACTTTTAAATTCCATGCTTCCTACCTTTTGGGTTGCATAACCTACATAGGGGTGACTTATTAGCATTAAAAAGGGAGGTTTTTCTGTGTCAAAAAGGGCTACTTTGACAGTATGGACTACAGGTTTAGGCTGCAGCAGTCAGGCTCCAGTAGGCCTGAAGCCATGTTTTCCTTGTCACATTAGTGGTTGGACTTAACAGTCAAAAATATCATCATATCATCATATCATATCAGTCAAAAATATAGTTCCCTTCGGGTAGTTAGTGGTTGGCACAATAAGTGCTGCAGCCCACCAATGACATTTGTGTTTCCATGCCAGGGGTGTAGTTTCTTCACCATATACTATGGCCTTATAGTAGAATTAAATATGCCAATCAAAAATTAGCCAATTTCTACCTGATTTAAAGGGTCCAAGCACACACAGTGGGCACTGAATAGCAGTGACCGATTGAGCAGAGCCTAAAAACTAGCAACAGAATTAAGCATAAAATGGATGTAACCATGCAGAAAAGGGCATTTCCTCACAATTGCCTCCACAGATGTTTACATATTTATTCACAGAGATTGATTGCTTCTATTGATTGATGAAGTACATGCCTAAGCAAAATTGTTTGTAATGTCTTTGTGCTAAGCCTAGAAACAGTTGGCCACTTCATTCGCATTTACTCTGCATTGTTAGATTTGCACAAAAATATCTATGTTCAATTTGTAATGAAAAATCTTGCAGAGCTATAAATATCAGTTGATGCACTGTGCAAAGTAATATCAATAAAACTGGAGGATAATCACCATACAAATAAAAATTCACTATTAGGTGGGTAAAACAGAGAATTTTAGTTTCACATATTTTATTACCTCTTATTCTTAATTGTTTTTAATTAAATAGGCATCTGATTTTGTATGTGGTGTTTCAATCACTTAATTCTAAATATGGTATTTTGATTAGTCTTGCACAATAAAAGTATTATGACATACTAAACATGCGTGTTAAAAAAGAAAGGCATACAAAGCTAGAATCTAAAAAGCCCTTCTAAGACAGCATACTTAAAGTGTGGGCAGGTGGCCCCATGCAGCCCACCTGACCTTTACATGTGGCCCCCTGGTCAACATCGGTATTAGGCTGCTGTTCACAAGCCTTTATTTAAAGGCGATGGAAGTTAAGGACAGGAATTAATTAGGCTGTCTTGCACAACTTAACTTTAAAAACACCTTCATTTTAAAAGCCGTTTTGCAGCAAAAGTGTAAAAATATGTAATGTCTGTTCAAAATTCAAAAAGCGTATTTCATTACCATGCAGAACCATTTCACCTTAGTATATCTGATAACATCAGTGCACTGAGAAGTATTTTTTGAAGTTTTCAAATATGAATTTAGAAACATTAATTGTTCTCCACACACTGACAACATTGCCAATAGTGAACTAAGAGGAACAATAGTTGTTATGTGCACTCTTAGGGTGACCTAGGTTCCTATTATACATTAAAAAAATGATAGTTAATTAAACTAAACACAGGAGAAAGGTTTGTACAGCGGACATCCTGAAGTCATGTATTTTGAGGTACTCGTATGTGATAATGAACAAAAAGGAGGGAAAGTGAAATAAATCAAATGTTTAGGATCACACAATTTGGTAAAGTGGGTAATATGGGTTCATTTCAAGGATGTTCTGGTTCCACATTATGCAATTCAGCACTAAATGTATATGCTTTGCTTCCCCTAAGCCCAGCTTACAGCTCCCTCCCGGGAGACAGCAATCACAACGCAGATTTTACTCCGCAATGCCATTACATCGCGTGCCACACTACCAGAAGCAGAGATAATAAACAGGACGTCTCCCTCCCAAGCAAGTAGGTCCCGGAGAGTCTGCCAAGTCAGAGGAAGCTGAGAGACAGCGCTGTGAGCCTGGTTGGATGCTGAATGGACTTAGATGTCTAGAGTGGCCAATGGAAGCGAAGAATGGGATCAAGGCTTTGTGTGAGATTTGTGAAAATTGAAGATGCAAGCCCTTCAAAGAATTCTCGTAGGTACCCACAGCTGTCGGGTCACAGCATGTCAACGTGGAAGGCCATCATGTGTCACGCAGATGATTGCCCACATGCTCCCAAATTTCTATTGATAAAGCAGTTTGCCTTATGGACTTCGTACCATCTATAGATCTAAGCTGCCATTGTACAAAACCTATTCTATCACTTATAGAATGCACCATTGATTCTCCAGTTTACTGGACTGTGGCTTTGTGTAGAAGAGAGCACATAACTTCAATGGAGTGAATGTTGACGTGTTACTTCAGTAAACATTTTCCTGCATCCTGACTAGTTCAAATTAGTTGCTGTAGGTGTGTCCAAAGACAGGACTGCAGCCTTACCACGCCTGTAGGACTTTCTGTTCAACCATTTGCTATAATTCTAACATACATCTATGAGCTTAGAGTTTAAATGCAAATTTACCTTTAGAAGGTGAAGAGATTTCAGCAAAAACTATTCAAGGGAAACTACACAACAAACAGTAAATGCCCTAAAGGTTTCTCTTGAGCAGGAATGTGTCTTTGTATATGTTTCCTGTCCAACCACTGGCTTTTTCACAGTAGAGCAGGGTTAATGTATATTTGCTCTTCATTGGTTTGCAGTCCAAAACAAGTTTTTATAGCAAGGTTTCTATTTCCTTTTTACAAAGGGGATGCATGGCGGTGTGTAGAAGCTATTCGTACTAGTGTGTCAAAAGGAGTGCCACCCCAACCCAACTTTAATTTTGGTCTGGATCTTCAGCAGGTGGAGGGAATCGGACTCCGACAGTAGCAGTAGCTCCATAAACCAATGCTGCCTGGGACATTTGGGAGCTATTAGAATGAGGCAACAGTGCTCCATTTTTATCTTGTAGATTATCCTCACTATGGTAGGAAATGGAGAAGAAGTGTATGCATAAATCCCGGACCACCTCATTGAAAGGGCATTCCCCCACAACCCTGGGAGTGGGTATCAACTGACGGAGAACTGGCATTTGACATTCTCGTCTGTCGCAAAGAGATTCAATGCTGGTTTGCCCCAGCATGAGAATATCTTGTCCAGCTCAAAATGATCCACTTCCCAACTGTGGCAACTGTCTCTGGTTCTGCTGAGAGTGTCCGCTAAGGTGTTGTTTACTCCTGACACTTGCTGAGCTTTTAGAAATATTTTGAGGGCTGTTAGACAGTGCCAAATGTCTTGAGCCTCCTGAGAGAGAGTTAGAGACCTTGTCCCCCCTTACTTGTTGATTTAATATTTGCTGGTCGTATTGTCTGTACGGACCAACATGGAGACTCCTACTATACGTGGCAGAAAAGCTTGTAGAGTGACTTTCAGTTCCAGGCAATTGTTGCGCATTGATTTTTGAAGTGCAGACTATTTTGTCTTGATGTGCAGGTGTAAATGGCCACCCCAGCCCTCCAAAGAGGCATAATAAAAAAAAAAAAAGAAAAGCCTACAGCACCTGGTTTTCCTAGGCAGTCTCCCATCCATATTCTAACAAGGCCTCTATGCCCTGGGCACCGCCACCTCCCAGGGACTTCTTGATCAGAAAGGAGGGGGGGGTCTCGCGAACCCCCTGTGCCTCAGATACCACCACCTCCCTGGGGCTATTGCTAAAATGAATGTGAGGGGGCCCCATATGGTCTCCCCAGCAGCCCCAGGGACCGCCACCTCCCTGGGGCTAATACAAAATAAACTGAAGGGGCCTCACAGACCCCCATGTCCCAAGAACCACCCCCTTCTGGGGCCAATTTGTATTTTTAAAATGGGAGGGGTGCACGTGGCCCCCCTCCCGGGCTGTTCTCAGCCCTGGGGAGTGCACCTCCCTGGGGCAGGCCCCGCTACAACAAAGAAGGGGGACCACGTGCCCCCCCCCCCATCCTGAAGCCATAGATGGGCCTGGAGACAGCCCCTCTCCCCTATTACAAATAGGCTGGGTCTCGGGATGGGGTCCACGGGGCTGAAATCGGCCCGGGGAAGGGAGGCAATGGGGCCCTCTCCCAAAATAACAATTTTTTTTTTTTTTTTTTTAAGGCTGGCCCCCTGGGAAGGCTCCGGAGACCTGCTCCCTTTCTCAATCACTCTGTAATGGGGCCTTCTGGTGCACAACTTGCTGGGGAATGAAGTTCCCTTGGTTGGTGAGGGTCCTTGGGGCCAATAATCCCATCTGTTACCTCTAGTAAGTCCCCCACAGCGGGATTGCTGAGGGGTCATCGGAGGTCATGCCCCCATTCGCCATCCCCCTCTGCAAATGTGCCTCCTGGTACACTACTGGTTGGGGATGAAGTCCACTTGGATGCTGAGGATCCTTGGGGGCCAGTAAGCCCTCCTGTTACCTACAGCAAATCCCACACAGTGGGATTGTTGAGAGGTCCTTGGAGGCCCCTGCCCCTTTCTCCACCACTCTGCAAATATACCTCCTGGCACACTACAGGTTGGGGGATGAAGTCCCCTTGGATGTTCAGGGTCCTTGGGGGCCAAGAATCTCTCCTGTTACCTCCAGTAAGTCCCACATAGCAGTATTGGTGAGAACTGGTCAGAAGCCCTGGCCCTTTCTCCACCACTCTGAAAACGCGCCTACAAGTTTAACATTTTTTAGAAATTAACTTAAAACACCAAAAGGTTACAGGGACGTTATAGTTAGGAAATAGGATTGAAAAAACATTAGAAATTGACTGAAAAAAACCCAAAGGTTATAGGGACGCTATTAGTAAGGCTCAGATTTCACTCGTACAAAACCATTGAAATTCAGGAGTTATATTTACCTAAGCTAACTATAACTTACACCCCCACAATAAACTGCTTATGACCTCACTTGTTGCATCATTCATGACATGGTCAGTGACCTCACTGATAGCATCATCCACAGAACCACTCACACACCCACTTACACCCCATATAATCTTTTGTATGCCCACTCACACACCCACATGACCAGTCACATACCCATTCACAGACCCATACAAGTACTCATACATCCACTCACACCCACTCACTTACCCATATAGCCTCTTAACACAGTCACTGACTCACCTATACAACCAATCACACACTAACTCAAACCCCCACACAACCACTTACGTACTCATTCAAACATCCATACAAGTACTCGCATATTCGCTCACTCACCCATACCGCCATTCACACAGATACATTCTCCAATAGTCACTCACACACCAAAGCACCTAACCAAACTCCCACTCAAAGAACCACTCACTCATCCATACAGCACACTTACATGCCCAGTCACTCACTCAATCAGTCATTCAGACACCCACTCACAATACAGCTACTCACCTACCCATACAGCCACTGATGCACCCACTCACAGTCACTCACTCAGCCACACAGCTACTCACTTACCCACTTATACATCCATACAGCCACTCACACATGGATACACACAGCCACTCACATACTATATATTAAAAGTAGTATCGCTCATTAGTAGTACAACTAGTATACTTATTAAACTTTTGTAGTAGCCTAGTATATATGTATAACACTCAAATTCTTAGAAAACACACTCTCTGGATGATGTCAGCGATGTCACAGACCAAATCATGAGTTATGTAATGTGTGAGGTCATAAGCAGTGCATTGCAGGGGCGTAAGTTATAGGTTGTTCAGGTAACTATAACTGCTGAATTTAAATTACTTTGTACGAGTGAAATCTGAGCCTAACTGTAATGCCCCTGTAACCTTTGGTTTTTTCAGTGACATTATATATATATATATATATATATATATATATATTTATTTTCCATTGAAGCCCGCAACTGGCCTGGCCAAGCTCCTAGTTTTGATTCCACAGCCTCTTTCTTCCATTATTTTGTTTCTTTGCCTCACTCTTGCAGGTTCTTTCTCATCCCTGCGTTCTCCAGTTGTCACTGTTTTCCTAACTTTCTATTCCTTCTTCTTTCTCCCTCTGGCAGAGGGTCAAAGTATGATAATGAAAAAGTGACCATCGTTTTCTAAAAAATAAAAATAAAGTGCCAATGTCCACAGTCTGAGCAAATTAAGCACTGATCACACTTATTAATGGAAGAAGTGAAACTACAAGTTGCAAACATGGTAAGTAAAATCTCCATCATGAATATTAATATAAACAAATGGGTTGGTTGAAACCAGGATTCATTCAAAATCATCCTTTTGACATGGTCTCAGTTGACAGCTATGCTTTCTGGAGCTGATTAGTGAGCGTCGTTGTCCAAGCCCTAGGCATGCCAGCCAGTGCCTGCATTGGAGCCATGCCACCAGCACATATAAACAGTTCTGTAGTGAACTAGTGAGCTATTTCTGCTTCACATTATCTGTTTCTAGTTCTGCAGTGCTCATGTTTCTCTTGGCTGGCTTGCCTAGCCAAAGAAAGCAGCCCCGCCCACTAGGACATCCGGCAACAGCTTTAAATTGGGTTCCTGCCCCCTCTGCCTGGCTTGGACTAGGACTTCAGATGTAGGCCTTCAAACTTGGAGTGGGAATGTTATGTGGACAAGACAATCCGGTTCTTTATCGAGCACCCACACATTTAGTTTATTCTTCCTATGGTTCAGCACATTCATAATTTATTTATTTGTAGAGTTCCATTTAAGAGTGCAATAATATGTTCAGTAAGACATGACTCCATGTCCTCAGTGACGCCATGTTATAGCGATCGGTATTATTAATTTATTCAACCAAGTGGGTTCTGGGAGCTGTAGTGTCAATCACTGTAGTTTATCTAAAGTTGTAGTTTATTCTGGTTTGTAAAAGTAAAAACTGGACTGGAATCAGGACCGGACTGGGAACTCAAACAAGCCGTGGGAATTCAGCTGGACCTGCCCTGAGGGGTGGGTGAGTGTTAATGAGAAGGACCAGCCCAGGGGGGGCTAGTGGGAAGCACGGCTGCGGCTTTTGTTGCAGGGGGCAGATACAAAAGTGGCCCGCACCATTCCAAAACCGGCCCCCATTCTTCCAGCCCACCAGGAAAATGCCTGGTGCCCGCTTCGGTCAGTCCAGCCATGACTGGAATGTGGTGTACCGGATATCCAGGGGTCATCCGATAACTTCAGTATTCCCTGTCCTGGGCTTATGTTTGACAAACAAACCGCGTTGCAAGAGTTTTCACTTCGATTGCGCTAATTAAACTAACACACCTGAAACAATGATTTGTAAAGACCAGAGCTGGGCACTGTGAACAGAGTGATATGGGAACCTCTGATAACCCTACCTGAGGGCTATTTATGATCTCAAGAGGACGGTGTCTGCCTGGAATTGGAGAGATGTGCTGTGACCAATGTCCTAAAGCTCTCTAGGGTGCATTCACTCCAGAGCATGTTCAAAAGTCTGTGAGTCCCTCTATTGGATGTGTGTGTCCCGAATGTATTGAATGATTATGTGCTTTCAAAATAATCTCCAACTTAATAGTGCCACATAGCTGGGAGTTTACAAAAAATGATGGATGGAATCCTTGAATTAATCTCAGTCACTGGTAACTACTTGGGCTGCATCCCAATCCTTTCGTTTGCACACCATGCCACCTCGATTTGGACTCAGCTATATGCAAATTAGTCTTGACCCTGCTCCGCCTGATCTGTCAAGCCAGGTCCTCCCTGAATCAGAACACAAGCAACCCAGGACCAGTTTTAACCTAGTTATTGGCTCATCAGCTGGGTATAGCTTGGTTTCACTGACTCAGTGTGTACTGGACCCACATCTGGGCATAGCCGTCCCACTCAGGTGGTGTAACTAAGGTGGCATTGTGTGCAAAATAACGATGGACTGCGATTCAGCCTGAGTAGTTACCAATTGCTGAGATAAATTCAAGCATTCTGTTCGTCACTTTTTGTATCCTTTAGTATGTCACCCTAAGTGGGATGGGTATGCCCAAACATGGGTCCCATACACACTGTCACTGGACTCAAGCTATATCTGGCGGATGAGCCCATAACAAGGGCAAAACTAGTCCTGGTTTGTTTGTGTTCCAGTTCAGGGAGGACCTAGCTTGGCATTTCGGGCTGGACTGCTCATCAGGGTCAAGACTGAATTGCATATAGCTGGGTCTAAACTGAGGTGCCAAGGTGTGCAAAATAACGATGAATTGGGATGAGTCACCGTGTAATTTACACATGGCTGAGATTAATTCAAGCAGTCCATCCATCACTTTTGTATACATAGAAGGGAGGGCATTCACATGCTACACAACAGTTCTCATACACTGGATGAGAACATGGCTGTTTACAACATATGAAAATACATTGCAAGCCTAAACAGTGCGGCAGTTACAATGACTGCGTTGTTACCACGTGTACCAGTACATCGCAAGTCCTTACAACGACTTGCTGTAGAGGGTGCGCTGTACTTAGGAATAGTATTATTTACTATTCCTACTCCAGTTTGTGCAACAACAGGGAAGGTGTTGGATTGTATATCCAACACCAGCAAGCTCCGTATAGAAAGTCGTTGAAACGACTTGCGATGTAATACTATGCGTGGTAACAAAGTGGACGTTGTAACAACCGCGTTATAAAGGTACCGCGTTGTGGAAACAGCGCTGTAAAGGCTGTTTCCCACTGGATGAAATTAATAAACCCATTTGTCCCCTTACTTGGTTTTAGAGACATGCACACATTTTATTTCTTTTTTCTATTATCTCTCTTGCATCAATTCCTTTGTGATTTTAGTTATATGCTGAGCATTATATGGGTCCCTATGCCAGATGTACATGGATGCTCACACCTCATCCAACTTGCTTGAACCACTAATGCATTGCTACTCTGTATATATGTCAAATATACAGGTACTCGATTTCACAAATTGCAAATAAAAATTCAAAAATACAATACAAATTCTGAAAACGAAATAAACATTCTAGGAAAGAGGTAAGAACTCCATTATATTGACAGGTATGGTCAAGAATAAAGTCATATATCTAATTAAATATTCATAAATAGTGACAACTTACGTCTCTAACGGACTTGGACTACAATGCTGTAAAAACTCCCCAGGCTTGTCCGCCACTAAGGGGCAAAACACATGTTGACTGTAGAGTCAATTGCACACCAACATGTTTTGATGCTGGACATAATTGAATACGCACTCATTACATAGTCCTCACTAGGTTCCAATATGTTCGGTCTCATTTTTATTTTGAGCACTCAGACATTCTAGTATGGGTTCAGTTGAGCTGTACAAAAACTAACTCAATAAAAAAAATGAAAATCTCCCAGAATCTCTAATTTTCTGTAAGATGCACACAGTAATGACCTATTTTGTAATTTCTCTGCATTTCTCAACAATTTCCATGGTGCACAGGGTTCTGATGACCAACCTGTACTATTTGAAACAAGTGTGGTGTGAGATTTTCTACAAAAAATGGATGTAACATTTTTCCAGCAAAAACCTTTATTGTGGGAGATTTTTCCTCCATAAGAATTCAATTTTAAATGTGTGTCGTTCCCTAAAACCTACTTTTTGCAGTCTTTTCACCATGCTATTTTTTTCCTTCCTGACCAAAGTTGTGAATTGGCAATTTTTGAAAACGGGTTCATGAAGTTGGTAACATCCATGTTCACAAACTTCACCTTTTCATTTATATAAGCATATGATGATGACTAAATGAATAGTGCTGCACTGATTTTGTTCATGCTACAGTCACATGGGCAATTGTTGCCCCATAAACGGCAATGACGACTGACTTTGCTCAACACAAGTGGGATCCGACCTTGTCACAGGTGAAATAGCTCTACCCTGCACCATAGAAATGCCATATGAAGAGGGTGGTCTTCTGGGTGATCTGCCAATGTTGAATTCAGACAACTGGCCTCCACAAACTTCTGCCTCTGAGGCTAGACTAAGTAATCCTAATCAAAGTGTCATCTTGTGCCTCCATTCACTGATCTGCTAAACCTGGGAGTGCTTTGAAAGAGGCCAAACAATGTCATGGTCTAAATGTCAAGGGCTATACATTCGCGCGTGTGCCGTTTCTGACATGGTGGATCCACGGAGATCCACAGGCCTCTTTTCTTCACATCATTTTCAATCTGTGCGGAATCAGAAGTAAGATCCTCGCTGCATGAATTCAGCAGGCACCACTTCAGGGTGGGCCAGTCACTATCTAGGAGGTAAAGTCTACTTAGGAGGAATTTGTGACAATTAATTATTCAACAGTAACCTCCATGAGCACATTCCAGTAAGTCATTAATTAGGTGACTTTTTTTGTGGTGTGCCATTGAGAAATTGCAATGCAAATCTGCAAACGTTTCTCTCATGGACGTTGATTATCAAAATTTCAGGGGTAGCAGAAGTGACATCACATGCCATGTGACCCCCCCATGATGGCACAGAAAGTGACATTACACAAACTGTGTCCTGGTGGCATCACAATAAATGACATTACCTCCACTTTGACCTACACTGATGATGTCAGAAGAAGTGAAATCGCAAGGCATTTGGCCTGATGACATTACAAGAAGTGACATCATACGACCATTGGACCCTATGAAATCTAAGGAAACTGTATTGCATGACCTTTTGCTTGGTACTATCACAGGAAATGATGCATCTAACTTTTGGCTACTTACATCACACGCAGAGGCTGGAAAATCTCTATAGATACAAAAGAAGTACCCTATAAACAGAAGAACTTCAAATCCTATTAAAGATGCAGCTACATACATTGTTTCAGATAGTATCTTCAGATTTACAATTAAATAATGTAGCATTGATTAAAAACCTATCAAATACTGTACAACAATGGAAAATATGTTAGTCAAGTTGAAATCAGCCATTCTCAATATCAAATAAATATATAATAAAATGGAAAGGCTGATGGGCCCATAACGTTCAAAAAAATCACTTCATCATTTGTTTTAGAAACTGAGAGTACCTTACAATTAAATCTCAGTCTTGAAATGTGGGTAACAGTACTATTTAATGCAGATTGAGTTCTCCCAGCAACCTTCCTTTTCATGACAAGGTATACACACCTCTAAACCTGTGGAGCCATTGAACCTTTCCAGGTTTTCTATCATTAATTTCTTCTACAGAAAACATGCACATCACTGGTACAGTACTTGTGTTGATCAATGATATGCTTGTTCTGCATTAGCATACTTTACCAGCAACAAACATCTTATCCAAGAGCCAAAATGCCCAAAGGCATGAATGCTTGCTTTCCAAATGCAGATGTTACAATCCACATTTAAAAATGACTCCATTAATCACTGCTCCTGAAGCAAAACTTTCCACATTTTCAAAACCATCACACACATACAGAGACAATGAATCATATGTGTTTAAATCAGTGTATTGAAAATGATACATAAGCTACAGAAGACTACAAGATGTAGGATTCACATGCCATCCACACTGGTGGCCACTTTTTAAGAGTGCTTGTTCTGGAGAAGCTCAGGATTCAGAACATAACTCAGTAGTTAGGGTTGACTTTAATATTAAGAATGTATTTCTACCCAAACAAACCTTTCTTAGTAACATCAGGATAGAAAGACTGGGAAAAAAAGATAACTTTCTAACCTGTACCATGCAGCTTGCATGCAGCTCTTAGATGGCCGTTCATAGCTCACTATGCTAGATTACTAATGTAACTTAGGAACTGCACAGGAACAACAGAATCTCTGTGACAAAAGTAGTAACCCACCAAGCTATCCACATAAAATCTTTGATATATATGGTACACGTTCTTTGCAAAAGGCATATTAACCCTCTGTACTTCCTTAGATAGGTGAAATCTGTACTAGACAAAGGTCCAATCACTCTCCAGCAGGTACATTAATAAATCACCAGAGTTAACTTGACACATTTATTGTTGCCTGAAAACAGCTGAATATACAATTAACTTTGCAGTGCCTT
The DNA here is from genome assembly GCF_964261635.1 of Lissotriton helveticus. Taxonomy (NCBI): domain Eukaryota; kingdom Metazoa; phylum Chordata; class Amphibia; order Caudata; family Salamandridae; genus Lissotriton; species Lissotriton helveticus. The sequence continues at coordinate 509,504,467 of NC_136071.1, read as the reverse complement.
TAAAGCTGCTGCACTAATATAAAATCGCCCCCACTAACAAAACCTGGCCCCATCCTTCCAGACTCCCAGGGAAACGCCCGCCCATTGCCCGATGCCCAGTACGACCATTCTGGCTTTGGTGGTGTTCAAAACAGACAATATCTTGTTGGCTAGTCCACCAGCACTGACCGTGGTGCCCATGCTGTGGCTATACAGATGCAGTGTTCAACATAAAACAATGGCAATTAATGTGTTATTCGCATAACCTAAACCATGGTACACCACTAGAAGGGTTGAACTTGAAATGTGTGCTCTTTAACAATAATTTCTGAAGTTTTGAAGGGCATTTAAAAATCTTGTGTTAACTCCAAAAACAGATAATATTATCTTACTTTACTTGTTGCTTCTGTTAGAGGTTTGCCCAGGGCCCACAGCTCACAGGAGTCACAATCACCAGCACCACCACAAGGGGAGTCAGATAGTCATGACTCTAGTTGAGTCAAGACTCTAGTCGAGTCGATGTGACGACTTAGTCAGTCTCACTCTCACACAACCTCACCTCACCTGTCCCGCGGCCCACCCGAGGTCCGACCGTCCGACTCAGTCAGAGAGTGACAATTAAGGGAAGCAAGGTCACTCATGGTCCCAAACCGGACTTGCGTTTGTTTCTAGTCAGTCACTCTAGGCTATTGACACCTAGCACCCACGCAGCAGGCATGAGTCCGAGTCGACTGAGGCAAGCTGTGTCAGCACTGCGTTTTCTGCTGCTTGGGGATTGACCAATAACTTTTGCTGTATTGTCATCATTAGTAATGCTTTCGCGCTGCTGGATTGATAGCCCTGGGACCTGGTCGGCGGGTCCAAATACAGTGGTATACATATCGCACCAGGAACTATGTCCTCAGCTAGGGTAGGGTGCAGCAGGTGCATGCTTGCACTCACACATATGTGCCTCTAGCTGCAGCATGTGTAGTCAGTCACTGTCTAATCATGCCCAGCTATGCTGTGCTCGCTTCGTGGTCATTCGCTCAGCTTCCTGGCCCAGGCCCGCAGTACATGCATACAATGTATCAAATCTAGGACTACGCCAGCCCGCCCGGTTTGGGGCTCACTTTAGCAACGAGTAAGAGGAGTTCCTTGCCCCACCCAGGCCCAGCTTGCAGGCAGAGCTTCAGCACAGCAATGAAATCAAGCGCTGCTCACACTGTTGCTGATTTTATGCCATCAGGGCACTAGCAGAGGCGGACAATCAGCCAGTGGTCGCAAGCAAGGTGGCAGGGGTCACAAACGGTGGCTTAGGGGTCACAGATGCGACCAATGACGACCCCTAATTGACGTCCATGGTTTCTCTCCTACCCATCGTGGACTTTTTTTAAAAGGCTGTCAGTCGCTGGTCGCTCTGCCGTGAACTGCAAACTGACCGGTTCTCAATCAGCTTGTGCCAGCTTCCCTTGCAAAATGAGGGCCAGGGGGAATCACACGAACAATCAGTGCGGTGAACATCCTTTACAACGCAACTTTTACAACACACTACCATTACAACAAAACTTTTACAATGCAACATCCATTACATCGCATGCCATTACAACGCAACCATTACAACGCATGACACTACAACGCATACCATTACAACGCATAACATTACAACGCATAACATTGCAACACATAGTACCCTTACACTATCCAACACTTACCCTACTGTTGCACCCCCTGGAGTTAGAATAGTAATTTTTACACCTACACTATCCAATACTTACCATACATGAAATGTAATGTAATGCATTGTAATGGTATGCGTTGTAAAGGTAGTATGCGTTGTAATGGAATGCGTTGTAAAGGTAGTTTTTAAAAATTCGTTGTAATGGCATGCGTTGTAATGGAATGCGTTGTAATGGGTGTTGCGTGGTAAAAAATGTGTTGTAACGGTATGCGTTGTAAAAGTATGCGTTGTAACATCATACATCCATCAGTGCATGGGCAGTTCGGGAGATTTGTGTGGCTATTCTTGGAAACGAGTTGGCGGTTAAGTATCAATGGGGTAACCCGAAATTCTACCAGACCCAGGTCTTGGAAACAACACTGACTGCACGACCTGTCTGAATCGCCGGAAATGTGCATGTTTCTCAGGCTCACTTGAGAAGAAAATGTAGGCATTTTCGATAGGGAAAAGGGGTAAAAAGGAAATAAAACAATCAAAGAGCGAATACCTGATTTAGACTATGTAATAAAATGTAAAATATTTTTCATGCATAGTAAACACATCGTGGAAAAAAACCCACAAGTAGAGTATCCGCTGGATTTACCACATTCTCCAGAATATGGAGGTTTTCCTTTGCTCATCTCTAAACCATGCAGTAAGAAATGGAGCTCGCTATCGCTGCAGGGACAAGGAAGCTATATACGAAGCATTCACATTTAAAGAGTGCCAGCACTTACACGTGTATATCTTATTACATTACATTTATATTTGCAGTCCTGCATTAAAAAGTTATTTGTAAGTCTCTTGTGCTCTTGGAGACACAGATGGACTGCTAGGTCACATAAATATTTAGTTATTTAAACATAGTGTGACACTGGCTGGAGAAATGTGAGCAGGTATTTGTCTGGAGAAGAAAATGCATCAAATGGAATGGCTGCTTTGCTGACATGCTGCAAGTGAACTTTCCTTCAGCCAACCGCATTGCCTAAAACATAAAGTAACTAACAGTCATCAACTGGGGCAAGCCCAGTCTAAGCTCTTAACAGTAGTCAATGGATGGCAAGACCCAGGGCATCACATAGGACATCATCAAGGACATAATTTGTCCCTTATGATTAGGGACACTAGGCAGTCTGAGAAAGGACAAGGAAGTGAGAAGTGAAGCCATGCCTCCAGGTTGTGAAACCATGTACCTAGAAAAACAGTAAACAGCAAACCAGCTTGGCACCAGAGGTTAACTGCAGACCGTCCTTTGTAGGTTTGGCTTTCCAGCACCGATGTAGACCTATTGTTAGCACATTCTATAAATACACATAGAGTGAGGCTTTTGCCCTGCCTAGATGAGTAGTTCTCTTTCTCCTCATGCTATTGGCTATTTGATGTATCATTACTCCCTCTACCAAGTGCCTTCATTAGGATGCATCATGACTATTTAAGTTCTTCAAAATAACATTTCACTCAATCATTACACAGTTGGTCACATTCAGCTCTTAACCTCCTCTATGCATAAAACAATCCTCTCTGTACGTTTTTGCCTGGCAATGGCTGAAGCCAGACCTAATTTCTTTATGTGCACAGCAGCATTTGTGCATGCATGCATGCATTTGCATGCCTTAACTCAATAAAGGTAGACCTATTGATGTTTTAAAAGATGACACAGGTTTCCAGCCAAAAAGAAGAGTGCCTCATTCCATAGCACTCAACAAACCTGGTAGACCTCATCTGGACACATCCTATCTGTACACATTAAAATAAGCTGCCACCAAGCCAGAAAGACTGGCTTCAATTGCTGAAGTCAGGTTTCCATCTCAGTTGAAATCAGAGGTGCAGCAGAGAGAAATGAGGCATGCATGCTCTTCACTTACCCAAGCATTCGTTGGCTTCACGGCCGCTAGCCCGCTGCCATGGCCGGTCGTAGTGGAAGGGCTTGCAGCGATCGCATTCTGGCCCTTCAGTGTTGTGCTTGCAGTCACAAACCAGCTTCCCCTCCTTTTCCTTGGAGCAGCGGGAAGCATGTCCGTTGCACTTGCAGCGCCCACCCACCTGGAACTCGCCCACTGCGTAGTAGTAGGAAGAAAGGCCAGCTGCCTCATCCTCATCATTGTCACGGCCTCCGAGCTCTCGGAATAAATGTGGCCGGCTGAAAATGACCCGGACGTCTGTGGCGGTCACCCAGTCCTGCAGCACGGGGCTGTTGTCAATGTCCTGGGCTGAGGGGCGCCCATCAAGCGTGCTGAAGGCTATAAGCCCACCGGTCAAGGGGTATAGGTCAGTGTGGCCATCGGTGCAGAGGGCCTCTTGTTCATTTTGCTTGGTCACAGTGGCCTTGTGTGGCTTGCCATAGATCTTCCGGCACTGGGAGGAGTAATACTGGTAGGGCACCCAGGTCTTTCCATAATCCATTGACTTGAAGATGGCTACAGACTCAGGCCGTGGCGAGCAGAACTGCAGACTGACATAGGTGATCTCAAATTTCTTCCCCAATGACAGCGTGAGAGTAACATTGTGTGGCGAGTGGTGAAGGTTCTCAGATCTCCAGCAGGTCATGTTGGTGGCAGTATTGAGGTCTGTGAGGTAAGAGGCTGGATGGGCCTTGCGGGGGTCGGCAGAGTCACAGTAGCGGCTAGGTGGCCAGCCACATGTGCTGGAGACCTGCACCTCCTTACCAAACGCAGCGTTGACAAACTCAGGAATACAACGGCGGGCAGCCCCACCCTCCTCATAGCAGGGATCGGGGAGTGCCTGCTGCACAGCAAATGGGTTGGCTGCCCAGGTGACGGCGAGGATGCAGACCACAAAGATAAAATGTAGTAAGTGCGAGGAATCCATCTTCGCCAGTCCTCAAAATGTACAGGTAGCCTCGCTCTACGAACCTGAGAAAAAAAACAAAATGGAAACAAATCAGAATCATCATTTTGAGATTTATCCAAGTCATCGTACAATAGAATGAGATTCAATGCTATCAGTCAGCTGAAATAGTTCTCTTTATTTACACAGGATCCTTTTAAATCTGCAGCTATTGGGACAGACAACATTTTACCTGTATTTAGAAAAGACATTGTTGGTTTTTAGAATAATTGTTGTCTTGACCATATATATGATCTACTAATTATTTGTCACTGTGCTTGTATTTTTCGTTACAGTTGAGACCACCTTGCAGCAGGAGGCATTGGATAGGCCACTCAACCAAGTGGAATAGCTAAAGGTATGTAGCCCTACCTGTGACCTACCACTACTAGTGAATAGCTGGATTTGGGTTTTAGACAAGTTTGGTGAGAGTGATGAAGCTTTTTTCTTCTTCAAACCCTGTCTGACCTCCGACTGCCTTCCAGGTACAGAAAAAAATAGTTACTCAGATTTCTGATGTAAGATTCACACAGGCACAGAGAAGTTTAAGGCACCAATCCGCAGCCGTGGCACACATGCCTTCCACATGAGTGATGCAATGGATGCCCACATTGAGTATGATATCCACTTAACCGCGGCGGAATTCCGCCGCAGTGTGGTGGTTTAAACAAGTGGGCGGGGCCGCGTCGGCCAACGGACGAGCGCAGCACTACCGAGGTAGTGCTTATGACGGATGTTGCAGCGAAAGGGATGTAGTTCTTTTATACACTCAGAGATCCAGATCAAGGATACCAAGCTCCCAATGACATCCATCTATGGGGCTTGGGATGCAGACAGAAGGCCAACTTCTAGGAGAGTCTCCAACACAAATACGCAGTGATTTTTATGTGGATGATGGCTTCCTAACTACACTCAATAGCTTCAGACCCAGTGCAGTCTAGAAAATCCCACTCACACAGGTTCAGATGTGGCTTCAGACCCAGACCAGCATTTCACACCACCACACGCAAGGAAGACACAATGGATTCCAGGGACTTGTCAGAGCCAGCACCCCTCAGGCACAGACACCCTTCAAATGACAGGGACCCTCCGTGGGCAACAATTGGCAACTCATGTTATCTTCTTTGAGAAGTCACTGCTTGTGGTTTTCTTAATTAGATCCTTCGGGACGATGGGGATACTCCTTTGTACAACTTGCCATTAAAGCCTTTTTCAACAGCATCCTTGTGCGGTCGCTTTGGTTTCAGATATGCCACAGGTAACAATACTACCACATGTTGCCATTTCAGGAGCTTCGCAGGGCTTATGGTGCCTTGCAATACATACGTCCAGCTTCCCCATCTCAACTGTTGGGTGCACACATCTGCTCCACATCTTGCATTCTATTAAGCCTCTATTATGGCCACGATCCTCAATCATCATGCTATTTCTAGCCCAAAAGTTTGAATAGACTTCAGTGACTAAGAAGTCAATTTATCATCACCCAGAGAGGGGAGATAACAGAGCATAGAAGACAGAAGACCCTATGATACAGCCTGCTGGAAGAATTTATGAAGCCAAGCATCAAATCGTAGCGTAGCGTCACTCAATTTTTGGGGGAACAAGTCCTAAAATCCCATGCCTATAATTGTGGAAGTAATTGTACTTCTTTGGAAGTATAACTACATCAATGGGTAACACTTTGGGGAAAGGGACCTCCGTGACAACAATATTAGAAGTGCCTAGCTGGGGAAAGTATCAACCAAAGCTTGCCTACCTTGGCCCAGTTAAATAAAGTGCCCTGAGAGTGCAACGGGCATTTGTGCCCGCTTCATGTGCCCCAGTGGACACTTTGGCACTACAGACAGGGCCGCAGATGCTTGTGCGGCCCATTCTGTAAAACCGATAGCACTGGCGCACATAAAGAGCCCGCGTTATCTGCTGGGGTCGTTCCTTCATTTTTCATGGGGGCATGCATCATATACAAATGAGGGAATCCTTTTACGTCTGTGCCCGCGCCGTATTACAGACTGAGGAGCAGGGACAAAGAGGCCATCAGGAGGCGCACTGAGAGTGTGCCATCTAAAAGGTGGCCCACTGTCAGCGCGCCCCCTGATGGCAGCCCTCTGGAGGGGATGAAGGGGGTCCCTTGGCCCACCAGACATCCCTTCCAAAGGTGCAGGTGGGTGCAGTCACTGACTGCACCCGCCTGCAAGGGGGTCTATAATCCCCTTCAAAACTTTAGGCGGGTTGCCGCCTGTACTGTGAAAACACAGAGCCGCTTTAAAGCAGCCCCTCTATTTTTCAAAGGGCAGCACGAGTCCACAGCTGCCCTGGGAGCAGTGCATTCATGGTGATAGGGCTCATTTTCACTGTTTGCGCCCGGCGCAAACAATGAAAGTGCGCATTTACCATAATACAGCCCCTTGTGCCTCCAACAGAGTGCAAAATAACCTATGGGACTGGAAAGAATGTCTTTGCAACCGGAGGAACTCCGGGCATTGGAAAAAGGAAATAATACCAAAGTCAACCAGCTATGATTACGGCCAAGGTTCCTAAGCAGAAATTCATATTTTAAACACAAAAGAGGCTATGAAAGTCTTTAACTTCCTTCCTGGTATTTTTGTATATTTTTCTTCATCTAACTACACCCAAAAAGGATTTGAATGCAGCGCTGCCCTTTAGTGCAGCTGTTTAGCCCACCTCCCTTCACCCCTGAAATGGTACGCTCCCCTCCAGAGCGCGAGGCTTCCATACGAATGTATTATAAATAATCACGACATTTTCGCTGCCGTTGGAGAGTAAAGGGAGGTAACATGGGAGTGCGCGGCCGCCCAGCTCCTGTCCTGCGTGTGGTCATAGCTGACCGAGACCCCAGAGCCCTAGGGGTGCTTGTGGAGGGGCGAATGAGAGGGGCATTAATTTATTCCTAAAGCTCTTTGAGCCACGAAACGTCTGCAGCAGAGAAGAGGCCAACTGTGCGCAGGGGGAGACGTCTGAAACAACACGAGCAGGACCACACAGCCAAATGTGTAGACTAGGAGGACATTGCAAACGTCTAAACTAAGAGGAGGGAACAGAATATCCGAACTAGAACCACAAGCTAAGCGTTTGCCCTCTGACCATACTGCTAAATATATGAGCTAGGTAACACAGCTCAACGTATGAACTAGGACAGCATAACTGGATGTATGAGCTAGGACAATATGCTAAATATATGAGCAACGACAATACGGCTGCTGTATGAACTAGGACGGCATCAAGGGTAACAAGTGCTACATAAATGCAAACCTTTTTTCCCTCTTATATCCCTCCGCTTTCATTCGCAATCAAAATAACTGACTAATATCCACCACTCAAATTACTTTCATATTTCACTATACTAATTCACCACTAATCCTTTATGGGTCCCGGAGTAGCGTGCTACTCGCCGAAAAAAAGTGCTTCAACACCCCATCAAGGGTAACAAGCGCTATATAAATGCAAAGCTTTTTCCCTCTTCTATACCTCCGCTATTCTTCTGAATCCAAATGACTGACTAACATATCCACCACTCAAATGACTTTCATTTTACTATACTAATTCAACACTAATCCTTTGTGGGTTCCGGAGTAGCGTGCTACTCGCTGAAAAAGGGCTTTGACTCCTCGTCAGGGGTAGTAAGTGCTATATAAATGCAATTACAATACAATACAATAACTGAATGTATGAACTAGGACCACATGCTAAATTTATGAGCGAGGACCATACGGCTGACGTATGAAGTAGGACGGCATAACTGAATGTATGAACTATGACTATATGCTAAATATGAGCGAGGACCATACGACTGACGTATAAATTAGGACAGCATAAATTAATGTATGGACTAGGATCATATGCTAAATATATGAGCGAGGACCATATGGCAGCGTCTGTGTTTCAGTTTGTCGCCATGTAAAAGATTTCGTTTTTACATGGTGGCAAACTGAAACACAGACGCTGCACGCTATCCGTGTGAGGAGACATAGGAGCAATAGAGCCCTGTCACCTGAACAATAACCGGGCGCATCTAGGCCCACCATAGGAGCTATTTCCACGAAGGGGTGGTTGTATTTCGGGGAAACCCATTTAAATTGATAGATCTAATCCACAAAGCGTGAGGCAGATCGCCCACTGAGAAATGTATTTTAATTGTTTGAGACCAAGACCATAGATGAGGCCAACTTTTTTTGAAGCCATATTTTGAGTCTGAAGAAGACTGTGTATCAAGTAGGCAGAAAGTTGGACACTGTTTACACGAAGCTGTATAGGGGCTGATTAAAGAGATACCCTATTAAGATAATGATAAAGGAAGTAAAGGAGAAAGGATTTCTTTATTACTTGTCCTGAAGATGGTGGAAGGAATCATACAGCTCCACCGAAACGCATCAACGCTAATTCCATTGTTAAATCTGAAACAGGACAAACAGCATAGTGACGATTTTTTGTCTCATGCAGTGTCTTTAGTTTTCTACAGATTAACACTGCAAGGGCCAACTTTTTCTGCCTTATTTAGTTTTTCCTTCCCTATGATGTAGCCTCTATTGTTGTGATATTGCTGCTATTTCATGTTTTATTTCTTGAGGATTATGAATTTTTAACTGTTTTTATCTTTGTTGTGATGATTTTTGATGCTCATTTTTAATATTAAAATGTTATGATTTGAGATTGAAAAATCTCTTTTTAAATTATCTGTTCTGTACTAAATACATTTTTGTAATACGAATAGTGCACCGCCTTTGGAGTTGTTTCCAGTGTATGATTGGGGTGTGTATGGATCTGATTGGTAATTGTGTCTCGTAGTCCAAAGGGTAAAATCTTTTTAACGACCTTGTACATAACAGCCAGAAGTACAGACACTTGCCAAAATAAGTGACACCCTTATTTCCCGATCACCAGCCAAATTTACACTAGACCACCACCAGCTCCTCTTCCATTCCTCAGTTTATAATTGCCACTTGCCCAGTTCTCAGTCTCTGACCCTCTGTTAACACCCACCTTACGAATGAGTCCATAGCCTTGAGTCTGGAACAACAAATGAACTCCTCAGTGTGAAGCCTGCTGACGACTCATCCCTGGGGTTCAGCCGTTATGCACCGCCAAAAATTACTCATTACTAGTTCTGGTCAGCACCCAAGGAGTTGAGGAGAGGTGAGAACAAATCCTTTGGGGTATCCTATTGGGGTCGCCAAAAACTGCTAATTGCTGCCATCAGTCAGCACTCTCTGAATCAAGGGCTGAGAAGAGACGAGAACACACTGTAGGGTGGAATCATTTTGCGGTCTGGCCTTCCCAGCAGGTTTGGTCATAAGTGATGGGGAGACATATTTCAGGACATGAGCAAGTCATTTCTTGCAATAACTGTTATATTTGTATGCTTGGAGAATCTTGGAAATTATGGATTGTAGGAATGTTTAATAAATATTTTGGTCATTCTGTAAATAAATAAGACCCGGAGAGTTATTTCAACCACTTTTATTCCACAGTCTCAACAGTGCACGGCCAAACATGGAAAAGCTGGTACAAACAGCTACACACTCATCTCTACGGGTAGCGTTATATGTTATTATCGCTGTTAAGGAAACTACTTTGTATACTTTTGGCTAGATGGTTTATGTGGAACATTGTAGAAGAGTACAGATAGCATTGCAGTTTCTTTCTGTCAGAGACTATACATAACAGAAAGGATCAACAAAAACTATTTGAAATGAAAGATCCAGAAGTGCTCCTGTTCAAGAAGAACCAAATTTAGCAAGGAGAAGACAGAATTGTTTGGATAAAGGACAGGAGACAATTATTCTTCGGGTCTTGCTGTACTCTCCCTATCAAGGGCATGGTCTCCCGGCTGTGGGAGACACGGTCTGCTGCTCTGAGTTGGTTTATTTAAGATTAACTTAACTACAACTTTATTTTTTCCACAAAAGTATAATAAACATAGATACATGGGGGTATTTTGGCTGGCCCTCTTTATCCACTGGTCTGTTGAAGCGTAATTAACATTTTGCCTCGACTATCCACTGCATACATCATGGGCAAAGGGCCATCCCGCTCTTCCATTGGCTAGCTTGCACTGCGTGATGGCGTTTTGCCTAATCAAATCTGTACAGCCACCTGATAAGAGGTGCACTTGCATGGCCAGGGTGGTGTACCTCGGCTATCCCATTTTTTTTTTTAACATATTTAATATGCTTTCACACAAAAAGAACTATAGCATTGGCAAAGCCAATGGGTTTTGCCCATGATATCCATTTGCTTAGCCAGTGCGTTTTACCTTTAATTTGCTGATGCCCGTTTGCACGCAAGACTGATTTTTCATAAAGGAAAAGAAGAATCATTCAAATATATCCACCGTTTATATACACACATAGCAGTCATCGTTGAATTATTTTTCTTTTGTTTCAAGAAAAATATTTGCAACATGCCTGTCATGCATACGCAGGCTAGAATTTCTCATGAGGCAAAATTAAAAGTAATTCAAAGATGGCAGTCATGAATGCCCACCCAGTGGCCATCTTTTTACTTTAATTTTAATGTATCTTTCCAAGATGGCAGACGGCCATCTTGCTATGGTAAATTTTAAAAAACAAACATTTTGCATGGGATGCCCGCCATGGTGCAGAAGCAAGCAACTAGATAACAGTGTGCGGCTCACAAATAAGGAACAAAACAAATTGGAGCCAGAAGGCGGGGCATTTGAAAGCATTGGGAGGGGACTGTGGAGGTAAGAAAATAGCCGGAAAGTGAGCCATCTGATAGCAGGAGCGCAGCTTCAGGGACCACGCAAAAAAAGAGAAGGAAAAAAAAATGGAAGGGATCCTTAAAGAAAGCGAGGCATGTGATGCATACCTTGAATTGCTGAAAACCAAATAAAAAATAAAAAAAATAGTCCTTTCAAGTAGGATGCAAGTCAAAACAATCTCTTGCCTGCAGGTGAAGAACAAATGATCCTCTGGTGGAACAAACACAAGAATAGGAAACAAATCCATTGAATAAGAAGCAGAATATTGAGACTGACAACAAAGCTATTCAATCCTGGCAAGGGATTGACCCTCGGACTGTCCTGCTATTCAGGTTTTGGTGGTCTGGGGACCTCAAGCAGAGTTATCTCAATGGGCCAGTGAGATTACTGCGCAGTGCTGGACTTTCTGTCACGGTTTAGTTCACGGTCAGTGAAGCCACCAACACATGAATAGGACACTTTACCCTTCACACTTTTACTCTGTGTGCCATTACCCTGCAGTTTTTACACCGCAAAATCTTTTAAAACGCAGGGCTTTACAACGCAATCCAATACTACGCATTCCCCATTGCAAAACAATGTACTATTCTAACTCCACGGGGACTTTACTTTGGGGAATGCGTTGTAATAGTTTGCGGTGTAAAGCCCTGCGCTGTAAAAGATTTTGCGTTGTAAAAAATGCGGGGTAATGTCATGCAGAGTAACGCATGCGGGGTAAAGGATGTTTTCCCTACCACATACAGAGATTTATAACTGGGTCACTGAAGCCAGTCCCCACTGCAAGGGATATACCCGTAGGCCAATTAACTTCCCAATGAAGGGTATATATTCATATGATGGGTATATATCCATATGAAGGGCATATATCCATATGACGGGTATATCCATACGAAGGGATCCATATGAAGGGTATATATCCATATGAAGGGTATATATCCATATGGTGGGTATATATCCCCCTCAGGGGGCCGCTGTGCAGTAAAAGTGTTTGTATCCGGGTTATAACTGGCTTGGAAATGAGATTACTGTCTCTATAAGGACCAACACCATTGGACAATAACTTATCTGTAAACATTTATACCCCATACCCTCTGGCGCGGAACATGACGTCACTGGCCCGCTTCTACGTCAGTCTTCCACTTGTCAATGACCTTGAGGTAACGCAGCAGGCTTCTCTCTTGGTAGTTCACGCTCAGTCTGTGCTGAATCCGCTCCATTCCCCGTTGCTAAAGGTAAAAGGGCTGCTGCTGGGAGGGGGCGGGGGTCTCCTCCTGTCCCCTTGCTCGGTGCCTGCGCTCTCCGAGGACTCCTTGCCTTATTTGGCGCGAGTTGGCCTGCGCCCCTCCCGTCACTCCCCGCGCGCCGCGCTCACACTCCAGGCCTGATTTATGGCGTGTTTACTTTCTCTGCGGGCTGAGAGGGCCGAAGCGCCAGAGTCACTCAGGAGAGGCTGACAGGGCTCGGGGTGAGTTATGATGATGATGGGGCTGGAGGAGGAGGAGGGGAAGGAGAGCTGGTGCAGCACGGCAGACGAGAATGGGAGAGAAGAGGTGCATGGAAGGCAAGGACGGCAGAACGGGAGGACATGGGAAGACGACGAAGGACGGACAGAGGGGAAAATACAAACGAGGGACGAAGCAGGCCAGAGGGTTCAGAGAGAAAGAAGAAGGGGTGGGTGAAAAGAGAATTGATGAGAGAGAATGGACAAATTGGAGTGAGAAAGGGTGGGGAAGAAGAGGAGTAGCGACGAGCAACAGTAAGCAAAAGGGGGAGGAGATGAAACGAAATAATGGAAGGAGAGGAAGCAAAAGCAAGGTGTAAGGGGAAGTGATGGGTGGACAATTGAGGTGTACACAGAACTGAGAGAAATGAAGAGAGGTAGAGAAAATGCATGGGAAGAGGAAGACAGTGGTTATGTGACCAGGAAAATGGGAAGAGACGAAGAGAAAGCAGGAAGCAGAAGGAGAAAAAGTATGGGGAAATAGGAAGTGAAATGGTGGAGATACATACAGGTATGATGGCAGCAGAGAAAAAGAATGCTGTGAGCTGAGGACAAAAGAACAAGGAGTGAAAGTCAAGGGGTCGGGAGGAAAACGATGTGGGAAAGCAAACGAATAAATAAATAGGGAATCGATGGTGAGAGAGAAAGAGAAAAGAAGCGGCCATAAGACAAGGTATGTGGAAAGTGGAGAATAAAGAAATGCTGAGCTGAAGCAAAGTGGTGAACATAGGAATGAGGGGAAGAGATGAAGATTGATACAGGAAGCTAATGTTCGTAGTGGGAACAGATAAAGTGGGTATAAAGGTGGACAAGACCGAGATACAGAAAATATGATGAGTTATGGAAAGGGGGTGGGGTAACCAGGAGGAGAGATACAGAAAAAAGTGAAGAAAAAAGAAAGGGATGGACGGAAAAAGGAAAAGATAGAGAGAAAGATAAACCATGAACAGGGGAAGAGAAAATACAATGGAGAGTTCGGGGAGAGATTGGGAATGGCAGGGAAAAGAACCAATTAATATGGACACGTGCGGAAAAATAAGATGAAATGAAGTGAGTCAAAAAGCAGTGCAATATTGATAAAAATGGGAAGAGGGAGGACACAAACCTAAAATGGAAGAAAACTGGGTTGCAGACTGCTGGAGAGAGAATGAGAGACAGAACAGGGAGAGACAAAAATTGAAATAAGTGGATTGAAAGAGAAAGAGGAGGACCAAGAGGGGAGAGAAGAAAAAGACAAAGTAAAATGCCAAGAGAGAGCATGAGACAAACAAGGGAGAAATGGGGTGAAATAAGTGTTAGAAAGTAAGGCAAAATAGGTGGAGAGCAAGGGGCACAGGAGAGAAGAGAAGATGGCCTGGGATAAGAATGAGAGTAGGAGACAAAGGGTTAAAGTAATGCTGTACGATGAGAATACTGACTGGCGGGTGCGAGATCAAGAGTTGGAGAATAAGGAAAAATGAAGAGAAATGGAAGACAATGAGAAGGCCGACATTCTGAATAGACTCCCAACGATATACTTGGGCAGGAGATAAATATGGTAACTCCATTTTATCACTCAGTCTGGGTCACCAGGTCCACAACGTTGAAACTGGAATTTCCAGCTCTCATTTTGCCTGTTTTCATCTATTCCTGTCGCAGTTCTTGCTACAGCAGGCGCAAAATAAACATTTGATTCTACCAGATGCATTCCTCCACCTGGAGAAGCATGGAATTACGTGAGATGGTGACTCCAAAGCTATCTAAACCTATTTGACTTGGAATGGGCCCAAAACACCCTAAAGAGACCTGGTGATAGAAAAGGCGATGAGAGGAGCGAGAGAAATAGGTAGATATGCAGAGACCTCTCAGTCAGACGTTGCATGGGCTGGTTCTGTCCTGGACCTGCCAAGCGAGGGAGACAGCAGGAAGCCACTCAGATCCGTACATAATATCTGGAGCGAAACTGCAGATCAACTCATTAGCTTCACTGACAGATATAGGCTTCAGATGAGGATTCCGGAGCCAACACCAAGCTCAACCTTGCCCGTAGACGCCAGGCCAGTAAAGTTCCGTCATAAGGTCCTATCTATCCAAGCTCGTCACCGTCTTAGCTGTACTAAAAATATAAGATGCTCAATCTCCAAACAGTTAAAGTGCCTTGAATCAAAACACCTTGTGAAAAGCACACTTCTTTGTTGGAGCCACTTCTCATGACACACTCTACCACTTGAGTTCAAAACCAAACCAAGAGGATGTGGCACAACGACCAGAGCGGTCAACTAGGGGGCTGGGGATCCGGGTAGGGGTCTCGGCATTGGGGCAACATTCTGTGATTCTGGGCAAATCACAATCTCCCAGTGCCCATGGACAGCACTTGGATTCCCTCACGGGTGATAAGCCGCGATATATAAATCAAAAAACTTAAACTTAACCTCTAAACTTCAGGAATTATCTACGAACTCACATCTTCTACCTTTACCTCAACGAAGACACACGTACCGGTCTCTCTTTTTAAATAGATAATTTTTCCTTCAGTTATCATGTTTGCTCAATATTTTTTAACTGTTTGTTGTAAATAATTTTGTTTTCTGATCGGTTTTATCTGAAGCGCACCAACATCCTCTGTAGAGCACGTAAGCCATATAAATATATTAAATAAACCACATTTAAAAGACTGGTGCAGAAACCACTCAGGCCCTGCCAGAAGACATTTTTGCTGTTCGTACCTGAACATGCGAGGTTGCATTGTCCTTGCCATCAAACCATGGAGTTCACGAACAGAACTCCAGGCCTGGCATTGGGCCACTGTAAATCCTACTGATTGCCCCACCACAGCAGACACACAAATCCAAAAATCACAAACCTAAGACTCTAGTCAAAGGAAGTAAAAACAAGCATTTACAATGCAACAGTTTCGCCTTTGTAAAAGTTAGAGCTATTGGCATTGTAAATGACAATTTTTTTATTTATGTGTTGGTTTTGAAAACCGATAAATAAATGGCATTGTCATTTACAATGCCAATAGCTTAATGTCTCGCAAGACCCTAGACGTACAGTGCACAATATCTCTGCATTGCTGATCAGCCAAAGGTTCGCGTAATATCATTAACTGCAGTCAGAAGTTCACATTTGTTAAATTTCACTTCATGTGATTTAATTTCATTTTTCCACCCTGCCTTTGTATAAAACATTAGTTTGAGTCTATCAAGTAAGTGATTATCGTTTATTTTTCATTACGCTTCACAAACTCATGCACAATCCCTGGAGAACGGGTTGTAGCAGCAAAAAGACGATGTTCCTAATTAAGAGTCATTTCAGATTAAATGAATTCACTTTAGCAGTGAATGGGTATAAAAGGCGCGCAGCCTTGTGCTTTAGTCCCCAGATGATTCTATGGACCTGTGGTGGAGGCGGACAAGGCCGGTCTCCATCTTTCAGGAGTTGCTGCTGATTCAACCGTGAAGTTAAATCATCATCCCTGGCTCCTCCGGTGAATTCTACGCACCCCAGCAGCGCGGTGCCAAGGGGTCACCTGGTCCCTTATTCTCAATGAACTCCATGTGACTTTAAAAAACGAGGCCGCTGCCCTGATTTGTGGCGGCTTCAGCCATCGCTGGTTAGTTTGAAGACTTTGCAAGTGTGAACAATCAGTGGCTCCTACAGCCGTAAAGTTACCCAGAATGTTATGTTCTACCCAGGCTCATCGCCGGCATGGAAATGAATGTTTGATCGTATTTTACACCGCGTCAGCTGCTCAACTCCCCAGGATTGTACGCCAGCCATATCTGGGGGACACTTTGTGCAAGTCGCCTCTGCTCTGGGCTTGTTCCCATGCGCCGCCACCTGCAGGGAGAGCATCCTTCCGCTTTCCTGCTGCCTTTCCTCTGCTGCCACAGGTTGCGCTGGGATCATGAGGAATAACCCCTTCTGTTCTTTGGTCATCATAAAGCCTTGGTGTGCGCTGCTCGCTCCTGTCACCTGTGCCCCTGGTGAGAAGAGATCAGGTGTGCCTTTGTTACCTCAACCTTCAACTCGCACGTTTTTCTGTTCTACGTTGTTTTTTCTGCACACTTCCGCTCCGTCTCTCGTCGAGTGGGCGACTCCCTGCAGACAGAGCTGCAAATATGAAAAGATGATGATAGAAATAAGTACAAAGATGGAGGCCGCAGAAGGTGATCTATTGTGTCCGCTGATGGTAAACCGGTGGAAGAAGAGGTATTGAGATGATGTATGGGGGTTCAGTTGAAAGCTTGGGGTTCAGTTGAAAGCTTAGCGTCCCACCTAGATCAGTTTCCACCGGTGATCCTCAGCAGGAGCAGATCGTTTCTTTGCGTAGGCAAATGCAATGCATAGTCCTATCCACTAACTCGTGATGTAAAAAATTGTCCGTCGCCGGGAAACACTATTCGTGGGAGCGCTGCCTGTGCACTCTCGTGCACCACTGACTGTTCATAATGGAAAGAGGTGTTACTCACTCCACGGAAAGTCCTAAATAGATTGGGAACTTCAATCTCCTGTGTGATGACGTGGGACAGTGTCTCTCGTTCCTGTTTCTCAGGTGTGGGGGCTTCACTGTGTGGAAACAGTTAAGCAGCAGCCCTGATCTGTATGAGAAATGCTGCAGTTACGGATAATGACACTGAGCGCCGCTGTTCACCCACCACAGAAAACACAGATCATTCAACCACGTGGGTAGAACAGAGCATTGCCACAATGAAAAGAAAATCGCTGCTTGTCTCAGTGCATTGCAGACTCTCCTTGGGTGAAGTCTGTCACTGGGCGCTCTTTACAGACATTAATTTGCTGCAGGTAATTAGAGGGACTTCCTGTGCCTGGAATGGAGCAAACACTGAGGCACTGTTACTCTGGGGCTGAGAGATCGAGGCGCTGTTATTCCGTCGCTCAGGCATCGAGACGCTAATACTCCGGGGCGCAGCAGGCATCGAGGCACTGTTACTCCGGGGCTCAGGCATCGAGGCGCTGTTACTCCGGGGCTCAGGCATCGAGGCGCTGTTACTCCGGGGCTCAGGCCTCAAGGGCTGTTACTACGGGGCTCAGGCATCGATGCGCTGTTACTCCGGGGCTCTGGCTTCGAGGCGCTGTGACTCCGGGGCTCCTCTGCTGCTTCTTGTTGCTGTGCTGACAGTCTGTGGAGCTGCTTCCGGGCAGCTGCGTTATCGACTCAGTGAAAACAAACACTTCACGCTGGACATAAAAAGCAGTACAGATGGCACAAAGTATGCAGAGCTGGTTCTAGAGAAACCACTGGAACGGGGGGAACAGGACAGCGGGAGGGGGGGCGGGATAGGTTTAAGGAAAAAAAGCTTAGCGGCTCTCGCGAACCACTCCGGCTAAAGGCACTTTAAAAATGACGAAAACATCACGGGACAAAAAATAAATAAATACACGCCCACAGCCACATGACGTCAGAAAAGAGGCAGGATGAGAAAAACATCGGCGAAACGCCCACGAATCGCCTCGAACGATGACAGGCAGATCTCACTTTCAATGGCTAGCCTCCATTTTTGGAGGTAGCCAATGGAAGTGAGAGGCTGAACTGAAGTGTACAGTGTAACTCAAAAGATTTCGACCTGCGCCGAAAAGCTGCGCCGCGGCGCAGCTTTTCCGCCAGGTCGAAACCTAAAAAGCAGTTACAGGCTGCTGCTTAAGGGGCACAAGGTTACACTAACATACTAGACTAAGCCATGTGGTTAACTAAGATCATCTCATACATACAAAAATGTATCCAGCTTGGAGGTGGATACAATGACCTGGCCAAACAGCCACACAACCATGAAAATTGCTGGTGGTTCAGAGGTACAGTATGTACATGTTCTAATTTACTGGGTTTCTTTACTCGATCAGCCTCAGATGAGCCCCAGCCTCCTTTAGCAAGCCATTTATTCAAACTAGCCTGGCCAGAATAAACCTTGGACATCTTTAAACAAGGAAAGTCTCCAATACTACCTCAGAATATGCCTTTTACCTGACCATAACTTGCTCCAGTCCATTAGAAAGAGGTAGCAAAACACCTTGAATCATTGATTATGCTAACAGATTTAAAAAAGATAAATAAATAACATAACCTGTCGTCTGTCGACACGGTATGGCTGACCGACCATAGAATGCAGGATGAAAGTGGATATGCACATACGGTTTATTCTTGAAAAAGGCGATTGACTAAAAGAAATCCTGGTTTTATTTGAAAGGGAGAATTGGCACCCTCATAAAAATGCTGCAAGCGCTTTGGAGTCTTGAAAAAAATACCTCAGTGCCAAAAAGTCTGTGAACAACTCAGTGTCAGTCTCACAACCACTTCATGATGGCCTGTGGCTAAGAGAGCTATGTGCCAAAGGCCGTGCAGCACAGGATGACACCTGCTGCTACTGGAAATACACATGAAGTGAGGCACTCACAAACTAGTGTTCACCTGTACTGATGTGCCAACAGAGATAGCGGAGCAGTGTTACTAAGTTAAATTACTGACAAATTCTGTTCCCTCTTTGAAGCTAAAACAGCCCAGTATATGGGCCATTGCTCATTAACCCGCCCAACAACAAAACCCAGTCACACCTTCTGACTTACAAATAATTGTAAATAATGGATCGTCTTCATGAAGCCATCAAATCCATATTCAATTCTCATAAATATTCATTGTGGGCATCTTAAATATATTTCTGGAAATTAAGATTTGGTGGTTCCACATCTTCCCTTAGGGGTTTACATCCTTTGGAGAAATAATCACTCTCCTCCTGGAGAAAGTTCTACAACCCTCCTCTCCTAATCTAACCCCTTAATATGGAAGACAGGAGGCTCTATATCAGAATTTCGTTGGCAAAACTATCATATGACATAAATGCTCTGTCCTAAATATTGTTTACAAAAATATCTTGCTACTGGGTATAGAATTTCGATAATGAATTGAAATGGGTTGAGCATTTATCACATTCTATTTTGAACATAATATTTTTGTCAATCAATAGCTTGTCCACAACATTCTTTTATCATACCTCCCTGGAAGCCTAGTTTGTCCTTTCTTGCCAGGGTTGCTAACAGATGGGCCACCAAGAAGGTGTTGCTGCTGTCTGGAATTCCAGGGCTTCCTTATTGTCCAATCTGGGTTCTGCTCTCCCCATGACACTGAAACTGCTCTGGCCCTCCTGTATAATGAGCTGACAGTTCTTCAACACAAGTTCTTGGCTCGCGTTGACACAAACTGCCTTATAGTGCTTCCTCGCCATCTAGGATCAGCAGCAAGGATGCTTCACTTTGGTTCATCTCCTTCCATATGAAGACATCTCAGATAATGAATAGGATGAGGATGTTGACAAAAGACCAATTGCTTCTCTGGAAGCCACACACCATGCAGAATCCTGAAAGTGTCTGTCCTCCCTCGTCTGCTTACAAAGCTACCTGTGGACTAACTTTCAATGTGCTCCCCAGATCTTTTTTTGTGGTTTGCCCGGCATGGCACTTCA
This sequence comes from Lissotriton helveticus, assembly GCF_964261635.1. Lineage (NCBI taxonomy): Eukaryota > Metazoa > Chordata > Amphibia > Caudata > Salamandridae > Lissotriton > Lissotriton helveticus. The sequence continues at coordinate 509,484,245 of NC_136071.1, read as the reverse complement.
TCGCAGAAACCTGCATACGCTAACCAGCCATGACATGTTGCCCGCCTTTGCTAATACTGATAAAGGCATCTCCAGCAGAATTGCGCTGTTTGTTAAGCTGTGTTTCCTGTTCTTTCACTATGGAAGCTGATGTCCCATTTGACAAATTAGACAATAGGTTGGCCAGCCTTATCCCTCGTAAGAACCCATTACAGAGTAACACAACAGTGGGAGAGGGCTTCCTTGGTGAACCCTTAGTTGAGAAGTACTGTTTTTTTCTGAAAGTAAAACTAAGATCTGGTGACAGAACCCCTAACTTTTCTTTGAGTAGCTATGATTGCCCTCTCCAGTCTCTTCAGTGCAGAGGCCAACTCTCAGAGTCTCGTGGATGCCTAAGAGGGTGTTCCACACCTGTGGGGCCGATAGCACCAGAACATGCACCCAGATCGCTGCATTTCTTTTGTGCTATTTCAGATGTGAGGAGGGGTTAAAGTACAATTTCACCATGAATACTTTCCTAGATTTTTCCCTTTTGGTCTATTTGAGAATGGTGTGGCATGATTGTTGTTTTTCTCAGAGTGCTGGTTTGGTATGGGGTTCTGTTTATTTGTTCAGCATGGGACCCTGTTGAGACATGAGCATGAAATTTTTCTTAGTTACTGTGCATGACCAGCAAAAATGGTACCACAAATGACTCAATGATCATTTCTCCTGGGTGTCGGGGCTACCTTGGACTTGGGCTAGGAGAGAGGTTTAGTGCATGAAAAGCTAATTGTGTAGAAGGGCATTCCTATCATTTTTTCCAAGTGTGGCCAAGAATCAGGGTGCGTGTGCTACCTGTCTAACCACCCTACCTTCTTGAACTTAAGGCCTCGTAAAAGACACACGGACTTGCATAGTCTATGGTGGTCAGTGTTGAGGTAAAGGATGCAAGGTGATGAACTCCCAGTAACCCCTTCCATGCTGCCGTCGGGCCATTGGCCGACGGCAGCACTACCTCGCTGGTGCTGCCGTCGGCCACTGGCCGACGCGGCCCTGCCCGTTTTGCGGAAGTGCCGCACTGCCGCAAAATCGGCAGTGCAGCCGAGGGGTTTAGGGTGATTCTCACAATTAACATGTTGTTGGGGAATCAGGCTTTAGCGTCATTTATCTGAAGGCCTCTGTTGCAAGAAAAGCCCAAGATACCTCCCCCTTTTTGAGAAAACAGTGGTATTCTGCTGGTTTCTAAACCGAGTGCTTCCTACTTCACTGTGTTGGAATCTTCCACACTTTAGTTTTGCCTTCATCCTTTAGCAGATTCCTGAACTACATTCTGAAGTCTCCATTTGTTTCTCTTTAATTCTCTGTTATATCTCTTTAGACTTTAAATTACCTCAGTCTATCAGGTTGGAAATGATCTAGCCTGATTTGGACTCTACTTGGACAGTGATCAGGGTCTTTGGCTAGGAGTACCTTCCGGAGCCTACAACGCATCCTTCTTTTGAGAGAGGATCTCATAGCCACAGCCTCCTGCAGACCTTGAGTCCTCCCTTACTGTTGCTGCATGCAATGTTCTCTCCATCTGTCTCTGCCAAACACCCTGCTTCTTCTGTTTATATACATTTTTACTGTTGCCTTCCAAGTATCCACACTTTGAATTTCTGACAATAGGATACCAGCGGCGACTCCTCCGCAATGGCGGAGGAGATTCGCCCCACTCGTTTTATTTTGCATTTACCGTCTCCGAGCCAGCTTGTGCAGGAAGGGGCAGGGCATTGGAGAAGGGAGGAGTAGTGCTTTTGCACTTCCTATGTGCGCATGTGTGCTTGGATTGCTTGTGCACTTCCTATGTGCCCATATGTGTTTGGCTGGCTGTCACAGGCCGACCAAAACACACATGCGCACTTAGGTTTCTGAATGCAGCCGGGCTGGAGAAGCCCCACAAACTCCCTGACCTGAGTGGAGTGTCTTACAAGCCCACTCAGGCCAATACCGACTCTGCTCTGCAGCACAGGTATTGGATGGGAGTCTGTCCCAGGGACTGCTGGGACCAGGAAGAGGACAGCAGGAGCGACGGTATGCGGGAGGAGCCCAGTGGCTTCAGGTAAGTTATTTTTTTATTAATTACTAATACGCACCCATGCCCCACCCCTGCATTCCCCCACCGCCTCACCACCCTTTGTTAGTGGCAGCCTCCACTGTAGGATACCATAGTTTTCACTGCGATGTCAGTTTGCAGCTACCCTTACACTAGTGACATGGTTCTGGTCTGACATGCTGTGAACACTTCTCAACCTGTTACTCAGAGTTTTGGTAGTGAATCAAGGCCTCTTCTGCCCCTTGTGGGATTCCATTGATGCTGCTACATCGATCATCTGTTTACGTCATTCATGGGAGGGTAAATCTAGAGGGATGTGTGGGTAGCCTAATCCCTGAGGAATGGGGGTTTTGTTGAGAAAGATATAGGTAGCTGAAGCCACAAGACCAGAATGGGATTGGGCAACTAGGATAAAGTGGTCACCCTAGGTAGGGGCAGAAAGCGGAACTAGATGGAATGGGGTCTTGTTTCTGGGGGTGGTTTAATGTAAACTTAGATGCTACCACCTGCAACTATGGACTGATGTGCCCTACTTTAAGCAGCATATGGCAGAGGGGATAGATGTTTCTGATATACACTAATATACCACTGTACTCCTAACAAGGGCGACTCCTCCGCTAAGGTGGAGGAGTCTCACCCTACTGCTCTCTGAGCAGGACAAATAAAATGATAAGATGGGTATTATCATTTTGTTTTCTGTAGCAATGGGGCTGGGTTAGGGCAGAGCGGGGCTGGTGTCAGAGCCTAGGAGGAGTGGTTTACACACTCTAAGTACCCATGATGGTTTGGCTGGCCGTCTCGGGCCAGCCAAACAGTAATGCGCACTTTGTATGTCCCCTATGAGGCTGTAATTAGGCCTGGGCAATAAATTCCGTTCCGCTCGCGGAATTTGAGTAATTTTGCATTCCGCGGAGAACGGGGAATTGCCACAAATTTGGCGGCTTCGCTGAATGTTTTGCTTGTTCGGGCTTTCAAAATGTGTGTTTGCGAGATATTTCGCCCCGAGCACGCAAACAGCGTTCACAAACAGGAAAAAGCATCGCCAACGGGCAGAACAAGCAATTCCGCGTGTTCGCAGAATTTCTGCGTGCTCGAAGAGATTTTTTACCGCTCCCCGGAGCTTTGCGTAGCGCGACTACGCAAATTCCGCCCACCCCTAGCTGTAATACACCTCCTTGTGGGAAACATGCACAGGCATCCAGTGCCTACCTGAGTGCCAAACCACGGCGCTCAGACCAATCACAATGCTTCATTGCAGTGTTGTGATTGGGTTAGGGGAGTCGGTGTGCTTCCTCTTTCCAGGTTTAAGCAAAGAAGGAGGGAGATGGCCGGCGTCTGTGAGGTGATGTGTTTTTATTTTTTATATTTTGTTCCCCCCTGCCTCGCCACCCCCATTCCCTGTCAGCCGCCATTGACTCCTAACAGGCATTCAACATGGCCCAAAACATGTATTCTACGGTTATGTTACCAGACAACCCTTGCCATGAGAAAAATCACACACACTTTCATCCGCTGGGTAATGGGATTGCCTATCAATTTAGAAGATGCCTGAGGAACAGGCAAATCGCTCCGGCCTCGAAACTTTAACACCAAAATCACACACCCACAGCCCATTGAATAGGACTAAGCTACCTAACCGAGAAAGTGACAAGTGCACAATACCCATATCACATCATCGCAAGCTGAATCTGACCCCAGTCTTCCACTGTAAACCCGGAACAAGCAGAAAGTGCAATGGTGGCATCTCAATGGCAGAACGTGTACTCTTCAATCGCCGATAATAAAGCATGTTTGATGAAAAAAACAGACATTGTTACGATGATCTGTACTGTAGGAGGGAAAGAAGTGCTGCCCACTGCCTCAATGTGCTAGAAGCAGAGTAGGTGGAAAATCACTCCCCTTAGACCACTGGGTGACAGAAAACCTGCTGGCAAACTACACCACCACTGAAAGCTTTCTTGTTCCTTCAATTTATTTAACCCTCTGTTAATGCGCCAGGTGTGTTTGCGTTCTCAACACCATAGAAGCGCGTAGATAACCAACAGAATGTAGGAACGTAAAACAACTAAAAGGGCATTAAAAAACGACTCTTTTTTGTAAAGAGGTGTTGTAGAAAAAGTCAATTCATTTTGGGCCTCAAACTGGCGATGGCGCCTTGCAGAGAGGGGCATATGTGCCTCGGTGCACGTACATCTACTAAGTTAGTAGAATCTCCTGTAAACTGGAAAATAATGGACAGGTTCAGTCTGGTGCGATGCTGGACGGCCAGACATTTGACTGACTCTACCCAGCCCTACCAGACTTTCAGAAGGACTGGCCTCGAGGGAAATCTCACAATGGGGGCGGCTATCACGGGTTCAGCTGTTCCGGGGCTGAAGGATGTGTGGGGCCAGGGCTCGAGTCGGGGTACCACGCGGGTGGACGGCTTCCCCCCACTTATTTTACCGGAGGGGGGGGGGCGCCGTCCCACCCAGCCAAACAGCTGGACTTCACTCGGGCGAGGAGCAGGCACCTTTCGTGACGTCACTTCCTGTCTTGACGTCACTTCCGGTGACAGCGTCTCTACACCCCTCCCCCCCCCCAACACATTTTTTTTTACGACTTGTGCCCTGTGTGGGGCCTTTGCACCCTAATAATGGCCATCTTTTTATTAACCACCACAGAGTGCCCGGGGTTACTTCCTTTGGTTGCATTAGGCCCCAAAGCATCTTTGCCCTCACACTGCCCGATTGCCATTAGGACAGCCAGCCTATGCCGTCTGAAAGCAAAATCCACCTGCGCTGCAGGGAGTTTCAGGCCTGCCACAAATATACCTCATTAAACTGTCCACACAGCGCTACACATAAATCTTGAACCCAAGGACAAGCAACATGGCCTCCTGGGAAAAATCCCTAACGTGGTAGAACAGGGCCGGGCCCAGCCCCTGCCAGTGCCCACACAGCGACGCGCCACACATAGGCCCGCGACCACCCCTGCGGGCACGTCTCTCAGCCGCGGGAACAGGCCCAGGGCCTAGTCCGCGCGCGTCACCGCAGGCCCCGGGAGGCCGTGGCCACGCGCCCGCAGCTGTTCGCACTTCAGAGCAGGGTTGTGTCGAGAAAGTGGCTACTTGTCCACTTTCCTTCGTTTTTGTGACTCACGAGGAGGCTTTTCGCGTGGGAGTGGGAGGAGCCCCCGAAAGGCTCGCTGTACGGATGCGTTCTGTTTATTTTGGCCATTGCCCGGGCCTTTCTGTTGAGGCTGCAACTTAAAAATGTGGAATTGCAGATTTCTTTCATCCCACGCCCAAGCTGTGAATGAAATGATACTACTGCATTCAGGACTAAAAGGCCGGCAAGCCTGCTCCGAATACTTTATATGGTAAAGAAACGGAGCAGAGTTCACATGTATCTCTGGAAGTTAGGAGACTCTACCGGTTCGCACTCTTACTTTCACATTGTTTATATGCACGTTGTTCTACAAGCAATATTCCATTTATAGCCAACATTGGAGCCCACAGGATAAGGAAAGAGTGCTCTTCTGGAATCAAACGTACGATTGTGAGTGTGCCCCTCTGCCATCACAGCAACATTTGTGAGCGTGCATTGCTATCACCAGAGATACCTTTATAAGGAGACCCTTTTGGCTTTAAAGCTATACTCATAAATGTGCACTTCGGTCCAGAGCCGTCTAAACGTATAGGCATCCTGGGCAGTTGCCCAGGGGCCCCACGAGCATAGGGGCCCCATTATTTTTTATGTCAAAACACTGATTTTGTTGGAGGTACCAATAAATAGAAGTTTATTCTATAGATAATTAAAATGTTTATTCCTGTGAGTGGTTATGTAGGCAGGGCCGAGTGCACTGCTTTGCCCCGGGGGCCTATAATGCTGTTAAGATGGCCCCAGGGCCGGACTGGGACCCAAAACCGGTCCTGACAAAATACTTGGCCAGCCCCCCAAGGGTTTGGGAGTGCTGCCGAGCTGTTTACCAGGGCCAATTTCTGCCGATTTCTTTACAGTGGCCGATATTGCAGCTATGCTGCAAAAACGGCCCTGTAACAAAACCAGCCCCTAACCCTGGCAGCCCACCGGGGAAATGCCGGGTGCCCGCTATGGCCAGTCCGTCCCTGGACGGCCCTGCTTCGGTGGTACAGCTAGCTACAGTGTGTGTCCATCTGGTGGCAAAGCATCTGTTGCAAAGGGCGCACTTCCAGAAGCAGAGATCACCGTACCATGGCATACATCTATGAATTCAGAGCTATCATTGGAAGTGAGCACTTGGGGGTCACAGTATGAGTGTACCACACTGTGTTCGAGCTCGCCGTACACGTTTCTCCTTCTGGTGGTGTCACATTTTGTAAGTGTGCTCTCCCTGTCGCACAGTTTTCTCTGCAAAAGTGCTTTCCTTTTGCCACATCTTCCGTTGCATGGGTGCCGGTGGCACTGCAACTAGGGTGACCAACTGGCATTGGTGCAAATTCAGGACAGTGAGTGTAAAAATTCAGGACAAAGGGTCAAAATTCAGGACACAAATTCAGGACAGGAGGTCAAAATTCAGGACAAAACTTCAGGACAATAGGTAAGTTTTACAGACACGTCAGAGGTCGCGCAATAGTATATAATTAAGCCCAGCCATTTCCAAACATATTCAACTATTTGCAAACCTATCCATCATGTATCCTTCCATCTTTCATTTCACTCGTCCATCCCTTCATCCATCCTTTCACTCATCCATCCATTATCCATCCATCCACCCTTTCACCCTATCCATCTGTACACTTATCCATCCACTCTTCATCCCATCCATCAATTCACTCATCCATCCAGCCATTTACCCTTTCACTAATCCAGCCATCCTTTCACTTACTAATCCTTCCACCCATCCACTCTTTTAGTCATCCATCCTCCCTTTCTCTCTCCATCGACCCTTTCACTTAGCCATCCTTTCTTCCATCCATCCACCCACCCACCCATCCATCCATCTACTCATCCACTCATGAATCCATCCATTGATCCTATCACTCATCCATCAATCATTTCACTCCTTCACACATCTATTCATTCTTTTGTCCATCTACCCTCCCTTTCACCCACTCATCCATCCTTACATCTACCCTTTCACTCATACGTCCATTCATTCACCCTTGCACTTATCAATCCATCAATCCATCCATCATTTCACTCATCCACTCACCCACCCACCCACCCATCATCCACCCAACCATCCACCCACCCACCCACCATCCACCCACCCATCCATTTTTTCACCCACCCACCATCCAATCTACTCATCCATCCTTTCATCCACCCACCATCCACTCACCCACCCACCATCCACCCACCCACTCATCCATCCTTTCACCCACCCACCATCCAATCCACTCATCCATCCTTTCACCCACCCACCCACCCACTCATCCATCCTTTCACCCACCCACTCATCATCCATCCATCCTTTCACACACCCACTCATCATCCATCCATCCTTTCACCCACCCACTCTCCATCCATCCAGCCTTTCTCCCACCCACTCTCCATCCATCCATCCTTTCACCCACCCACTCATCATCCATCCATCCATCCTTCCCCTCATCATCCATCCTTCTCCTCATCATCCATTCATCCTTCCCCTCATTATCCATCCATCCTTCCCCTCATCATCCATCCTTTCACCCACCCACTCATCATCCATCCATCCATCCTTCCCCTCATCATCCATCCTTCCCCTCATCATCCATCCATCCTTCCCCTCATCATCCATCCATCCATCCCCTCATCATCCATCCATCCATCCATCCTTCCCCTCATCATCCATCCATCCTTTCACCCACCCACCCACTCATCATCCATCCATCCTTCCCCTCATCATCCATCCATCCTTTCACCCACCCCCTCATTATCCATCCATCCATCCTTCCTTCCACTCATCCATCCATCCTTCCTTCCACTCATCCATCCATCCTTCCCCTCACCCATCCATCCCCTCACCCATCCATCCCCTCATCCATCCATCCGTTCCCTCATCCATCCTTCCCCTCATCAATCCATCCATCCTTCCTCTCACCCTTCCCTCCCCTCATCCATCCTTCCCCTCATCCATCCATCCTTACCCTCATCCATCCTTCCCTTTCATCCATCATCCATCCTTCCCCTCCATCCCCTCATCGATCCCCTCATCCATCCATCCTTCCACTCATCCATCCATCCTTCCCTTCATCCATCATCCAGCTACCCTTCCACCCATACATCCAGCTATTTACATTTTCTCTCATCCCTCCTTCCCCTCACTCATCAATACATCCATCCTCTCTCATTATCCATTTATTCAATCTTTCATTCATCCATTCACCCTTTCACTAATTCATCCAGCCATCCACCCATCCCTTCACTTACTTACTCGCCCACCTTTCCATATTAATTTGAGCTGAGCCCTTTTGAGAAGAGGCCCATCAAGAACTTCACCCTCGCTGCAGGGGCCGTTCCAGGACTGGGACAGAAGCCACCCAGGGCGGAGACAGGATCCACCACAGGGGGGGACAAGAGCCATCACAGGTGGGGGGGGTGGACTGGAGCCACCACATGGGGGGACAGGAGCCATCACTGAGGGGAGGGCAGGAGCCATCACAGGAGAGGGAACAGGATCCAACATAGGGGGGGGGGAGAAGCCATCACAGGGGGGGGGGGGCACAGGAGCCATCACAGGAGGGGGAACAGGAGCCATCACAGGAGGGGGAACAGGATCTTCCAGGGTGGGCACAGGGGTGGGCATGCAGTATTCTAGTATCATCTTGGGCTCCTCACCCCCTCCTGCACAAAACAACAAGAAGACAGGCTCTCTGTCCAAAATGCCCTCCCCCACTGTGATGTACAGTACTTATAGGAGATACTCTAAGAGAACTGGTTTAACTGATTGTCCTCCATACTCTGTTAATCAGTGTGGGTGCGATTGGGCCACACATTATATATTACATTATAGACTGCATGTTTGAAGAACCGAGGTCGGTGTAATCTGGCAGAGTCTAGGATGTTTGGGACCCTGGGTAGACATGTAATGTGTGAGGCCCCTCTAAATTGCAGAGACATGACGCATTCTAGCCTGTTTGCATCTGAACAGATGCCCCTGCTGAAGCAGCAGCCCCTCCCTCTCAGTCACCTTCGAGCACCTCTTAACAGCTCATCACAGGCTGAAGGTGTGAGGCGTTGCCATCCCGCTGTGCCTCCAATGCTGCGGGGTGTCTGAGCTTTGGAACAACCTCCGAGTCAAAGAGGGAGGTGGGTGGAAGCTGGGCCCGGTTAAAATTACGGACAAATGGCGTCCGTTAAAGAATCCTTCACGGACAACGGACAGACGGCCAAAATTACGGACTGTCCGTGAAATTTACGGACGGTTGGTCACCCTAACTGCAACACGTTGCAAGTGTGCCACACTAGTTCCTGAACTACCCTTGTACATATCCTTTCCAGTCTGGTAAGTGCACCCTTCTGGTGGAAAGGGTTTCCTTCTACATGGCCTTGGAGTTGCGTCTGCAATACAGTGAGCGCATGTTTCATTGGTAGCTAGATAGTGCCGCAGCAAGAGTTTAAAATGTTATTAAGCATTTATAAAGAACAAAACTGTGTGCATACTGCATAGTAACTTTGATGTGCCAAGTCTAAGGTACCAACAGCCAGGGCTCCTCTATAATGGCGGAGGAGTGTAGCCCCACTTTGAGCAGAATGAAAAATAAAATGATAATAAAACAATTTTATTTATTTATAAAGTTTTATATAGCGTCCTCCAATTTTTAGCGTGCAGCCAATGCTGCCGAGTCTAGGACGGGTGGGGCCGGGCAATCCTCTCTTGACAGGCCAGGGACTGTGAGAGGAGAAGTGGTAGGCACTTGTAAATGTGCATGTCAGTTTAGCCGGGCCATCTTAGGCCAGCAAAACAGACATCCTCATGTAGGTTTCTCGAACCCAGCTGTGTTCCACAGCCAGATGGAGAAACAGCACAGACTCCCTATACCTGAGCGAGTGGAAAACCAGCCAGCTCAGGCCAAGCCCCAAGCTGCTGTCATAGCATGAGAGCAGCATATGGATTGGATGGGGGGTCCGTGAACGGTGTCCCAGGGACTGCTGGGAGCAGGAAGAGTAGATGAACACAGAGGTGCAAGGTGGCCAGCATCAGGTAAGTCTTTTTTTATTTATTATTAATTCTCCCCCTCCAAACCCCCCACCCCACTGGTGCCCTGTGTACAGTGGCTGCAGCCATGACTGGATACTAGTAGTTAAATAACTCATTTACTCTGTGCCGTGGCGTCTCTAGGCGCTGCAGTGCCAACTGCCATTGGCAGTAAAACATGAAAATGGGAGTTTTGAACAAGAGCCAACATACCTGGTGGGAGGGTTCTGTACTTAGTAAGTTAGAATATAGTTGTGCATAGATGTGCTCATTATTGCTACACATAAATCAGGTTAACTTGGACCGACATGCAGGCAAGAAGCAACTGGTTTGTATCAAATAGTGAGAAATAGCATTAGTTTGGCTCAATTCTTAAAAACAAAAAACAATTATATTGAACGAAGAATAAGTTTACTAAACAAGGTTAACATCTTTCATCTTAAAAAAACACATGAAAGAGGTACTGGAGGTGGGGCTTAACCCAAAAAAAAGACGGCATGGTAGGAGCAAGGTGGGGGTGCAGTTATGGGGCAGGAGGGGGGCACTGCCCACTTTAACAAGAGCAGGTTCTGTATCATCAGTAGGTGCACAGATGAAATTGACTTTTTAGTATGTCCTGTGAACAGCTTTCACACCGCACATATGTGCACAGGATACTTTTAGCACGGTTCTTTGTTTCATGTGCACTGCATATTTAGATTGTGTACAAACGTCTTCACACATCTGCACACGTACACAACTATAGAGGGCACCAAAGACGAATTACCAGGATATAAAAGTCGGCCAAATCTGGCTGAAACATATGCAGGAAAGTCGGACATCTTTTCACACCTACTGGACACCTTTCCAAGACTCTATCCAAGAATTCTTGTATTCAAACAAATTTACTGGCAACTAATTGCACATTTATGGTAACGGCAATAGCGAACAAAGTGCATTAAAAACAACTGTAATATAAGCTAAAAGTATTCGAACTTTTAACACAGAATGCACGAAAAATTGTGTTTATAATCTGCATATATTTATTTATGATTTTTGTTTCAAAATAAGTCAAGAATTAATTTTAACTTGATGTGAAACCTCAATTAGACATATGCTTCAAGTGATGGAAACCCTACCGTCTTCATGACTTCAACAGCATCATGCTGTGATGTACCAGAAAAACCTAAACACAACTGTGGGCTTTGAGATCCGGCCTGATGTTTAAACCCCTAACTGAAAACCAGCCAAACAAGTAGGTGCCAGAAAGCACAATCTTCCAGAATAAGTAAAGCGTGACCAATGAAGTGCAATACAGTGGCCCATTTTGCACCTCAAGCAGTCCCCACCATAACTGTGCCTATCTCATGGAAAAGCAACACATGTGCGTGTGCCCCTTTGTTGCCAGAGCAACACTTTTCTATGTGTGCCCCACCAGCAATCAAGATACCCATTTTTGTGGGTCTTTTTAGTGTCAATGCTCCCCTTGGAAGTGTAACGTTTAGAGGGCGGAGCTAATTGTGGAACTGAATTTTTTGTGGCATGTCGGCTGCACTTGTAAATGTGCCTGTCTTGCAGCAGATATAACATTGTCATTCTCGTAACAGATCAGCAAACGTGCTGCCATCCGACACCCAAAGAGCCCTCATCGTATTGTATGCTTGGTATTAAAAGAATGGTGCTCATGTGACTTTAATGGCCACACATGCCACTGTGTGGAAGGAGCCTGGTGCTCCGCTCTGGGAAGGAAGCACAGTCTTTGCACCATCATATGCTGCACACAGAAAAGGAGTTAGTGGAATGTGGAAAGTGCAGTACAACATGAGGCCTGGGCGGGTAACTCCACTCCGTTCGCAGAGTTTGCAGACTTTTTTTCCTCGTTCGTGCTCACCAATGTTAAGTTGGTGAGCTCGAGTGAGGAAAATCCAAGGTGAAACCACATCCCAGCGAGATTTCTCAACGCGGGCGGTCGTGGATGCTCGTGACTGCTCGTGTTGAGAAACCATCCATTCGCGTTGATTAAGCTGCCGCTAGAGTAAATAATCTACCCAAGAGGCAGAAAGAATCCGTGCCCTCTTGTGCTGCACATGGTGCTGTTCGTGTTGATTTTCCAGCATGGGACAAACACCAGGTGCTAAAAATCAGCGCAAACAGCGCATCCTAATGCACCCCAACACATGCGGAACTCTACATAGCTTTGGAGTTTTTGGTCATCTCTGCCCAGGCCTATACAACACACATATAGCATACTAGCCCCCATTGTGGCTCACCTGGCCCTCTACAAGGGCCTGGCATGCCTTTCCCAAAGTATCCAGTAGCCTGCTCTAGTCAAGGTACAGTATCTAGCCTCCACCTCTCTCAATCTATAGGCAGTGTCTGCACTTGACCCATCAGCCATGTTGTTTGTTTTGTTGCCACTAAAATCCTACAAAAAGGGAGCTGGTTGGAGGCACTGATTGGATTTCAGAAATACAAATCAAAGCCACAATGACCTCTGCGAACTTATTTTTTTATTTATGAGGGGAAACACTTGCACATGGCATGCAATGGTAGGAGACCCACAATCAACAACCAATGACTCTAAAATCTTAACATATGCCATCATTAATTCAGTTTTATTTTCATCTCCACTGGAATTAGCAACTCGGATGACAGGCACAAAATGCAGCAGCCATTTTAGAAAATTTCTGCATGAAGACTCTTTCACTTACATTTTCACAAATCCACAAATCCCTCTGCGTATTTCGTACTAACAATCGACAATGTGTTTTTTTAACACATTGCTGGAATCTCGCAGTCAGTCCCTTTGCTCCTGGAGGTACACCTCAAATATGTATCAACAAATCTGTAGCAAGTCAACCGAAGTCCAGAGCCGGCAGAGAGCAGGGAAATTTTTGTTCTGATTTATGAGAAAGGCAAGAAGATGTTTGGCACCGAGAGCCGTGGGCGTGTGCCATTCCGACACATACTTTGTGTTTTGACGCCTCCTCAGAAGTGTTGCATCATACTGCATTTACCCTTTTATGTATATGATTCCTAGAGCACGCCGAGCTGTGGCGGGTGGAAGAAAGGTGGTGAAAACCCATCCACTGTTTAGTCTACGGTGGGAAAAAACAGAACATTCCCTGTGACCGCTTACACACCACACACCAGTTCTGCAGCTTCCTTTCTGGAACAGCCTCCCCTGGTAAAATCAGCAAAAATCTCCCCAGTGCAAAATGCGCGACCACGTCAAATTCATCTCCTGGGTGTGACTCAAACAGGCATGTGTAAATGTAAATGTGTTTGTATTTATATAGCGCACTTCTACCCAGAGGTCTCATAGTGCTGTATTCATACCGCTGTGGAACCCATCCTGGCTTTCCTGTGAAATGTCCACTCCTGGGCACCCCCAAGGTGAAGCCAGGCATCCAAGCGCTGCTGGGGCCGTTGTGGAGATTAAGCAAGCTATTGCCCAGAGTCACAGAGTGGGACCCATGATTAGACTAGGCACCGAGGCGAGAATTATCAGGTCCAGGGAAATGGAGTCCAAGAGCCGCCGAGGCAAGAATTGAACCCTGGTCCCAGGCCAGACCTCTGCATCAGGGTCTGCCGCTCTAACCATTGAGCCATGCTTCTCCACCATATGTGACTGTCGACGTGTTTGGGAGCCTCGGTTCGGCATCTTTGAAAGCTGGCTGTCTTGGCTGATAATCACAGCGAAAGTAGGGCTGTGCAAAGTTCTTTCCACCCATAAAGTGCTGTAAAGTTGCACATTGTTTCCCCTTGTCATGTTTTCCGGTTTAAGTTCGCTTTCAACTCAGCAAAGGCTCTCTGGGTGTTGAAATGCTTTTATTCACACTAACAAACACCAGCCGAGACTGAAAACATCTGCAAATCTATTCTCAGTATTTCTGTGCCTTTCAGCAAATTTATGTAGAATTTTTTTCTGAAAGTGTAATGTTTGTAACATAAATTGTTGCTAAAGTTAAGATGTTCATGTAAAACTGCAAACACATGAAAGGCCATAAATGTGCATGGTTTTTCCATGGAACTTTGGTAAGTTTGGAAAAAACAAACACTTAGCAACTTCACACACTGTCAACTGAGAATACCTTTTTATTATGACAGTATTCCGGTTACAATTTAGGAGGGATGAGTTCTATCATAAGCATGCCTTGCCTCAGGTGATGAAAAGCCTTAATAAGGCGATGGTAGGAAGTCATATGTGACAGTGCTTCATCATGGTCTACTTTGATTTACCCTTTACAACAATAATGTCTTAAAATTACCACAAGTGGAAGACTGAAAAAAGGTTACAGTATTTACTCCTCTCCTCTTGGGGAGAGGAGTTGGGCCTAGCGGCTCAAATCTGGGAAACAGGGTTTGAGTCTCGGCAATGATGCTTAACATCCTGTGATTCTGGGCAAATCACTTAATCTCCCCGTGCCTAACAAAAATGAATGTGTGTCCTCATGTAACGTAACTGGTGTGCTATGTAAAGCGCTCTGATACTCGATTCGGGTCAAGTTTGCGCTATATAAAACTCTGCAAAAAAACAAACCAAAAAACAATTTATTTGCGTAAAAAGTAATTTCATTTGACTGGCAGAGAGGTTGTGCAAGACACAGGGCTGTCTCTTGAGAGGGATGTCCTCCATTACTGTCTCCGCTTTTGCCTTCCTTCGCCACTCTTTCAGGAATGGTTGGTGTCTGAGGAGAGTGGCAGGGCGGGGGTGGGTGTAAAGGAGATAATGAAAAAAAAAAGACATACCTGCAGCCCGCTGCATCGCCAGTCTTTTGCTCCTCTCCTGGCCTCACTGGCTCCCAGAGTCCTCTGCGGCCAATCCTGAAGCTGCTCTCATGCATGAGAGCAGCTTCAGGATTGGCCAGAGCACCCTTGATTTGCGCTCCCAGAGAGAATGGGAGCCTGTGCTATGCGGTCTCCAACTCATCAACGCGGTGGGGAGGTGATGCTCCTCCGCCACAGGGTAGGAGCCGCATTTACACTCTTTTAGGAGTTGTTGGTATCAATTATATCTGTGACCGCGGAACAGAAATAAGGAAACTCAGTATGTGTAGCCACTATTGAAATGGGTGCTGTTCCCTGAACTTAGCATCTTTGCATGGTTTGCTGCCGGATAAGTGAGGCACACCCTTGGGTACCAGCACTGCAAGTGTGCAATGGATGAGGGTCTGCGAGCCTGCCAGGCCCCCATGCTCTCCCAATGCTAGGCCTTTCTCCTTCTCTTTTATTTGCTCTCGCCAGTGAGGCTCCATCTTGCAGGTTGGCGAGAACCTTGGAGGTCCACCTCCAGCTATAGAGTTTTAGTATGGGGCTTCATTAGAGCAAGTTCCCTTTCGTACTTTTTTTGAGTATCTGATGATATCACCACCAGGCAGTCATTTTGTTCGCAACCTTCTAAAAAACAAATCCTTCATCTAACAGAAGTGTCACTAGAGGAACGTACGTAAGCAGAGAAGGAACTTGCAGCCCCTAATATCCTGCGGGTAGGAAGCCAACCCGGGTATACAGCCAGGGACTGAAGGGAGGGACACGCAGATGCTACATGAACTGCACCCTACTAGACATTGGTCTTTGGGAAGTGGTTCCACCCAACAGTAAGCTCTTGTTTGGGAATGTATGCACTCACCCTCTTCACCATCAAATGCCAAAGCAACCACCAAGTTCTGAGCAAATGATCACCTAAAATGTAAAGCGCTTCATCCACTTTAAGCATTGCTTTCCAGTGTGCTGAACTTTGTTCTTTCGGTCCAAAATGTCTTTGCAAACAGGGTCTTCGCATTAGCCAGGCCTTTTGGTTTTGCTAAAATATTATATATCTCACTTATAAGAGCTTTAAGCCAGTGTTCTTCATCCATTAGCCTGTTATTGCTTGATTATTATTTGTCTGCCTCCCATTACAGCATACAGCATGGGGTAATGTGCCCGCCCATGTGGAACACCAAGTTAAATTGGTGCTTTTGCAACCATAAAAATATTTTTGCTTTAATCTAATTTATTTTGATTGACATTGCTCAGCAGCTTCCCAAACAGTAAAGTTTTGCAAAATCCATAAAAACAAAACAAGCATTGACAAAGCCGAAAAGACGGCCCACACCAGACCTACTGGTTTTGCCTATGCTTGTTATTGAGTGCACTGCCTGTAATGATATGTGTATTTCCATTTTTGTACCAACCTGCTATCAAGCAGCTCCGGGTTGCGAGGCTTTGCCTTTACTACACTAATCTCATCTGGGTATACCGATTACCTCCACCCACTACTGTAAAAATGATGATGCATTGTCCAGCATGGAGAGGACTAAAAGAGGTTTTCAATCAGGCCCACCAGAAAATGGAGGTCTGATAGTCCATGGTAGTAGACAGTGTCCAGGGCCGGACTGGGAACCACAACCGGCCCTAGCAAAGTGCTCGGTCGGCCCCCCCCTCCCCACTCGGGGGGTTGGAGGTGCCGCCGAGCTCTTTGACGGGCCAGTTTTCGGCCGATTTTGCAGCTATGCTGCAAAAACGGCCCTGTAACAAAAACTGCCCCCAGGGGCCCAAAACTGGCCCCCACTCGTGCGGCGCACCGAGGGATTGCCCGGTGCCCGCTATGGCCAGTCCGGCCCTGACAGTGTCCCTGAAAGGAACTAAAGTGCCCAACCAGGCTAGCAATAACCAGGAACCAGAAACGACGAGGGTTGATAAAAAAAATTAAAAAAAATCCACCTACAAGGTTTTACAGTTTCAAATTATTGCCCTTCACAAAGGTTGTGAACACTTACACTTGTCATTCACTCATGCATAGTTTTTTCTCCTGCTGAACTGTAGACTGCTCTGAGTAAGCGATTGAGCTAATTTTGAGAAAGAGGTGGAACTCTGAAAAAAGGCTTACATTGAAACTACTTCTATCAAAAAGTGAAATTTTGATTTATCTATGATTCGGGTATAAGTAGGTGTGATGAATTATAGAGGTTGCCTAAAGAAATATAATTTTTTTTAAAGATTATTAACTCATTATACCATAACAAGTGTCTAAGTGCCTGCCCCTTTTGGCTTGCGAAAGGTGCAATAGACTACTGAACAACCAAAATACAGTGTCAACAATATTTTTATGATCACTATTTACAATCAAGATCTAATTGAAGGTGATATATTTAGTATTTTATCTAGTATTGTAAAAACAGGATATTTTTGAAATCATGTAGGATTTTATAAGGGTGCTGTGCTTATAATATACAAAAAGAAATGCAATTAATGTATATTTAGTACATATTTTTATAATAAATATGCACTATAAAGATTGATGTAAGGCATTTGTTAAATCAGAACATCGCTTATGTGTAACATTAAAAGTGGGATACTGTAATCTTAAGTAAAGTTACAACAAAATACGTTTTATGTAAGCCTGAGCAGTGAACTCTGCTCCGTTCACGGATTTTGAGGAGTTTTGCGCACTCCGCCCAGCACACTGAGTTATTTTTTCTCGCTCGCGCTTCCCAGCGTCAAGTTTGCGAGCAGGAGCGAGAAAAATCCACCTTCCAGCGAGATTTCTCAAAGCAGGCGGTCGGATTTTTCAATGCGGGCGGTCTCGGCTGGTCGCGACTGCTTATGCTGAGAAATCTCATGCTTGCGTTGAGAAAGTTGCAGCTCGAGTAGAAAATCTACTCGAGCGGCAGAAAAAGAGGCTGCGCCCTCCTGCGCGGCGCAACGTGCCATGTGCGTTGATTCTCCAGCTCAGGATAAACACCCGGCACAGAAAATCCACGCAAACTGGGCTTCATCAAGCGCACTCTGCCACTTGCGGAACTGGACATTGCATGTCAGAGTTTTTGGGGCACTTCGCAAAGAATTTATTTTAAAAAAATGTTGTCGCTCAAATCTAAATTTAACAAAAAGTGCTAGACATGGAGTCGCGCAGTGTCAGACTTTTACGAAGTTTAACTGGCCCCCTTTCTCCTACTGATTGCGGCATCAAAAGCGCCAAATTCATACTAATGACGTGAAACTTTGCCCAGACAGTATTAATATAGGGTAACATGACACAACAGTGTCATTGAATGTGCCGTATAATTTGACTGGTCTTACCGTCTAATGTAGTCAAGTCTAACGCATGATTATGCCCGCGATTGTTGCATAATTCCAGTAGCCCAAAATGCAGTGACTCTCTCGCTGCCTAAATCCTTTCTGTCTGTCCAACGCTCTCTGCGCTTACTGGCACCTAAGGAGTGAACTTGTACCATTTCATTGCCTTTGAGAAAATTAGCTCAGACAGCCAGATGTTGGCTGTTGAATAAAGAAACTGTTATACTGAGCCAAATATGAGGTTTTCTTTAATAAGGATTTGGAAAAAGAAAGATTTCGCACGATAATCTAGAAAGCCCAAGGTCAGCCACTTAGCAGGGGATCTTAACCCAGAATCGGGCAAACTATAGACAAAAGTGACCCTGACTTTGTTGCATGCAATTAGTTCAGCAAAAAAGCTAATATGGTTACCACTTGTTATTTAAGTCTGTGACAAACCCCTTCTACAAAGGATTGCTGCGGGTTGTGGATTGCGACATGTTAGGGCCGTTGTCCTTTTTCGATTCATTATTTCGCTGTCATATCACGGAGTTTGTTCTATTTATTTATTATGCTTGGCACTTTTAACAGCCAGTGAATGTGTTGGGCGATGTGCCAGGGCCGTCCATCCTCCCTGGATGAACGTGAAGTTCAAGAAACTGATGTCACAGCGGCCTCTACTGGCCAACCTGGGAGAAACATCAAAACACAAACAAAAGAGTATTCAACAGTCCACCTCAAAACTCTTACGTTTGTATAAATGCACATTGAACCTACTAAAGTGAGATGCTAAAGTGGTTTAGTCCAGAGTTGTTTTCCTGCCGCTGATTGAAAGTTGATTTTTGAGAGAGGGGTCGGCTTCATTTGAATGGCAAGAAATATGGCGACAGGTGGGGTGAAGCAGAAGGTAGATTCTGATATGTTAGCTTATCCAACGCTCAGTTCGACGAGGGCCGGGGAGTCTGTCACTAGCAAAAGTGTGGCCCCTGCGCAAATGGCACAGTCCAGTTTGCCTTGCTTGGCCTTGGAGTCGCGTCTGCAATAAAGCAGGCGCACGTTTAAGAGGCTGCACGTGGGCACGAGGCCTGCACTAGCACACTTACATATTAAAGTGTACAGCCTCTGCATGGTGCAAAACCATACAATGGATAGCAAGATAGTGCCGCAGCAAGAGTTAAATATGTGTTCTGAGCGTTTTTAGAGCACACAACTGTAACTGTTGATGTGCCAACCTTATGGTACTAGTAGTTGAAATAGCTAATCTCTAGGCGCCAACTGCCATTGGCCATTTTATCAAGAGCCAACATACCTGGCTGGAAGGTTCTGTGTTTAGAAAGTTAGAATATAGTTGTGCGTAGATGTGCTCATCATTGCTACTTATGAATCAGGTGAACATGGACCCAGTTACAGGCAATAAGCAACTGGTTTGTATCAAATAATGTGAAGTAGAATTAGTTTGACTCAATTCTTAGAAACTTATTTAAAAAAAAATTATATTGAACAAACTATAAGTTGACTAAATAGCGTCTACAAGTTAACATCTTTTACTTTAAAAAACATGAAAGAGGTACTGGAGGAGGGGCTTAACCCAAAAACAGGGCTATGGAAGGAGTAAGGTCGGAGGTGCAGTCATGGGGCAGGAGGGGGGCACAGCCCGCTTTAACAAGAGCAGGTTCTGATTCATCAGAAGGTGCACAGATGAAATTTACTTTTTAGTATGTCTGGGGAACAGCTTTTGCACCGCACATATGTGCACAGGTTACTTTTAGCATGGTTCTTTGCTTCATGAGCACTGCATATTTAGAATGTGTACGTGTGCGTCTTCACACATCTGCACACGTACACAACTATAGAGGGCACCAAAGACGAATTTCCATGATATAAAAATCTGCCAAAATGGGCTGCAACACATGCAGAAACGTCTGCCATCTTTTCACACCTACTGCACACCTTTCCAAGACTTTATCCAATAATTTGGGCAAAAGGTTTGTTCAAACAAAGTTACTGACAACTAACTGCGCCTTCATGGTAACTGCAATTGTGAACAAACTGCATTAAAAAACTGTAATGTAAGGTAAAAGTATTATAACCTTTAACGCAGAATGCACAAAAACTGTTGTTTAAAATCTGCATATATTTATTCATGATTTTTCTTTCAAAATAAGTTAAAAAATGATTTTAACTTGATGTGAAACCTCAATTAGACACATGCATCATGGGATGGAACACGTACCGTCTTCATGACTTCAGCAGCATCATGCTCTAAGGTACCAGAAATCCTAAACTCACTTGTGGGCGTTGAGTTCCGGCCTGGTGTTCAAAACCCTAACTGAAATCACCCAAACAAGTAGGAGCCAGAAAGCACAATAAACCAGAGTAAGTTGAGAGTGACTAATGAAGTGCAATACAGTGGCCCATTTTGCACCTCCAGCAGTTCCAACCATAACTGAGAACGAAGGCAAGCAGCATGGCACCAATGGGCACCTCAAACCTTGTTTGGGAACACTACAAAGCATCATGACATCGAGGAACATTCTTTTTAGTTGTGGGTTTTGAGACACTGAAGTAGGAATGAAACCCACTTTACTACCTTAGAAACACTGAATCTCTTGAAGAAGCTCTTGAATGAAACTGTCTGAAACCATGTTATGCTTTCTATTCTCTGTGTAGGTCAATCGGCCAATAGACTGACAGAATGCTTGTAAACAGAAGGAGTGACAGCCCCACAAAGGCCTAGACCAAGAAGACATAGCTAAGGTTGCAACTCAAGTGAGTGTCTGCAAAGCCTAACTGTCTGCAAACATTACCCATAAACAATATGCACATCGACCGCCATTTTGTTTTTATCATGTCAACCATAAACTTACCGATGCAGTCATATCTCAGGAACCGTAAAGGGTCTTCTCCATCGTTTCTCGTTTCATCTGTTCTAATGATCCAAATATAAACTCACACTAGATTTATTTTAAAAGAAACACCACTGACTGGGCATTCACCGCCTCTAATGAGGGATCCATTAAACCAACCTTCACAACACGACCTCTGAGGAAGCTAAACAACTCTGACACACCTACAACTGCACAAACTAACAGCATCTGGGTTTACTTTTGTTGGGGCGATTATCCAGCAGTCAAGGCCGCTAGGAAGAACACACAACCTCACCACTGCTATTGCTAAGATCTGCTACAGAGGCGCCCCTGGACAAGATAAACAAAGCTCTGTTGTGGATCCTCTAAGGATCAGAGATATTTTAGAGTTTGTTGGGATGGGAGTCATAAGTGGCACACCAAATGTTGGGTGCTGTTGTACTACTTGTCAATGTGCCTCAGCGTGGCTAGCTAGACTGTCCGCCTCTATTTTACCCGAGTATAAAGCATGAACCTCGCCGACCGCAAAATATCATTTCCATGCGGAGGCATGCTCCTGCCGGAACCTCCGCTCATGATGAATTCAGTGGTAGGCCTGGGCGGTAAATTCTGTTCCGCTCGCGGAATTTGCAGAATTTGGGTAATATTGTGTTCAGCGGAGAACGCGGAACTGCCGAAAATTCCGCGATCCGCTGCTTCGCAGAATTTTTTGCTTGTTCGCGTTTTCAAAATGCACGTTTCGTGAGGTATTTCTCCTCAAGCACGCAAACAGCATTCGCGAACAGGAAAAAAGCATTGCGAACGGGCAGAACAAGCTATTCCGTGTGTTCGCTGAACTTTTGCGTGCTCGCAGAAATTTTTATAGTTTCACTGTGCTTTGCGTAGCGCGACTACGCAAATTCTAGCCACCCCTATCCAGTAATTTAGTAAGAGCCAGTATTTTATCAAAAACAAGGGAACCCCAGTAATCTGACCATAGGTAATTTATATTATAGAAATGAACACTGGTGCTATAGAGGCCACTCAGGTCCTCGGGTAGCCTAGGCTACTACTACTAATGCGTGTTTAAGTAGTAGTACCCTATGCTACCCGAGGACCCGAGTGGCCTCTATAGCACCAGTGTTCAATTCTATAAATTAGCAAGAGCCAGGGCGTCGATAAAAAGGCTCTAGCTATGGTACATTAGCTTTTACAAAGCAATGCTGAGCATTCTTTAGCATTCAACAGAAGATATGCCGACAGCCATTTTTCCGTATACAAACCACTAGCCTATAAGCGCCAGTTGTCTGGAATTGGGGAGAAATCACCCTACAAGCAACTGCAAGGGACTGTTTACATGTTCATGATTGGGGTGTCTTATCGTCTAATATACATTACAGTGTGTCTCTCCCAAGTGCTGCCAGCTTGCTTGGGTTGCATAGTATTATAGAAACAGGTTCACATGGTTTTCATGGAGGAAAATGGAAGAATAGATGACACTTGAGAGCTGTCTCAACCAACCCCGAAGTCATCCATTTTTCTATCAAAAGGGGGCCTTCTTTGCCTGAGAACCTACAACAACATCTTCAGATTCTGTGTTTCCCAGTGGAGGTTCTAGTGGGGCGGAAGTCTGTATGTCTGCGGAGAAGGAGGGCAACTTTCTCAAGATTGAAAGATGGTGCCCGCTCCATGCATGTAGGAGGAGAGAGGGTGCAGAGGACATGCAGAACCCCGTGGGAAAGACACGCAGAGAGAAGGGGGAGGGTCATAAAGACACAACTAGAGAAACACGGAGCGCATGGTGAAATAAGGACAAGCTGAGCGGCAAACCCTGTGAGGAAGAGGGTGTGCAGAGAACACACAGGCAGGCATGTCACTGACGCAAAGTCAAAATGAGAGGCAGAGACACAGAGAACAGCGAGCAGGATAACATGCGGAGCCTCTCGGGTAAACTGCCGCAAGAGAGGAAGTGGATACAGAGACACCTAGGGGTACTCTGGAGATGCTTTTAGCAAAATTCGAAAGAAAAACGATTCACTGCTTCAAAGATGCACGGTTGGGAAACAGGCACAGACAGAAGGATACTGGAAGACAGAGGCGTGGAGGGACAGGCAGGAAAAAGAGTGGGGCATCACTAAAAGAGCGCGAACAGAGGCTCACAGAGAGCTAAGGGGCCCCCAGATGCACCGGAGAGGGCCTCACGTGAGAGTCGGAAGCACGGCAAGCACGCTCTCTGGAGGGAACGTGCTGTGTCGGGGGGCTTCAGCTGCACCCCTCTCTCGGCCTAGCAGCTGCTGACACCCACTGGCTGAGCCCTCCATGGGGCACAGGTCATAGGCCGCAGTCCCTTCCCAGGGAACCCTGAATGAGGCCTTCTGTTCAGGCTGCTACCAACCCTGTGCAGGCCTGAAATACGAGCACGCGCGCAGCGCATCCACGTGGGCCGGGCCTCTGCACCTGGCTGGAGACCGCTCAGCCCACGTGCTTTGGAAACAGGAGGCTCTCACCTGCTACACGGAGCTTGTGACTCGAGGGTCGGGCTGGGGGAGGTGCTCCCCGGAAGAGAAAGCAGGGGCCTGGCGAATTTCAGGTAAAGACCATTCATTCTGATGCGGTAGCCCAGTATCCCCCAGAACATGGGAGAATTATTCTGTACAACAACTGCTAGTTCTGTTGGGAGGAGAACAATTACTTCTAAGCTAGATACAGTCTTCTGGTCCAATTGACTGAGACAATGGCGTGACACATAAATGACTTAAAACACAACAAATTAATTTAGTAAGCACCAGAGACACAGTGTGGCTTTTTGGTACATGACCCCAGTTTGACAATGGCTTTAAACTGTAAAAAATCTCTCTACACCTTCCAATGGATTAGTTTCAGCAATAGGAAAGCTTGTGAGCATAGAGGACGTCAGTCCATGGCTGTAGATTCAAAGTAGTATCACTAGTAACTATTAGGCAGATACTAACAATAGAAGGCAAAGACCCAGGCAAATTCACCTGCCAATTTAAACAGTGGCATAACTAGTGTGCCACATGCCCTAACGCGAGGAGGGAAAAAACGCGTCACCCTTGCTTAGTGGTAAAAAAAAGAAAATAGTTGGAGTGTAGTGCGGACCCCAAATCCTGGACCTTGGTGCTACTGTGCCTGCTGCTCTATTGCTACGCCCCTGAGTCTGAAGCCAAAATGTGTCCTGGCTTCGAAGCAGCAACCTCCAGACTGATATCCCCAAAAAAAGTAGTGGTAACCCAAAATTTCTCTTCTGGTCTCAGGGCATAAATTGCTAACAAACAAACAATTTTCTCTGCCAAGACCCACCCCCTTTTTTATGTCCTTTCCCCTTTTCTGTAAATATCCTATTATTAAAAAAAATGACATAAAAAAACCAAAACAAAAGAAGAAAAATAACACAATTTTTTGTACTCCAATGAATAGGATCTTACTGTATATATTTACATGATGCTTTAAGGTGTGTAGTAAGGTAACCAAGTAAAAATATATTCTATGCTGTTGCAGCCTTTAGTTTTTTTCATGTAGGTAGCGCTAGTGCTGTGCAAAAACAACAATTGATGGACAGAATGCAGAACAATGTCATACATGCACCCCAGTACAGAGATCTGGGCCTAAATCCATCATTTTTTGGCTCACCATACCATTCCAGTTTGGACCCAGCCATATGCAAATCAGTCTTGACCCTGTGCCTCATGGGAATCGTCCAGCCCAAATTGCCAAGTCAGTTCCTCCCTGGACTGGAAACAAGCATCCTAGGACCGGTTTCGGGCTTTCAGCCCTCATCAGGCAGGATAGCTTGACTCCAGTGGCATGGAGAGCAAGGGACCCACATCTGGGCATACCCGTCCCACTCGGGTGACAAATGCAAAAACAACAATTGATGGAGAGAATGCAGAACAATGTCATACATTCACCCCAGTACAGAGATCTGGGCCTAAATCCATTGTTTATTTTCTCACAATGCCATTCCCGTTTGAATCCAGCCATATGCAAATCAGTCTTGACCCTACGCCCAAAGGGAACAGTCCAGCTCAACTGCCAGGCCAGGTCCTCCCTGTACTGGAAACAAGCATCCTAGAACCAGTTTCGGGCTTTCAGCCCTCATCAGCCAGGATAGCTTGACTCCAGTGGCATGGAGAGCACAAGTAAAACATGAAAAAGAGAGTTTTAAACAAGAGCCAACATACCTGGTGGGAGGGTTCTGTACTTCACAAGTTATGATATAGTTGTGTGTAGATGTGCTTATTATTGCTACACATAAATCAGGTTAACTTGGACCGACATGCAGGCAATAAGCAACTGGTTTATATCAAATAATGTGATGTAGAATTAGTTTGACCCAATTCTTAAAAACAAGTTATTAAAAAAAACACAATTATATTGAACAAACTATAAGTTTACTAAATAGCTTCTACAAGTTAACATCTTTTACTTTAAAAACCATTAAAGGAGGACAGGAGGAGGGGCTTAACCTAAAAACAGGGCTATGGAAGGAGCCAGGTAGGAGGTGTGGTTATGGGGCAAGAGGGGGGCACTGCCCCGCTTTAACAAAAGCAGGTTCTGTAGCATCAGTAGGTGCTGTGTACAGTGATTTTGTTTTTACTGTGAGGAGAGTGTCTGGTGCTATAAGTTGAAACTGCTATGAGGCGAACATGGCTACTGGAATTACGTGATTTTACGGCTTCAACATTTTTTACACAATTACAGATTGGCCTCATTTACCTCATTACTAAAAAATCTGCTGCACAGTCTGCAGATTTTCACAAAAAAATTGCTGAAAATGCGCTATCACATGCCACTGCGGAACTCACTTTGCAAAGGTTGGCTGCCCCCTTTTCTGTGCTTATTGCTCTTTTTGGGTGTTAAAGTGGCACTAATGAAGTGAAACCTTAACCCAGGCAGTGTCACCCAGTGCACAAATGACAAACAAACCAAGTAACATTACTGCCAAATGTGCTTCATTGCGCCACAATATTTGCCTTTTGTTGACGACTGAATCAACCCTGCCACATAGTTTGGGCCTCCCCTGCCGCATAATTACAGTGGCCCCAGAGGATAATGAAGGCATGAGTTAGGAGGAAGTGAATAGGTGAAAAAAGCTGATGTCAGTGGTTTGAAGCTTTGGATGAGTCAAGGATTAGAAGGAAATGATGAGAGCGGCTGAGGTCAAAGGTTCAAGTGATAGACATGAGGGATGGGGAAAGAGCCAGGAGTTTGGCGGAAGTAGTGAGGGGAGTGGCTGATACCAGGAATATGGTGGAGGAAAAGAGGATGTATGACGTTACAACACATGCTTTTACAACGCATGCCATTACGACGCAGGTTTTATAACGCAAGTCGTTACAACGACTTGCGTTGGGGGCGCTGGATAGTGAATAGTTTAATTTTCTATTCCATCTCCAGTCCCCATGGATAGTAGGGAAGGTGTTGGATAGTAATTAAACTATTCCCTATCCTAGAGCGCGCTCCAGCGCAATTTGTTGTAAAAGTTGCTTTGGTATGGATGTTTCCCAGGAAAAGAGGAGAGTAGTTCATACCAGAAGTTATCAAGAGTTGATCAGGAGGATTGTAGGTGCCGGTGGCTGCAAGGAAATTACATGAAAAAGAAGGACTAAACCTGGGGTTATAATTAGAAGAATGCAATGCGACGAGTGGCTTGTATCAGGGGTCCCGGAAGTAGTCTTCAGATTAAGGTTCCACTCACATTAACAAAAACTTCTAAAAGCCTTTAAGTTAGCTGCAAAAAGTGGGCAGACTTTTGTGAAAATCCTGAAGCCAGAAAGAGTATCTAGAATATCAAAAGGGGAGGCTGCATATGTGCCCACTGTCCAGGGTGCTGCTGGGTCTGAAATAGGAAATTGCTCTCAAAGCCTTCTTAATTGTATTTATTATCTCGGCCGAGCAGTCCTGGCCTAGCTCGTGGGAGGAGGTGTGATGGCCGATCAGATACAGTATACCCCAGTTAAACAGCACATAACCAAACATATCAATGCCTAGTTAGTCATTGATTTAAAAAAACTTTAATTAAAAACTTTAAAGTGATAGCACTGTAAAATGAGAACAAATGGTGTATGTCCAATACAGAGGTATTAAAGAAACCAACGGTATGACTATGGCCTAAATGTGTGGTCTAAGAAATACCTTGACCTCGTCCTGCTGTCCACTTATTTACACCTCATAAATGTTCTTATTCATTCATTTTTTGGTCGAACAGAGCTCGTTGACTATCATTTGTGAATATTATGCTATGAGGGTTCAGCACCGTGGACAGCTCCGGAGCTGTCCGAACTGCTGAAAGTTTTTGACCTGGAGTCGAAGGAAATGTCACAGGGTTAAGGCAACTCACTGGCAAAGGGGAGGTGGGAGAGAGAACCATGATGGTGCAGTCAGGGTCAGTTTTCATAATCCACTTGGGCTTTTCACCTGATTGTCTGTGGTTTTTGTGAACCAATCCAAAATCCAAAGTTTAAAATCAACTCTAAAAAAAGGTCCATTTATCACAGGCCCCACACACTGTAGTCAAAATTGTCTGCTCCCCAGCCTGGTACAACGATGACCCACCTACCTTTTGTTAAGATCAAGATGTTACCCATGGCTATAGTGTCCAATAGCAAACAATCTACCAATTGCAGTCAAAAGACTCCAGGGCTATAACAACTTAGGAGCCACTGGTCATGAATGGAAAATGTCAATGGTACTCCTCTGTTGAAAGTCCTGGAAATCGTATAATTGGGCTAGAGGGGCTCACTATTCTGCCTACCGCAATTTCACTGTCATAGTGTCCAGTGGTGCACTGCCGCTTAGGAACCCCCTTTTAATGTTGCCTAATGCCAAAAAAGAGATCTGTACTCCTGATCTGAACGTGTGCAAAGGTAACGATGGGCTGTGTGGTTCCATTGCCAAACTCTGGATGTAAAGGCTAGTTATCGGACCTGTGGACATCCAGCAGTGTCAGTGGATAGGTCCTCAAGGAGAGAATATATGTTCCTCTTACAGCCCATGACAACGGGGGTCTGCCCAAACGCACAAGATAATGCGGCAGGGGAAACAACCTTTACAATGCAACCATTACATCGCACTACACTTACAACGCAGGCATTACACCGCAACATCCTTTACAACGCATGACACTACAACGCAGGCATTACACATCACACCATTACAACGCATACCATTAGAGTTAGAATAGTAATTTTTAACCCCTACACTATCCAACACTTACCCTACTGCTGCACCTCCTGGAGTTAGAATAGTAATTTTTACCCCTATACTATCCAATACTTACCTTATATGCAATGTAATAGTATGCGTTGTAATGGTATGCGATGTAAAGGTAGTATGCGATGTAATGGAATGCGTTGTAAAGGTAGTTTTTAAAAATGCTATGTAGTGTCATGTGATGTAATGGAATGCGTTCTAGTGGATGTTGCTATGTAAAAACTGCGTTGTAAGTGCATGCGTTGTAAATGTATGCGTTGTAACGTCATACATTCATGCAGCAGTTGTACAAAGAGGGTGTTTTCTCCAGATTCCTGTCTGAACAAATGTGTGTGACCACCAGAGAATGTCGCCACAATTGGCGTGTCCGCCTGCATGTTGGTTCTCTTGGAAGTCTTGTCAGTGGCACGCTGGGGCAATCATAAGCTCCAAGGCACTGTTGAGTTTGTCCCATGCTCATCTCCATCCCTTGTCATGAGCGCCCTGCTCATAAACACGCACCCTTGGAAGACACAGCAGATTAACCTACTTGGTCCTAGATTTGTGGAAACCCACAGTTCAGCATCCTGTGAGAACCAGCAAAAGAGACACATGAATTTCAAGATCAATTTAAAGAGGCTTCTAAGCCCTGACTCTCCAGGGCCAGTATAAAAATGGAGTCCTTTGGCATAAGAGCTGGACAGGAGGCCAACTTCAATTACCAGTGGAGCATCTGTGGAGGGAGAGTACCAGTTTCGTTTACCTGTGGTCTGGACTCCTCAAAACTGGCTGGACAGTAGTAGGGGGTTTTCAGCTTTCAGTTCGCACACAAGAAAATCTACACCCAATATGATGATTTTTCTTTTGACAGGGCTTCTGCTAGCACTTTTCAAGGATGGCATCTTTGTGGGCAGGTTTGTGCTTCCAGCCACCCCCTGTGGCATGGACAGCAAAGGCAGACTGATTGATTCTTTCTCAGAATGGGCATAGAGACCTCTAATTCCACAAGATTTGCATCACACTTTCAAGGTGGAAAATGGACCACATTATGGGAGCCGCATTGATGCTTCAGGTGGGGATGTCTCAACCATGCAGTACAGCAGATTAGCTGGATCCTCCACAAACAAATGCTATCAACATCCAGACTCTCAGTTGCACAGAGACATTTCCCTTTCTCCATCCTAGGGTTCCGCTGGGAGAGCACTGGAGCGGATGTCTGGATGATTCTGTGGATTAAGGGGTCAATGGCAGGTCTAAGAAAGGGAGCTTGAAATGAAACCAACAGAAAAGACACCTAGTTGGACATTGCAATCACCAGCTTAGCTATTTGGTCCTGCGAGGGCTTTTGGAGGAAAGAAAACCCTGCATAAGCTTTTAAATAAGGAATTCACACTTTGTCCTACCACTCACACACACACCAGTTCAACACCTATATCAGCCATGTGTGTTTTAATTTTCTTTAATAGTTCCTCTTGTTAAGCATGCCAGTGACCCTCCTCAAAATATGTATCTAATCCATGCATTGCATACATAACCCAATCCATTTGTGTTTTGTCTTTCTTTTCAGAAGGGTTTGCTAAATGTGTAAATCAGGACTCAAAATGCAAGCCAGACAGACTGGCTTTGCCAATGCTTGTGTATTTGTTGCTAAGTATGCAAGTGGCATTTGTATAGCGTGAACATAGCACAAGAGCGCTCCGTCGGGTAACAAGGGCACCATGAGCCCTAATGCTAGCAAGGAAACTGGGCCCTCCATTTGCTAGTTTTGTAGTACAATGCAGCCATTAATTGGGTAACATTGGGCCCTCATTCCCCTGGGCCACTGCACCTGATGCACTATTGATAGCTAAGGCCCTGAGAGCACCGCATAGGGTCAAAAAAGACAGTCAACAAGCAGCTGGGGGCAGCTGAGAGCGGAAGTGGAGTGTTACTGCACGCGGACACAGTATCCTTTAAAGAAGTGTACTGTTCTTAGCGGTGCTCTTTGATTGGCTATCAAATTGTGGCTGATAGGCCTAGCAGCACTACCTAGTAGGCCTGATTGCAGCCCCAGTAGGTGATGGATCCTGAGCCCAGGAGCGTTGTTATCAATGGTGCAGTAGGTGCAGTGGCACCGGGCCCAGTGGGACCTGAGAATGCCGTATTTTACTCCCCCAACAGCAGTCAAAGGGGGCCTTTTCTATGCCTGCAAAAGGGCCCATGGCATCCGTGCTACACTACTGCAAGAACCCACTCCAATGTCACTAAGCATGTCTTCAATTCTTTGCCCTGGGCAAAAGCTCATACCTCTTTATTTTGCATGTTTCACATAACACCATCTCGAAGTTATTAGGCCAACATGCCACTCTAAAAGAACACTGGTACACAGTAAATTATACACAAGAAAAAAACAGAGGGGTTTTGGAAAATTCTGCATCGGTTTTCTTCCCTCACTCTCCCTGGCAGGACAGACGCTCCCTTCCCCGCTGTTTTTTTTTTTTGTTTTTAACTCGGTTGTGAGGAAACCTGAAACTTGGCTGCAGTCAGCTAGGCTGCTCGCACCCACTCCTTGTTGCTTCAGCGCGAGCATCAGCTCAGGCGCGTTGCCATTTGGTGAAGCAATGCCATCCCCTCTCCCAATAAATAAACAGCGAGTGAAACCAAGTACCAGCCTGCCCCTGAAAACATCCATGGTCCGTAATATGTGGCCACACTTCACCGCCAGAGGAAATTCAAAGTTTCCATCTGCGTAAGCAGTGCTGCCCAGTTTAGAAGGGCCAAAACAACAATTGATGGACAGAATGCAGAACAATGTCATACATGGGTCCCGGGCTCACTGAGCCACTGGAATCAAGCTATCCTGGCTGAAGAGGGGTGAAACTCCAAAACCGGTCCTAGGATGCTTATTTCCCGTCCAGGGAGGACCTCGCTTAGGAGTTCGGGCTGGACTGTTCCCATGAGGCACAGGGTCAGACTGATTTTCATATGGCTGGGTCCAAACTGGGGTGGCATGGTGAGCAAAAGAACAATGGATTTAACCCAGATCTCTTGACTGGGGGTGAATGTTTTGATTTGTTCTGCATTCAGTCCATCAATTGAGTGTCTTTTGCGTCCAGTTTAGATGGACAGGCCACGTGACCTACCGATGCTTGTGTATCGTTGGCAACATCACGCTAAAGAGGCAGTTTCTGTAACAAGGAATCTTATTTGGGGGAGTACCTCATCCAGGAGACCGAGGTCCACCCCCGACAATTATGGCGGAAATACCGCGCGGTGTCTGGGAAGTGGAATCCAGCACGATTATGACTTCATGGTGCTGGATGGATTCTTGGCGAGCCACGGTCTGGTATGTGCGTGTCTGTGGAACTGGGGTGCCGGAAGTAGGAGTTGTGTAGGGTGGTGGAGATCAGACCCCACCTGACGGCCGGCGGCAACGTCAGTGGGAGCAATGATTTTGCTCCCAGTCCTGACGTCATGCACCACGTCACTTTGACCTCCAAATCCACAGCACTCCCCAACCTCTGACAGTGACCACCAGACCACAGGACTGAGGCGTCTGACAGTGACTCCCCAGGCTCACCACGTCCTGTTGAATTTATATTTATAAATTACGTTTTTAGCCGGATTCGGCTTAGTGAGATTCCAGCCCAGCCCCAACGCATGGCCTTTGACCTCTGACCGTGACCCTCAGACCAAGACAGCCGGACATCCGGCAGTGACCCGCCCCCAGAAACACCTTACTCTATCTATTTACATCTTGTTTACAAATAACATGTTCAAGTATATGCTCTTAATGCATTGTTGAAACTGCATCTATCTAGAAGATTTAATAAGGGTGCAGCCAGTGCTTCTATGGCACAAGCTTTGGACATCGGACCACACAGGCTTTAACACAGCTAATGTACAGGACTGTTGTGCCGCCGACCATGCATTGAAAATTCCATGGCTGAAGTACATAAAGAATTTTATGCAGGATATTTGTCATTCTGAATACTATGATAATCCTGAATCTTTGTTGCACTTATCAAGAGCATCCTTAACCCGTTGCGTGCTCATGACGAGCTGAGCTCGTCATGAGGCACGGTTGAGCTGCACTCACGACGAGCTGAGCTCGTCATGACCGTTGGAACGTTCACACGCGGGGATAATGTTCCCGCTGTGCTGAACGTTCCAAAACGGGTGTAGTCGTGACGAGCTCAGCTCGTCATGAGTGCAGCTCCAGTGTGCCTCATGACGAGCTGAGCTCGTCACAAGCACGGCGGTACCGCGTGCGGCCCCCCTCCAGCACAGCAGGTGAAAACGCCCCGCAGCCAAGGGGTTAAAGAAAATATGCCTGAACAACTTAGAGGAAAAGAGATTAACAATGGAACTTGTGAAGCCCACCGTACAATATAACCAAATGGTACTGACCTGTTATATGATCCAATCATATTTAATTGGTGTTTTAAATGCTCAACATAGATTTGTATTGACACGTTTTAGGGTAGATATTTTTCATCGTTTGACAACCTTTCCCACTACCAACAATTGGTCTCTTCAATTAATAAGCTGTCCTTGCGATCAGATCTCTAAACAATCAACTATTCATCTACTGTTTTTCTGCAAATTTTATACAGACCTATGGACTATTTTTTACAATGCAGACCAGCCTCCTTGTACCTACAATTGCTTCCGGACTTGTTTACATGTGTAATAGTGACAAGATTCTTATGGTCTGGCATCACTAAAAGGAAGTTTTTAACTGCTGTATTTGAAATTGGCAAGCGTTTTTGCTGTACCTGTTCTTTAATGAATTGATTAACTCTTCTCATTTCTAAACCTGTACTGAACTCTAAGCTTTTATGATTCTCTGTTTGAATCGAATAAAGTTGATTTTGACACTGCATGCCATGATCGAAAGCTGTCACTATTCACACCTGACAGAGACCCCGACACCCCCATTTCTATTATATTTACAAGGCCCTAGGTTCTTAGACAGGATTGATGGAGGCTGCATACTTTACTCTACTCGTCGTCACTGACCACTGACGCCGATTTCATGAACCCCCTGACATTTGCCAGTGACATCCAGTTGTACCTCACGGTGACTCCCCGCGCCACTTTACTAAATACTTGGGTATGACTGTGACCCTTCACCTCCTCCAGACCCGATAGTGTCATTCAGCAGCACCCCATCTGATCGGAAAATGACCCCCTGCAGAAGCCCAGCTGACCTCTGAGGGTCACCCCCAGCAGCATCTCCACCTGGACCCGACAATCACCCCCAACAGCACCCCTTCTGACTGGACTGTGACCTCCCAGCAGCACACGGGGTGACCTCTAATAATTACGCCAGCCACACCCCTCCTGCCCACCACTGCCCTCAGCTCCAGGCCTCACTGAGAACCCCCTGACGGACGTGTTCGGGTCCGCGCCACTCAGCCAGTCCGAAGTTCTCAGGTTCCATTCCATTCCATTGGTTTATCACTTTGTGCCACTGTTGTAGTGGAGGTTGTGTGCAAATCCGCTGAGGCTGAGACTGACAGCCTGCTGCCTCATACCTCACCCTGAGACTGACAGCCTGCTGCCTCACACCTCACCTTGAGACTGACAGCCTGCTCCCTTACACCTCACCCTGAGAACTGACAGCCTGCTCCCTTACACTTCACCCTGAGTCTGTCAGCCTGCTCCCTCGCACCTCGCCCTGAGACTGTCAGCCTGCTCCCTTACACCTCACCCAGAGAACTGACAGCCTGCTCCCTTACCCCCACTCCGAGAACTGACAGCCTGCTCCCTTACCCCCCACTCAGAGAAGCGTCAGCCTGCTTCCTTAAACCTCACCCTGAGAACTGACAGCCTGCTCCCTTACACCTCATCCTGAGACTGACAGCCTGCTCCCTTACACTTCACCATGAGAACTGACAGTCTGCTCCCTTACACTTCACCCTGAGACTGACAGCCTGCTCCCTTACACCTCACCCTGAGAACTGACAGTCTGCTCCCTTACACTTCACCCTGAGACTGACAGCCTGCTTCCTTACACTTCACCATGAGAACTGACAACCTGCTCCCTTACACCTCACCCTGAGACTGACAGCCTGCTCCCTTACACCTCACCCTGAGAACTGACAGCCTGCTCCCTTACACCTCACCCTGAGAACTGACAGCCTGCTCCCTTACACCTCACCCTGAGAACTGACAGTCTGCTCCCTTACACCTCACCCTGAGAACTGACAGTCTGCTCCCTTACACTTCACCCTGAGACTGACAGCCTGCTTCCTTACACTTCACCATGAGAACTGACAACCTGCTCCCTTACACCTCACCCTGAGACTGACAGCTTGCTCCCTTACACTTCACTCCGAGAACTGACAGCCTGCTCCCTTACACCTCACCCTGAGACTGACAGCCTGCTCCCTCACACCTCACCCTGAGACTGACAGCCTGCTCCCTTACACCTCACCCTGAGAACTGACAGCCTGCTCCCAAACACCTCCCCCTGAGACTGTCAGCCTGCTCCCTTGCACCTCACCCTGAGACTGACAGCCTGCTCCCTTACACCTAACTCCGACAACTGACAGCCTGCCCCCTTACCCCCCACTCCGAGAACTGACAGCTTGCTCCCTTACCCCCCACTCCGAGAACTGACAGCCTGCTCCCTTACCCCCCACTCCAAGAACTGACAGCCTGCTCCCTTACACCTCATCCTGAGACTGACAGCCTGCTCCCTTACACTTCACCATGAGAACTGACAGCCTGCTCCCTTACACCTCGTCCTGAGACTGACAGCCTGCTCCCTTACACTTCACCATGAGAACTGACAGTCTGCCCCCTTACACCTCACTCTGAGAACTGACAGCCTGCTCCCTTACACCTCACCCTGAGGACTGACAGTCTGCCCCCTTACACCTCACCGAGTACTGACAGCCTGCTCCCTTACACCTCATCCTAAGACTGACAGCCTGCTCCCTTACACTTCACCATGAGAACCTGCAGCCTGCTCCCTTACCCGAGAACTGACAGCCTGCTCCCTTACCCCTCACCCTGAGAACTGACAGCCTGCTCCCATACACCTCACCCTGAGACTGTCAGCCTGCTCCCTTGCACCTCACCCTGAGACTGACAGCCTGCTCCCTTACACTTCACCATGAGCACTGACAGCCTGCTCCCTTACACCTCATCCTGAGACTGACAGCCTGCTTCCTTAAACTTCACCATGAGACTGACAGCCTGCTCCCTTACACCTCACCCTGAGAACTGACAGCCTGCTCCCTTACACTTCACCATGAGAACCTGCAGCCTGCTCCCTTACCCCTCACCCGAGAACTGAC
The DNA here is from genome assembly GCF_964261635.1 of Lissotriton helveticus. Lineage (NCBI taxonomy): Eukaryota > Metazoa > Chordata > Amphibia > Caudata > Salamandridae > Lissotriton > Lissotriton helveticus. The sequence goes on along the minus strand of NC_136071.1, from coordinate 509,448,678 downwards.
AGCCTGCTCCCTTACACCTCATCCTGAGACGGACAGCCTGCTCCCTTCCCCCTCACTCCGAGAACCTGCAGCCTGCTCCCTTACACCTCACCCTGAGACTGACAGCCTGCTCCCTTACACCTCATCCTGAGAACTGACAGCCTGCTCCCTTACACCTCATCCTGAGACTGACAGCCTGCTCCCTTACACCTCATCCTGAGACTGACAGCCTGCTCCCTTACACCTCACCATGAGACTGACAGCCTGCTCCCTTACGCCTCACCCTGAGAACTGACAGTCTGCCCCCTTACACCTCACCCTGAGAACTGACAGTCTGTCCCCTTACAGCTCACTCTGAGAACTGACAGCCTGCCACCTTACACCTCACCCTGAGAACTGACAGTCTGCCCCCTTACACCTCACCCTGAGTACTGACAGCCTGCTCCCTTACACTTCATCCTGAGACTGACAGCCTGCTCCCTTACACCTCATCCTGAGCACTGACAGCCTGCTCCCTTACTCCTCGCCCTGAGACTGACAGCCTGCTCCCTTACACCTCACCCCGAGAACTGACAGCCTGCTCCCTTACCCCCACTCCGAGAACTGACAGCCTGCTCCCTTACCCCCCCACTCAGAGAAGCATCAGCCTGCTCCCTTAAACCTCACCCTGAGTACTGACAGCCTGCTCCCTTACACCTCATCCTGAGACTGACAGCCTGTTCCCTTACACTTCACCATGAGAACTGACAGTCTGCTCCCTTACACCTCACCCTGAGACTGACAGCCTGCTCCCTTACACTTCACCATGAGAACTGACAGTCTGCCCCCTTACACCTCACTCTGAGAACTGACAGCCTGCTCCCTTACACCTCACCCTGAGAACTGACAGTCTGCCCCTTACACCTCACCCTGAGAACTGACAGTCTGCCCCCTTACACCTCACCCTGAGTACTGACAGCCTGTTCCCTTACACTTCCCCATGAGAACTGACAGCCTGCTCCCTTGCACCTTGCCCTGAGACTGACAGCCAGCTCCCTTACACTTCACCATGAGAACTGACAGCCTGCTCCCTTACACCACACCCTGAGACTGACAGCCTGCTCCCTTACACTTCACCATGAGAACTGACAGTCTGCCCCCTTACACCTCACTCTGAGAACTGACAGCCTGCTCCCTTACACCTCACCCTGAGAACTGACAGTCTGCCCCCTTACACCTCACCCTGAGAACTGACAGTCTGCCCCCTTACACCTCACCCTGAGCACTGACAGCCTGCTCCCTTACACTTCACCATGAGAACTGACAGTCTGCTCCCTTACACCTCATCCTGAGACTGACAGCCTGCTCCCTTACACTTCACCATGAGAACCTGCAGCCTGCTCCCTACCCCTCACCGGAGAACTGACAGCCTGCTCCCTTACCCCTCACCCTGAGACTGTCAGCCTGCTCCCTTGCAACTCACCCTGAGACTGACAGCCTGCTCCCTTACACTTCACCATGAGAACTGACAGCCTGCTCCCTTACCCCCCACTCCGAGAACTGACAGCCTGCTCCCTTACACTTCACCATGAGAACTGACAGCCTGCTCCCTTACACCTCGCCCTGAGAACTGACAGCCTGCTCCCTTACACTTCACCATGAGAACCTGCAGCCTGCTCCCTTACCCCTCACCCGAGAACTGACAGCCTGCTCCCTTACACCTCATCCTGAGACGGACAGCCTGCTCCCTTCCCCCTCACTCCGAGAACCTGCAGCCTGCTCCCTTACACCTCACCCTGAGACTGACAGCCTGCTCCCTTACACCTCATCCTGAGAACTGACAGCCTGCTCCCTTACACCTCATCCTGAGACTGACAGCCTGCTCCCTTACACCTCATCCTGAGACTGACAGCCTGCTTCCTTACACCTCACCATGAGACTGACAGCCTGCTCCCTTACGCCTCACCCTGAGAACTGACAGTCTGCTCCCTTACACTTCACCATGAGAACTGACAGCCTGATCCCTTACACCTCATCCTGAGACTGACAGCCTGCTCCCTTACACTTCACCATGAGAACCTGCAGCCTGCTCCCTTATCCCTCACCCGAGACTGACAGCCTGCTCCCTTACACCTCATCCTGAGACTGACAGCCTGCTCCCTTACCCCTCACTCCACGAACCTGCAGCCTGCTCCCTTACACCTCACCCTGAGACTGACAGCCTGCTCCCTTACACTTCATCCTGAGAACTGACAGCCTGCTCTCTTACCCCCCACTCCGAGAACCGACAGCCTGCTCCCTTACACCTCACCGTGAGAACTGACAGCCTGCTCCCTTACCCCCCACTCCGAGAACCGACAGCCTGCTCCCTTATCCCTCACCCGAGACTGACAGCCTGCTCCCTTACACCTCATCCTGAGACTGACAGCCTGCTCCCTTACCCCTCACTCCAAGAACCTGCAGCCTGCTCCCTTACACCTCACCCTGAGACTGACAGCCTGCTCCCTTACACCTCATCCTGAGAACTGACAGCCTGCTCCCTTACCCCCCACTCCGAGAACCAACAGCCTGCTCCCTTATCCCTCACCCGAGACTGACAGCCTGCTCCCTTACACCTCATCCTGAGACTGACAGCCTGCTCCCTTACCCCTCACTCCAAGAACCTGCAGCCTGCTCCCTTACACCTCACCCTGAGACTGACAGTCTGCTCCCTTACACCTCACCCTGAGACTGACAGCCTGCTCCCTTACACCTCATCCTGAGAACTGACAGCCTGCTCCCTTACACCTCATCCTGAGAATGACAGCCTGCTCCCTTACACCTCATCCTGAGACTGACAGCCTGCTCCCTTACACCTCACCATGAGACTGACAGCCTGCTCCCTTACGCCTCACCCTGAGAACTGACAGTCTGCCCCCTTACACCTCACTCTGAGAACTGACAGCCTGCTCCCTTACACCTCACCCTAAGAACTGACAGTCTGCCCCCTTACACCTCACCCTGAGAACTGACAGTCTGCCCCCTTACACCTCACCCTGAGTACTGACAGCCTGTTCCCTTACACTTCCCCATGAGAACTGACAGCCTGCTCCCTTGCACCTCGCCCTGAGACTGACAGCCAGCTCCCTTACACTTCACCATGAGAACTGACAGCCTGCTCCCTTACACCTCACCCTGAGACTGACAGCCTGCTCCCTTACACTTCACCAGGAGAACTGGCAGTCTGCCCCCTTACACCTCACCCTGAGAACTGACAGTCTGCCCCCTTACACCTCACCCTGAGTACTGACAGCCTGCTCCCTTACACTTCCCCATGAGAACTAACAGCCTGCTCCCTTGCACCTCGCCCTGAGACTGACAGCCAGCTCCCTTACACTTCACCATGAGAACTGACAGCCTGCTCCCTTACACCTCACCCTGAGACTGACAGCCTGCTCCCTTACACTTCACCATGAGAACTGACAGTCTGCCCCCTTACACCTCACTCTGAGAACTGACAGCCTGCTCCCTTACACCTCACCCTGAGAACTGACAGTCTGCCCCCTTACACCTCACCCTGAGAACTGACAGTCTGCCCCCTTACACCTCACCCTGAGTACTGACAGCCTGCTCCCTTACACTTCACCATGAGAACTGACAGCCTGCTCCCTTACACCTCACCCTGAGACTGACAGCCTGCTCCCTTACACTTCACCATGAGAACTGACAGTCTGCTCCCTTACACCTCATCCTGAGACTGACAGCCTGCTCCCTTACACTTCACCATGAGAACCTGCAGCCTGCTCCCTACCCCTCACCGGAGAACTGACAGCCTGCTCCCTTACCCCTCACCCTGAGACTGTCAGCCTGCTCCCTTGCAACTCACCCTGAGACTGACAGCCTGCTCCCTTACACTTCACCATGAGAACTGACAGCCTGCTCCCTTACCCCCCACTCCGAGAACTGACAGCCTGCTCCCTTACACTTCACCATGAGAACTGACAGCCTGCTCCCTTACACCTCGCCCTGAGAACTGACAGCCTGCTCCCTTACACTTCACCATGAGAACCTGCAGCCTGCTCCCTTACCCGAGAACTGACAGCCTGCTCCCTTACACCTCATCCTGAGACGGACAGCCTGCTCCCTTCCCCCTCACTCCGAGAACCTGCAGCCTGCTCCCTTACACCTCACCCTGAGACTGACAGCCTGCTCCCTTACACCTCATCCTGAGAACTGACAGCCTGCTCCCTTACACCTCATCCTGAGACTGACAGCCTGCTCCCTTACACCTCATCCTGAGACTGACAGCCTGCTCCCTTACACCTCACCATGAGACTGACAGCCTGCTCCCTTACGCCTCACCCTGAGAACTGACAGTCTGCTCCCTTACACTTCACCATGAGAACCTGCAGCCTGCTCCCTTATCCCTCACCCGAGACTGACAGCCTGCTCCCTTACACCTCATCCTGAGACTGACAGCCTGCTCCCTTACCCCCCACTCCGAGAACCGACAGCCTGCTCCCTTACACCTCACCCTGAGACTGACAGCCTGCTACCTTACACCTCATCCTGAGAACTGACAGCCTGCTCCCTTACCCCCACTCCGAGAACCGACAGCCTGCTCCCTTACACCTCACCGTGAGAACTGACAGCCTGCTCCCTTACCCCCCACTCCGAGAACCGACAGCCTGCTCCCTTATCCCTCACCCGAGACTGACAGCCTGCTCCCTTACACCTCATCCTGAGACTGACAGCCTGCTCCCTTACCCCTCACTCCAAGAACCTGCAGCCTGCTCCCTTACACCTCACCCTGAGACTGACAGCCTGCTCCCTTACACCTCATCCTGAGAACTGACAGCCTGCTCCCTTACCCCCCACTCCGAGAACCGACAGCCTGCTCCCTTATCCCTCACCCGAGACTGACAGCCTGCTCCCTTACACCTCATCCTGAGACTGACAGCCTGCTCCCTTACCCCTCACTCCAAGAACCTGCAGCCTGCTCCCTTACACCTCACCCTGAGATTGACAGCCTGCTCCCTTACACCTCACCCTGAGACTGACAGCCTGCTCCCTTACACCTCATCCTGAGAACTGACAGCCTGCTCCCTTACACCTCATCCTGAGACTGACAGCCTGCTCCCTTACACCTCATCCTGAGACTGACAGCCTGCTCCCTTACACCTCACCATGAGACTGACAGCCTGCTCCCTTACGCCTCACCCTGAGAACTGACAGTCTGCTCCCTTACACTTCACCATGAGAACTGACAGCCTGCTCCCTTACACCTCATCCTGAGACTGACAGCCTGCTCCCTTACACTTCACCATGAGAACTGACAGTCTGCTCCCTTACACCTCATCCTGAGACTGACAGCCTGCTCCCTTACACTTCACCATGAGAACCTGCAGCCTGCTCCCTTATCCCTCACCCGAGACTGACAGCCTGCTCCCTTACACCTCATCCTGAGACTGACAGCCTGCTCCCTTACCCCTCACTCCACGAACCTGCAGCCTGCTCCCTTACACCTCACCCTGAGACTGACAGCCTGCTCCCTTACACTTCATCCTGAGAACTGACAGCCTGCTCCCTTACCCCCCACTCCGAGAACCGACAGCCTGCTCCCTTACACCTCACCCTGAGACTGACAGCCTGCTCCCTTACACCTCATCCTGAGAACCGACAGCCTGCTCCCTTACACCTCACCGTGAGAACTGACAGCCTGCTCCCTTACCCCCCACTCCGAGAACCGACAGCCTGCTCCCTTATCCCTCACCCGAGACTGACAGCCTGCTCCCTTACACCTCATCCTGAGACTGACAGCCTGCTCCCTTACCCCTCACTCCAAGAGCCTGCAGCCAGCTCCCTTACACCTCACCCTGAGACTGACAGCCTGCTCCCTTACACCTCATCCTGAGAACTGACAGCCTGCTCCCTTACCCCCCACTCCGAGAACCGACAGCCTGCTCCCTTACCCCTCACTCCACGAACCTGCAGCCTGCTCCCTTACACCTCACCGTGAGAACTGACAGCCTGCTCCCTTACACCTCATCCTGAGACTGACAGCCTGCTCCCTTACACCTCATCCTGAGACTGACAGCCTGCTCCCTTACCCCTCACTCCAAGAACCTGCAGCCTGCTCCCTTACACCTCACCCTGAGACTGACAGCCTGCTCCCTTTCACCTCATCCTGAGAACTGACAGCCTGCTCCCTTACCCCCCACTCCGAGAACCGACAGCCTGCTCACTTACACCTCATGCACACCTCTCTCTAAGAACTGACAGCCTATCGCCTCGCTTCTCAACCTGATAACTTGAAGATATGTGCCTTCTACCTCAGTCGGAGAACTGACAGCCGGCTGCCTGCCTCACACCTCTCCTTGAGGACTGACAGCGCACTGCCTGCCACCCTGCAACCCAGAGACGCCTTTCACTTCAGCAGAGAGCTGGCAGCTGCTACCTCACCCTGAAAAGTGGGGTCCTTCAACCTCCCGCCTCCCCTTCAGGCCCGAGAGCTGCGGATCCACGCCGCCTGGAGAGCCAAGGCGCGGCTTCAGGGTCCTACCCTCAGGGTTCAAGGGGACCCGACCCCTCATCTACTCAGCCACACTCATGGTTCACTAGCAGACCCCAGGGGCTACCTCCAGTGTACCTGACGGCGGCGCGCATCAACACACGTGAGGACACAACCCCGCCGATCCCATCAGGGCCCCGTGCACAGCACGGCAGGTGACACGAGCGACCCGTGCACAGCACAGCAGGTGACACGAGCGACCCATGCACAGCCCTGTAGGTGACACGAGCGACCCGTGCACAGCACGGCAGGTGACACGAGCGACCCGTGCACAGCACAGCAGGTGGCACGAGGGCCCGTGCACAGCACAGCAGGTGGCACGAGCGACCAATGCACAGCCCTGTAGGTGACACGAGAGGCCCGTGCACAGCACAACAGGTGACACGAGCGCCCCGTGCACAGCAGGGCAGGTGACACGAGGGCCCCGTACACAGCACAACAGGTGACACGAGCGCCCCGTGCACAGCAGGGCAGGTGACACGAGGGCCCCGTGCACAGCACAGCAGGTGACACGAGCGACCCGAGCACAGCACAACAGGTGACACGAGCGCCCCGTGCACAGCAGGGCAGGTGACACGAGGGCCCCGTGCACAGCACAGCAGGCGACACGAGCGACCCGTGCACAGCAGGGCAGGTGACCCGAGCGCCCCGTGCACAGCACAGCAGGTGACACGAGCGCCCCGTGCACAGCACAACAGGTGACACGAGCGCCCCGTGCACAGCAGGGCAGGTGACACGAGGGCCCCGTGCACAGCACAGCAGGCGACACGAGCGACCCGTGCACAGCACAGCAGGCGACACGAGCGACCCGTGCACAGCACAGCAGGCGACACGAGCGACCCATGCACAGCAGGGCAGGTGACCCGAGCGCCCCGTGCACAGCAGGTGACACGAGCGCCCCGTGCACAGCACAGCAGGTGACACGAGGGCCCCGTACACAGCACAGCAGGTGACACGAGCACCCAGTGCACTGCCCGGCAGGTGACACGAGCATTGACAAAAGAGCTGGACGCGCGGTCCCAGGCCCCGGTCCTTGCAGCAGGTGCCTCCGGCCTCCCGTCGCCCTGTCACACTGCCGCAGCAAGGGGGCCCTGGGCCCCGGTGCAAGCACGGGAAATGACCCCACGTCAAAAGTTAAGCAGTGAATTACAATCACAAGGTGGGTGCAGAAGCCCCTTCACACCCTGGGACCCGGGGCCACTGCACCTGCTGTACTCTTGACAGCTCCGCCACTGCTCTGGCAGACAGGTGCTCAGGCACCTCACAGTCACTCTCAGGGGCGAGTGTGCACGCGGGGCCGTCAGTGAGTGAGTGACCGGAAGGCGCTCGCATCACCTCAGTTCCAGCCCTGGCGCGGGCTCCCCTCGCCAGGCTAACCTCAGGGGCACCCGCTGTGAAGTGCCAACCCGGGGCTGGAGGACAAGGACAACGTTTTGAGGACCTGGCATTGAGGAGTGAGAGAGCGCAAACTGATATAAATGTATGAGTACATCACACTTACCTATAGTAAGCACAAGTCATGATGAGAAATGCCATGAGTGCTAATAGTATCTGAAATTATATTCTAAATGTATAGCTAATATAGAGATTTAAGTAGAAGTAGAACTAATACAGAAATGTGTGACATTATATGATTTTATTAGACGTGATTATTTTGAATCTATGTCGTGTAGCTGTTAACATATAAGATGGTCTGTGGTAAAACGCAGAACGTGGTAGGCCTCAGGGCCAGAGCTGGAGCTAAAAGGGAAGGTGTTTCTTTTCACGACACAGATTGTTTAACGTTTTTGGTCATTGCATTAATGGGCCATGATTTAGAGTAATGTTTTCTAAATAATAGAATAAGAGTTTTAACATGCTTTAATTAAATGAAGAATTTGAATGCTATAATCATAATGTGAAATATTGTAGGCCTGAAATGTTTTAGCATTGATTTACACGTACATGTCTGGGCTGAGAAATGTTGCAAGCCTTTTTAGAAGTCTATGAGAGTTGGGTTCTTGGCGGCAGATATCTGTCTGCAACAGGAAAGGGGGGATCCAATTATAAGTGAATGAATAGAGGTCTGTTCAGTAGACGGCCCAGACATGGAGGAGGGTTCTGGAATGTTTAAGGGGTATCAGCGGGCCGGAGAAGAGACTGAGAAGCAAGGTCAACTCTAACGTCTGAGGCCCAATACAAAGCATCATGGAAAAAGCCTGAAGTTGCACCACGTGAGAGGCGTTTCGCAAGGGGCGTCTCAAATGTTGTTGACTGTTTTGTATTAGGGACAGCACCCCTGGGTGGAGTTAGAGCAGAGACCTGAGGACCCTTTAGAGAGCGGATGGGTAGGCAGTGAGGGGTCATGACTGGAGAACTTTAGGTTTTCACCAAGAGACTTAGAGTGGGTGACTTCCCTTGGGGGTCATTCATTGCTGACACCTTTGTTAGGTTGGGATTTGGTTAAGTAGGGATACCATCTAGAACAGGGTAGGGACGCCTAACCTGTGTTTGTTTTCCTCCAACCTAAATGAAGGAGAGATATGCGTCTATGCTGATAGCTTTGCTATTTTTAGAACTTGTGTTAGTGATTTCTGTTGCTCGTCTGAGGGCTTTTCGAGAGCACATGTATGTAATTGGACCTGTGTATCTCGTGAATCTCATTCTGAGATGCTTGTATTTGCAGCTCATTATATCTTTACAATAAACTTTTGAAACCTAGAAGTTGTCCGTGATCTTTGAGAGTAGAGTCCTTTCTTGGGTGAACTAATTTGCAGATAGGTGTACTGTTTCCTTCCAAGACAGGCAATAAAGGTTCAGTCGACCAGATCGAGGTTTGGATCAATAGATATAAGGTATCGATCAAAATCTCGCCCTTTCAGTTGGTAGCTATAGAGGATGGTTGCCTTCTTGAGGACGGTGACCTAGGCCAGGTTAGCTTACCCCAAGGCCCCTAGAAATCGATGATCGGAAGAACAGCCCGCAGATGAAGATCCGGATGACGTGAGACAGAAAAAGCAGCAGTATCAGAGAGAGTGAGTATAAAGGGTTATGCGTGTTAGATTGCGGTGTTTTGTATTGTATCTATGTTGTAATGTTTGGCGGAGTTGAATGTCTGTAGAGTGACTGTGGAACAGGTTGTGAGCGCGCGCAACCGGTGGAAATCTTAAGTTCAAAGAGAGCTTAAGTGGTTCGGGTGTATCGGACACCCAGAGTAATTGTCAACTAGTGTGAAGGGGGTCATGAGGTACCATTGATCACCCGAGAGACCGAGATAGGGGGAACGTAAGAGTGAGTGCGTGAGTAACGGACGCTGGTCGGAAGTTACTGTGTGTGTAAGTAACCTATCAGAGAGACGATAGACATCTCGTCAGTTGTGTTGACAATTACAGATAGACTGTGGACGTACAGTCGAGAGAAGTGACCGCTTGGTCGGAAGTAGTCATTTTTCAGTGTATGAATGGGACGCATGCATAACCGGGAGACGAGTTGAGAAAGGAGGGGTGCTGCTGCGAAGCGGAGAAAAGAGACGTCAGGTGGTGTCGCGCAGTGATTGGCTGACCGGAGAAAGACCGCGCTGTGATAGGCCAGCTAGCGAACACGTCACACAGGATCGCGACGTGATTGGCCAACAGGAGAAAGACCGCGCTGTGATAGGCCAAGCTAGCAAAGCCGCGACAGGATTGGTGGATTGTCATCAGGAAGTAAACAGAGTAGCGAGGCTGGATTTTGTGCGCATAATTATGAAGTGTTTTAAATGGTTGAAAGCGCTGTTTAAGAAAGAGAGGCGAGGATCGTATGAAGGGGAAGAAGCCCCGCCGGAGGGTACGCCAGCTCGTTATATGGCAGTAAATGTTGGGTTGCATACGATCCTTTGGATATCAGAGTGGAGTAAGATTACTGAAGGAAACGAGGAACTGACGTTCCCGAAGTACGGGACGTTCAGATTAGAGGTGTTACATCGATTGAAATCAGTCATGACCTCAAAGAGACCCTTGCCTAGACCAACCCAGTTTGAAGCCCTTGAAGCATGGCTTAGGGCAGCGCATGAAAGGAATATGAACAGACGGCAAGAAAGGGTGAAACGCTCGGTAAGGGCAGTACAGGATGCCAGGTGGGATGCGGATGCTAAAAGATGGAGAGTGCATAATTTGGAAATAAATAAACTGTACCCAGTGTTAGAGGCGCCAGTAAATAAAAGCCCCCTAGAAGAAGATGATGAGAGCGAAACAGAGGACAGCCTGATAAACAGATTACTGACAGACAGGCCACCCCCGTATAATAGAGCAGGGGGAGAGGTCGAGAATACAGAAGGAGAAAAGGGGGGCAATGCAGGAGAGCATAGACCGCTTCCCAGTTCAGAGTGGGATCCTGAGCCAAAGAAAGAGTTGCTCCAGCCTAGTCAGGTGCAACAGGTGGTCGGTAGGTTTGTGGTACAAAGAGCGCCGGAAACGGAAAGCGCCACATCCTACCCATTACCAGATGCACTACAGGTACCTGTTACCATAGGTCCTATAATATCGATATATGACCAAGAGAGAGCAAAAGGGGAAGAACGGAAACGGAAAGACAGAGAAAGAGCAGAGCAGGCAAGGAGGAACGATACCACTAATTCCCCAAGTCAGATACCGATACCCAGAGAGTGGAGCACCCCGATGCACACAGCAGGGGACCCAGGAGGAGATCCTGGGGGCCCTAGATGGCCAATGGATCTGAGGGGATCTGGACGAAAATCCTTTCAAGAGCTAAATGAGTACATGAAGCAGTGGGATGAGGCAGTGAAGGCTCAAAAGTGCATCAATGCTGCAGAAGCAGAAAGGGAAAGTCAGGACAGCAGAGCACGAACTCACTGCGGGGCTGGGGAGAGTAGCCCGGAGTGGGACTGTAGAGGGAGTAGGGGAGTCACCCATTGGGCCCGGAATGGAGGTAGAACAGACCTGGAAAACGGGGGCCCCGGGAGTGAAGGGGTGGCGTGCCCAATACTCAGTGAAGGGGAGAGGAGAGCGCAAGAGTACAGGAACAGCTTTAAGTGTCCACACTGTGTGCCTGGCACCAGAGAACAGAATGGGAGTTGTGAGAGGTCGCACCATAGTCCCTGTGATGACAGAAATGAGCGCAGCCCAGGGAATATGGGGAACCAGGAAGGATCGTATCGGATACTGAGCGATACGAGGCAAAGGGAGTGTAGCGACCAGAGGGAAAATAACAGAGAGATGTGCGGTGAGAGGAGAGAAGAAGACGAGAGTGGGCAGAGAGAGAGTAGGGATAAAAGGCCCGTGTTCCATCACCTTCCAAGATTGGATGGCCGAGCATGGGACCTGGAGAGATGGGAGCAAGGGAGGCCACCCATTAATTCTCCTGAGCCCAAACGCAGAGCTCGAAGTTGGGATGGGAGGGAGACCAGTGAGCCCCCTTCAAAAGACATATTGCGAGCTGAGATAAAAGCCAAGAGACTTGATGTCTCCAGCTTAAGGTCAGATCTGGATGACATGGTAGATGGTACCCTGCCTTTAGAAAGAATGGAAATGTATGAACAGGATGAAATACTGTATATGGCAAAGGACATCACACGAAAGGCGAGAGCAGTCCATGAGAAGTTAGTCGAACTAGCAGGCAAATATATGGTGGACTTGTCAAGAACCAAAGCATTACAGGGTAACCACAGGCTACATTACTCAGATCGAGATCTAGATGAGAGGAGAACGATTGGGCTGAAAACACACATAAGGGAATTGATTACTGGAATAAGGACATGGAGGGCACTAGATAAATGGGAAGAGAGGTGGTCCAAGAAAGGGACCGGCAGAAGAAGCATGATTGGTATAACACCAGGACAGCAGGGAATAGAAGCTTACCCTTTGCGTGAAGTTGCCAATGGGAGCTATGTACATGTCCCTTGGAGTAGGGGAGATTTAGCTGCTTTTACCACATCTTTCCCCAAGTTACGAGAGAGCCCCGTGGAGTGGTACAAGCAAGTCGAGAGGTTTGTGAAGATCTCAAAAGTCCTATGGATAGATCTGAACACGCTGTTTGACATTGTAGTACCAGGAGATCTGTGGACAGCATGCAAGGTTAGCGCTGAGTGGCCCACAACGGAGCCAGAGAGAGATGCTAGGACTAATGGGCCGTCCGAGATCGTGATGGCAAAATTCGAGAGAGTGATGACTTGGCTGAAAGAAAAAGTGCCAATGCAAGACATAGATTGGGTCAGAATAGACAGAACGAGACAGGAACCCAAAGAGACAGTCCATGAATATTACGAGAGATTGCTGAAGGCGTTTAAACAGTATAGCGGCTTGGATGTAATGGATCCAAAGGACATAGGGCAATTTGTGTCCAAGTTCGTCCTGGGACTGAGACCGGATATTAGTTTAATGATTCAGCAACACTCGATTTGTTGGCAAAGTAGACCCCTAGATGAAATACTGAGATATGCCAGGTACTGCTGTGATGAGGTAGACTCCAAGGCTAAGAAACTAAAAGAGAAGCTGATGGTGGTACAATTGCAGGCAGCAGGGAAGGGGGGACCGCAACAACAGCAGCAAGGGACAGGTACAGGAGGTAAGAAGCAGTACAGTCAGAACAAGGGTAATGAGGAGAGTACTACCTTCAGACCCAGAGTAGACATAGCTACCTTGAAGAAAACGACTAGGTGTCACCAGTGCAACGAGTTGGGGCATTGGAAACGCGAGTGCCCTTACAATGTAGAGATAGGAGAGCAAGAGATAGAGGAGGAAGAGGTCCAGAGCGCACCTATGAGAGGGGCGACGCCATACCAAGGAAAGGTGCTCAAAGGGGGGGGGGCTCCTCCCCGAGCCCAGTTCCCGCAACCTCCTCGAGTAGGGAGTATGGGTAAGACCTATAGACAAATGCCCCTGTTTGTGGAAGGTGAAGAATGCTATTATGTGGACCCATTAACCGGACAGAGAGTGGAAAGAGAAGACTGCACCCTTGGGGCAGCCTTAGAGGTAGATCAGAGGGGACCCTATGTGGAAGCAGAAGTAGCAGGGTGCCCTACGACATTTCTGGTGGACACAGGAGCCACTAGATCCACGATCAGATCGGCTGCAGTTCCAGACCTGCCCATGTCTGGAGAGACCATACAGGTGGTAGGGGTCGCAAACAGGAGAATAACCAGCCAATTGACAGAACCGGTACAGGTGAAAATAGGGAAGTACAGCGATGAGCACCAATTTGTAGTTTGCGATTCAAGCCCTGTGTGTCTGCTAGGAAGAGATCTGTTGTGCAAATTGAATTGTACTATATATTGTACACCCCAGGGAGTGGAGGTATTGACTAATGATGATGATGCAGATTTCAAAGTTGCAAACTCAAGAATATGTGTGGAGCTGTACCCTACTTTGACAGTAGACGAGCTTCCCTGGGATTTGAGAGAGACAGTGGCATCAGAGGTATGGGATTTCACTGGGGAAGAGATTGGATTAGTCAAAGGGGTGGACCCAGTGAAAATTGTAGTGAAACCGCATGCTGAGTTCCCAAGAACACCCCAGTATAAATTGACTCCAGAAACGATTGCAGGCATAAAACCCGTGATCGAGTCCATGATTAAACAGGGAATACTGAAAGAAATCGTGGGTAGTCCATGTAACTCCCCGATTATGGGTCTGCAGAAACCAAATGGGAAATTTCGGATAGTGCAGGACCTTCGAAAGATTAATAACATAGTCGTTTCATGTTGTCCAGTGGTACCGAATCCATCAGTGATACTGTTTCAGATTCCATTCCAAGCAGAGTGGTTCACTGTGATAGATCTTTGTCAGGCTTTCTTTTCGATCCCTTTGGACGAAGATAGCCATTTTCTTTTCGCATTTAAGCTGGAAAATCGCGTCCTAACATGGTGTCGTATCCCTCAGGGGTATACAGAGAGTCCATCGATCTTTAACCAGCTTCTGAAGAAAAATCTTGAAAGTCTAGTGCTGCCCCAGAAGTCAGTTCTGGTCCAGTACATAGACGACCTCCTTGTGGCGTCAGAAACAGAAGAAGCTTGCAGGGAAGATTCCATTGCTTTGTTAAATCACCTAGCTGCCAATGGGCACAAGGTGTCCCCGGGAAAATTGCAGTACTGCCTGACAGAAGTGCAGTACTTGGGACACAGAATTGAGAAAGGCAAACGAAAGGTGTCACCAGACAGGATAGAGGCGATCATGAAAATGAACGCGCCTCAGACACAGAGAGAGGTCAGGATGTTCCTAGGGATGGTGGGTTATTGCCGACAGTGGATCGTGAACTTTTCACTGAAAGCAAAGCCCTTGCAAAAACTGACGCACAAAGAGGTGAGTGATCCGGTACCATGGGACAAAGACTGTTTGATGGCATTCTTACAGCTGAGAGAGGACCTGTGTCGTGCTCCGGCATTGGGAATGCCTGATTACAATAAACAATTCTTTCTTTACTGTTGTGAGAGAGAAGGTTGTGCGTTGTCTGTGTTGGTCCAAATCCATGGGAATGCCCGTAGACCAGTTGCTTATTTCTCGGCTACTTTAGACCCAGTAGCCGCAGCGTTGCCCGGATGTCTCAAATCCGTTGCTGCAACGGGTGTCAGCATTGAGAGATGTGAAAATATTGTTATGGGGCACCCGTTAGAGGTGTGCGTGCCACATTCTGTTGAACTGTTGATGACCAGGACCAAAACACAGCATCTGACCAATAGCAGGCTCACGCGCTATGAGCAAGTTATTCTTGCTGCAGAGAACGTGACCCTCAAGAGATGCTCTGTTTTGAACCCTGCTACCTTAATGCCACTTCCAAATGATATTGATGATGATGATGAATATACAGACCATGACTGTCTCGATGTGACTGAACTATGCACCAAACCCAGACCCGACATCGTGGATGAGCCACTGACGGACCCAGATGAAGTTTTCTTTGTCGATGGCTCATGTGTAAGAGACGAAGTTGGGCAGTTGAGAGCAGCTTATGCTGTTTGTACAATTGAAGGAGTTGTGGAAGCAGGGTGCCTGGAAGGAGTACACTCCGCTCAGGTAGCCGAGATTATTGCCCTAACACGTGCTTGCTTAGCAGGCAATCAAATTCGAGTCACCATCTACACCGACAGCCAATACGGGTTTGGGGTAGTTCATGATTACGGGCAGTTATGGTCTCAAAGAGGGTTCATGACTTCTTCAGGCTCTCCCATTCGCAATGGAGAGTTTGTGCGCTTGTTGTTAGAAGCATTGCAATGTCCAGCAAGTATCGCAGTTGTAAAGTGCATCGCACATACCAAAAATGAGGACTTTGTTTCGAAAGGCAATAGATATGCTGATGAAGTTGCGCGGTATTGCGCAGAACAAGGTTACTCTTTCACAGAGGTGGATGTGGGTGGAATAAATGTAAGAACTGAATTAGCCATGATACTGGAAACTGTTGATACTTGGGATGAACTGTCAACCATGCAAGAAAATGCTCCTGATTCAGAAAAGGAAACATGGGAAAAGGCAGGATGTGTAATGGGTGAGACTCATTTTTGGGTCTCAGCAGACGGCAGAGCAGTGTTGCCCAATGAGATGGTGAGTCCAATGGCTAGACTCATACATGGTCCCGTACACTTAGGGAGAGATGCTATGCTGAGAGTGTTTAGACAGACTTGGTACAATCCTAAGTTTAGAATAGCAGCAGAAGCAGTGTGCCAGCGTTGTGTGACCTGCCAGCAGCTGAATGTAGGGAAAAGAACACCAGTTGCACTAAGTCACATAGGAAGGTCTGGAGGTCCATTCAACAGAATGCAGATAGATTTCATTGAAATGCCAAGATGCAACCGCCTCCGCTATGTCTTGGTGGTTGTTTGTGTGTTCTCCAGATGGGTTGAGGCATACCCTACACGTAGGTGCGACACCCTCACAGTGGCTAAGTTACTGCTTAGAGAACTTATCCCTCGGTTCGGGGTGCCGGCCTTTTTGGAATCAGATAGGGGAACACATTTTAACAGCGAGCTTGTGAAGATGATTTGTGTTGCACTGAATATAGACCAAAAACTCCATTGCAGTTACCGACCAGAAGCCTCAGGAATTGTGGAACAAATTAATGGCACGATCAAGTCCAGAATAGCGAAAGTTTGCTCCTCAACGACCCTGAATTGGCCTGACGCCCTGCCATTGGTACTCATGAGCCTTCGTAGTACCCCAGACAGAAGAACAGGGTTGTCACCACATGAGGTGTTAATGGGGAGAGCAATGAGACTGCCATCTATTCCAGCTACTGCACTGTTAAATATCACAGATGATATGATCCTGGACTATTGTAAGGGGCTGTCTGACGCCATGCGTTCTGTGTCCCTTCAGGTGCAGGCTGCAGAGGTTCCAGCGTGCCAGGGCCCTTGCCATGACCTGTATCCTGGGGACTGGGTCCTGGTGAAGAAACATGTGAGAAGAAGCTGCTTGGATATTCGTTGGCGTGGGCCCTACCAGGTCATCCTGATCACAAGTACAGCTGTAAAGGTGGGAGGCCTGCCCAACTGGATACACGCGTCGCATACGAAAAGGGTTCCAGCACCTCTGGAAACAGCTCCTCTCTCGGATGGACGTCCAGCTGAGGACCAAGAAGCCATAGAGGGGGCTAGCCAAGCTGTAGAGGTGCCAGTGGAAGCAGGGAACGAGTCTGACCAAGCTGAGGACGGTCAGTACAACAGCGAAACAGAAGACGCTACAGAAGGAGAAGACAGCTGGGAGTACGAGTCTGACTCTGACAGGTCTGAAAGAGAGCGAGAACAGACCAGAAGGAGAAGGAGTAGAAGGGCACGTGGAGAAGCAAATTGGCCGCAAAGAAGAAGTTCTAGCCTGAGGTCAACTCCAGAAGCAACCCTTCCTCCGATATCAGAAGACTCAGACCCAGAAGAAGGTGCTCAGGGCGCTGAAGCACCAGACCGAAGAAGGTCAAGAAGAGTGCGTGTGCCTAACAGAAGATACTCCACACCTGAGTGGACATATCTGGCGACAAATGTCTGTGAAACCGGAGACAGGGAGGATCCGAGCGGTGGTGGTGTCCAGTTCTGAGCCCATTATCACCGTGGAAATACAACTGTTGGTACCCGGTGTCGAACAAGAAGGGTCACTAACATTCGTGCTCCCCAGACCTCCCCGCCTCAGCAAGTTAAAACACATGTTTCTTACAGAATTGAAATTCCCCGACTTTGGTACCACGATAACAGCACATGAAGAGCATACTCTTCGCATGGAAATATTGAACTATGCTATTGAAGCTGCAACCACAAATCTAATAGTCGATTGTTAAAGGACTTTGTAAATAAAGCAAGCAGAAGAAAAGAAGATTACCTAGCGCCCAGGAAGCAGAGAATTTTAGGGAACCCCTTGAGTGGATGGAGAAGGGCTAGGGTTGTCTTTTTGAACTGTGAAAGGACTTTTTGCGAAAAAGGCTGTCAGCCTCCAGCTGTGTGGATTCTAAAGACAAAAAGGGATTGAAAGAGACTGTAAAGGAACGAGAGGAAAAGAACTTTTTTTGCAAAGAGAAAGGGAAAAGCTAGATTGTCTGACGAAATGGAGGCCGGCACCCCGAACCGCAGAGCTAAATGTATAATAGGTACACTAATAGTAGGAGTGATAATATTAATAGCTTTAGTGGTAACAATTTCTTATGTAAAGGGACATGAGGAAGAGGTAAAGGTAACTGATGCGAATTCTGTAGTAACACTTACACCCACTGTTGCAGGTGAGAAAAGGGAAAACACTCAAGAGAAAGCGTTATTGGCTGCAGAAGCCCGCAGGTTACATGTAGACGAGTCCCAAGGAGACTTTAGGTCAAATGCTTATGCTAAACTTTTGTATGAATACGTGGATGCCATGGAGGTTAAGGATTGCTACGTCTGCATGCAGTTGCCTGCGTCTGTAGATGAAGGAATTCGATATCATCACCTCCCTCTGACATATGGCATTACATGTAGCTTATTGCTTAGTATATTTTATGAGAGAGATAGTTTTGAATACTATTTCTCCAATTATGATTCTGTGTTGCCAGAAGTCCCAAATTATAAGCAGATGAATAAATGGGATTACTGGAAGAGTGAAGACAGATTGGCCAAGTTCTTCATTCCTTGGATTACCTTAGATACTTCACATGCCCGTAGAAATAATCTGACATGCAAGGTGTCAGAAGTCGAGAAAAAGTTCATAGGGCAGGTGGATGATCGTTACAGGAGACAAAAGATTTTGAAAAAATCAGGACAAGGGAAATTAGATTGGACCGAGGAAGAGAAGTCACACAAGAGAAAGGGTAGTAGTGGTCCAATAGCTTTAGATAAAGCGCAGAGAGGAAAGTTATGTCTTCACCGAGCCAAAACGTATTATGAAAATGTATACGTGGGTGAAGTTGACTGTGAACATGCTTTTAATTTAGAGTACTACACTAAGGATTTCCTGAAGGGAATGCAAGTAATTCCAAATGTGTATTTTGTATGTGGAAGAAATGCTTACGTGAGACTACCTGACAACTGGTATGGATCATGTTACTTGGCAATTGTCTTCCCCAAAATATATCATGCACAAGACTTATTGATCATTGAGGGCCAGACATCATCGAGGGGAAGGAGAGATTTAGGCGATGCAGAAATGGTTGGAGATGTCTTTGGAGCTATGTTCCCTCTTTTGGGAATAATCCTTAATGATGTTAAAATTAGACGACTGGCAACAGTTGTCGACAGGTTGTCTGCCAGCACTGCTCAGTCCTTAATGCTGGTAGAAGGAGAGATGCAATCGATAAGGGCTATGGTTCTTCAAAATCGGCTTGCATTAGATGTCTTATTAGCGAAAGAGGGCGGAGTCTGTAAGGCTTTGAAGGTTCAGGAATGTTGCACTTACATTCCAGACCTTTCAAAACCCCTTGAGAAAGTTATTAAGAACATAACTAATATACACAAAGAGATCGAAGACTTGAGTAGAGAAAATGTCTGGGAAAAGGTGGGCCATGGAATGAGTACAGTTGGAGGGTGGTTTTCCACCTTAGGCAAAAGCTTTATTTGGTATATCCTAAAGCCTATCATCATAATATTGATCTGTGCGATAATATTGTGGGGATTGGTGAGGGTATTCAAATGGTACAGAGCAAGAAGGTCAGAAAGGGCCCAAAGAGAACAGTTGCAGAGATTGGCTGCCATACAAGATAATCAGTACAGGAGCCTGAGAGCTCTGGAAGCACAGAGAATGCCAGCAATAACTGCAGTTTAAATGTTAGTGATGACCCCGAGAGGTCATCAAAGGGGGGAACTGAGAGAGCGCAAACTGATATAAATGTATGAGTACATCACACTTACCTATAGTAAGCACAAGTCATGATGAGAAATGCCATGAGTGCTAATAGTATCTGAAATTATATTCTAAATGTATAGCTAATATAGAGATTTAAGTAGAAGTAGAACTAATACAGAAATGTGTGACATTATATGATTTTATTAGACGTGATTATTTTGAATCTATGTCGTGTAGCTGTTAACATATAAGATGGTCTGTGGTAAAACGCAGAACGTGGTAGGCCTCAGGGCCAGAGCTGGAGCTAAAAGGGAAGGTGTTTCTTTTCACGACACAGATTGTTTAACGTTTTTGGTCATTGCATTAATGGGCCATGATTTAGAGTAATGTTTTCTAAATAATAGAATAAGAGTTTTAACATGCTTTAATTAAATGAAGAATTTGAATGCTATAATCATAATGTGAAATATTGTAGGCCTGAAATGTTTTAGCATTGATTTACACGTACATGTCTGGGCTGAGAAATGTTGCAAGCCTTTTTAGAAGTCTATGAGAGTTGGGTTCTTGGCGGCAGATATCTGTCTGCAACAGGAAAGGGGGGATCCAATTATAAGTGAATGAATAGAGGTCTGTTCAGTAGACGGCCCAGACATGGAGGAGGGTTCTGGAATGTTTAAGGGGTATCAGCGGGCCGGAGAAGAGACTGAGAAGCAAGGTCAACTCTAACGTCTGAGGCCCAATACAAAGCATCATGGAAAAAGCCTGAAGTTGCACCACGTGAGAGGCGTTTCGCAAGGGGCGTCTCAAATGTTGTTGACTGTTTTGTATTAGGGACAGCACCCCTGGGTGGAGTTAGAGCAGAGACCTGAGGACCCTTTAGAGAGCGGATGGGTAGGCAGTGAGGGGTCATGACTGGAGAACTTTAGGTTTTCACCAAGAGACTTAGAGTGGGTGACTTCCCTTGGGGGTCATTCATTGCTGACACCTTTGTTAGGTTGGGATTTGGTTAAGTAGGGATACCATCTAGAACAGGGTAGGGACGCCTAACCTGTGTTTGTTTTCCTCCAACCTAAATGAAGGAGAGATATGCGTCTATGCTGATAGCTTTGCTATTTTTAGAACTTGTGTTAGTGATTTCTGTTGCTCGTCTGAGGGCTTTTCGAGAGCACATGTATGTAATTGGACCTGTGTATCTCGTGAATCTCATTCTGAGATGCTTGTATTTGCAGCTCATTATATCTTTACAATAAACTTTTGAAACCTAGAAGTTGTCCGTGATCTTTGAGAGTAGAGTCCTTTCTTGGGTGAACTAATTTGCAGATAGGTGTACTGTTTCCTTCCAAGACAGGCAATAAAGGTTCAGTCGACCAGATCGAGGTTTGGATCAATAGATATAAGGTATCGATCAAAATCTCGCCCTTTCAGGAGCATCAGACTCGGGTCGGATGGGGGGGGGGGGGGGGCGGCCTTTCTATCTATATTGAGGAGTTGTACATCAAATAGCATTCCCAGCGAGGTTGGTGGAAGTGGCAGATATGTCACAAGGCTCACTACGGACACCCTATATGACTAGAGGTGAGAACAGAAAGACAGGGGGGGGGGGCGCTGGGGGAATAATGAAACGCGTGCCTAAACCCCGACAATGCTGGGGCACACCCGTTAAACCACCTCCTACCACCACTAAAGGGAGAGAAGGACCCGGGGAAGGGGTGGACTGTGGACACGTAACACTCCGCCACCCCTTCACACCCACCCCAAAGAGAAGCAAACTCTAGGACCGGTCTATGTACAGTGGCCACGCCGCGCACTCCTCGGGCTGCCTTTCCAGCGGGGGTGCGTGTTTATTTATTTTAAAGTTTTATATAGCGCGTAGGTATCAGAGCGCTTTACATACACACAGTAAAAAACAGGACATTACATTACATAGTAGGCCGGCAGTAAGGAAGCAAACCAATAAAAAGATACAGCATGGGAAATAAATATGCAGTGCAGTGGAGGAGAGAACAATAAAAATAAAAAATAAAAAGGTGAAAATGGCATAGTCCGGTGACCGTGCATTGGGGGGGGGGGAGGGGGGTTGATGGAATTATCTGCCAGCTGACTATTGAAGATTTGTGAGGGTATCCCCAAAAATATAAAGATTGAGGCAGCCCCCTCCCCCCTTTCGAATAAATGTGCCGGAGTGAAGTTAAGGAATGCACCAGCCACTAACCACTTCGTGGGATCTTAAAGGAGAGCGGGCGCAGACTTCGCCCCCCCCTAGACGGAGCAGCCAGGTGCATGCCGATAATCTATAAAAAGCCGCCCAGAAACAGTGAGATATTGTTCACACTCGCGAGCCCCGTCCCACCCACCAGGACGCAGCCCACGCGCCTCCATACACACAGGGGGGCACAGTCTGGACTCACCGGGGGCAGGTGCAGGGTGGGGGCCGCACGGCCGGGCCCGGGGGCCGCTGCAGGAGACGGACAGCTGCGCGTCAAATCCAAAATCCAGCGGTGAGGGGCCCCAGGCAGAGACCCCACCGGCAGCACGCGGGGTGATCCCGGCGTAGGAGGCAGATCCGGGGGGCGAGAGGGCAGATCCTGGGGGCAAGAAGGCAGGTCCCGGGGTAAAATGGCAGATTCTGGTTTAGCTCGTGTCCTGGAACAAACGGACAGTTCAAAGGTCGCCGGGGTAGATGATGGGGCAGGGGTATATGGGCGAAGAGGTAAAAGGGCAGAGGAGCAGCGCCGGGCTGGATGTCTTCAGACGGAATGAAGCGGTTCCAATAAATCCACGAGTGAAAAGTCGGAGAGGAGGAAAAAAAAAAGGAAACTCCCCCTCCGGGAAAATACGAAGCAGATCTGGGAGAGAGTTATCCCGGGCCACCGGTGTGTGCTGAGCTGTGCCCTTACTGCGCCGAGCCAGCCTCCATCCAGGGAGAGCCCCCATCCCATCCAGAGGAGACCCCTCCCCCGCTCCCACCAGGGGGCCCTCCTCCTCCAGGGCGCCCTCCCCCTCACCATCCAGGGATCCCTCCCCCTCCCTCCATGCGTCCTGCCCTCGCCGGGCTTCGGTTTTCTGCGGTGCTGTGAAGGCAGAACATTCATCACTTACAAAAACAGAGAGGCGAGAAACGAACATGACAGGGTTAATTGGTGGCCCCGGGGGTCGGGGTGCACCGAAGTGCAAGTGGGAAAAGCTTAAGAGGAGCGGGACGGGTGCTATTTAAGGGAGATCCCGCTGGTATCCGCACTAGGGGACGGGAGCTGGTTGGGATGGGAATCGCGTATACTAGAGGCGTGCGTGTCACCCCTGATGCGTGTGGCCGCGCGACAGTGAGCCCTCAATGGATGGGGTGTGAACGAGGTTGTGCACGTGCATTTATAGACTATGACTGAGGGCTGCGGGTGTGGGCTCGTGTGACTGAGGGCTGCGGCCCGGGTGTAAGCTCGTGTGACTAAGTGCTGCTCGTGTGTTTCAGTGCTGCTGGTATGCACCGTGTGTCTGGGCGCTAAAGGTCTGCCCTGTTTCTGGGTGCTGCAGTCCTGCATTGTGTTTCATATGTGCTGCGGGTCTGCACTGTGTTTCATATGTGCTGCGGGTCTGCACTGTGTTTCATATTTGCTGCATTTCAGGGTGCTGCAGGTCTGCTGTGTTTCATGATGCTGCAGGTCTGCGCTGTGTTTCAGGGTGCTGCAGGTCTGCACTATGTTTCATATGTGCTGCGGGTCTGCGCTGTGTTTCAGGGTGCTGCAGGTCTGCACTGTGTTTCATATGTGCTGCGGGTCTGCGCTGTGTTTCAGGGTCTGCTGCTTTTCATGATGCTGCGGGTCTGCTGTGTTTCTTGGTGCTGCGTGTCCACTGTTTCTCAGGGTGCTGCAGGTCTGCTGTGTTTCATGATGCTGCGGGTCTGCGCTGTGTTTCAGGGTGCTGTGGGTCTACTATGTTTCATGATGCTGCGGGTCTGCTGTGTTTCTTGGTGCTGCGTGTCTGCACTGTTTCTCAGGGTGCTGCAGGTCTGCTGTGTTTCATGATGCTGCGGGTCTGCACTGTGTTTCAGGGTGCTGTGGGTCTGTATTTCAGGGTGCTGCAGGTCAGCTGTGTTTCAGGGTGCTGTGGGTCTGCTGTGTTTCAGCGTGTTGGTGCTGCGTCTGCTGTGTTTCAGGATGCTGCGGGTCAGCTGTGTTTCTGTGTGCTGTGAGTCAGCTGAGTTTAAGCGTGCCCCGGGTCAGCTGTGTTTCTGCGTGCTGCGGGTCTGCTGTGTTTCATGGTGCTGTGTGTCTGCACTGTTTTCCAGGGTGCTGCAGGTTTGCTGCATTTCAGGGTGCCGCAGGTCTGCGCTGTGTTCCAGGGTGCTGCGGGTCTGCTGTGCTTCATGGTGCTGCGGGTCAGCTGTGCTTCAGCGTGCTGCGGGTCTGCGGCGTTTCAAAATTCATGCAATGGATCTGGATTGCGAGTTTGGTGTGCAGCAAATATGTGCTGTTTGTTTCAGGGTGCGGGAAGGCTCGGCTGTGTATTCCATGGTTGGAAGCGGTGTGCTGTACGTCACAGGTGGCATCAGGGCAATCCCATGTGCAGGACTGTATTTTGTGATGCGGGACGTAACATGGGAGGGCGGGGTTATAATGGTACACTTATGGGACGATGTGTCCTCACAGCCAGAGCTGGTCCAACGGACACACCCAGCCTCTTTATTTCGCGTTTGCTGGTTCTTTTTCAACCATAATGCCTCCCATTGTCTCTGTTTTCCCTGCTTTCTTTCCCCTTCCGTGTTTTTCTCTCTCTTTTATCTGTGTCAAAGGCTGATGAAGAAAAATAAGAGCAGGTCCCCACAAATTACTTCCGGTGGGCCCCACCTGCAATTACCAGCCCCAATTAAGCACTGTTAGACCCCCTGTGCCTAAATCAACACAAACCTCTGGCCTTATGTGGTCTAACACGGCACTTATGTAAAGCACTCTGATGCCTCTGAGCCAATTTTGAGTTATGTAAAACTGCCGAAAAAAACACCCTCAAAAACACACAGGTCTTTGCTTTACCCGCGAAGGCACGGCATTTCTGTACTGTGTGTTTGGAGCACAGTAGCTTCCATACTAACTTTGGAAGTGCGCCACAGCTGTGATGCCCGTTTCGAGGCGCCTCCCGTAGAGGCCTTTGCTAAGATAGCGCCTGGGCGGAGAGAAATGTAGCGCCCTTGCTGATGGTTGTACATTATATGAGGCAGTAGGGGTTCCTTTTGTTCACTGGTCATCTCCTGGATGAGCGGGGACCTCCCCCAAGACACCTACATCACTGATAGCGTAGCTGCCTCGTGCAGATGGTGGTTTTGTTGATGTGTGCCAGCAGGGGTCAGAGGGTGTAGGGAGGGCAATGAAGATGGCTGCTCCGGTATTAAACGCATCGCGTCCGTATGATAATAAAAGACTCAAACCACTTTAAACTGAAAAATCTGACAGAAACGGACAGGCAGGAGCAAGGACGAGGCTGGACCAAGATGCTCCTTGCGCCCCTCAGAAAATTGGCGCCCTGGGCCTGGGCCCTGCTCGCCCATGCTAAAGACCGGCCCACTCAACACCATCGACACCTGTAGCGGGTTAATGGGGTAGTTATTGGTGTATGGAGCTTAACGCGTCCCCTGTGATATTTTGGCTGTGACGCATTTGGTTTTGGCTCCAAATCCAATCCCCCCGCCATGTTTTGGCACTTAGGTGCTTTCTTCTTGAATAGTATAACGGTCCATATTTCCAGGGAGGAGGGACTGGCGTTAGAGAAAGGGGCGTGGCCCCGATTCAGGAAGTCGCGCTGCTCATTCAGCTCCTGCAGCGAGGTCGTGAGAGGGGATGCGTAGTTTCCTCCCTAACTCATTACACATTCCACACTCAGGAGGACCAGTACAAGCAGTGCTTTAAATGGGCCGGTAATCTCCGGTACCTAGTACCGGCACTTATGCATTTTGAGGGGTAGAGTACCGGCACTTCTCAAAAGAAATGTAATACTTTTAATTGGAGAGTACCGGCACTTCTCGCTTCTATTTTCCCATTTCAAGCACTGAGTAAAAGTCCTCCTGGTTGGGCAGCTGGAAACTCAAGCCTGGTGTCTCCCAAACCGGTCTCGATTAGGTTAGAAACATCTTCACTCTGATTGCATGTCACATAAATAAATGTTGGCCTCAGTTTAACCAGTTTCTGCTCTTACTTCGTGTTGCACGTGGAGCTTTGAGTTAAACGCTCGCTGCTGACATTTCACTACAATTAGGGTGACCCGACGTCCCGGATTGCCCTTGACTGTCCTGGTTTTCAGAAGACTGTCCCAGTTTCCCGACGCTTTTGTTCATTTTAAATAAATGTCCCGATTTTTGGGAAAAAGGTCAGGTGGGAATCAGAAGTGAAAGGCATGCTCTCCTTTCATATGCACCTCTAAAGTCTTAAAAACTGGAAGTATTTTATTAGTTTCTGTCTGGCAGCACAGGAGGACATCCGCTGCCTGTTCCCAGCAAAAGAGAGACAGAGTAGGGAAGAGGGCATGGGGTGGAGGTCTGGCCATATATAATGTTATGGAAACATAGCCTTGTAAATTTTGTACACATACATATATGTATATATATCCAACAGAGTAAATTCCAAAGAACAAACGAATTGCGCCGCAACTTTCAGCCACTGTTGTTTTCAAAACAGTTATTTATTTTATTTTTAAGCACAGATTTCAACCAACGCGTTTCGGTAGTACAACTACCTTGCTCACGGTTGATTACACCTGAAATTACACATTATTTTAAACACACCCAGATTACCCACAAAGCATGTGATTCCCAAAACTTCCTGTTTGTTTCGAAGCTGGGAATTCTGGACTATGTAGTTTTCATTAATGAATCTCTTCATGGTTATTAAGCAGTATTTCTAGACATTCTGTCTATTTCATCATACCATTTACGCTGCGCAAACAATTAGTACACTGTAAATTACAGCCCTCTAGTGGGCTTGCCTCTTAGTTTTTCGCAGTTTCTCATGCCCTCGAAGCTGGGAATTCTGGACTACGGAGTTTCCATTAATCTCATCATGGTTATTAAACAGTATTTCTAGACATTCTGTCTATTTCATCATACCATTTACGCCACGCAAACAATTAGTGCACTGTAAGTTATAGCCCTCTAGTGGGCTTACCACCTAGCTTTTCGCAGTTTCTAATGCCCTCCAGTGGGCTTTAGTGGGTGTGAACAGAAACAGTTAAATTCGAGAAGTTCTATTTACAAATGGATGTACAGTTCCTCCGACTGGTTCAAGCACAGGGGGGTCATGGTTCGAAAATTCAGAATGTGACGTGACTCTTTTTGTCTTAAAAGTTTTTCTCGGGGGCCACCTCGATCAGATAGGGACATTGTTTCTATTCCCCAAAACTTTAAGAGTTTCCAATTTCCATCGTGATGGCTCTCCATGTGCTTGGCTACCGCGTTATTTCTGTCCTTGTTGACTGTAGCGCGGACATGTTGTAGGATTGGTATTTTCAATTCACATATGGTGCTCCCTATATACTTTAACTTGCAAGGGCATTCTATCATGTAGATTGTGTATTGACTTTTGCAAGTTATTAGTTCTTTTATTTTCCAAATTTTTTTGTTGGCCACGATTAGTTCTTTTGTGGGTTTAGCAATCTCACACAACTTGCAGTTATAGCATTTGACGAACCCCTTTGTTTTTAACCATATGTTCTTTGACTTCTTACTCTGGAAATGGCTGTGGACCAACTGGTCTTTTAGATTAGTTGCTCTTCTGTAAGTTATGGTTGGGTGAGCCCCCATCTTTTGTCCCACTGTGGGATCTAGTTGCAATATCTTGCAATTCCTTTTTAAGGTCTGAAAGATTTTTTGGGATTCTTGGCTATAATCCAGAAAAAGTCTTATTGGTTCTTCTTCTGTTTTATTTTCAAAGTCTCTTGGTTTGAGGCATTCCCATCTCGGTTTTGTATTAGCTTTTTCCCAGCATTTGTTGATTAGTTGTTTTCCATATTTTCTGTTTTGGAAACGTTTGATGGTACTTGCACTGTGTTTCTTCCACTCTGATTCTTCACTACAAATCCGTCTGAGGCGAAGAAATTCCCCGTAGGGAATGCTGGAGATCAATGAAGGTTGATGGAAGCTTGTTGCTTCCAGGGTTGAATTCGTTGCTGTGGTTTTACGATGTAAAGTTGTTTGTATCCGATTCTCTTTTACGTACACCTCCGTGTCCAAAAATGCCACTTTGGTTTTGCTTAGTTCATAGGTGAATCTTAGACACGGTGTGCTTGTATTAAGGATTTCAAAATACTGTCGGAACTCAGCTTCACGCCCACTCCAAATGATGAATAAATCATCAATGAACCTTTTCCAGGTTACTATATGTTGGGTGAAGGTTCTGTTTTTGCTGTTCCATGCCACTTCTTCCTCCCACCAGCCCATTGCTATGCACGCATAACTTGGGCTGAAGGAAAAGCCCATCACCGCTCCATTCCGTTGGCGGTACATTTGATCTCCAAATAGGAAAATATTGTTTGACAAACACAGACAAATCTTGTCCATTATCATGGTCATTGTGTTCTTTGTAGTGGATGTTACGATCTTGCAAATAATGTTGCCATGCCTTCAAACCTAAATCATTGTCGATATTGGTGTATAGGGCGATAACGTCCATTGTTATCATCTAGTATTCCTTTTGCCAAGACAATTTTTGTAAGGAACATAAAAAATCAGTCTTGTCTTTGATGTATGATTTCAGTTTTTGGACATGCGGGTTTAGGTAGTAATCGATGAAGTTGGCCATTGGTTCTAGTATTGAGCCCTTTGCTGACACAATCGGTCTCCCTGGTGGTCTTTCTGGATCCTTATGTATCTTTGGTAAAAAATACATCGTTGCCATTCGAGGATAATCCACCACCAGGTATTTCTTTTCATCCAAATCGATTAACTTCTTTGTTTCCCAGATGTCTAGTTTTTGGTCAATTGCTCTTTTGATCTTGTCCATTGGGTTTGTCTGTATTTGTTCATAAACGAGGGAATTGGTTAATTGATGCATTGCCTCCGTGATATATGCATTTCTGTCCCATAATACCACGTTTCCCCCTTTATCTGCCATTTTGATTTCCAATTATTTATCGTTGATCAGACATCTCAGAGCTTTCCTTTCTTGTGGAGTTAAGTTGCCTTTGCCATTAATTTTGGTAATGTTATACAAATCATGTATTACAGCCTCTTGAAAAATGTCAATTTTGTTGCCTGGGGGTAATTGTGGGTAAAATTTTGACTTAGCCTTTTTCATACTGGTTCCGGCCCCCATTTGCTGTATTGCGGTTTCCAGTTGGATTTCCTCACCCTCTTCTGAGTTTAAATTGAGAAATGTTAAGTAGCTTGCCGCTTCCTTAACTTTTAGTGTGGAGGTTGGTTTCGGAAGGTCTTGGATTAGCTCAGGTTTGTTTTTCCTGTCCATGAAATATTTTGCCAATTTAATTTTCCGTATGTACAGATAAAAATCTATTCTGGTCTGTGCCAGATCAAATCCTTTTGTTGGGCAGTAGTTTATGCCTTTTTTTAAAAGGGAGATTTCCACTGGTGTTATGTCTCGTTTGGATAAATTTACAACTTGCAATTCTTCCTTTAATTGTCCTTCCTCTGTCTCATACTGCGAGTTTTGGTACCAATCCTTTCACTTGAGCTGCTTTCTTCTCCACCCTCTTCTGGTTGTGGATTTCGGTTTCTCTGTTGCCATGGTCTGCCCCTTCCTCTTCCTCGTTGTTGTCTTGGCGCCCCCTGAGTTTGTTCCCACTGCCGTTGCTGGAGAACGAGGCGCATATCCCCTAAAAAACGATTTTTTGCACTATCCATTGTTAGTTCCTCTTCATTTTGTTCATTGGAGGTTACGGAGGTTAGGGAAGACATGCTGGTAGACGATGCTCCAGTTATACTTGTTTTTTGTTTGAAAGGATCGAATTTCCGGGCAAATGTAAATATTCGTCCCTCTAAATAATCATTGGCATCTCTCACAAATTTATTGTGCTTCCTTGATCTTACAATTTCTTCATGTTTATCAATTTGTTTTTCCAAATTTTCTTTGAATTTCATCATTTACGGATTTAGTTTTAATGATTCCAATTCTTTTTCCACTTCCTTTAATTCTTCTTTTATTTTCTCCAAGGCTATTTCTATGTGTTTAACTAATATTTTGATTAATCCCAAGGATGAGTTCAATGTGTATTCTCCCCATTCACATAGTAGGTCATTCGTGGCGTCTTGCTGGCTTGGCATCAACATGATTCGGAGTCCTCTCTGGACTCTTTCTACCTCCAGATATTTCCGTAATGCAATTATTTCCCATGATTTATTTATTTCCTTTTTGTTTAACTTTTCCCATGTTCTTAATTTGGTTTTAGGATCATTTTTTCCTGCTGTGTTAGGTTTATCCTGAATTTTCTCCATGTTGCCCTTCTCGAACATGGTCGTTATAAGTTCCTTTCTTTTTGCTTCTCTTTTTTCCATTTTAATCTGCGCTGTGCGTTTTTTTCGTTTGTTTATTTGATGCAGTGGCTGTTTATTTTGTGTCCGAACACGCTGTTTATATTCGTATTAGTTAGTTCATTCAATGGTCCTATTCCGGGACCTAAATTAAATGTCTTTCACCGTACTCTGTTATTGTTTGGATAGATCAAAAGAGCAATGAACCAAAAACTAGACATCTGGGAAACAAAGAAGTTAATCGATTTGGATGAAAAGAAATACCTGGTGGTGGATTATCCTCGAATGGCAAAGATGTATTTTTTACCAAAGATACATAAGGATCCACAAAGACCACCAGGGAGACCGATTGTGTCAGCAAAGGGCTCAATACTAGAACCAATGGCCAACTTCATCGATTACTACCTAAACCCGCATGTCCAAAAACTGAAATCATACATCAAAGACACAACTGATTTTTTATGTTCCTTACAAAAATTGTCTTGGCAAAAGGAATACTGGATGATAACAATGGACGTTATCGCCCTATACACCAATATTGACAATGATTTAGGTTTGAAGGCATGCCAACATTATTTGCAAGATCGTAACATCCACTACAAAGAACACAATGACATGATAATGGACATGATTTCTCTGTGTTTGTCAAACAACATTTTCCTATTTGGAGATCAAATGTACCGCCAACGGAATGGAGCGGCGATGGGCTTTTCCTTCAGCCCAAGTTATGCGTGCATAGCAATGGGCTGGTGGGAGGAAGAAATGACATGGAACAGCAAAAACAGAACCTTCACCCAACATATAGTAACCTGGAAAAGGTTCATTGATGATTTATTCATCATTTGGAGTGGGAGTGAAGCTGAGTTCCGACAGTATTTTGACATCCTTAATACAAGCACACCGTGAGTTTGAGTTTAAAATATTTCTTAAGCGTGCGTACACCGAGCGGTTTCATGGGGCTGTAAAGTACTAAAACCCTGAGTGGCAGAAAGACAGGAACACAAAAAGGGGCTTTATGGAGAGAAGGCTTGTGTAAAAAGAAAGGTTTTGAGTGCCTTACGGAAGAGTGTGTTTAAGATTCACCTATGAACTAAGCAAAACCAAAGTAGCATTTTTGGACACGGAGGTGTACGTAAAAGAGAATCGGATACAAACAACTTTACATCGTAAAACCACAGCAACGAATGCAACCCTGGAAGCAACAAGCTTCCATCAACCTTCATTGATCTCCAGCATTCCCTACGGGTAATTTCTTCGCCTCAGAAGGATTTGTAGTGAAGAATCAGAGTGGAAGAAACACAGTGCAAGTACCATCAAACGTTTCCAAAACAGAATATATGGAAAACAACTAATCAACAAATGCTGGGAAAAAGCTAATACAAAACCGAGATGGGAATGCCTCAAACCAAGAGACTTTGAAAATAAAACAGAAGAAGAACCAAAAAAACCTATTCTGGATTATAGCCAAGAATCCAAAAAAATCTTTCAGATCTTAAAAAGGAATTGGAAGATATTGCAACTAGATCCCACAGTGGGACAAAAGATGGGGGCTCACCCAACCATAACTTACAGAAGAGCAACTAATCTAAAAGACCAGTTGGTCCACAGCCATTTACAGAGTAAGAAGTCAAAGAACATATGGTTAAAAACAAAGGGGTTCGTCAAATGCTATAACTGCAAGGTGTGTGAGATTGCTAAACCCACAAAAGAACTAATCATGGCCAACAAAAAAATTTGGAAAATAAAAGAACTAATAACTTGCAAAAGTCAATACACAATCTACATGATAGAATGCCCTTGCAAGTTAAAGTATATAGGGAGCACCATATGTGAATTGAAAATACGAATCCTACAACATGTCCGCGCTACAGTCAACAAGGACAGAAATAACGCGGTAGCCAAGCACATGGAGAGCCATCACGATGGAAATTGGAAACTCTTAAAGTTTTGGGGAATAGAAACAATGTCCCTATCTGATCGAGGTGGCCCCAGAGAAAAACTTTTAAAACAAAGAGTCACGTCACATTCTGAATTTTCGAACCATGACCCCCCTGGGCTTGAACCAGTCGGAGGAACTGTACATCCATTTGTAAATAGAACTTCTCGAATTTAACTGTTTCTGTTCACACCCACTAAAGCCCACTGGAGGGCATTAGAAACTGCGAAAAGCTAGGTGGTAAGCCCACTAGAGGGCTGTAACTTACAGTGCACTAATTGTTTGGGTGGCGTAAATGGTATGATGAAATAGACAGAATGTCTAGAAATACTGTTTAATAACCATGATAAGATTAATGGAAACTACGTAGTCCAGAATTCCCAGCTTCGAGGGCATGAGAAACTGCGAAAAACTAAGAGGCAAGCCCACTAGAGGGCTGTAATTTACAGTGTACTAATTGTTTGCGCAGCGTAAATGGTATGATGAAATAGACAGAATGTCTAGAAATACTGCTTAATAACCATGAAGAGATTCATTAATGAAAACTACATAGTCCAGAATTCCCAGCTTCAAAACAAACAGGAAGTTTTGGGAATCACATGCTTTGTGGGTAATCTGGGTGTGTTTAAAATAATGTGAATTTTCAGGTGTAATCAACCGTGAGCAAGGTAGTTGTACTACCGAAACGCGTTGGTTGAAATCTGTGCTTGAAAAGAAAATAAATAACTGTTTTGAAAACAACAGTGGCTGAGAGTTGCGGCTCAATTCGTTTGTTCTTCGGAATTTACGCTGTTGGATTTGTGAGCGGCTTGGTTCTGCCGCAGGAGCGACGCACCGCTATGTAGCGCCATTTCAGGGAAAACGGGAACCACCTTGTTGGATATATAGATATATATATATATATATATGTATATGTATATACATACACACACACAAGGTTCCAAAAGAAAACGGGACAGGCCAGGTATAAAAGTGAGACTAAAGGCCTTACTCCTACTTTTATGTCTGACCTGTTCCGATCTTTGCTTCTAAGAGGCTCATTTCTGTGTTGGGTGGAAAGCCCCGCCCAACAGCGTCTCGGAATCAGGACCAACCGGCTTGCGGTTCCTACAATTGGATTATGATGCTACAGAACACTGTTCGCTCGGATTCCTATTGTTTCCTATGGGAGCTCGTGTTACACCTGAGAACCATCCGTAACAGAGGCTCCTATGGGAAAATGGTGTGTGTGTAAAACCCTGCACCCTGTCGCAGGCACCCCATGGTGTCTGCCACACAGTGCAGGATTTTACAGGGGTTATCCCCTCAACTGTAGGCTATGGAGGTAAGGGGCCCTGCCAGGGGCCCCCAAAGTCACTTTCCGATAGACTTTCCTTGTTGGAAAGGCCAACGCGGAAAGGCGGTTGGAAAATGGGCATCGTAATCCCGAGGGCGGAAACGTTGTCCAAAGTGGTATACGATGCAGTTCCAACAGATACGAATACTATGCGAGTTGGTAGGAATCGATTTGGAATGACCCCACGGTTTATGTTCTGATCGCAAACATCGTAATCGGGCGGTCGGAATGTAAACCAACCAAGTTGGTCTGAAGGGCTCCGACGCGGTCAAGGAGATTCCAATGTCGGGAGGAGACTTTCCACCTGTTATCGTTATCGGCCCCTTAAAATCCGGTCACCCTAACCACAATTACATTTGAATCGTCGCAAGACTGATTGAACCTTCAATTCTTACGAGGGCAATACACCGGGAACGTAAAAGCTAATTGTAGGAAGGTGGATATCTGACTATGGTTACCCCCAAACTTTTTGCCTGGTGTTTAGCTGGTTTTTGACATAGTTGGCCTGGGATCCTGCTATTCAGGGCCCCAGGCTAATTGTTCTCTCCTTAAAATGGACTCCATGTACCTTAGGTACATACACAATTGGAACTGGTTCACCTTATTGGCCCCTGTAACAGTGTACCCAGGTACCCAGGGCATAGGTGCTTCCAAGGCCTACCAGGGGCTGCAGCATGTATTATGCCACCCCTGGCCTCCATATTTGACACAACTGGCTGATCACTCAGCTGGGGTAAGTCGGTGTAACCACCCCTTACTTAGGTGTAGTATGCCTATACCTAACCTAAAATGGACACATATGTTCCTATCAGTCACTCCTATGGAAGGCCTCATCAATCCTGGAGGCAGAGTGCTTGGAAATATGTGAGATGGTGCTCTGGCATGAGCTGAGCCTGTCTGCAGCTTTCGGAACCATGTCCTTTAGCTGTTCCATGATATTGCCATACCATATACTCTTAAGTGCATTATAATCCTCGCGGTTAAATGCTATCTTAGGTTTGGCTTTATCAAAACATGTCGAGTAAGGTGTCATACGAATTGGAATACTACCCCCTCACCAGTTCTGGCGACGGGGGTAGCATTCCACCCTTCTAGAGGGACACGACATGTACCTAGCCTGAACCCCGGTTAAAGTTAAACAGAGCCTTAGCATCACAAAATGGATGCTGCCACCACAGACACAAGTCTGACCTCCTGCTGCTGGGAGTCCTTCCAGCGAGGGCAGCTTGGACAAAGGGTTTCCTGCCTGGGGAGGTGCTAGCACCACCCCAGACAGGATTTTGTGTATTGGGTAGGACAGGGCTGAATAGAATCAGACATGCCTGGGGCACACAAGGTGTCCCTGTGCATAGGCCAGTTCAAACCGGTGCTGGGGCTTTCCAGCCCCAGTCCTGGCGCGAAACTGGACAAAGGAAAGGGGGTGTAACCACCCCCCTTCCTGGTTCCACCCAGAGGAGGGACCTAGTAGGTGATCCGGCCCCCCAGATTCGAATAAGAGTGGGAGCTGTGTCCTGAGACTTCAGATCATCCTGAATCAACTTGAAATACAGAAGAAGACTGGACTTCGACATTCTGCTGCTCAGAAGACGGAAGAGAATCTCCCTTGTGGCCAAGGAGTGACCACCCTGTGAACACAGGCAC
This sequence comes from Lissotriton helveticus, assembly GCF_964261635.1. Taxonomy (NCBI): domain Eukaryota; kingdom Metazoa; phylum Chordata; class Amphibia; order Caudata; family Salamandridae; genus Lissotriton; species Lissotriton helveticus. The sequence continues at coordinate 509,413,599 of NC_136071.1, read as the reverse complement.
CAACCAGCACCTCGACGTCTGCTTTGCCGCCGCCTCCCGCCGGAGCCCGAGCGCAGAGCCTAACAAGACCCAGACTCCCAGACTTCTCACAGCCCGATCCACAGTCCCTGCAAAGAAGGGACCCGTGGAGGCACCGAGAGACGTGGGACCGGACCTCTTGGAAGACCCCCGAAACGCTGACTGCGCAGCATCAAAGGCACCCTCGACGCTGTGCTTTGGGGTTTGAGAAGCCCCAACCTCGAGCAGCCCTTGCACCGAAGATCAGCCCCCCAGCATCTCCACGATCTGCGTGGGGCCCTTTTGCATCGTGCCACTCGACGCGCCTAACCGTCCACTTTCCACGCGGCTAGTGGCCATCTTGGCAACGAAACCTTCAACGTTCACTGCAGGTCTGGTTGCTCCAGACTGGCCCTCGCTCCTGTAAAAAGGAGCACCTGCTCTGACCTTGCTGGTCCGAGTAACAAGCCTTTTTCAATTCCTGCGTGGCTTGCATTAGCCAAGGCCTGTTTGCTTCAATCAAGTCGCCGACACCGCCAACAGCGAGAAGCCTGCGTGGGACAGCTTGTGACCGACTCCTGGATGTCTTTGACCCCTCGTGTCCACGTGGCTGCAGAAAGAAGCTACACCTCGACGCCTGTTTGCACCCGACATCGCCTGGTTCCAATCTGGTTCCACGGTAGTCACTGGCTAGTGACTTTGAACATTGTCCCCTCTGCTTTCAGGTCTTCACCTCTTCAGATCCACCCTTGGATCCACCGGAACTCTTCACATCGAGCCGCCTGCAGCATCTTCAGCTCCAAGCACCATCGACCTGCGTGACGAAACCCGACACTACTTCGACCCTATGCACCCGCTTCCTGTGGGTGAGGTAACTCAGCTCTGCCGGTGTTCCCACACTGGTACACACCTCTAGTGTCTGTGTCTGAAGTTTCATCCTTCTAGGTCACTCGGAAGGTTCCTTTCTAACTAACTTTGTACTTTTTACGCACCATAGACTTTGCATTGGTGAGTGCGTGCACTTTAAACACTGCACCCGAGTCCCGCGGGCCTTTCCCGACTTCTTCACTGTTAGTCCCGAACAGCTCCAGCGATTCCCCAGGCCCTAGGCCTATTTCCTGTCCCAGTGCAATCTCTTATACCACTTTCTTAGTATATGGTTTAGGTGGCCCCTAGGGCTCATCCATAATTGTGCAAATTTTGTGTATTTTAACTGTGTTTTGTTTTAACGCATTTGCTTCTGTGCTCATAAAGAGTATCAGGGATATTTGTAGTAATAAATCCATATATATTTTCAATATATATCTGTGTGGTGTCCTTTCATTTGGTATTCAAGGGATTGTGTATGGTAAAACAGCTTGCTTCACATGCCTTTACAGAGTTTAGCCTAAGACTGCTTAGTCCATGCTACCCCTAGGATAGCTTGTCTATAAGGTTGACTTTACAACCTGCACCATAAGGGTTGCTTGGCATGGTACAAGGTGATCACTAGAACTAGTGAGCATCATATACCAGGCCAACTTCTCACACTAATGATAGTAACATCTGCCACTTATAGCGTTTAGAAAAGGCGGAGATGTTGTACAAAGTGAAACAATCATTACCAAATCCATTAGGTGCAGACTTGACAAACTGATGAGAAGTTTATAACTTTTTTATTGCAAGCATAAGCCACAAAAATAAAAAATAAACACAGTCTAAAAGTGATGGCTGTATAAAACAATCTCTTCGTTTTCAAAGAAGAGTATCTGTGCTTCTTAGCAGTTATACAATGAACTATTGACGCCCTTTTTAGTTTTCATTCAGATTATGAAAATATAATTTACATTGGTGCAGAAAGGGCACACTTGCAGTAACCTGAAGGCATAGTATAAACACACCAGGATAAGTACAAATAAAGGATAAAGAATTGAAAGAAAAAAACAACATTGGCAAAGCACAGTATTATACCAACAGTATTGTAACTGAAGTACACTTCCTTTCAGGTAGATATGAACATATGATCAGAAGAAAATGATTTTACAGTGCCAGGGAGCCAAAGGCTGAAGTGGGTTGACACACTGTCCCGTGCGGTATGTTGTGGTAGACAGAAGCACAATTGTGAATGACAATTGATCGGACCAATGGATGATGGGGCTGACCAACTGCCTCTTTACCTATGTATATATCATTTTTATTTGTGTTTTTTCCCTGCTTACAAGAAGCTGTTGCTAGGCCAGACCTAAAAATGAAAAAGAAAAGGAAGCAAAAAATATCCAACCAACCATTGTCACAGAAGTGAACTATTTTGTAAGTGATTGAGCACAGGTGTAAATACTGTCACAGCGAAGAAAACCAGTGACAGAAGAGTGCTGATTTGTTAAGTGAATGACACTGCAACAGACCAATGGACGAGGAGGGCAAACCAAAAGTCCCTGCATGTATATATATTTTTATTATGTATTTTTTTGAAAACACGATGCTGACAAAACAACTAAGCAAAAACCCCACAACTTAAGTTGTCTCTAGGCCGGACATAAATTATTGATTATTAACTAAGAGAGTCAGCTTCCCTCGAAGAATCCTTTCTTCCCAGAAATGATGAGTGATGCACATGGTTATAGGGAATTTCCTAGGATTACCCAACTTGACCTCATGAGGAAGAAGTTACATATTCCTGCAGAGTAATGTATTATTGCAGCCGCACATTGAGAGGACAGATGTAAAAAAGATCTATTCTGATAAAACACAGATCCAGGTTCGAATTTATGGCTTAGATTCATTGCTAGTAAGTGACTGCATTTCATGTGCAACTCATTCACCAGGATTGTTTTTTTAATCTTTTGGCTACATAGCACTTTGCATTTAGGGACTTGTAGTTAGGTCTTGCCTACCCAATAGCATTAGGTGACCCTACCCAAAACCTTATAGGGAGGTTATGACCTGCCCATTGCTTTCCATGGTTGATTTAATTGTCACTTGCTTGATTCTTACTTGGTGGCATTGCTATCTGTTCTTGTGTTTGTGCCTCCACTGCAGCATAGATTTTTACTTTTGATTGGCTGACATAATTAGGGCTCCTGGTTTTATGGTATTTTTTTTTAACATTTCTATCTGTATCCATCCATATTTATTTTTTGGGTAATTTTATCTGTATTTATCCACATTTATTTTTGTTGCCAGCAAAAGACGCTGCAGCTAGTATTTTTTCACATATATTTAAATAGACACTGCACACTTGCACTCAGGTGTTATAGGTTTAGATATATTTATATATAGGTCAAATTAGGAAAAAAACAAATTAATTTGAAACCATTACCACCCTGGGAGGTGCCAGGTAACTGCCAATTGCGTCTGAACTGCTCCACGGTACAAAAGGTGGTTTGATGTGCTACTAAAATATATTTAAATTTTTTCTTTACTGATCCATATGGCATCATCCATTTTGAATCAGTAATAAATGAAGGACTTACTTTGTTCCCTAGATGTGCATTTGCTTGGTGATACATGGTGGAACATACCCCACTAGGCAATGATGCGGCTGCTAGCAGGGGCCAAGTGTGCCTTTTTTTGTGTCTCTTTACTACTAGCATAGTAAGCATGTGGTTAATCTAGCATTATAAAAAAATGCTTTAGGCTAAAAAGCTAGGAAATACTGAAGGTGATTTTTTTCTTTGAATTCGGAGATTTGTATTCTTGTTTATTCCAATATAAAAATGGGACAAGTCCCAGAATTCAAAGAAAAGACCTGGACCAGAGCTGCCCATCTTTTGTGGACCTGGGAAACTTGGCAGCTATATGTTCTTGATGATAAGGCGTCATCTGGTAACCTTACAGATATCAATAATAACCTGCATATTAAGGTTTACTATTGAAGGTGCTAGTTGCTAGTTACACTCTAGAGCAGGGATCTTCAAACTGAGGGGGGCGTGGGCCCAGGTTCTCCCGGGGAGGGCACTAGGCTGTGCCAAAAGAAGCATTATGCTGAAAAACAGTGCTTTGTTTTAAGCGGAAAAATGTGAGCGGCAGTAAGCTGCTCCATAATGGGCCATCACTAACATGTTTTCTCGTTTATATCCTGGGTGGGGAAAGAGTCAAAAGGGAAGGGACTCCAAATATTCTTCAAAAACCCCACTTCTAATACTCACACTTTGGATACATGTATGCGTTAGTAAGGCCTGCTTGACCAGAATAGTATGACAGACAATCATATAATTGATTGCATTTTTAAAACGGTAACCAAACTTAACTGCAATCTTTAAATAAGTCTAGACATATTTAAACTTTGTTAATTTAATAGAATAGTTGTAAAAAATTGTAAGCTGACCCAATTACTTTTTTTGTCCCACAGAGGGCATTAAAAAGTTTGAAGACCACTGCTCTAGAGGATGGTGGTCTGTACAGAGTAAAGGCGAGGAGGCATGACCTGGATGACTTTTAATACAAGGAACTCAACACTGGGGCTTCTCTGGTGATCTGTGAGCCAGGCAGCCTGTCTGATATCTCTATGGGAACATTTAAAGGGATCGTCCAGTGAATGTTGTCACAACACATCTCGAAATCCGTTTTGACATCATCATATAAAGCATAAATCTACATAACCTATTGTTGGAAATGTATGACTATATAAAGAGTACAAATTTTTTTCTCTGTGCTCTGGATGGCCCTTTAAGACTACTTTTTAATCTTTTATCTCAAGTTTCTCAATTTCATACGCGAGTAGGCCTCAGAGCCTTGCTGTTCTCTTTGGACTATTTGGTTTGTTGTCATAAATCCATTATGGAGGAAACAGGACAAAAAGTACCAGAATGCAAAGTGTGTATTTAAAAAAAAAAATTCACAATTAAGAATCAGTAAAGAGCTGTTGAATTCTTTAATGGCTATTTTTGTTTGGGAGAGAAACAGTCTAGTATAACCAAAATAATGTAAATTATTTTTGTGGGCGAGGTGCTTTGCGAATCCTCCCGTTCTGCAATTTTAAAATCTGAGACCAAACTGAAATACCGAACAGTCGACACATAGGAGCGCCAGTCCGGACATGAGGAGTGCAGTGAATAACGCGGGGAAGACGATGACTGTTTTATCAAACCCATTTGTAAGTGTGCAATACTACCTCCCATTGTATTCCACGGGTTGTTTGAAATCTTAAAAGCTGAAAATAAGCAGGTTACAATTCTTGAACGGCACAACGCAAAGCCAACCTCCCTCCTCAAGAGGAAACACGTTATGCTCGGATGTCCGGAGCAGGCGCATTAACCCAACGAGCTACCTTTAGCTAGAGTTATGTCGTCATTTCGCAGCCGGATATGACCAACTCTCCGACTTCCACGCGCTGCGTCCTCTTCCAGCTTTTGCTCTCAGCCCAGCCTCCTCACTGCTGGCTTCGATCACCTGTGGAACAGCCCCCTTGCCCCCTCCCCGTGATCTACACGACTAAAGAGGAACCTCATTTTATCAGCTAATTGGCCACTTGTCTGGTGTTAAGAGGTCAGCGGCTCCCCCGGGACTCTCTGCTGTGCTGAATGCACATTTCGGCCTTGCGCGCTGTGTGAGTGAAAAGGAATGCAGATTTCAGCGGCCGCCTTCCCACAGACTGGATGTGCGGGCATTGTGGGGCCGATTGGCAGCCTGCGGGGGGAGGAAATGAGACCTCCAAGCCCCCTCCTCCTGCATACTCATAACTCTATCCATGGAAAGCGGGGCCTGGGGCATGTGTCCTCGTGGCTTGGGGCTAGCGCGTGTTTGTGTCTCACCAATATTCTTGAAAATAACAAGAAGCGAGTTACTATTTTTTTGTTGTTCGTTTTTTCCCCATTTAAAGCATTTCTGAAAACAGACCGTCCTATACAAACAACCTTCCGGGTTCTAATGCCTGGGACGTTATCAGAGGTTAGGACGAGCACACGATTCCATCCTCACTGAGCTCCCGAGTTTCTTAGATCCATGCTGCGAGTAGTTCCTTCAGTGCAGTGTGAGCATTGCTTTCTGGGACTCATAGTTTCTATTGTTTTGTGGGATAAAGTGCCGGTGCTTAGCAATGGCACCTAATTATCAGGGCAGGATCTACACATATTTAGTGGACTTAATTGATTTGATAGTAATTAGAGGCACAGAGTGAGTGCTGCACTACCGTAAGTGCTGCTGTTACTGTTACAGAGTAGTGTTATGTACTGTTGTGTTGTTGATGACTGATGTTGTTTCTGACTCCGATTTTGTTCAAGTTCTTTCTCAGTGGCTCAAATCTTGTTGGGCAATGCAGTGGCGGCCCAGCAGCCGCGGCTCAGTGTTGCCGGCCCCGTGGGTGGGACACTGAGTTGGGCGGGACAGGGCTGTGTTTTGGACTTCTTCGGGGGTTGGGGATGTGTGCGGCAGCAGGCACAGAGTTTTTCAGATTGCGTTGACATTTGCTGCCTTGCCACGAACCAGCATACCCGCACGGCCGCACCTCACCCAGTACTGGCACCGAATCATCATGGTTAAAAGGCCGCCGCCCTTCAAAGTCTCTGAGAGCGCGACGGTGACCTGGATGACATTGGCCGCGTTGAGGCGAGTCTTGAGGAGTAGACACCAGGTGAGGCAGGGCCTGGTAGTAGGCCTAATCAACATCAGTTATAATAATAAAGCGCCTGCTCAGCAACCTAAGCAGTACCAGGTGAGGCAGGGCCTGGCAGACGCCGCGGCCTGATCAGTTGATGAAGCTGCGCAGCAGCCTAAGGCAGTGCAGAGAGCAGTGTCCGAGTGAGTCAGCTCCCATACTCCCACAATCCCACTCAACCTACTGGTCCCGTGGTCCGGGTCCCTGGTCCCACAGTCAAGAAGAGAGACAGTGTGTTGCGGGCATGCCTGCTGTGAGCCAAGAGCAGTATGGAGATATTCATGAATGAATGATTGAATCTCAATATCTCTGTCTGACATTATGATTACCAGTTGATATGTTGATTGATGATGATGGCGTGGCGGCCGAGGGCGCCCTTAGTTTGATGTTGCGGGCTCGCGCATTCGCTGCAATGCCTCACCCCAGCATACCTGCACGGCCTGAGGCCTCACCCCCCCCACCACCACCGAGTCATCAACGGCCATTCAGTAGTAGTTCAAGAACCGTTCAGCAGGCAGGCAGCGTTCACTAAGTCTAAGTGAAAGTAAGTAAGGGTGAAAGTCAGTATGGTATGCATAACCATTGCTTTGTCATGTTTATGAATTGTTTTTATTAAACATGGCCATTTTACACCCACCCAAATCTCTGTGTTGATTGTAGGTGGGTTCCTGGTTCCCAGGGTGGTGGCGGGGAGCCAACTGGGGGATCCGGGTGCTATGCCAAGCGCGAAGTTAAAGGAGCGCGCTCTTAGCATCCGCACCCTGGCCCCCGCCCCGCCCTGTAATTTGTGGGTGGCCGGCTAGCCCAAGTGGCGACCGGCCGCCAAGTACCTCCGGGGCATGAGTGACGCGTTTCCAGAGCTGGAGAGTGAGGAGACCGGGGCTATTTAGGTTCCTGTTTGCTGTGGCCCCGGTCTCTTTGTCCTCTCCTGCTCCTGACTGGCTGGGCTCGCTGCTGACGTCCCCCCCCTTTTTTCCCTAACATAACATAACATAACATAACGTGTATTTGTAAAGCGCACGTTCACCACTACGGGCATCTTGGCGCTGAATAACAGATGTCTAAGTTTAACGACCACCCACCCGTCCCTTAGCTCAGTGGTTTGAGGGGGCGTGTTGAGGTGAAGAGACCTGCGAACAGTGACATTGACTTACAGAATGGACGGGAGTCCGCCTTGCGTACTCCCTAGGCCAGCACTGAGGGGGGAGACGGTAAGCTCTCCACTGGGAAAAGGTGGCCACCGGCTGGGGAGGCTAGGGCGACAGGTTACGAGCCTCCTGGGTTCCTGGGCAGCCTGGTGGCCGGGGGGAGGGCCCCGGAAATGGCGGACAAGGAACAGAGGTGGGGCCCATCACTCAAGGGCGCAGGTGGGTTGCACCTTGCGTGGGAGGCTCAGCACGGGAGATGCGAGTCAGAGGCCCCCCTTAGTGCTGGGGGCAAGAATCTTAGAGAAGATCGTGTAGGTCAATATTAAAAGTGTTTTTTGTGATTTTAAGTATGCTGAGGAACCGGAATCGATTTCCTATTAATCAATATGTTATGATCAGTAATACCAATAATCGATATGTTATGATTAGCATGATGTCACTAAACACTTTCGTTTATGTGCGTACACATTAGCCTTACGCGTTATAGCTTTGCACCACTTCACGTGCTAACGCCATATTGTGGCCTTGCTGGAAGCATTGCATTAACAAGCCCCATTCATTCCCTGCGCCAGAGTCGTCCTCTTGAGAAATAACCCAACTGTTGCTATAACTGCTGTTTCAGCTCGTTAGGCCTGTCAAGGTTATAGGTAGCAGAAGAAGGACCGATAAGCACATTCCGGGAGATGTGCGGGGTGGACTGTCTCGGAGACGGCAGAAGGGAGTCACCCGTTCGACCTTGCTAAATCTAGGATGAGCGAAGCCAGGAGCGCATTGTGTGCCATATATGGGCTTTCCTTTCTGTCTGTGCCAGCTTGTACCATTTGTACTTTTCCATGTTAGGATATGATGATGCCAATGCAACTGTATATATGTGATGTACTGACAGTGTGCCAGCAGTCTTCTTGGCGGACCTCGTGGGGAGAGGTCGCAGGAAGCTCCTCTGGCAGAGTTTTGTTTGTCATAATAAATGCTTGGACCTTCTACACTGCCAACTGACTGATTATTGGTAATTGGGGTTTACTGTAACTATAGTTTGGAGGGTGAAGAGAATTTTCGGTATCTCAGTTGGCGACTCCGCCGGGACTCCGCGTTGGGGCTGTCCCTGTGTATTCACAGACGATCGAAGGGACATTGAAAGGGGTGCTCTCTATCGGGGGGTTCAGAATAGACCAGCAAGAATTTGGGGTTTGCTCCGCCCTCCCGATCCAGGGGACCTCGGTTGCTAGTAACCCCACGCCGGAGTCCTTTGGGCGTGACCCGAGAACCGGCCACGTTGGCCTTATCGAGAGTTGGCAGTGGAGAACGTTCAATCAGACCTGCGTGCACCTGGTGAGTGTTGTGTCTCGTTTTGTGTTGGACTACGTCTGCAGATCTGGATATTGGTACTCAGCATTTGGTGACCTGTGGTCACGGAGAAACTCTGAAATAGATTTGGTACTCAGCATTTGGTGACTTATGGTCACGAAGAAACTCTGACTAGGGGGTCCAACGGGGGCAATGATGAGATTGCACGTGCGGACGCTCCTGGTGTGTTTGGTGTAGAATACTGGAGATAAGGATTGCACGCCTCAGGGGAACTGCGGTTCTCGCTCGGCCGGACTGTTCTCGGGAAAGCCGATGGTTGAGATTGGGTAGCACCCGGACAAATCTGGAGCGACGCTTGAAACGCGGGCTTAGCCAGAATAGTTCGGGAGGTGAACCATGAATACTGTCGGATGGCCTGTAGGCCGGTCTGTGGTTTAAAACCTGTGTAGCTATCTCCAGGCAGTCTGAGGATGAGACCGTTGTTGGAAATTGTTCTTTGCAGTTTTGAATAGTAAAAAAAGGGTTCTCCATAGGTGGGAGTCGACGGGCTCCACTTTTTGATTGCAAATATTTGTGTTCCTGTTGGTACGTTTTGTGTTTTCATGTTGTTACCTCGAAGCCGCATAATGCAAGGTGTGTATGGTTTTAAATGAAGACATGGCCATGTGAATGAGAGCACCGTGATTGAATGACATATGGTTTGGTTATTTTGTAATTAATAAAACTTATTCCTTTTCAGCTGAAATAGAACAAAAGAAAGAGAAATGCCGTGTTTTAGCAAGTTATGCTTCGGCTGTGTCCATAGCGATAGTGTGAGGCTGGACGAGAGTCAGCCCACCCCTCCGGAAGGGACACCTGGCCATGATATGTATTGCAAGCACGGTATTGGCCCCCTTATTTTTAATTCCTTATGGCACAAATACACTAAGGACAACGTGGAATTGCAGTGGCCAAAAACTGGATCTTTTGACGAAAAGAAGCTTCAGTTTTTACAAGAGCGCCTCTTTATTAGACGTAGTCGACAGTCTATGTTCGATACTCTTAACAAATGGCAGAAAGAGGCAAAAAGGAGGCGCATTCGATCGGAGAAGCTCCTCAAGATACAGCAAGGACAGACTATAACACAGAGGGCTATTGCCCACGACAAAAATAGAATAGAAAAGAACATTGAAATTGCAGACAGACAATTTAGACTACATGTGGACAAAAGCTATGTAACTCGAGAGGGAGCTGAAGATGAGATAGAGGAACTACTGGATGCGAGACCTCCCCCGCCATATGCCCCACAGCGTGTATATCCCGCAATACCTGTCCAGCCAGAGGCCAGACCTCGAGCATCCGCACCAGAGGAAAGGGGCTCTGTCACCTCTGGACGTGCTACCAGCGACCCAGGCCCTCTGGCCACCCTTGTCCCCGATTCCATGCAGGCGCTAGCACCCCTAGGTATACAACTAAGTACCCCGACTCCCGAGCTGGTTCCTTCCTCGGCCGACGCCACCTCCGGTGTCTCGGAGCAGACTCCCAGAGGGGCAGCTGGAGGAATGGAAGGCAAACGTCTGTTTACCAGATCATCCGTGGGATATGGCGAGAAGGAAGTGTTGGAAGATCAGGCCGTTAGGTGGATAAGGAGCGACGCTTACACCGTGACTGACATATGGAGTACGGTCAAAGATTTAGAGCCGGTAATGCAGCAACACGTGATATTTCAGATGTCTAATTCACTCATTTGGTCTTGGGAGGTCAACTTCAAGGATGGGACTGCCCCTCAGATATTGTATAATATCCGGAACTGGTCCCATAAATTTAGTCTGACCCCTAGGGAGGTGTTCAAGAATATAGATACCCTGGTTCAGTACCGAGGAAGATTGTTCTTGAAGAGTCCTCAGTGGACTTCACAGCATCCCATGCGGGAAGTTCATCCCATTTACCATCCCGAGGTCCCTGAACTGCGGGATGGTAACCAGGCAATTACACGAGCAGGAATAGCAGCTAGGTTTCAGGAACAATGGGTTTACACCCCGTGGAAGAGAAGTGAGGTTCTGGCCCTGAAATCCCAACTACCTGACCCCCAAAAGAATCCTACCGCATACTACAAAGAACTGACTGAGGCAGCTGCCTCCACTGTAATGACACTAGCAGATGTCGAGTTGTTCTTTGGGTTATTAGTACCTGTTGACATATGGCGACAGGTGCATGACTCAGATCATGTTGAACTAGGGGGGTCATGGGAGGAGTTAAAGAGGTGGGACCAGGATCGTAAGCCAGGTAACAAGCCAAGAGTTGAAATAACGTCCTTGCCAGCAAAAATTATAGCCTTCATGCATGCTTTGCTACCGCCAAGAAAGGTTGACTGGGATAAATTGTCTGCCTGTTGGCAGAAGAAGGATGAAAACGTGTCGGACTTCTTCACGAGGTTTGAGGAAGTTTTCATTGATTTTAGTGGGCAAGATTTGGCAACTGAAGGTGGAACTAGGTTGTTCGTTAACAGATTCATTACGAACTTGGCTCCTGAAATTTGTGCTCGATTAGAGGCGGCGGAAAGTACATGGACCACCTCTACCCCGTCTGTAATTCTAAGCATGGCCCAGTACTATGAGCATAGGGAGAACGAGAATAAAGAGAAGGTGGAGAAGAAGACCAAAGATCTTAAAACGAGAGTATTACTGCAGCAAGTAGTTCGGGGACAGGGAGGGGGGAGAGGAGGCCGAGGAACTATGTCCAGAGGGGCGGGTACAGGCAGAGGTGCAGGAGGAGCCCCGACAATAGGTCTGAACCAGTGTTCCTATTGCAGAGAGGAGGGGCACTGGAAAGCACAGTGTCAGTTTCTGCTTGCCCAGAACGGAGCGGTCCGAGGGCGAGGGCGAGGCGGTTCCGACCGAAGTGACATGCACAGAGAGGAGAGATCAGGCAAGTCGGAAAAGAACCATTTTGACGGTCACCAAGGCAGGCAGTACTACCATGATGGCCATGAATACGAGGACCAAGACGCATACGTGACAGCATAGGACAGCCAAGGACAGAGTGGGGGCCAAGTGTCGATCCCGGTCAATCAAAGGGGACCTTATGTAAAAGGGGAAGTGTTAGGGACTTCTGAGAATTTCCTAATTGACACGGGAGCAATGAATAGTTCCGTTGCTCGATCATTGGTTCCAGGGGCGGCTCTGTCCGGGCAAAATAATGTTTCGGTGGGATTCTCGGGAGTCCCAGTTGTCAGCCCCATCTCTAGACCTCTCTCTTTCACGATTGGTCCTGCCACCATTGACACTCCTCTACTACTGACCTCGCATTGCGGGGAAAATTTGTTAGGTTTAGATATGCTAAAGAAATTGAATGCAACAATTCATTGCTCTGCAGACGGGGTTTATTTAACAATCCAACCCTATGCTGATCACGTGAAACAATGTTTCGCTAAGGGTGAACGCCTTCCGTCTGAGTTCGATGGCATTCCCGCCACACTTTGGGCAACGGGGGATGCGGATGTGGGTAAACTGGATATTCCTCCGGTTCACATTACATTGAAACAAGGCGCAAAATTACCGCGCATCCCGCAGTATAAAATAGCACCCGCAGGAGAACGGGCTTTGCTGCGCATTATTCAGGACCTGGTCGATAAAGGAGTGGTAGAAGAAACGGCTGCTAATATTTGCAATAGTCCGATCCTCCCGATTTTGAAAAGGAACTCTGAGGTTGGTGAGCAGGGTGCTGCTTACCGTTTTGTGATTGATCTGGGAGCTGTTAACAAAATAGTGGTGCCGCAATATCCCGTGGTGACCGACATCACCACGATTCTCACAATGATCCCACCAACTGCCCAATATTTTTCGGTCATTGACCTGAAAAAAGCTTTCTTCAGCATTCCCATTCATCCTGATAGCAGGCAGATTTTTGGATTCTCGTTATCTGGACGAAGCTTCCGCTTCTGTCGCGCACCTCAAGGCTATACTGAAAGCCCGAGTGTATATATAGCCAAGCCCTTAAGGCTTTGCTGGACGATTTAGACCTGCCGGATGGCAATGTCCTTTTGCAGTATGTGGATGACTTGCTCATTGCCTCTGACACGAAAGAAGGTTGTAAGGCGGCCACGGTTAAATTGTTGCACCATCTGGCCGCTAAAGGGAACAAGGTATCATTATCAAAATTCCAATACTGTCGACAGGAGGTGACCTACCTTGGTCATCTACTATCGAAGGAGGATAGACGACTAACACCTGAACGTATTACTACCATTTCTAACATGTCTGTACCTTGCACGCAGCGTGAAGTTCGCGCTTTTCTTGGCATTACCTCTTACTGTCACCAATGGATACCTAACTTTTCCTTGCTTGCTAAGCCTCTGTTGCACCTGACCACTAAAGATGTGCATGAACCCCTACCCTGGACGGATGAATGCCAGCACTCTTTTGACTCTTTAAAAACTGCTTTGTGTTCCGCTCCTGTCTTGGGCACTCCTGACTATTGTAAACCTTTTGTACTATACGTACACGAGGTCGACGGTTGCTCACTTTCAGTGTTAACGCAGGACTTTGGTGGTAAGCAAAGACCGTGCGCTTATTTGTCAGCCACATTGGATAATGTTGCAAGAGCACTTCCTAGCTGTCTGAGGGCCACAGCAGCTGTCGCGGTGGCAATCCGGCAGTCGGAAGGGCTCGTTTTGAATTCTAATTTGACCGTGATGGTGCCGCACGCAGTGGACACCTTACTAAATAAAACCAAAACGCAACACCTTACAAGTGCACGTCTCACTGGATATGAACTGACATTGTTTGCACCACATATTACGATCATTCGATGTGCAACATTGAACCCTGCCACATTGCTACCACTCCCTACGAGTGAACATAATACAGATCTCCATGACTGTATTTATCGCACTGAATAAGAAACAAAATGCAGAGTTGACCTTACTGACACCCCTTTAGATGACCCTCAAGGGGAGTTATATGTGGATGGATCTTGTTTTAAACTGGCAGATGGGACAACAACAGCTGCATATGCAATTACGACTTTGAAGACAGTTGTCGAAACATTCCGAATACCTCACCGGTCAGCTCAGGCTGCCGAACTTATGGCCCTGTTGCGGGCCTGTGAGTTGAGTGAGGGATTGGAAGTCAACATTTACACGGACAGCCAATACGCCTTTGGCGTGGCCCATAGTTTCGGGCGGTTGTGGAGGGAGCGGGGTTTCCTTACTTCCCATGGCCAGAAAATACAGAACGGTTCCTTGGTCTTACGGCTGTTAGACGCCCTTACCATACCCAAGAAGGTAGCTATCATCAAATGCAGTGCACACAAAGCAATAGTGGATGAGGTGGGGGAGGGAAATGCTTTTGCGAACCAGGTGGCCAAACAGACAGCACAAACCCCGATGTCCGCTATGTTCGTTAACTCCTCTGCAAGATGGGTGGAGGATTCTGAATTGTTTGATAATACAATGGAGAGTGTGAGAGAGTTGCAGAAAGAGGCTACCCCTGAAGAGTTAGAGAGATGGGAAACGGAGGTAGGAAGATTGGATGAAAATAATTGTTGGATTGATCTGACGGAAAGACAAAGATGGCTATTACCCAATGCATTAGTACAGGCTGTGGTGACTATGGCACACTGACCTGCACACATAGGAGCAAAAGGTATTTGCGGGCTCCTGGACCCAGTTTGGAACAACCCGAACATCCAAAGGACGGCTGTCCGCTTGGTCCAATACTGTATGATCTGCTTGCAACACAATCCAGGGAAAGGGGAAAGTGTCTTAAGCGGGAATTTTGCACCTCCTACATTGCCGTTTGAAGTGCTCCAGATGGATTACATTCATATGGAGCGCGTCAATAACCTGAAATACGTCCTGGTGGTGGTTTGTGCATTTAGCAAATGGGTTGAAGCCTACCCCACCAAGGAAAATACTGCCATGGCCACAGCTAAAGCCCTCCTAAAAGAGTTTATGCCCCGCTTTGGATTGCCCCGTTTGATCTGGTCGGACAATGGGGGC
Organism: Lissotriton helveticus; assembly: GCF_964261635.1. Classification (NCBI taxonomy): domain Eukaryota; kingdom Metazoa; phylum Chordata; class Amphibia; order Caudata; family Salamandridae; genus Lissotriton; species Lissotriton helveticus. The sequence goes on along the minus strand of NC_136071.1, from coordinate 509,398,595 downwards.
CACTTCCATGGGGCCTTTGTCAAGCATATCTGCGAAGGTCTGCACATTAAGCAAAAGTTCCACGCTGCCCGACATCTGCAATCAGCAGGGCTCGTGGAAAAATATAACGGCATCCTTAAACTTAAAATGGCCAAGATACAGGAAAGCACTGAGCTAAAATGGCCTCACACCTTGCTTTTAGCCCTCATGTCATTACGTGTTACCCCACACTCTCGTTCTGGTCTCTCCCCGTATGAGATAATATTTGGTAGGCCTGCTAACGTGTGGGGGGTACCCAGACCACGATCCTTTGCGGACATTGAATATCCTATGTTGATTGATTACCTTTATGCTTTGACTAAAGACCTTCGTTCTGTTCATCAGCAGGTAACTTCTGTACTGCAGCCACTGCCAGAGGGCCCCGGTCATCTACTGCAACCCGGCCAGTGGGTATTGGTGAAGAAATTTGAACGAGACACCAGCTTGGCTCCAAGGTGGTCCGAGCCACGACAGATTCTCCTGGCTATGCAGACGGCGGTTAAAGTGGACGGGAGAAAGCATTGGATCCACGTCTCCCATCTAAAGAGGCTGCCTCTTCCGCTTCCTTATGATCAGCAACGCCCAGGGGGAATTCTGACGCAGGAAACAGAGAAAGCCGCTGCATTCGTACCCTTTTCTGACGCCTGTGAGACTGAATCAAGGCTAGAGGAGGGGGAAGCGAGACCAGATGATTTGGTCTCTACTAGATTTGCAAATGCTTTAAATCCTGCTTTCAGTATCCTGGCAAGTGAAGGTTCATATGTGCGGAAAGTACCTGGCACGCTCTTTTCTGATCAGGAAGTGCCGGGTAATGTGCGATACAACCTGCGGCCAAGAAAGCCAAAACACGGCGCCTCAGACCCCATCCTCAGGAGATAGGGAAAGACTCAGTTGCATAAGACAGGGTTTGCTAGCTTCTTGGTCTGAGGTGCTGAGCAAGACAGTGAACTGAACTCGTTGAGAGCTGGAACTTTGAATGTTGTGCTCTGTTCAGAAAGAAGACTCAACTCTGCAAAAGGCCTAGGTTGTGCAACGGAGGAGATTCGGACCACTGTTTGTTGATTTTCTTTGGGATGAACGCTAGGAGTCTGCCTGTGAGACTCTAACGGACACAGGGAAGAAGAACCCTCTGGCAGGACGGACTGCTAGGCTTACTTTTGGACTTTTAGCTAGGAATGTACCCTTTTGGCCGTATTGTTTTAGAAGAAGAATTCCCAATTGCCCCACGACACGTACCCTTTTATGAACCAATGTTTTCCACATGTACCACGAAGGTCAAAGTAGCATTTGTAGTGGTTATAGCTGTTATTGTAGCGGTGTTCATGGGCTTGTTTGTATACTTAGAGTATGAATACCCTTTGCAGAAGTTCCTACCGTCCACCACTGCACCCCCTGAGCATTTGCTGTTCACTTTGGCACCCCACAAAGACCGACACCGTCAGAAATATGCTAAAAATGTATTTGTTGAAATGCTTCATCAGACGCACAGTGTCACCAACACTACTGGTTGCTGGGTTTGTGGGTTTCTACCATCTGCAGTACACAATCATGATCTGTTTCTCTCACTACCCTTGTCCTATCTGGGCAGCTGCGAGGCTTGGTACAAATTGTTCTCTGCCATATACCGATATTGGGGTGAACGTCGCAGGGATTTCGATGTTAATGAGCATAATATAATTTTAGACTATGTTGGCACTCACTATGGTTTCAACCAAACAGGAAACGGGGGACGGGTAGACCCACAGGCATGTATACAGCTGTATTTGGTAGCATTGAACAAAACTTGGTTGCAGAACGAACTTTATGACTTTAGAGAATTCAATGCCACGCAATATTTCCAGCTTTTTATTGAACGCAATGTTACCAGAGACCGTGTTGTACCTATTCCTATTTTGAATGTCTCTTCTGCATTCTGTGTGCAAGGGGTGGGTCGGATACAGGTTGGAGATAGTATCTGCAATTACACCTATCGTCTGAAGAAACGCATTAGCCCCCCTTTGATAACTCCACCCAATGTGTATTTCGTCTGTGGGGAGAATGCATATACATGGTTACCTCGCAATTGGGCAGGACGTTGTTATTTGTCTTTCCTCTACCCACCTGTATACATAGCTCCATCTGACTATCACAAGACACATCAGCTACACCCTGCACGGTCACTCCCTGTCAGCACTGCCTCCACTGCATTCCCCAATAGACAGCGCAGGCAACTTGATATGACCGAAGTTGATCAAACGGACACCTCTTTGCAGCAATTCACGGATTTTAGCAAGGGCTTGACACCGTTCTGGGGTCCCATATTTAATAGCAGGGAAATAAGGAGATTATTCAGAATAGTGGAAAATGTCATTAACATAACAACTGACATCCTAGCCAACCTCACTGTGGAGCTTCAGGCGACGAGACTCGTGGCGCTCCAAAACCGTATGGTTTTAGACGTTATCTTGGCTGATCAGGGCGGAGCATGCCGCGTGATTGGCAGTTCTTGCTGCGTATATATCCCTGACTCCGCCCCCTCTGTTCATCTGGCCATCCAGAAACTGCACCGCATTGCTTCTGAAATGCACACCGAAAATGGGTCCTGGTCACTATCGGGTTGGTTCTGGGGCCTCTTATCCACTTGGGGATGGAAATTATTATTGATCCTGGGCGGGGCAGCCGGTATCATCTTTACCTGTTGTGTCCTGATACAATGTGGTCCAGCGTGTTGCTCTTATTGTGCTTACCGAGTGACTACGCTTTGCGTGCCTAACACTGTCCCCACTAAACACCAAATGCTGCAACAAGGAATACATGAACTAATGACCATTAATGAAGAGATTTTTGAAGATTGACTGCTTGTCTTTGAATTTAGCTACATCACGCTAAAAGGAGGGTTTGAGGAACCGGAATCGATTTCCTATTAATCAATATGTTATGATCAGTAATACCAATAATCGATATGTTATGGTTAGCATGATGTCACTAAACACTTTCGTTTATGTGCGTACACATTAGCCTTACGCGTTATAGCTTTGCACCACTTCACGTGCTAACACCATATTGTGGCCTTGCTGGAAGCATTGCATTAACAAGCCCCATTCATTCCCTGCGCAGAGTCGTCCTCTTGAGAAATAACCCAACTGTTGCTAAAACTGCTGTTTCAGCTCGTTAGGCCTGTCAAGGTTATAGGTAGCAGAAGAAGGACCGATAAGCACATTCCGGGAGGGGTGCGGGGTGGACTGTCTCGGAGACGGCAGAAGGGAGTCACCCGTTCGACCTTGCTAAATCTAGGATGAGCGAAGCCAGGAGCGCATTGTGTGCCATATATGGGCTTTCCTTTCTGTCTGTGCCAGCTTGTACCAATTTGTACTTTTCCATGTTAGGATATGATGATGCCAATGCAACTGTATATATGTGATGTACTGACAGTGTGCCAGCAGTCTTCTTGGCGGACCTCGTGGGGAGAGGTCGCAGGAAGCTCCTCTGGCAGAGTTTTGTTTGTCATAATAAATGCTTGGACCTTCTACACTGCCAACTGACTGATTATTGGTAATTGGGGTTTACTGTAACTATAGTTAGGAGGGTGAAGAGAATTTTCGGTACCTCAATGCATAACCATTGCTTTGTCATGTTTATGAATTGTTGTTATTAAACATGGCCATTTTACACCCACCCAAATCTCTGTGTTGATTGTAGGTGGGTTCCTGGTTCCCAGGGGGGAGGCGGGGAGCAAACTGGGGGATCCGGGTGCTGATGGCCAGTCTGGCCAGTTCTGCCAGTAACAGCGCCAGCCACCAGTTGAGGCAGGGACTGGCAGCAGGTCTAATCATTTGAAATAAAGCTGCACAGACTGCTTTGGGGTGAGGTTCAACACCCGGGAAGGACACTGCTTTCACGGCACTGAGGTCACTCATGAAGATTTTTCATTGTCATGGACAGGAATTAGGGCGAATAAGGCCAGCAGCTGTTGGCCACGGGGGCACAAAGTGGCAGAAATATATTACTGGGCAGCAGCCTAAGTAACTAAGGCTGCAGGCTTTGCACTCCAGTCAGTGTTTGTGTGTGTCCCAAGCAGGCCGTCCAGCCTGAACCGGTAACTTGTGATTGCACTGAGCACTCTGTTACTGTAACAGTAGCAGCTGCAGTACAGTACTGTAGCGTTGCACCATGATCATGCCGTTGCCATCCGTGGCTGGCGGCGGCATGGCCCATGCCAATTGCTTGCCAAACCAACCAACGCTGCTCTTTGTTGGGTGCGCACACTGAGTGCTTTCTCATACTGTTCTGTACATGCCAATATTCTCATAGTCATATATACCAATATTTATTCAGTAATCTGTACAATGTAGCACCTGCACCTCTGACCCTTTGCAGTGATTTCCGGATTACTTGTTCTGTCCATGAATGAGACACCATTGCTTCCATTCATAAATCCATGTTCCAAGTTCGACAAGGGTACACTCTGCCTTCACTGCTTCTGGGCCAACAAGTGCACACAACTTCTTTTTTACTACTGATGGCTATTGGTTCATCATACAATGTGTGTCCTCATCCCTCAAGTCCTCGCCTTTGTTTTTTCACCATTATGTATTTCCAAAAACTTTTATCCAGAGCCATGCTTTTTCTCTATTAAATGAATTACAAATCTGTCAATTTTGCTTTACTCCATGTGACACAGACCTCTCTCACCCAATCTCTTTTCACTCTTCCATGTAAGACAAATCCCTCACCCAAGTTCTGTTTCAGTCTTCCTTGTAACAAAGATCCCATGCTTAACCTTGTTTCACTCTTCCTTGTAATACAGATCCCTCTCCTAAGCTCTTTAACTTTTCCTTGTAACATGGACCCCTCACCCAGGCTCTGTTTCACTCTTCCATGTCACACAGATCCCTCAGCCAACCTCTGTTTTATTCTTCCATGTAACACAGCTCCCCCTCACCGAAGCTCTGTTTCACTCTTTCAATCTCTGTTTCATTCTTCCATGTAACACTGTGGGGGCATCAGTTTGCCAGTATATTCTTGTTTTAAATGCACCTGCTGCCGAGTTCCTGGCCTCCAGTAATATCAGGCATCAATTAAAATGCCAAGATAAATCTGGGGATTAATCGTCTTCCTGGAGAGAGACAGGAGTTTTGTCTAGGGGAAGTTTTGACTGCTTGTAAGGTAGTGCAGAGGGTTAATGTGCCTGCTGCAAAGAACGTTTACCATGCAGATCAAAAAGTGCATATAATGTAAAATAGGTCAGTGTGGTACTGCTTCTGTCGGAGAGATCCTTTTGTTACTTGCAGTTTGTAAGTTAAAATCCTAACATAGAACAGCAAGCTATTAACTGTCATCAAAGAGCTGCAAGGAAACTGCAAGTTATATATTACAGCTATATGTTTTTTTGCCCAATCTTTCATTAGCCTAATCTTGCAAAAAGGGTTCATTTGGGTAGAAATCAATTCTTATTGGAGAGAGCCCCCAACAATGCTGTTATGTTTTAAATTCTGAATTTGCGCTTTTCCGGACTTTTAGCATTGCCAGTTGCAGATGTGGGGGGATCTAATATAGTAAGTGGGTGGGGCCAGTGGAGGAAGTGGGTGGAGCCAGAGAAAAGTAGGTGTGGCCTCCGACAAACATTTGAGCACCTGCACTTCATATTTTTCAAATTAAGCACTGGAGAGGGGGGCCTGAAGCCTTTGAGCCCAATGGGCGTTGCGCGCCTGGGTGACATCAGGCACATCGATGTGCGCTTGCTCACACTGCTCACTTCTCACTAGTGGAGAAGTTAGGGCATGATGTCAAGCAAGGTGAGCGTTGTAGGGGAAGGGAAGTACTTTAAAGAGAGTCATTTTCTCTCTGGATTTCTCTTCTCTTTTTGAAACTCAGGAGCAGCAACATCGTCTTGTCGTCACCAGGGCTTTCAATATTATATACAAGCCATAGTAGCTGCTTATTTATTTTATGCAACTAACAGCCATTGACAAAGCCAATGGTCCTGACTTGTTGTAGGTATGATGTTACTTGTTTTATCATATATCTGGATGCACTCACAGAAAGAGCAAAATACAAGTCAGTGGCATATTATGCTAAGCACAGATTTTTAGCTTAATTTTGTAAGCCATGCCCCAAATTACTTTATCCATGCCCCGTTCAGAGACCGCCCAGTTTTTTCATCCTACTTAAAGCCCTGGGCGGCTCCTCCATAAAAGCTAAACAGCGTTGCCCCACTTATGTGCCCCTAAAGCCCCAGAGATAAAAAAATAAAATGTTAGTTGATAACCATTTTATTTTTTGTCCAGAAATGAGTGTCAGGACGAAGTGGGTGCCTGTTGAGTAGTGGGCAGAGGGCTGCCTTTGCACTTGTTTAAAGTGTACATGTTTCTATGGCCAGCCATCTTGAGATGGCTAGCCACATAGATGCACTTTAAACCTCTCAACCCAGGTGTCTTAAGACAGCTAGGTTGAGAGCAAGTGCAGGCATCCAGTACCCTTAGGAGCGGCGACGGAGACAGTTCCCCCCAATCAGGGGACTGTTCACACACTGGTTAATAGCACATAAGCAGGCCAGGATTGGTGTAGTGAGTGTGCTGGGGCCTGCATTGCAATCCCAGAAGACGTTGAAGGAAGTGACCCGATTAGGGTCACCAGGTCACTCGCGACCACCTCTCAGCCTTCCAAACAAATAAAGAGTTGGTCAGACAGTAGAGAATACAAACCAAAGAGATTTATTAGTCATTCACTGGAGCGGAGTCCAATCTGACCAGCCTCCTTGGATTGCTGCAGAGGGACAGACCCCCGCCAACATAGTAATACATGATATACATTTCCAGTGCCCCTAAGCACGCCCAGACTGAAATTTTCCAATTAGTAGTGAAGAACCAGGTTTTCTTAGAACCCAGCGGTGCCAGGGACACACCCGAAGTCTTCGGATTCTCCTGTCTTGGAATACAGAGACACGGAATACTTCTGGATGGCGTCAAAGATCAAATTTATTAGCTGCAGCTAGTAACAGTAAACCAAGCAATACAACACGGTGTACAACTCAGGAAACTGCTCAATTTTCGTAGAGCAAGACATCTCTTTTTATACATATTTTGCTAATGACAAATGCACACCCACTGCGACTAATACTGACGAATGAAATACATTTTCCCACACATTATCACATCATAAAAAGCTCACTTTACATTGTACCAACCCACAAGTTAATCATTAGGACTGTCCCAAATTCAATTTCCACAAGCCGGACAAACCCATAATTGAAAGCACTACCCATGTAATGAAAAGTCGTAAGGAAAGAAACAATTCAGATGTTGAGTAGGATAAGACATGTGCAAGAAACTAAAAGTTAACGATATCCTGAACATTGATTGGCAATTTTAGACAACGATCAGCCAGAGAAATTGGCTTCGTGAAAGGGTCAGTTTCAGGTGACGGGTCAGCATCCTATAGTTCACTCGTAAGTCGAAAAGGGCCTGTTAATGCATACATGAACAATGAGGCCCATGCAACTTTGTTCGTTCGTTCACCTCTGCGGCCTACGTGAGGGCAACACAAAAATGGCATCACGAACAACTCAAACAAAATGGAGTCCGGTCCCGAAAACCACGGAACCTCAGACCCTCCTTTTGCCATTACGTAGGCAATGACCTAAACTCACGTCAATCTGAATCCAGGTCTATATCTATTCTCATCAGGTCATCAAGGTGTTGCTGTAACATCATCTTATTATCCTTCGCTTCTCTCAGGACGGATCTTCTCACACAGATTGTAGCACAAAGGCCACAAATGGCGGGACCACACTGGATGCATAAGCAACACGAGAAAAGGATTGCTAAAGCCATACCAAGAAACATCAGAATCTTCCATCCCCATTTGGACAGCAGTTCCCAAAACCATTCTATCAATGACCAGTTCCCTTCGTCTACATGTATAGACTCAGCGGACTTATTTAACCTCAAGATGGCTTGGTACACTGTCGGGGCGTTATCTGGAATGAAAACACAGCAACTAGACCCGATCAATTTACATACCCCACCTCTATCTGCAAGTATTATATCTAAAACAAAGCTGTTCTGTAATGTCATAAGGCGATCCGCTTGAAGCTCAGCTGTAATATTGCTAAGGGCACCTGTAGTCTCATTTATAGTGGCCTCGACCACTCTCGTAAGCTGAGAAATATTTCTACTATTAGCCATAGGACCCCAAAAGGGCAAAAAACCCTTAAAGAAGGCCCAAACTTCTTGTGCGACAGTATCTTTCGCATCGATAACACCTCTACCATTGTAGTGTAGTTCCTATCATCCCAATAGGCTCTGCGCATTGGAATAATACCTACAGCAGTAAAGGCCTAGGCCAGACGTTAACTAGGTCTACTACTGTCGATACTAGACTTAAAGTTTTGGGTTTGCCAGCTTAGCTCAGAGTTCACTAGAAACTTTCTCGAATGTTCAAGGAGGACTTAACTTCCCTGATTAGACAAGAAGGGATTTAGTTTCTGACAACCATAGAACATGACAACTTTGCTCTCCCCTAATCAAGAGTAAATCTCGAGAGTCGTGTGAACAAAAGGCAATTTATTTTACTCAGTCAGTACGTGCATTCTTAGTCTCATCAGAATGTAGAGAAAAGGAAGAGACGGGCGTGTTCAATAAAAAGGTGTTATTTATTGATCAGTCTCTTTTCTCATACAAGAGAAATGGATCGATATTATTGCAATACTTATAGCTAAGTAAAGTGCATACATTAAAAGCAATAGTATAAAATAATTCTGTAAAAACATTGATATGGTTTATAAGCCATAAGATGTTTTAAAATGAATAAAATATATTACATACACATATACATTTGACTAAACGTACTCAACTGGTATTTCTAGATACGCCTACCCCGTGTACCTGACCTAAGTCTAATACGTGGGCGGGAATAGAAAGTTACAGTTTAAGTTAAGTTTGTTTTTGCCAAGTGAATAACTAAAGAATTCTCTGTGAGGGGTCATTCAGTTCTGTACCTGGAAGTTAGGATGAATGAGGAATGGTATCTCTCTCTCTGGTCTCGATATTCCAGGCTGCCTGCGAGGGCTACCCAGAAACGCCGGTGCTGGATTCTCGGCAGGAGAAAGCAGCGCGTCTCTCAGCGCGTCAGGAAGGCGGGGCTGCTGCCAGCGGGGTCTGCTCTGCTCTTGGCTTCGGCAAGTATGGCTGCTCCGTCTCGTCACCACGCGTGTGTTTGCATAGGGCAAGATCGGTAATATTTATACCTTTAAGGTGCCGAGATTGACGTAAGGATGGACATAGATACGTCAATAAGGATGTCATACGACTTGCTCGTTAGCACATTCTTTTACTGAAGTTCTCTGTGAAATCAAAACAATGGCCGCAGGGTTTTGCCCAGGTTGTCATAGGTTTGATTTGTTATGAGAACTCCGTATGCCTTATCAGGGGCTGGAGGAATATCGCTTGTCTAATTAGATCGCAAGCGTTATGACCTAATCAGATAACACGTTCCTGTGCCGTAGTGTGACTGCGTCAGATAACGGTATCTGCATCATGGGGGTTTTCTGCCTCATGGGCTGACTGCTAGTTAACTTGTTGGTTTGTTTAACTAGAATAGGGTCAGGAATAGGGGGATCGATTCAGAACCTATAGGAATACATGACACCCACTCCACACTAACTATGGACATATTTACTAATCTAGGCATAGTATAACATAGTACAACATACTATAGAGTAGTGTGTATACCTTACCACCCCAAAATACATAAATGCATTTTGAAATTCTTCAAATATACGGAAAATTTGCAGACATATATATTGTATGCACTCAAGCTATGGAATAATGCTAAAGTAATCACGCATTTGTATACATTATTGCTTATTTGGTATATGAGAATTACACATGAAATGGTTTCTTAAATACAGAAAAAAGTTTCGAGACCATTCCATCACAGAATAAAATATTTGTGAACATACCAGCGGGCAGCTAAAGTCTATAAAGTATCTAAAAATAGAAATCTTAGTTCTTTAGGAATAGTTTCTTACTTTAAGCAGAAGATAAGTGTCCCGAAAAAAACCGAAAAAATGAATTGGGGCTTCTGAAAGAGTTGCTGTCCGTGAACTGGAGTGAAAAATAGTTCATGTGACTTTATTATTTAAAGTTGAAGGCCGAATTCAGGGAACGCCGTGTGCGAGCTTGCTCAAAAGTCTCTATTTCTGTTCGGGTGAGAACATCATATCATTTAGGCTTTCGAAAAAACTGTCAACAGCTTCCTGGGAAAGTTCCACTAACTCGGAAATAGGTGTAATCATGCATTCTTGTGCATGATTGTCTCCATTGACATTCTGATTCGCATTGCTGACAGAAGGTCGTACCTGTTCGATGCTTCTTTCATCTTGAACTTCACTACCCATCAATCGTAGTGGTGAAGCTTCCACGAATGCCGTCATCAGGATTGGTAGCCTTTGAGGGCAGCACAAAGCATGAACCTTGATCGGGCTCAACAATGTTTCTGCATCCATCGGCGCATCCGATTGTAGCGTCAGACAGGTGTCTAACACGCATTCTTCTCCGCATAGCAGACACCTTAATACAGGTAAAACACATCTTTGCCACATTGGTCGAAATGATAGAAACCAAGTCATGTTCAGGTCTCTAAGCCGGGAGAGTCCCAGGATTTTTGATATCCGGTCCCGGTATCCAATGGCTAGGATTGTTTCTTCCCTTGTCGCAAGAGTTTTGTCTGTGACATGGGTTGCCATAACGAAAAATAAGGACTAAGAATAGGATTCCTGCAATTAGTCCCAAGATCAGGGGAAGTCCGCCAAAAATCGAATGGACGAAATCTGGAAAAATACCCAGTATGGCTTTGAATGGTGTTAATGCCATCGAAAATACTGTCTTAAATACCTTTGAGACCCCATTGGTATCAGAAATATTTAAGATTTCATTCAGGATTTCCGCGAAATGTACGGGGGAATTAGTTGATAATAATGTATGTATCTCTGCAGTCGTCCTTGCGACTTGTAGATCATACGTTTCTTTTGATGACGAGAGCCTGGTAGGCGTCTGAAGAAGCACTGTTTTCATTCTGCTTAAAGTATCTATTCGAATAGAAGTAATTTTCAAGTTGGGCCATGCCCTTGCCTCCCTGTCTGGAAAGGAGCTGGGGAACAATGAGTGTCCACAGCACTTGACCTTCGCAGTAGTAGTTACTAGATAAGGAGTCCCGGGCATAAGACTACAACATCTGCGGTCTACAATAAGAATGTAACTCCCATTATAGAGTCTTTGAAAGAATGGTTCTATTTCTGTTGCAGGTGCGCCTTGCTGGTGACATGAAAGGTTGTATGAATTCCCTTCACAGGCTCCATGCAAACTGATGGGTCGGCGCAGGTTGCGCATGGCTCTAAACACGCCTATGTTTCCGCATGCGCCATTGTGGTCGGTGCCATGGTGAACGATGAGTTCAAGTCCAGAGTTGTGCACACGCAGACTCTAGGGGACTGCACCGCACAATTGGCAGAGCTTCGTGCTCTTTTACTCGCGTTGGAGTACGCTGATCCTAGTGTGACTACTCTTATTCTGAGTGATTCTTACTACTGTGTCCAGTCTTACAATGAGAACTTGTTCTTTTGGATTCAGAATGATTTTCGTGATTCCAAGGGTAGCACAATAAAACACAAGATGATCTGGGTTCGAGTGGCTGAGCTTAAGGCTAAGTTGCCGCTCGTTTTTGTGATTCATACTCTCGGCCATCAGCGTGTGGGAGTTCACGCTGTCGGTAACTCGCTTGCTGATGAAGCAGCGAAATCCGCGGTGTCTACATATTTAGTTGCAGCAGTTACACGGTCCAAAAGTAAGATTGATGATGACATCTTGGCGGCTGTTGCTGCCACTGAGAAGGGAGGTAAACATCCTACGGGGTTCCCTTCGAAGTACACATACCACTTAAGTCCCGAAAAGGTTCCTTTTGTGAAAATTCCTGAAGTTGGTGAACGATTGATTCCCAACTTGGATCGCAGGGCTAGCTTGATTACAGCGGCATGCGGGCATCTCGGCCACTGTAGCTCAATTGCAACAACGTTTCTGGTGGCGGGGACTGTAAAAACAGACGCGAGATTATGTCCTTCTGTGTGACATTTGCCAGCAGATTAAACCTTCAACTGCTGCGCGTCCGCCACAGACACAGTTGTACATATCTAATAAACCACTAGGTTGTGTTTATTTAGATCACTGCGGTCCTTTTTCCTCTGATACTGCGTATAAGTACATCTTAGTAGCAGTTGATTCATGCACACGCTTTGTGTGGGGTTGGCCCCATTGCAGCGCTGATTCACGGACTGTCATAAGAGATTTTGCGTGTCTTTGTAGGGATTTTTGCCTGTGGTACCTTCCATTCGGATCAGGGTCCGGCTTTCGCCTCTAAGGCGTATAAGGATGCCATGACTTCGATGGGGGTCCAAGTCAAGTTTTCGTCTCCCTACAGGCCTGAGGGTAATAGTGTAGTAGAGCGAATGAACCGTGATTTAAAGCAATATTTGACAGCTTGAGTTATAGGCACTGGCAGAAACTGGCTGGCCCACCTCAATGGCAACTAAATTACCAACGAAGGGAGGTAGAGAAAAGAGATAGGATTCCTTCTCCACAGGCACTGATAAATAAACAAGGAGAATCCTACTACCAGTGTGCACCACAGTGATGGGGAACACTCAGTGTTGTGTAAAATACCCCTCACACACCAACAGGCCCCTTGGTGTCATGCTTCATCATCGGGGTCTTCGCACCCCGCTAAGGGGATGCGGCACGCTACGACCTGCGACTACGCGGGAGCGTTGACAAGTAATGACTATGTGTGGTGTGTGTTGAGTGCACGTGAGGGGATTAATGTGAGTGAAGGGTGTGGTGAAAATTAAAAAGTACCTGGCTAGTGGGTGTAGCGAAAAAACTTTATTCCATACCCCTAGCTGGTGCTGTTAAAAGGTGTGCAAAAGACGAGGTTCAGAGTCTTAATTAGGGACTAGACCTCTGGTGTGCGTCGACATGTTTCGGAACTGGTGTTCCTTCTTCAGGACGGGGCACAACTTCCCAACCCTACTCACGTATTTCTATTAAAAAGTGTGATTCTACTTATTAAAAAGTGATAATGATCTCACGGAGGCTATCAATGTGCCTACAGCGGTATCTTCGGTTCATGCAATTGCATGCCCTGAAAAAAAGAAAAAATTCACCTTTAGTTTGGTTGTCACATAAGACTCGCTCAGACAGGTGCAGTCACCTGGAGCCCCAAACAGTCAAATTGACCTGTAAAAAAGAGGGACATACAAAACACACAACATAAAAGACACACTAGAAGGTTTTTTGTACATGTTTTTCATTTGGACATACTCATTGTCACTGTTGTGAATTGCGTCATGAGCATATCCAGAAACATCAGGGTAGGTAGGTGGATCCACAATCTGTGAGGGTAAAGAAGTGGTTTCAGTACTGTTACTCCTATTACTCACTGTTGGACTCCACACTAGATCTGGATATCAGAGAGTTGTTCTTGTGTTTCATATGCATACTCACAAAATCCGCCTAAATTAGCCTCCTTCTACCACCCTGTGCTGCTCCGCCGTAAATGCGAATGCACGCACCATGGTGGTATATATTGGGGATTCAGGCGGTCTCTCATTCGTTAATTAGCGGAAATCGGATGATGTCCTAAAAAGGTACATCCGTATGCCCGCCTATCATGTCCCTTTGTGCGTTCTCTATGGGGCATGTGTCCTTTCGTTATTGGTTTATTACCGGGTTTCTCAGAAGGCCAAATAAGGAGTGTCCGCTTCCCTGCCTATTGCATGCCCAGACTGCAGTTGGTGTCGATCACAGCCCCACTGCGCATGCCTCGTTGTTGAAAAGGTTTCAGAACAGGACGCGCATGCGCTATGGTGCCCTTGGTTTGCTGGTAACAGGCGCATGCGCGAAAGCATCACACTGGTCGTGCGGTAAAGAGGAAATGCTTTCGTTTTTCACCATATCGGGAAGCTGTTTTTACCCCCATTCTTGGTCATCCAATGTTTTCTGAAAGGCGCGCGCATGCGTGTTGCATGTTTTTTAAGCCCTGATGTTCTAGTCAAATGCGCACGTGCAGATGTGTCATTCGCACTAATCTCGTGCGATATATCTGGATGGATGTTGCTTTGTTATATATTTTTACTGTGTGTCATGGCGGAAAAACATGGAATAAAAGGGCATGTGCCAAAGAGTATTAATATTAATACCGTGTTGGGCCATTAGTGTGCGTATTCCTTTACCATGACTATTTAAACCATACCCAGAGCAGAAGACAATATCAGGATTAGGTTGGTTCTTATTCCCCTCAACCTACATCAATTGTGGAATGGAAAGATGTTAAATTATAGTCCAGTAATTTGGCTCCACGGAATGTCATCATTAAGTCCTGTGACATGGGTTCCCAAGCGAAAAACACCCACCGTTGTTCTTTCTGGAACAGGCCTGTGTCAGATGGTAGACGTTCGATGACCGTCCAGCGTAAATCATTGATACAGTGCTGAAATTCCCAAAAATGTGACGCCATCTTGGTGGTAGTTTTTTTACAACGTATGTTGCTTTTATGTTCGCCTATCCTTACTTTGACAGGTCGAGTGGTCATGCCTATATATTCCAGACTGCATGGGCACGTTATCATGTATACCACGTTCTTCGTGTTGCAGTTAGAGAACTGGCGTTGTTCCCATGATGTGCCATTCCTAAAGGTTAGGGTTTTACTTTTTTGGGTTTGATGACAGCAACTACAATTGCCGCAGGGGAAATGTCCTTGAACCCCAGTCACATTCTGTCTTCCTATGGTATTTAGTCGTGGTCTGGTATGTACAAGCATGTCTTTGATGTTCTTGCCCCTGCGGTGTGCAAGCATTGGTTTTTCGAAACCCAGGTCTCCACAGTTCAGTATTCCCCAGTGTTTGTTTATGACTTTTGATACCTGGTTTGATATGGACGTATATGTCATTACGCAAATCGGTCTTTTGTTAGATCCCTTATCTTTAGGATTGTCTTCTAGAAGTGCCTCCCTGTGGTTGTTCCTTGCACGCTTCATCGCTTTTTCAATGGTTTTGGCAGGGTATTGTCTCTGTATCAGTTTGGTTTTCAAATCTTTTGCCTGTTTGTTGAATTGGTGCAGTTCTGTGCAGTTTCTTCGGAGTCGCAGGAACTGACCATACGGTAGATTCTCCCTAAGGTGTCTGGGATGGAAACTGTCGTATCGTAACAAACAGTTTCTGGAGGTGGGTTTGAAGTGGGTGGTACTTTTCAGCCTTCCTTCCTCCGTGTATATATTCAAATCCAGGAAGACCATTGATGTGTTGGAGACAGTACTAGTGAATTTTAGGTACTCGTTTTGGTTGTTGAGCCAAGTTATGAAGCTGGTGGCACTATTTGTATCCCCATTCCATATGATGAAAATGTCATCTATGTACCGTTTCCAGGTGTCAATCTGGGAACGGTACGGGTTACCTTCATGTAGGATCTTATACTGTTCCAAGTGGTGGACGTATAGTCCAGCTAGACTTGGGGCGAAGGTGCTACCCATACTTGTTCCATGGGTCTGTAGGTATAGGGTTTCCTTGTATTTGAAAAAATTGTCTTTCAAAGCCATGCCGATGCATTCTAGGACTAGATTTCTTGGTGTCTGGTATTTCCATGCATTACTGTAGAGGACTTCCTCTATGATCTGTAGTGTCTCTTCATGAGGCAAGCTCGTATATAAGCTCTCCACATCGAGGCTGAGCAGGAGCTGTGTGGATGGATCAAATTCCTTTTGTTCCAGTAGCTGTAATACCGCTTTGGTGTCTTTCAAATACGTATTCGTGGATTGTACCATTGGTCTGAGGAAAGCGTCAGAGAATTTTGACAAGGGCTCCAGAATTGACCCGATCCCGGAAACAATTGGTCTGCCCGGTGGACTTTCGATGTTTTTGTGTATCTTCGGGATACAGTAGAAGTATGGTATTTTTGGAGTTGGCTGTTGAAGGAAATCCGCTTCCTTTTTGCTGAGCCAGTCATGGGCTAGGCCTTCCTCTACCATGCCGCCGATCCGGATCCGAAGTCCTTCCGTTGGGTCTCTTTCCAACATTTTGTAGTTCCGTTTATCAGATAGTAAACGTAGGCACTCCTTGTCATATGCCTCCGAGGTTTGCAATACTATTGCTCCCCCTTTGTCTGCTGGTTTTATAACGAGCTCATTGTTGGTTGACAGTTCTCTGAGGGCTTGTTGTTCATCACCACTTGTGTTATAGAAGACGTTGTTCCCTTTTGTATTCAGTTGGTTGACCTCCGTAGTCACTGCCTTTTCAAAGGTTAGGATTTCCACGGGAATTGTAGAATCTGGTGGGCTGAAGGTAGATTTCAACTTCAATCCTGTGTCTGTTTTGTCTTCTGGTAAGGGCTTGTCTTTGAAAAAGGCCTGTAGTTTCAGTTTCCTGAAAAAGTCCTGTAACTCCTTATTGAGTTTGAAGATATCTGGTTTTTGAGTTGGTACAAAACCCAAGCCTTTGTTTAAAACAGTCTTCTGTGTTGCTGTTAAGGTCATGGGTGTGAGATTCACAACTAAGTCCCTCTCTTGCTGGTTGACGGTTGGTTGGGAAGCGATCCCGTCATGCTCCTGGTTGTCCGGGCGTTGGGCTGTTCCTGATCTTCCCAAGCGACTGTGTTGCCTTTCCGGTTCCTGCCTCGTGTGTTCTGGCGTGCCCCTAAAAAAGGTTGTTGTGGCCCTCCATATTGCTGTTGTTGGTCATAGTAACCATCACTGTACTCTTGATTCCATACTGGTCCAAACTGAAAGGGGTTGAATTGTGGTGGGCCCATGAATTGTGGAAATTGATTTTGTGGTTGGTACCCACGCCATCCCCTTTGTCTAGGGAACTGCTGTCTCCTTTGTCTCCAACCTCCTCTGCGTTGTCTGTTTCCTCGATTTCCGCTTGAATTGGAACCTGAGGACCCATTGTCAGAAGTATCGCTATCCGCATCGCTATAGGTGTTTTTGGAGACATAATCCACCTTTGTATATGGATATGCATTTTCGGGGGTACATTTTGCCACATCTTTGGTTAATTTATTGGTTTTACTCTGTTTCAGAGTGAACTCAAAGTCAGTCATTTGTTGGTTTAGTTCCTCGAGTCTAGTTTTCAACTCCTCTGGTGGAATATATGTTTTCAGTTGGACCTCTATTTTGTTGATTTCAATTTTCAATTCCTGCGTAATCCTGGTAGCTGTCTTAATTATGAGAACCAACCAATCTCTTGAACAGTGCCAAGAGATCAATGACCACTCTTTCTTAAAAATTAGATCGTCTTGGAAGATGAGTGGTTCATTTTTGACAATTAGGCCAGGTGGTGCCATTTTGTTACGAAGGTACTGAGTCATGAACAGTCCGTGTAAGGCTGCTTTGATTTGGTTACGTCTAAGGGTCAGCAATTCATTCCAGTCATTTGTTTGCGGGCCTGTTTCTTGGTTACATAGGCCTTCAAAAAGGTTGGTATCTGATAGGATCCTGTCAATTTCGTCCTCTGCGAAAGTGAGGCCGTGTTCGTCTTCCATTTCAGATGAACCGCTGGCTTCTTTAATTATACCTAAATGTGTGTCCCTATGTGTGTGTCAATATATGTCTGGAGAGAATAGCTCCCGCAGCTGCGCGCTGCCTTAAGACTAAATTACCAACCAATTTAGTCTTAAGGCAGCGCGCAGCTGCGGGAGCTATTCTCTCCAGACATATATTGACACACACATAGGGACACACATTTAGGTATAATTAAAGAAGCCAGCGGTACATCTGAAATGGAAGACGAACACGGCCTCACTTTCGCAGAGGACGAAATTGACAGGATCCTATCAGATACCAACCTTTTTGAAGGCCTATGTAACCAAGAAACAGGCCCGCAAACAAATGACTGGAATGAATTGCTGAACCTTAGACGTAACCAAATCAAAGCAGCCTTACACGGACTGTTCATGACTCAGTACCTTCGTAACAAAATGGCACCACCTGGCCTAATTGTCAAAAATGAACCACTCATCTTCCAAGACGATCTAATTTTTAAGAAAGAGTGGTCATTGATCTCTTGGCACTGTTCAAGAGATTGGTTGGTTCTCATAATTAAGACAGCTACCAGGATTACGCAGGAATTGAAAATTGAAATCAACAAAATAGAGGTCCAACTGAAAACATATATTCCACCAGAGGAGTTGAAAACTAGACTCGAGGAACTAAACCAACAAATGACTGACTTTGAGTTCACTCTGAAACAGAGTAAAACCAATAAATTAACCAAAGATGTGGCAAAATTTACCCCCGAAAATGCATATCCATATACAAAGGTGGATTATGTCTCCAAAAACACCTATAGCGATGCGGATAGCGATACTTCTGACAATGGGTCCTCAGGTTCCAATTCAAGCGGAAATCGAGGAAACAGACAACGCAGAGGAGGTTGGAGACAAAGGAGACAGCAGTTCCCTAGACAAAGGGGATGGCGTGGGTACCAACCACAAAATCAATTTCCACAATTCATGGGCCCACCACAATTCAACCCCTTTCAGTTTGGACCAGTATGGAATCAAGAGTACAGTGATGGTTACTATGACCAACAACAGCAATATGGAGGGCCACAACAACCTTTTTTAGGGGCACGCCAGAACACACGAGGCAGGAACCGGAAAGGCAACACAGTCGCTTGGGAAGATCAGGAACAGCCCAACGCCCGGACAACCAGGAGCATGACGGGATCGCTTCCCAACCAACCGTCAACCAGCAAGAGAGGGACTTAGTTGTGAATCTCACACCCATGACCTTAACAGCAACACAGAAGACTGTTTTAAACAAAGGCTTGGGTTTTGTACCAACTCAAAAAC
Organism: Lissotriton helveticus; assembly: GCF_964261635.1. Classification (NCBI taxonomy): domain Eukaryota; kingdom Metazoa; phylum Chordata; class Amphibia; order Caudata; family Salamandridae; genus Lissotriton; species Lissotriton helveticus. Next base: position 509,379,702 of record NC_136071.1, on the reverse strand, counting down.
CAGATATCTTCAAACTCAATAAGGAGTTACAGGACTTTTTCAGGAAACTGAAACTACAGGCCTTTTTCAAAGACAAGCCCTTACCAGAAGACAAAACAGACACAGGATTGAAGTTGAAATCTACCTTCAGCCCACCAGATTCTACAATTCCCGTGGAAATCCTAACCTTTGAAAAGGCAGTGACTACGGAGGTCAACCAACTGAATACAAAAGGGAACAACGTCTTCTATAACACAAGTGGTGATGAACAACAAGCCCTCAGAGAACTGTCAACCAACAATGAGCTCGTTATAAAACCAGCAGACAAAGGGGGAGCAATAGTATTGCAAACCTCGGAGGCATATGACAAGGAGTGCCTACGTTTACTATCTGATAAACGGAACTACAAAATGTTGGAAAGAGACCCAACGGAAGGACTTCGGATCCGGATCGGCGGCATGGTAGAGGAAGGCCTAGCCCATGACTGGCTCAGCAAAAAGGAAGCGGATTTCCTTCAACAGCCAACTCCAAAAATACCATACTTCTACTGTATCCCGAAGATACACAAAAACATCGAAAGTCCACCGGGCAGACCAATTGTTTCCGGGATCGGGTCAATTCTGGAGCCCTTGTCAAAATTCTCTGACGCTTTCCTCAGACCAATGGTACAATCCACGAATACGTATTTGAAAGACACCAAAGCGGTATTACAGCTACTGGAACAAAAGGAATTTGATCCATCCACACAGCTCCTGCTCAGCCTCGATGTGGAGAGCTTATATACGAGCTTGCCTCAAGAAGAGACACTACAGATCATAGAGGAAGTCCTCTACAGTAATGCATGGAAATACCAGACACCAAGAAATCTAGTCCTAGAATGCATCGGCATGGCTTTGAAAGACAATTTTTTCAAATACAAGGAAACCCTATACCTACAGACCCATGGAACAAGTATGGGTAGCACCTTCGCCCCAAGTCTAGCTGGACTATACGTCCACCACTTGGAACAGTATAAGATCCTACATGAAGGTAACCCGTACCGTTCCCAGATTGACACCTGGAAACGGTACATAGATGACATTTTCATCATATGGAATGGGGATACAAATAGTGCCACCAGCTTCGTAACTTGGCTCAACAACCAAAACGAGTACCTAAAATTCACTAGTACTGTCTCCAACACATCAATGGTCTTCCTGGATTTGAATATATACACGGAGGAAGGAAGGCTGAAAAGTACCACCCACTTCAAACCCACCTCCAGAAACTGTTTGTTACGATACGACAGTTTCCATCCAGACACCTTAGGGAGAATCTACCGTATGGTCAGTTCCTGCGACTCCGAAGAAACTGCACAGAACTGCACCAATTCAACAAACAGGCAAAAGATTTGAAAACCAAACTGATACAGAGACAATACCCTGCCAAAACCATTGAAAAAGCGATGAAGCGTGCAAGGAACAACCACAGGGAGGCACTTCTAGAAGACAATCCTAAAGATAAGGGATCTAACAAAAGACCGATTTGCGTAACGACATATACGTCCATATCAAACCAGGTATCAAAAGTCATAAACAAACACTGGGGAATACTGAACTGTGGAGACCTGGGTTTCGAAAAACCAATGCTTGCACACCGCAGGGGCAAGAACATCAAAGACATGCTTGTACATACCAGACCACGACTAAATACCATAGGAAGACAGAATGTGACTGGGGTTCAAGGACATTTCCCCTGCGGCAATTGTAGTTGCTGTCATCAAACCCAAAAAAGTAAAACCCTAACCTTTAGGAATGGCACATCATGGGAACAACGCCAGTTCTCTAACTGCAACACGAAGAACGTGGTATACATGATAACGTGCCCATGCAGTCTGGAATATATAGGCATGACCACTCGACCTGTCAAAGTAAGGATAGGCGAACATAAAAGCAACATACGTTGTAAAAAAACTACCACCAAGATGGCGTCACATTTTTGGGAATTTCAGCACTGTATCAATGATTTACGCTGGACGGTCATCGAACGTCTACCATCTGACACAGGCCTGTTCCAGAAAGAACAACGGTGGGTGTTTCGCTTGGGAACCCATGTCACAGGACTTAATGATGACATTCCGTGGAGCCAAATTACTGGACTATAATTTAACATCTTTCCATTCCACAATTGATGTAGGTTGAGGGGAATAAGAACCAACCTAATCCTGATATTGTCTTCTGCTCTGGGTATGGTTTAAATAGTCATGGTAAAGGAATACGCACACTAATGGACCAACACGGTATTAATATTAATACTCTTTGGCACATGCCCTTTTATTCCATGTTTTTCCGCCATGACACACAGTAAAAATATATAACAAAGCAACATCCATCCAGATATATCGCACGAGATTAGTGCGAATGACACATCTGCACGTGCGCATTTGACTAGAACATCAGGGCTTAAAAAACATGCAACACGCATGCGCGCGCCTTTCAGAAAACATTGGATGACCAAGAATGGGGGTAAAAACAGCTTCCCGATATGGTGAAAAACGAAAGCATTTCCTCTTTACCGCACGACCAGTGTGATGCTTTCGCGCATGCGCCTGTTACCAGCAAACCAAGGGCACCATAGCGCATGCGCGTCCTGTTCTGAAACCTTTTCAACAACGAGGCATGCGCAGTGGGGCTGTGATCGACACCAACTGCAGTCTGGGCATGCAATAGGCAGGGAAGCGGACACTCCTTATTTGGCCTTCTGAGAAACCCGGTAATAAACCAATAACGAAAGGACACATGCCCCATAGAGAACGCACAAAGGGACATGATAGGCGGGCATACGGATGTACCTTTTTAGGACATCATCCGATTTCCGCTAATTAACGAATGAGAGACCGCCTGAATCCCCAATATATACCACCATGGTGCGTGCATTCGCATTTACGGCGGAGCAGCACAGGGTGGTAGAAGGAGGCTAATTTAGGCGGATTTTGTGAGTATGCATATGAAACACAAGAACAACTCTCTGATATCCAGATCTAGTGTGGAGTCCAACAGTGAGCAATAGGAGTAACAGTACTGAAACCACTTCTTTACCCTCACAGATTGTGGATCCACCTACCTACCCTGATGTTTCTGGATATGCTCATGACGCAATTCACAACAGTGACAATGAGTATGTCCAAATGAAAAACATGTACAAAAAACCTTCTAGTGTGTCTTTTATGTTGTGTGTTTTGTATGTCCCTCTTTTTTACAGGTCAATTTGACTGTTTGGGGCTCCAGGTGACTGCACCTGTCTGAGCGAGTCTTATGTGACAACCAAACTAAAGGTGAATTTTTTCTTTTTTTCAGGGCATGCAATTGCATGAACCGAAGATACCGCTGTAGGCACATTGATAGCCTCCGTGAGATCATTATCACTTTTTAATAAGTAGAATCACACTTTTTAATAGAAATACGTGAGTAGGGTTGGGAAGTTGTGCCCCGTCCTGAAGAAGGAACACCAGTTCCGAAACATGTCGACGCACACCAGAGGTCTAGTCCCTAATTAAGACTCTGAACCTCGTCTTTTGCACACCTTTTAACAGCACCAGCTAGGGGTATGGAATAAAGTTTTTTCGCTACACCCACTAGCCAGGTACTTTTTAATTTTCACCACACCCTTCACTCACATTAATCCCCTCACGTGCACTCAACACACACCACACATAGTCATTACTTGTCAACGCTCCCGCGTAGTCGCAGGTCGTAGCGTGCCGCATCCCCTTAGCGGGGTGCGAAGACCCCGATGATGAAGCATGACACCAAGGGGCCTGTTGGTGTGTGAGGGGTATTTTACACAACACTGAGTGTTCCCCATCACTGTGGTGCACACTGGTAGTAGGATTCTCCTTGTTTATTTACCACCTCAATGGCATGCAGCGTGCACTTAATAATCTCCCTAGAAGGTCTCTGGGTGGGCGGACCCCATACGAAATGCTCTTTGGCATCAAGATGTATGTCCCTGACCTTGATGGTCTAGACTGCGTGGCTCGCGCCACAACCTTTGACGTAGATGAACATTGCAATGTTTTACAGGATCTACAAAAGACCAGAGACAGTCTTGCAAAGGAACATTTGCCCTCCACATCGGATGATGCGTTGCAGATCCCGGTAGTTGGCTGGCTACCCCAAATGGGAGAACTGGTTCGAGAGAAGATCGATAACAAGAAAGAATTTGGACCTTCCTATAGAGCTCCGGTTCCGGTCCTTGGAGTGAAGGGCACAAGAACAGTCATTTTACCACCGCTTCCAGGTCGTAAGGAAAACAGGTTTATCTCAATTGACAATGTCAAGATACACAGAGTGGCCGATCCTTCTTAGTATGACTCCGGCAGTTTCCTGTCCTTCCATTGTGAGAAATTCTGTTTTGGCCACTGCTTCTAATCCTGAACCTGAAGTGGCCATCGAATTACCTGCTATTTCCAGTCCTTTATCAAGTACTTTGCCTGGTACAGACCATGATGAAACTGACTCCACTTACCCCACTGACTTATCTATACCAGATCTGCAGACACGTTTGGCCACAGAATCCAGATTTTCATTTGACTCTGTTTCCAATGCCTCGAAGACACCCTCACGGTTTGCAGTTTATGCCAGTTTATTTAAAAAACATTTTTTGATTCCCCCTTGGACATATATTTGGCTGGTGCTTTTTTCAGTTTATCTTTTTATGTCAATTGGTTTTGTGTTTTATTTTTTCCGAATTGTCAATGGACACTATGTCGAGGAAAGAACATGCATTCGACATCTCAATGGAACTTTGGCCCCACTGTCCTCATCGCATTCTGCCAACAGACTGAAAAGAGACTTGACATTAGTTAACATCACTGCTTGGCCTGTCCTTGATGGGATTGTGTGGGATGCAGTTAGATTTCAAATTCATGGAACTACCGAGGTTGTTAATGTCCCTAATGTGCTTAGAGTTAACATGGGGGATGTGGTGAAACAAAACATACGTTCTGATGATTGGGATGTTCAGGCCGTAGAGTCTTTGTTTTCTGATTTGAAATACTATGCTGCCTTTGATGCTGAAGATTTGTACTTAGAATCTGCTAATTATGGTGATTTGTTTTGCTTTCAACATTTTGGCAATCACTTCTTATATAAAACTACTTCCAGAAGGAATACTGTTAATTATACGCAATGGGAGCATTGCCCAGCACCGAAACAAGGCAGTTCAAGTACTTTTTTGAAAAAGTACACTTATTTCACCGACTTTAATCAGTCCAATCCCGAGTCCTTTTATTTTAGAATGACACAGAAGCCAATGTCCAAGGTTAGACTTACCGACACCAAATTATTGTACTCAAAGTCCTTTCTTGATCAGCTGGCTGTTGGCGGCTACGAATTGTGGAAGGAAATTATTGACCTTAAATCGGTTTGAGGTTCTAAAGACTGGCAGGTGCAGGGCACAGAGGCTTTGCACCGAGCATGCCTTATCCCAAATCACATGTTATTTCTAAATTCTACTATTTCACAAACAACATGCTTTGGATTGGCTACTTCTAAAAAGTTAAATACTCCTACCATCCCTGAGTTAGAAGAATATTCTGGCTGGAAACATTTTACTCAGTTTTCCATTAGAGACTTGCAGACCCTATTGCTAAATTCATCCTTTAACATATCAAGTATGGATCCAAAAGGTTGGCTGATGTGGCACAGAAGTGCTGATGCATGCCAGCATCGTTTTTTGGGTTTGTCTGATGGTTTTAAACAGGTCAGACCTGATCCACGTTTTGACTCTGACCATTCTGTCACTACTTATTCGGTGGGCAAATTATGTCAAAATTGGCTAAAACATTCTACATTAGCTGCGGTTAAACTGCATCTCTCCAAGCTAAATGAGGATGTGGATTTAAATGATTTCATAAAAGGCCCGGCTAATGGTAGGTCAAAAAGATGGATATATGCTATTTACAATGAAATCTGGAAGACATCACAGATTGAGGCGGCGACTCGCCTTAGAGCTATTGATCAAGCTAACCTTGAAAAAGTGCTTGCAGTGGTAGATAATAGTATTAACATGCTTTCTTCCCGCATTTACACGTTAGATAATATTGTGTCCTCTGTAGTGGATATTGTGCAAGATGAAGTATCTGTATTGTACCATGGTCAAAATCAATTGCTTTCTATCATGCAATTTGCGTGGACCCTGCAGACGTTGAAATCTGGCAAGGTGCCATGGACCTACATGAATGTCTACTCTCTCTTTGCCCCATTTAATTTAACTGACAAGCAGCGCTTGCTTTCCATGCGCAATGCGTCTTTTTCAATGTTACATATTGAAAGGTTAGAATCCTTGCCTTTCTCTGTGGCAGAAGCCACTGCTGCAACGTGGCTTATCCACGGTTTGAAAACATTGCCATTTGCTTTATATAAATTTACAAATTGTATGCGATATGTTGCTATAGGTCGATATGAACCGTTAGGTAATACTTTTCTTCATGAAGTCTGGTCCCTCCCTTTTACTTACAGATGTTTAAAAGACGGACAAGAAGTTTATCTGAATGGGGAGGAGTGTACAGAGACTCCGGATCACTCCTTAATGTGTAGACACATTCAATTGCACGGTTCTTGTAATCAGGACCGGCCAAATTTAGCCTGTGTTTTGAAAGGCACACCAGTTCCCGCAATCGTTCCCACTTTTACTTTACTGGCGAACGGTAGTTATTTACTTTTAAATAATAAAGATTGTTGTGGGTTAATTAGAGGTGTCGCTTATGTGGTAACTGTATCAGAGCGTGTGGTGTGTTGCAAGAATGTGCTTTAACCACCCCCGCATGGGAAAAGGGATGTTTCCATTTGGCCGCGCTTCCCAACCTTGACAGCGGAGTTCAATGGCATGATTAGAATAAGAGCTCTATTGTCCCAAAAAGAAGTGGCCTTGAGTTCGGCTCGAGAAACATTTGTGCTTCACATAGCTAACACCCGCACAGAGGTTTAGGCCCTTTTAAATACAGATTTGCTGTTTCATTTCAGCGAACTGGTTCATTCAATCTTTAACGCGTCCTCCACGACTGGACTGGCGCATTTTTTCAAAATAGTTAGCAGCGGTCTAGGGACTTCATTTGAGAAAATATTTGGGGTCATTCCTGCTTTTTTCCATTCTATTTTTTCTAGTCTGTTTGGTGGATTCCCCGTTTTACTGGCACTGGCGGCAGGCGTTCTGGTGATCTTTTGTTTCATTAAGCATGGATGCCCTTCCTGTGCAAGAAGCCGCGCAGCCCCTCCTGGCACTGTTTCGCAACAGGATGCTTGAATACTATGGCACTTTGCCGCTTGCGACTTTGACCACGGCATATGGATTAATGTTTCGATTTTCCTATTTTACATGTGTCCAGCCTGTGTTTCATTGCCTGAGCTGTGACTTTGACTGGGCCCTTGATTTGTGTCTCTGCAAGACGGTATCTCCTGACGTCGATTTTAATCAGCTGATGAGTCCCGTCGTTACTCACGAGTTGGTTTGTTCTGGCGAAAGGATTATGGCTTTGGCAGCGATGCATGGACTAATGGGTCAATGGAACATTCTCGAAGCAGCGCTCAACTTCTTGGCGCATAGCTTTCTTGAGAACCCACCGAGTTGTCCTCTGATGGTGAGAGAGGCTCCGGTCCTAGAAGAGCACGTATGTTCTTTCCCATTGTTAAATTGGATGGCTGAACTGTTTTCGGATGGAGACGGTGATTTCATGTTGGAGGCTGTTGCTGCATATTTTGCATATTCGGTCTTGCCCTAAAAACTTTACGAGTTTCAGATCACGGCCCCTTATTTTCTACTGACATAACTTTTTACAAATTTTGCTTGAATTTTTCACCTCCCAGAACTATTGGCGTGAACACTTCATAAAAAAAAAAAAAAAATTCCATCGCTTTCTGAATTATAAATATTGCTCATCGTTCTTGAACTCTGCTTTCATGTGGAGGCCCTTATCTTATCTTATCTTATCCGTGCTCGGATCATGGGGGGGTGTCATATAGTTACTGCTTATCTATATACTGTGTTAAGTTAGCATGAGCTTATTAAATGTTTAAACGCCATTTTTCCTTTTGCTGCTTCTGCACACGACACTTAATTGTTGATTTAGCTTTCAACCTACAAGAGCGTTGTGATTTACATGAGAATAATATGTTATTGCTCTGATATCAGCTTTGCTTAGTAAACTATGTCTGTACAGAGAGTGCTGAAGCTTCAAGGATAACTCGACACAAATTGTTGTGAGGTATGATCTCCGCACCTTCATAGACATAACATAAGTGCAGCTCCTGCCAAATTCAGGCTTTAGGCGCGTTTTATATTGCTTTGCTTAGAGCACAGATACACACTTGATGCGGTTCGCATGCAGAGAGCTGGTGGAAGCTGATGTGATCTCTTCATACTAGGATCTTGAGGTATGGGGCCGCCCTGCTAAAACCCAAAGAGACCTTCTTAGATACTAATATAATATGCTAGTTAGGGAGGGTGAGAATTAGGTGTTGTTAACCCCTATTCATTACAGCATTTTAGTATGCTGTCACCATTTGCTTTTTATGGACTAGTAACTATGCTGATAACTTTGCTTCTGATAATATGTTTCCTTGTATTATCTAAGATACTGCGTTTGAGAAAACGGCATTAGTAAATAAATATTTCAAATGTGCACGTGTCCTCATTTACTCCTCGTTCTGGTTTGAAATGATTGTATAACGAAAGAGTGCTCATGTGTTCCACGTGACCTGAGGTATCGTAAGTTCATGTTCTGGTTTGTCTAAACATTGGGAGTTTGTTATGACCAATGAGACACTGTAGCTAGCCTGGTGAAGGGATTTTGGGTACTGAGGTGAGTTTTGGGCCACCCTAATTCGCCGAGGTTCCAAATCTCTATGCACAGTTCTGTAGGAGAACGGAATTCCCGCTACAGATTGTACAACACATCTTGCAATCGAATTATCTAGCCCAGGCTGTAGGTGCATCAATCAGGTTACTCTTGCTCTCCTACTTTTATATTCCAAGATCTATGATTCAAACTAGGGCAAGTAAAAGTCTATTACAGGATGATTGGTATCAGAATCAGCTACCATTTGGACTGGGGTACCAACACATAAATCCTCTAACATTTAATTTGCCCGTGATAAACTGATTTGGGGTCCTGGAAGAAGTTGATTGACTCGAGCCAAAATCGAATCCTGACCTGCTAATATCCCGCCAAAGGACCTTAATCGGGAGAGACACATCGTCGAGCGTGCTACATGAAACGTTTGTTCTGCACAGGGCTGGGGGGGAAATAAAGATGGCATTAATGAGGGAGGCCCCAAGGGTTATGGTCACGGATGCTAAAGTTGAAGGGACGAGGTCCTCAAGCCAGAGTCTCAGTGATAACCAAATGTATGTGCATTTCTGTTCTACTGATCCCTTTACACAGTTACATTTTTCAGGACTACCAGTAATTTTAAGCTCCAAACTCAATACGATGTCACAGGAAAAAAAACCATCCCAGTTCTATAAACTCCCTTGCCCAGGAGCACCAGAAACCCAGAGATCTGAAACTAATAGGGTGACACCTGAAGATTCCATCGGTATCAAGAGAAAGTGTTGCAGTGAGCAGTCTGGGATGGATAAACAAATGGAGCCTGACACCCAGGGTGGTTCTCTAGTTAATCAAATTGTAATGAACAAATTGAGGGTACTATCCTGGAATGTAGCAGGCCTTAAGAGCAAATTGAGCTGTCCCAATTGGGGGATGTTGTTGACCTATATGACGTATGTATGTTCCAGGATACATGGGCAATGGAGGAGACCTTGCGTTTGGGGGTTGCAACCTTTAAAAGAACTGCTTCTTCAAGGGGAAGGGGAAGACCCACTGGAGGGTTATGTATCTGGGTAGGCTCTCATATAGGTTGTACGGCCACTAAAATGGAGTCCCCTTCTGATGATATCCTGTGTATCATGCTCACTTTTTCATCAAACCTCAAATAACTCCTAATCAATGTCTATTCAGGGTATCTTTGAACCTGAAAACATTTTCTGTTAGGGCCAACCTGCAGCATTCTAGGGCTAAATGTCTGGGTGTGTGGTAACATCATTGGTCTTCAAAGAGTATTATCTCCAGAATCTCCAAAGTTTCTTTGTGCGGTAGACTATTGTACAGGCTTTCCACATCTAAGCCTATCAAGATGTTAGTCGCGGGATTGAAATGTAGGTCTTGGAGGAGGCAAAGGAGTGCTTTGGTGTCCTGTAAGTACGTGCTTGTGCATTGTATTAGGGGCGTAGAAACGCATCAGCGAATTTGGAAAGCGGTTTCAGAATAGAACCAATCCCCGACACTATCGGTCTTCCTGGTGAGTTATCCAGTGATTTGTGGATTTTTGGGATGGTATAGAAGTAGGGAATTGTAGGGTTGGTATTTTCCAAGAAATCTGCTTCTTTCTTAGTTATCCAGTTGTTGGCTGTGGATTCTGCCACCAGATTATCAATTTCAATGCGTAGGCGTTCAGTAGGGTCTTCCTTGATCTTTATGTAGTTTCTTTCATCAGCCAGTAGTTGTAGGCACACGTTCCGATATGCTGCAGTATTTTGTATTACTATGGCACCACCCTTGTCTGCCGGTTTTATAGTGATTTGTTTCTCATTGGCCAGTAGTTATATGGCCTCCTGTTCCTTTTTGCTTGTATTATGGAAGACTTTTATGGTTCTGGGATCTATCGCTGCCACCTCCTTCAGGACTGCCTTCTCAAACGCTAAAAGTTCAACGGGGAAGCTTTCTGCCGGTGGTGTAAAGTTGGATTTCTTGTGTAGACCTGAGTCACTTTCCTGGGTTGTGACTGGTGGTTTATCTTTGTACTGGGGTGAATGTATGACATTGTTCTGCATTCTGTCCATCAATTGTTGTTTTTGCATTTGTCACTCCGAGTGGGATGGGTATGCTCAGACGTGAGTCCCATGCTCTCCACACCACTGGAGTCAAGCTATCCAGGCTGATGACGCCTGACAGCCAGAAACCGGTCCTTGGATGCTTGATTCCGGTCCAGGAAAGACATGGCTTGGCAGTTCGGGCTGGACTGTTCCCATGAGGCACAGGGTCAAGGCTGATTTGCATATGGCCATGTCTGACCTGGGGTGGTGTGGAGTGCAAAAAAACGATGGATTTAGGCCCAGATCTTTGTACTGGGGTGAATGTATGACATTGTTCTGCATTCTGTCCATCAATTGTTGTTTTTGCATTTGCCACCCCGAGTGGGATGGGTATGCTCAGATGTGAATCCCATGCTCTCCACACCACTGGAGTCAAGCTATCCAGGCTGATGACGGCTGATAGCCAGAAACCGGTCCTTGGATGCTTGATTCCGGTCCAGGAAAGACATGGCTTGGCAGTTCGGGCTGGACTGTTCCCATGAGGCACAGGGTCAAGGCTGATTTGCATATGGCCATGTCTGACCTGGGGTGGTGTGGAGTGCAAAAAAACGATGGATTTAGGCCCAGATTTTTGTACTGGGGTGAATGTATGACATTGTTCTGCATTCTGTCTAGTAATTGTAGTTTTTGCATTTATCTTTGAAGAAAACCTGCAACTTTATTTTCCGGATGAACTCATTAAGTTCGCAGCAGAGTCTGAATTCATCCATGTTGGGCGTGGTACAAAACCAAGTCCCCTTTCCAGGACTGATTTTTGTGTTGGTGTCAATATGGTGTCTGATAGGTTTACCACTAAGCTGGTTGGTTGCTGGTTGATGGGACATTCGGTGAGCCCATGCTCCTTGTGTGGCTCCTCAAGGACTCCAGGGGTTGTACCCATTGTACTTGTTGACTTCTTCTGGTTTTTCTTCTTTGGGGTCCCTTGCCCCGTCCTAAAAAATACTGGTTCTGCGGCTCATGTGGTTGTGCCTGGTCCCAATACGGGTGTGACTGCTGTTGGTACGTCTGTTGGTGGAAGGGGGGTGGGCCGTAGAAAAAAAATGGTGGCACCCCATAAGGTGGTGGTCCTTGGCTTCAACAAAGCAGACGTAGCCATCGCACCCCAACTACGGAAGGTCATCAGCATCTCCTTCGAAACAGCAACATTACCGGAAAGCTGGAAGCACGCCGAAATCAACGCCCTCCTCAAGAAGCCCAAGGCGGACCCCAAGGACCTCAAGAACTTACGGCCCATCTCTCTGCTACCGTTCCCGGTGAAGGTCATCGAGAAAATCGTCAACATGCAATTGGCCTGCCACCTCGAAGACAACAACATCTTGGACCCGTCCCTGTCCGGATTCAGACGAAACCACAGCACTGAGACAGCCCTTATCGCCGCCACAGACGAATTCAGGCGCCAACTAGACAATGGCGAAACTTCAGCCCTCATCCTCCTCGACCTGTCAGCCGCCTTCGACACGGTCTACCATCGTACTCTAAAGACATGCCTCCAAGAAGCCGGAATCCAAGAGAAGGCCCTTGACTGGACCACGTCCTTCCTCTCCGGCAGAACCCAGAGCGTCCGCCTCGCACCCTTCCGATCCGAAGCCACTGACATCATCTGCGGTGTCCCCAGGGCTCATCCCGACGCTGTTCAACGTCTACATGGCCCCCCTCGCACAAGTGGCCCGCCATCATGACCTCAACATCATCTCCTACGCCGACGACACTCGGCTCATCCTCTCCCACACCAAGGACCCACACACCGCCAAAACAAACCTCCACGAGGGAATGAAGGCCGTCGCCGACTGGATGAGGAGCAACCGTCTGCAACTGAACTCGGACAAGATGAAGGTCCTCATTCTCGGACCCACCCCCTTAGCCTGGGACGACTCCTGGTGGCCGACCACAATGGGAACAGCACCGACACCCACCGACCATTCACGCAACCTAGGATTCATCCTCGACTCTTCCCTCTCCATGTCTAAGCCGGTCAACGCTGTCTCCTCCTCCTGATACAACACCCTCCGCATGCTTCGCAGGATCTACAAGTGGATCCCGACCGAGACAAGAAGAACGGTGACACAGGCCCTCGTCAGCAGCAGACTGGACTACGGCAACGCACTCTATGCAGGAATCCCAGCCAAACACCTACGATGACTACAACGCATCCATAACGCCTTCGCCCGACTGATCGTCAACGTCCCCCGCCGCAGCCACATCACCCCCTACCTGAGAGACCTACACTGGCTCCCCGTTGACAAGAGGATCACCTTCGAGCTCCTCACCCAAGCACACAAAACACTCCACAACGCCGGACCAGCCTATCTGAACAGGAGCCTCAGCTTCTACACCCCCACCCCCCAGCTCCGCTCCGCCAGACTCGCCCTCGCCGCTGTCCCCCACATCCAACGAACAACATCCGGCGGCAGATCCTTAACCTACCTCACCGCCAAGACCTGGAACACCCTCCCTTCCCACCTACGGCAGACCCAAGACCTACTCGCCTTCAGAAGACTCCTCAAGACCTGGGTCTTCGAGCAGTAGCGGCACCCCCTCCCCATAGCGCCTTGAGAACCTCGTGGGTGAGTAGCGCGCTTTACAAGTACTCTGATTGATTGATTTATTGATTGGTAGGGAGGCCATCCGAAGTTTTGTCCCCCTTGGTTCCTGAAGCGTCCTCCGTGGGGTCGTCTGGTCCTTTTCCTGTTGTTGCGGCTGTAACCGGCCTCTGAGTGGTCTGAGTCTGTATCTGATCCATCACTGTCGGTGTTGTATCCCGGGTTCCTTCCCGACGGGATGTAGTCTTCCCTAGTATGCGGGTAGACTTTCTCATGTGAGGAAGTTTTCTGATCCTTTTTGAGTTTTATATACTTTCTGGCACATGCATCAATATTGCATTTTGCGATTCCTTAATTGCGAAAAATAAGGAATCGCAATTAAGGAATTGCAAAATGCAATGCATCAAAAAATCCTAAAAAAAATAGCGAATCCCTAAAATTCCTTAATTGCGATTCTCTAATTGAGAATCGCAATTAAGGAATACCACCCCATTCATTCCTATGGGCCTAGAGGCACATAGGAATGAATGGGAATGACATTCTTAATTTGCGATTCACCATTAGAAATTCGCAAATTAAGAATGCAATTTCAAGGGTGCAGGGTGTCCAAAGGACACCCTGTTGCACCCCTGAAATCTGCCCATAAGTACATTTTGCACACACACATGCCCCAAGGGCATGTGTGTGTGTAAAATGAAACTTTGAAAAATGCACTTTAGTGTATTTTTCAAAGTTTTCGCAAATTTCCATGAAGGTCAACTTCATGGCAATTTGCACCCCTTATTTGCGAATTAGCGAATTTTTAAAGTTTGATGCATTGCATTTAAGGAATCTCAATTTGAGATTCCTTAAATGCAATCGCAATTTAAGAAATCGCAATTTTGCGATTTCTTAAATTGCGAAAATAACAAAAATGATAATGCATCCCAAAAATGGGAATTGCATTCGCAAACGGCCGAATTTTGTGATACGCACCACTTGCGAATGCAATTTCCATTGATGCCTGTGCCCCTTTGTGTCCTTCAGACTTCTTTCAAATTCAGTCATTGATTTGTTTAGTTTTCCAATTGCTTTTTTAGCTCAGTGAAGTTATGAAAGGTTTTTAGGAGAATTTCAAGCGTATGTATTTCTCCCTTAATTTCTTCTGACAGGTGTGCTCCCCGTGTTTCTATGATCAGCACAAGCCAATCCCTGGTGCAGTACCAGGAAATGAGTGACCAATCCTTCTTCTTAAATGTTTTGTCTTGCTGAAATATGAATGGTTCGTTGCGCATGATCAACCCTCGTGGGGCAGGGTTAGATCTAAGATATTCGGTCATCATGATGCCATGGATCATGGTTTTGATTAGGTTCCTTTTCAGCTCTGTACTGACAGCAGCAACAAGTGGAGGTAACCACAAAACAGATCCTTCTTTCCTACACAATCCCCCCCAAACAAAAGGATACGAGACTAACCTAATCCAGTTGAGTCTTCATTTTCTAAGTGGAAAGATCTGGAGAGTCTATCTGCTTTGGCATTTTTCCTCCGAGGACTATGCTCTGCAGAGAATTGCCATCCCCTGTAGGGAAATGAACCAACTCAACATTTTTGAATTTTCACCCTTGCTTTGTTTTAGCCATAAGAGGGGCTTATGGTCTGTCTGAACAATAAAGTGAGTAACAAACAAGTATGGCCTCAACTTCTTCAAGGCCCACACCACAGCGAAAGGCCTCCCTCTCAATAGCTGACCAACACTTCTCCCTAGGAGTCAACCTTCTGCTTATAAAAGCTACTAATTGGTCCTGGCCATCTGCATTAAGTTGTGATAATACTGCACCTACCCCTATCTCAGAAGCATCTGTCTGGACAATGAATGTTTTAGAGTAATCAAGACTTTGCAGGATGGGAGCAGTGCACATGGCCTACTTCAGATCATCAAATTTCTTCTGACAGCTAACTGTCCACTGAACCTTCTTAGGCATTTTCTTGGAGGTAAGATCATTAAGGCAAGTCACTATGAACCCTATCCCCTAACAAACTCCTGAAGTACCCAGGTAGGCCCAGGAAAGCTCGGAACCTGAGTCTGGGTATTTGAAGCAACCCAGTCCATTATGGTCTGGATATTGCTCTCCAATGGTTGAACCTGGCCTTCACCTACAAGGTGGCTGAAGTACGCAGCCTTGCTGTGCACTATCTGGCACTTTGTGACCATGATAGTGATGCCTGCCTTCTGCAAGGCCTTCAGAACATTTCTGAGGTGGACCAGGTGATCCTTCCAGGTGGACCTAAAGGCACCAATATAATCTAGATATGCTGCCCTATAGGCTTCTAAACCTTTGGGAACTGTGTTCACCAACATCTTAAATGTGGCAGGTGCATGTTTCAAGCCAAAAGGCCTTACAATAAATTGATAATGCCGACTAGGGGTTGAAAAGGCTGTATTTGCCTTTGCATCCTCAAATAGCCTGATTTGCCAGCAGTCATGTCAAATGTACTGAGATACTTGTCTGAGGCCAAAGTCTCAATCAGTTCATCTGCCCTGGGAATTGGATGGGCATCAGTCCTAGTGATTGCATTGAGATATCTATCCACAAAACCTCAGCTTTCTCTTACCATATTGGGTGTGAGGTTTTGGAAAAGGATGACTAGCCTAGCCCAAGGGCTATCTGAAGGTTCAATGACACCCAACTCAAGCACCTTTTGGACCTCGGTCCTGATGCAGTCTCTGACATGGTCAAGCTTTCTGTAAATTTTACTCTTGACAGGCAGACAGGCAGACAGGTTCCAGGCAGACAGTCACCTGTGTCCACTTCATGGGTACACCAGGTGGTTTGACTTGGAGTCAGAGAGAACAAGTGTGGGGACTACTTAAGGCCTTGCCTACAATCTGATTGGTGCTGCTAAGTGAAATTGCCTGCTAAAGATACTCCATCAATTGACACATCAACATGGTCCTGAGAGAGGAATACTCTCTTCCTCCTTCCCTTCATCAGTTGCCACGAGCAAGCTCATGTCAGCCCTACCAACAAAAGGCTTTAGGTGGTTCACATGAAGATTCTGTGAGGACTTCTGTGCTTAGATAAATCAAATAGGTGGCCACACTTTCTGTCCTTACTGGTAAATAGTCAGTACAGCCTTTTGGTCATGCCAAGCTTTCTGAAGCTTCTGGCTGGGCTCAAGTCTTTTGCTGGCCTTCCTCATATACTCAGCCATACATGAGTGCAGACCAAGGGCATAGTCCACAATATCCTGTTTAGGAGGTTTGACCCCCCCGGACTCCGACCACAGTTCAGCGACTTCATCGCTGACTTCCTCAGCACACATGCCCTCACCTCCACAGACTACATCCTTCTCGGGGGCCTGAACTTCCACTTCGAGAACAACAATGACCGTAACTCCACCACCCTTATCACCAACCTCGCCAACCTCGGACTCAGACAACTCGTCACAACAGCCACACACTCCACCGGCCACACGCTTGACCCCCATCTTCTCCACAATCCCCCACGTCTCCTTCAACCACACCACCGAACTCCAGTGGACCAACCATTGCTGCATTCACTTCATCTTCAAGAAGCGTGGGTGCGTGGTGCACCACTGAACCCAATAGATACATCGCCGCTGCTGGAGCAAAGTCACCAAAGACCAGCTAACCACCACCCTGGCCCAGAGACCACCCGCCGACCCCACAGACCCCGACACCGCCGCCCGCAACCTCAGACAGTGGATCGATGACTGCGCCAACACCCTCGCCCCGCTCAGGAAACCCTCCAACAGGCACACCAGCAAGAAAGCCAGCTGGTTCACTGAAGACCTCCAGGCCTCCAAGCAAACCTGCCGAAAACTGGAGAAGAACTGGCTCCGTGAACGAACACCGGACAGCTGCGTAGCCCACAAGAATGCCACCCGCAAACACCATCACCTCATCAGATCCACCAAAAGGGCCTCCTTCAAAGACCGCCTAGACAACAACGCCTCACAACAGCAAAGAGCTCTTCAACATCGTGAAGGAACTCTCCAACCCCAGCTCCAACACCAATGACGTCCCACCTTCGCAAGACCTGTGCGACTCGCTGGCAACCTTCTTCCACCGCAAGATC
Source organism: Lissotriton helveticus (assembly GCF_964261635.1). Lineage (NCBI taxonomy): Eukaryota > Metazoa > Chordata > Amphibia > Caudata > Salamandridae > Lissotriton > Lissotriton helveticus. The sequence goes on along the minus strand of NC_136071.1, from coordinate 509,362,192 downwards.
ACAGACATCCATGACAGCTTCAACGCCACGACCGCCCCGACAACCACCGAGTCCTCTGCCCCCACTACCACCATCCGCACCAACCGCCTGTCTCTGGACCAACATCACCGATGACAACACCATCAAGGTGAACAGCATCCACCCTGGATCTCTGTCAGACCCATGCCCACACCACATCTTCAACAAAGCCAGCACAGCCATCGCACCCCACCTCCGGAATGTCATCAACATCTCCTTCGAGACAGCAACCTTCCTGGAGGGCTGGAAGCACGCCGAGATCAACGCCTTACTCAAGAAACCCAAGGCGGACCCCAAAGACCTCAAGAACTTCCGGCCCATCTCTCTGTTCCCGTTCCCGGCAAAGGTCATCGAGAAGAGCATCCACAAACAACTGACCCGTTACCTTGAGGAGAACAGCATCCCGGACCCTTCCCAGTCCGGGTTCTGCTGCAACCACAGCACCAAAACGGCCCTCATCGCCACCACCGATGACTTCAGGACCCTGCTAGACAATAGAGAAACAATGGCCCTCATCCTTCAGGACCTGCCAGCCGCCTTCGACATGGTCTGCCACCGCACAATACGAACATGCCTCCATGACGCTGGGATCCAAGAGAAGGCCCTGGACTGGACCACCTCCTTCCTCTCCGGCAGAACACAGAACATCCACCTTATTCCCTTCCCTTCCGAAGCCACCGAGATCATCTGCGGCATACCCCAGGGCTCATCCCTCAGCCCAACGCTGTTCAACAGCTCCATGGCACCTCTCACCCACGTCGCCCGACTGCATGACCTCAACATCATCTCCTATGTAGATGACACACAGCTGATCCTCTCCCTCACCAAAGACCCCCACACCGCCAAAACCAACCTCCACGAAGGAATGAAGGCTGTCGCCGAATCGATGAGGAACAGCCGACTGAAGCTGAACTCTTACAAGACGGAGGTCCTCATCCTCGGATCCACCCCTTCTGCCTGGGAAGACTCCTTGTGGCCGACCGCACTAGGAACAGCTCCAACATCCATCGACCACATATGCAACCTAGGGGTCATCCTCGACTCCACCCTTTTCATGACTAAGCAGGTCAACGCCGTCTCTTCCTCTTCAACACCCTCCGCATGCTCCACAGGATCTACAAGTGGAACCCCACCGAAACGAGAAGAACTGTCACCCAGACCCTCGTCAGCAGCAGATTGGACTACAGAAACGCCCTATATGCAGGAGCCTCGGCCAAACTCCTAAGATGGCTGCAACACATCCAGAACGCCTCTGCACGCCTGATCCTCGACATCCCTCACCGCAGCCATATCACGCCCCACCTGAGAGACCTGCACTGGCTCCCCGTCAACAAGAGGATAACCTTCAAGCTTCTCACCCACACACACAAGGCACTCCACAACACCGGACCAACGTACCTCAACAGACGACTCAGCTTCTACACCCCCACCCACCACCTCGGCTCCACCGCCCTCACCACAGTCCCCCACATCCGAAGAGCAACCTCCGGCGGCAGATCATTCTCCCACATCACCGCCAAGACCTGAAACACCCTCCCCACCCACCTATGGCAGACCTGCTGACCTTCAGAAGACTCCTCAAGACCTGGCTTTTCAAGCAGTAGCAGCATTCCCCACTCCCCAGTGCCTTGTAACCCTCACAGGTAAGTAGTTCACTTTACAAATGAAATTATTGATTGAATAATTTGAGAGGCTGCTCCCATCCCTCCTTAACAAGACACAATGGGCCCCTAACTGGATGTCCAAACAGAAGCTCAAATTGGCTGTAGCCCACCCCTTCTGAGAAACCTCTCCTTGGGCAAAGAGAAGGCAGGGTAGTAAGACATCCCGTTTTCACCTGAGCTTTCTGGGAGTCCCATGATCATACCCTTTAGGATCTTGTTGAACGTTTCACCAAGCTCATTGCACTGTGGATGGTAACAAGGTGTGGTAAACTTGTAGATTACACCACACTCTTTCCACATTGCAGTGATGTAGCTAGACATGAAGTTAGTACCTCTGTCTGACACTGCCTCCTTAAGAAACCCCACACTGGAAAAGACTCCCTGAAGGGCCCTAGCCACTACAGTAGCTTTGGTGGTCCTAAGGGGAATAGCCTCTGGATAATACTGACATGGTCCACCACCACTAGGATATAACTGTGTCCAGATGTTGTTGGAGGGTTTAAAGGACCAACAATGTTTATCTCTACTCTCTCAAAGGGAACCTTAACCACTGGAAGTGGAATTAAGGGGACTTTGCTGTGCTACCTGACTTACCACTGTTTTGGCAAGTGACACAGGAGTGACAAAACTCCTTGGTGTCTTCAGACATGTGGGGCCAGTGAAAATGAGGGATAAGCTTATGCCATGTCTTACTTTGCCCAAGAAGTCCTGAAAAGGGAATGTCATGTGCTAGGGATAGAAGAAAACCCCTGTACTTCTGAGATATAAACAACCTCCTGGTGGCACCAGGCTTGGGGGTCTCTAATCTCAGAATACAGAAGTTCATCTTTCCTAGATCCTATGGGACACAGTGACATTGCCTGTCTCCTCAGCTGCAGCTTGCCATTTGAGCTTTTCAAGAGAGGGGCAGGATTTCTGCTCCAGACATAAGTCTGCCCTGGAAGGGCCCACTGCCTCCAAGAACTCTGCTGTGTCAGGCCCCAGTTCCTCTAGGACAGTTTCTTCACAGGTGCTAATATCATCCCCCTCAGGAGATTGATCCTCACTAGGAGTCTGGGAGGAGGATAATTCCTCACCCTTCCTGCTCCTTCTCTTAGGAGCGCACTGGTCCATTTTTCCAGGATCTAGAGCTCCCTCAGTACCTAACTATTTGGCCTGAACCCTAGTCACAGCAAATGCACTTGCAGATATTCACATAATCTCTGCATGTGTCCTGAAATCCAATTCAGATCAGGCTGAAGTTTCCAAATCCTTGCCCAATAGACAGTCCACAGGGAGGTCTGTGGAAACCACAACTCTTCTAGGGTCAGTTACCCCTCCCCAGCTGAGATTAACAACTGCCAAGGAATGATCAGTCCTGGCATTGTTTGCATTGGTCACTTGGTAAAGTTGACCAAGTATGATTTGGTCAGGAGACACAAGTTTCTCTGTCACTATTGTGACACTAGCTCCTGTGTCCCTGTATGCCACGGCTTCCTGACCATTAGTCAGTGGCTGTTTTCTGTACTTGCCCAAGTTAGTGGGACTTACAAATAAAGTGGCAAGGTCCATGCCACTGTTACAGACCATGACAGCCTGAGTTGGAGTTTTGACTAGGCCAGAATCCACTTCAGTACCCGGGGTCAACCCTACTAATGCCTTGGGGGCTATACTACTACTCATACGGGTGGTAGGAATACTAGTTGTCTTAGGGGCAGTAGTAGTAGCTTCTTTGGTGTTAGCTTTAGAGCAATTGTAATCACTTACTTTTTCCTTAGACAGATAACACCAAGATTTCTTGCCGGAGGAAGATGTGTTTTGGCACCCACCCCAAGGGAAAGATTTTTGGGGACCTTTTAAAGACTCCTTTTTGTCTTTACCCTTGTCTCAACCCTTCTCTTGGGTCTTAGAAGAATCTTGCTTTTTATGGTCACTTCCACCACCATTGTTTTTCTGCTTTACCCTGGTGAGGACCCATTTGTCTGCCTTCTTTCCCAATTCTTGGGGAAAGGTCAGATCAGTGTCCATCAAGTACTGGTGCAGCTGCTGAGTTGGACACGTATTAAGGATGTGCTCCCTTATCAATAAATTGTTCAATCACTCATAGTTATGCACATTACTCCTATGAAGCCAGCCTTCCAGAGCCTCAATAGCACTGTCTACAAAGTCAACCCAGTCTTGGATGCGTGTCTTCTGTGTGTCCCCAAATTTGACCCTGCACTGTTCAGTAGTCAAACCAACCCCATCTATGAGGGCACTCTTCAAGACTGAGTAGTGTCAGCATCTTCCTCTTTGACAGTGAGGAGTATGTCTCTGCTTTTGCTAGCAAAGGAGGCCCACAGGATAGCTGCCCATTGCCCTTGAGGGACCCTCTGTACTTTACAGGCCATCTCCAAGGCAGTGATCCATTTATGGATATCACCCCCCTCCTGGTAAGGAGGGACTATCCTGCTCAGGTTCCCAGATTGCTCCCTGCCCCTAGGAAAAGTAGTTCTGCCACCATGGGACTGCTTCCTTGCCCCCTGTACCTCCAAGGTCCAGCTGTGCTTGCTTGACTCTAAGCTTGGATTTTTCAAGCTTAAGCAGATGGTATTCCCGCTCTAAGGTGTTGCCCCTCATACTAGAGATGGAGCTTATTAGAGGCATTGGAATTAGCAGAGGAGGACCTAGACCTTCCTTGCATTCTCTGTACCCCTCCAGGAGGAATAAAGGGGGACCTACCTCTAGGGACACCCTCTGTACAATCTGTACTATTCCCTGGGGGATCATAATTCACCAGGGTGGAGTCATCGGCTCCCCCAGATCATGTTCAGAATTTGTGACCACCCTCACCCATCTCCTGGAGCAACCCCACCCACACTGTCCTGCCCTTCTGGCCTGCCAGTTTTGTGGAAGTCATTCTGCAGAAGCAGCTCTAAAAGTTGTTGAGTGTTAGGGTTACTACCTGTCTTTAGCTGCTTAGCTACAGCCAGAGTCCTACATTTCTGGAACTTAAGACCACTGTATCTAGAAGGTTGGGACCAACTTGATTCCCCAACTAAAGACATGGTAAACTAGGTGTAGTGTGGTGTTGCACCTACCAACCCTAGTGGAAACTAAACTTAAAAAGGATTGAAGAAAGAGTTGTGCTAGACCCTCAGCCAGCAATCCAAGTTCAGTAGGTATTACTACTCTACAAAAAGTATTTATATGTGCCTAATGCTAGAGCGAGAACCCCAACAAGCCTTGGCAGCAGCAACAGCCATGGAGAATGATGAAGGACCAACGTTGGAACCAGCAAGGTCCAAGGGAGTTACAAAGTGCAGGAGAGTCAGAGAAGTCCCCAAACAAGCAGGCAATCTCTCTGAAGTGGGGAAGGCCCTCAAGAGGACCCAGAGGCCAAATGCACAGTAGTTGCAAGAGGACCTCAAGCAGCTCACAAAAGATGAAGACCCTCGGTGCAGAGGATATGGTGAGGACAAAGATCTTGGCAGGGAGAGATGCTGGCGGCTGGAGATTCTTGTAGCCCGAAGATCTCTGGAGTGCAGAGCCAGCAAGCCTTGGCAATGGCAAGTTGACACAGTACACAGGGGATTGGACCCAGCTGTTCTAACGATGGATAATTGCCTCAAAGTTGCAGAGAGGACAGGTTAGGCCTTGAGGAAGTTGCAGAACCTGTGTCACTGAGCCTTTTGAAGCTTGTGGGACGTCAGGAGCAGCTGAAAGGTCAGCTTTGTCGCAGTGCCTGAAGATGCAGGGCAGTAACTCCTTTACTCCAAGGCAGATTTCTTTGGGTGTCCTTGAGGCCCACAGGTCTGTTGAAGCTCCTGGAAGTAGCAAAGACACACAGCGAGCCCAGGAGCAGCAGGAGTCTTCCTTGATCCAGTCTTGGTTCAGGGTGAAGTCAAGCAAAGTCCAGACGGTTGAAGAGTGACGAGGTTTAAGGCTTTAGTCTTGTCCCACAATGAATCTGAGGACCTACCCACAGGCAAGCCCTTTTATACCCTAAGAGTGGTGTAAGGACGACTCTGGCATCCCTGCCAGAGGAGGGGCTAGACAGAGAAGAGGATGCAGTTTTGCACCAGAGCAGGAGCCAAGGGCTCCCAGAACTAGTTCTAACTAGAGTATGCAAGGAGGGCTCCAAGTGTGCCCTTTGTAGCAGTCTGGTGCCACTAGCAATTGCCCCCACCCCAGCCCAATACACTAAGTTCTGTCTGGGAAGGTAGTCACACCTCCCTACAACATGAAACCTATTGTTCTACCTTCCCCTGCTCACGCTTGGCTCAGCAGAAGGAGGGCAGAATCATGTCTGTGGTTGGCAGCAGTACTACCTTGCTGTCAGACCCAGAAATTCTGTAACAGTGAGTACAGGGGGGCACCCCAAGGGAGCCCCCCAGTATATGGGGTAAAACTTCCAACACTGGAATCAGTGACGGGGTATGATTCCAGCATATTTGATACCAAACAAAACCGGGTTCGATGCAGCCACTATGTAGTTAGACATCTCTTAATGACTGATGTCCACTATATGTATTAAAATGGCTGACCGCACTTACAAACCCTGGAGAATCGACTTCGGGGTTTGTAGGGGTGACCTGCTCATGCAGGGACACCCTCATATTTATTCCCAAGCACCCTGCCTTTAGGATCGAAAGGCCTGCCTTAGGGGTGACTTATAGGTTTTAAGTGTAGTGACCTCAGATATAAGGAAACTTACATCTATTGTAAGTGGTGCTAGCACCTGCTTGCACAGGCTGCAATGGCAGCCTGTAGTCACAGTTTGAGTGGTCTGTCATGGGTGGCATGATAAATGCAGCAGCCCATGGGAGACCACTGATGTACCTATGCCCTGGGTACCTTAGTACCATATAGCCAATTGTGGAGGTACCAAAGTACTTCCCATTGCAAATTTATTTATGGAGGAAGCACAGTGGCTGGGGTCCTGATTAGCAGGATCCCATCCAGACTATTCACGAAAACATACTGACACCAGCAAAAAGTGGGGGTCACATTAAATGCAGATCCTACTTTCCTACAGGGCACCTCAAGCCTAATGGGTTTTTACTGGAGCTGTGGTGAGTGGCTGTATACACGACTTCCTTCAGGATGGCAAGGACTCTGTTCTTTGGTCACTGTGCACACTCCTTCTTTGGTGATTCCAGGAGTCGATATCTCAGACCTGCATGATCCATACCATAAGCCGTCCAACAACCTTGCCGTGCCATTATTGGAGGAAGAGAGCTGCAGAATATTACAGTACTACAGCCTGGGAAGATGTCCCACAAGAGCACAGGTTGTTCAAGAATGAACAAATCATCTTTGGAAGCATCCTTCCCGTCATCAAAGCAACTGTGTGTTGGCCACTGGAAGTTAATGAAGGCGATAAACGCCACTGAGGATGGCTTCAACATTATCAAGGAGGAGTTACAAGCAATGAGAGTCATGATTATGCAGCCTAGATGTGTGTTGGACCTAATGACGGCTATGCTAGGAGGAGTTTGTGCCTATATTTAAGCTGCCTGTTGCACATATATATACCAGCCAATGACGCTAGCAACGGGATACTCAATGAAGCCATACAAGCTCTGCATATGCTGAGAAGGAAGATGGTGGATGAGGATGGTGCACCCAATGAATGGCTTGCAGGGTGGTTCACCTGGATACCATCCTGTATATCAGGACTATTTAAGGCCTTTTTGCCTCTTTTTATGATTCTGCTCTTGTTGTTTGGTTTCCTCCAGATAGTGATAGGATGTTGTGAAAGGATTATCAGAAGTTAGGAGGGATGTTCACATTAGGTTGGTCAATAAAATGCAGGACATTGAGGAGAATGTATACACCTTAGTAACTCCAAGCAAAAGAGAAGATGAGAAAATAGTTGACAAATCAACTAAAGGGGGGAATGTTAATATAAATAAATAAAATGAAGAAGATCTACTCATGCCAATGCAAGCATTGGCAGAAAGTCATGTGCAGATGTACATATTAAAGGAGAACTAAAGGCCAAAGCTAGTGTAATAGAAAGCACAAATAGAGTTAGGACCTGGGGGAGGGGAAGTAGACATGAGCTTCAGTAGAATAGAGAAATATAATTAGATATAGCAGAAATGGAAAGCTAAAGGCCCACATTGTGAGACCACGTCTCTAAGAAAGAATGTAGATATAATAGCACAGAGATGCAAGATAGGTGGGAGATTTGACCTGGTAGAGCAGTAGAGATGTAGGGAGTAGAGGATTGCTAGGCTTCAAAGAAACAAGCCATGGACAACCGATAGTACAAGCGGAGGTGTAGAAGCTTCACCAAATCACATGTGCACATGTATCGCATTTCTAAAACATTTGATGAGCTTTTTTGCAGACAGTATTACATTTGATATAATGTTGTGCTTAAGTAAATGTCCAATTGATTATGCAAATGCATGATGTATTTATGCTCAAAAGTGTATAAAAGAAGCTTGTCGCCAATTGTAAGTTGAAGCTCAGATGCCAGTTTCATGGAGTTGACTGACCATCCAAACGCCTTATATTAAACTTTGTACTATATTGCTACAGAAGTTGTGTCGTCTTTTTATTCATCTAGCAACACTGGGAAACATCCTTTACAACGCAACTTTTACCACGCAGTGCCTTTACGACGCAACTTTTACAATGCAAGCCATTACAACGCATTGCGCTGGGGGCGCTCTAGGATAGGGAATAGGTTTAATTTACTGTCCAACACCATCCCTACTATCCACAGCGACTGGAGTTGGAATAGTAAATTAAACTATTCACTATCCAGCGCCCCAAAGCACTATGCGTTGTAATGGTATGCGTTGTAAAAACCGCGTTGTAAAAGCATGCGATGTAAAAGCATGCGTTGTAATGTCATACATCCAGCAACACTACCAAGCGAAGCTTTAGTGATATAAAAAAATCGCCCCTCATGTCTTTTAAAGGTAGGTGGGTTGTGAAAGTTTGATAACCTAAAAAGTGGGTTTTGGTTCTCAAAAGTTTGGGAAGCACAGGTCTGGAGTTTTCTGGTCAGTGGTGTGTTGGTTTCTATATAGAGTATGTTGCAATATTCCTACTTGCTGGTGAAGAGGGCCTATGTGATGGCTCTGCGAGTGTTGAAGGGAAGGCACTTTAAAATCTTCTTGAGCATCTTGAGTATGTGGAAACATGAGGTGGAGAATGCGTTCACTTGGCTTATCACATCAAGATGGTTTTTGACTATTATGCAGAGGTTCTAAATAGGTATGGTAGGGTTGGGTTTTTGTCCGAGATTAGCAGGCCACCAGGTGGAGTCCCGTAGCAAGGCATCTTTATCGGAGATGACTACTTCCGTCTTGTCTGTGTTGAATTTGAAATAATTGCTTTTCATTCTTTTGCTGACTTTGGATTGCAGGCAGGAAAGTTGGTTCTAGTGTTCAATGTTTCGTCAGAGACGAAGAGGTGAGGGCGCTTTCAATTCTAAGGTTGGGCCTAAAGCCAGATTGGGTGGTGTCGAGTAGGTTGACGTTGTGGAGGTGGGTGGCTATATGGCTGCTAATGATCTTCACCATGACATTTTCCGGGGAGAGTAACAGGGAGTTTGACTCCTATTTGGCTGGTGTTTTAGTGGTTGCTGAGGGTTTCATTAAAAGAAGGGGAAATGTATTGTGTTTCCAGGAATCCAGGAACGCGACTGTGTTAATTGAGCCATCCAGGATTGGAGTGAGGGCTGCGCTGATGGGGTCCAGTCCTTTAATAAAGTTGTGATGAGTGCAGGGGTCCGATGCTGTTCCGAATTGCATGGTGCACATTGTTGCTGCAGTTTCTTGAATGGTGATGGTGGGCCAGATGGTCAGGATGGTCCTCTGGGCATTGGAAGTGATGGATAGTACAGCTATGAGGGTGGAGGGATCCAGTCTAGACTAGGTGCTAGAGATCTTGCTTCTAAAGGAGAGGGACAGCTCTGACAGGTTTTGTGAGAAAGTGACACTATCAGAGCTCGCTACCAAAGAGGTGAAACTTTTATGAAGGCAAATATTTCTTTGGCATTGTTGGTGATGCTGTTGAGGCTCTCAGTGAGGGTGGAGCTTTTGGTGGCTCTGATTTGTTGGTGGTATTATTGAAGGCTTATCTGTAGTCAAGGTAGTAGCCGGAACATTAATATACCTCCCACTTTGAACCAAAGATTTTATAGTACTATGCAAATAAAGCAAGTCATCACAACCCTCGCCCAGAAGAGCTCTCTTGTCGCTTCCATCCAAGAATCTAGCCATTCATCCTTCCAGTCACCTGCTGATATCCACAATTTCACCTTTATATTCTGCCATTCATTCTATTGTTCATATGTCATTTAGCCTTTCACCATTCTGTTTGTCTGCCCGTTCATATCCAAACTTACCGATCATACCTATTCATCCATCTTTCTATCTATCCACCTGTCGACTATTCCAGTACATTCATCCTTGCACTCACCCATCCATCCTGCCTTGCACTCATCCATCCATCCACTCTTTCAATCAGCCATCCCATCATTCATCCTGTCACTCATCCTTCCACCCAACCAATCACCCATCCTTTCATTTACCCTTTCACTCATCCATGCATCCACTCACTCATACATCTATGCTTACACTCATCCTTCCATCCACCCTCCCTTTCACTTAGCCATCAGGGATGGACTGGGAACCGAAACCGGCCCTGGCAAAGTTCTCGGCCGGCCCCGGGGGGAGGGGTTGGGGGATGCGACCGCGCTCTTTGCCAGGTCCGGTTTTCGGCCCCCACCCATGCGGCCGACCGGGGGATTGCCCGGTGCCCACAACGGCCAGTCCGGGCCTGTTAGCCATTCATATTTCACTCATACATCCTTTAACTCTTTCATCCATCCATCCATCCATCCACCATCTCATCCTTCCACCCACCTTCCTTATCATTAATCCATCTGCCCTTTCCTTCATCCATCCATCCCTTTGCTCATCCATCCACCCATTCATTCTATAATTCTATCCACCCTTTCACTCCATCTATCTGTCCATCCTTCCTTTCACTCATTCCATCCAACAATCTAACAACGCTCACTCAGCCATTCACCCTTTCACTCAGCCACAGTCATCCATACATGCATCCACCCTCCTGTTCCCTCATCCATCCCTTCTTTCACTCGTCCATCCACTCTTTCACTGAAAAAATCTATTACAATGCAGGCATTATAATGTAGTGCCTTTACAACACAGACAGTACCACGAATTCGACGTCACCACGAGTTCCATTACAATGCAAGTCATTACAATGACTTGGTTCAGGGAATGCTGTGTTGGACTGGTGTTAAATTTTAAGTCCAACCCTTCCCTACTGATTCACCCAGTAGAGTTGGAATAGTCATTTAAACTATTCCAAAGTCCAGCGCCTCCCTAAATCAAGTTGTTGTAATGACTTGCTTTGTAATGGAACTCATGGTAACAACACAGTCGTGGTATTGACTGCGTTGTTAAGCCACTCATTGTTTTGGCATGCGTGGTAACAGATGCTATTGCCCTTTCACTAATGCATCCATTCTTTCACTCATTCATCCATCCATCTACCCATCAACCATCCTTTCACTCACCCATCAGTCCATCCACCCTTTACCTTACCCATCCATCCTTTCCCTCCCCTTTGTCTGCCAAGCTGCAGACAGAAGAAGCCCATCAAAAACTCCATTCCGCTGCATCTTCTAAAGTAGGGGGTTCTTGACATCCCAGCATCCCTCCTTTCACTCATCCATCCATCCATCCATCTACCCTTTCATTCCGTCCATCTTCCCACCCTTTCACTCGGCCCATCGATCCACCCTTTCACTAATCCATCCATGCATTTTCATCATCCATCCACCCTTTCACTCATTCATCCATTCTCCCTTTCATCCACCCTCCCTTTCATTCATTCATTCATTCATTATTTCACTTATCCATCCATCCACACACTCTTTCACTCATCCATTTATGTTATTCACCCATCCATACATCCATCCTTTAAGTCTTTTATTCATCCATCCTTCCACCCTTTACTCACCCATTCACCCTTTTAATTACACACCTATGCATCAGTCCTTCTACTCACTCAACCAACCAACCACCTACTCTTTCACATTAAATAGAACCTTTTCTTCAGCCGAACTGCAGACAGAAGAGGCCCATCACGAACTCCATCCCTGCTTTATCTGCTAAAGCAGGGGGTGGGGGAGTTCACTGCTCCCCTGTCTGTAGTTGGTCTTTTCGGTGTCCTAGCTTTGTCTCTATATGTTTTTTAGCTGCTTAGAGTGTCACTTATTTTGGGTTTTCTGTGTACGAGCTTGCTTGTGGTCTGGTTCTTGTGGCCTTGGTAGTCTTGCACCAGGGACACAAGAAGACAGTGTGCAAGTGGACACAGTGGACACAGTGAGATCAGCAACTGGCAGCCCAACAAGCTGCAACGTAGTAGAGAAAGGCACGCAGTGTGCACAATGAGAGGCTAACTCGACAAACCTTCATTCTAGATCTAGTCTTCATGTTCCTTCAATCCTTGCTAGACTCCGAAGAGACCGGGCGCACAGTCCAAGTATTAATCGGGACAGTTAAAGATGTACTGAGAGCTGCCTAGCTGGAGAATTCATACAAATTGCCCGTGAGAGACCTCACACCATCCTCTAGTGATGCTGATGAGGCCGAACTCCGAGCGCTTCATCCCAGATCTGGAAGAGAGACTGACCATCCATGTCCCATGGTCCCCAGAAGATTTGGTTAACGTTAAGAAACTGTTTTCTTCTATACATGAAAACCCTTTAAGATTATGAGAAGGGTTACAGATGGTGTTTCAAAGTAGGGGTGCATCATTTGCTTTTGTGTAATTAAGGGAAATTACAGCAAAATTACATGAAATTACCTGTAATTATCTGAAATGCGAATCCATCGTTTTACACTATATTATAGCGTGAAATGTGGCCTTGTCTCAATTTTTTGGACACGGATTTATTTAAACAGGAGCACCAGGAACAACAGCCACTCAAGTTCTGTTGCTCCCCTGTGTTTATTGTACATTTGTACGGCAAATTAAGTATTTGCAGGGAGTTTTTACTGCACATGGCACGTAATTACGTGGAGGCATAATGGCATAATTTATAGATTTTCACATAACAATTGTAATGCAAAATTCCAGAAATTACACAATTTACCCCACATTAATTTACATTTTGCCCGACCTATTTGAAAGTTACAAATCTAGTTGGGCAGAAGATAATCAGTTGCTGAGATTGGTGGTGCTGAGTGAGTTGAGAAATCCATTGGTGTAAAAAGGCGATTGGCCACATCACACACCTGCAGATAATGTTGCTTTGGCTGCTTCCAAAGATGGATTGTTGAATGTGGTGATTGAAGTATGTCCAATCAAGACAAATTGTATTTAGACTTGAAATAGCAAAGTTAATAAAGGAGAGTCCCCTGCTAATTACCAAGACAGACTAAAGGATGTTTCAGAAAGATATTCAAGCAATGCTCTTATTATGGAATCTGCTCAGATGCTGTAGGCGCTGTGTTTATGTCAGGATTATTACAAACAAAATGCTTGGCTGTGTTGATCACCACAGCCAATCACTGCACGGCGGTGCAAGAAAGGCAGAAAGAGCCGAATGAATCCAAATTGATGACTTTGCAGATGAAAATGTTTCAATATAATGTTAGCGGGAGAGACGGAGGAAAGATTACCCTAATAGGAAATTGACATGGATTGGGAGAAGGCTAAGGAAGGCCGGAGAGGATGCAGCCACCTGAAGTGGTCCATGCTTTAAGTGTGGTCCAGTGGGACATTGGAAACCAGAATGCCTGAGTTTAATATTTCATGTCTTGACAAAACTTGAGCTCCATGAATTTACACTGACTGGGACATCCAAAAAGGTAACAACTGCCCAGTGAATTCCGTAATCCAAGTTGATCAAAATGGTGAAACGTGTGATTAATAATGACCCCACCTAGTGACTTGTTGATACTGGTGTTAGCTGGTTAGCTCTGAAAACCTCTGAATTCTTTTCTTTGGCTCTCTCGGGCTTGTCAACTAATGCAGTGGACATTTACATTATGAAGGCTCCCAATGACATTACTGACTCTGTTTCAATGGCTGTATGGCGGATAGCTGATCAACATGAATTGTTGTTGAGCCCATCCTCGCTTGCAAACCTTTTATTGTGAATCCCATGATGAAACTACTTTGTATTCTTCATTATCCTGTACATCAAGATGCTGAGGCTGGAATTCAACCTGTCATCCCATCACTAATTAAATAAGGAGCAAAATGGCTTTACAGCAGATAGTTCCAATTCCGTCGCCAAATTCACTCTACTCTACAACTAGTAGCTGGAATTGTTGCAATCCAACAAGAGAAAGGGGAATTGGACGAGAAGAGAGGGAGAACTCCCATTGCAGTAAGAGTTCAGACTTGTTGGCCTTGTTTTGTTTGTGCAGTTATCTCTAGTCACTGGCGTTACTTTGTCGGTACATTGGCTTGGGGCCTTATCAGTACTGCTAGGAAACAAGGATTGATTTTAGGCTGTGTCTGAAAAATATAGACCCTTCTCTTTTTTCCTAGTTCCTACTACCACCATACCCTTCTATTCACCACAGCTTACCTTTACATTCCCTTCTCCCCACTGATGAATGGGTGTTGTTTGATTTTCAGGGATAGATAGTACTCCTAGGAGATAGTGCACAAGTCATTGCTGGTTGCGGTTTGAATAGTAAACCACACCCAACAATGCCACGGGAGCACAGTCAAATAGGATTTGCCATTTAGCCCTTGAAAGAGGACGCACCTATGTAGACTGCCTGCACCAACCTGTCACACAAATTGGGTCTTGGCCCCCCATTCTAGTGGGACAAACTCCTGACAGTACACACCTCTCAGACCCCCCCTCCAATGGTTTCGGCTTGGATGGATTTTTTAAGTGGAATTTATGTAACAACTGGGCTTCATGGATATGGTCAGCTGGCTCCGTGACCTTTTTGCTGGAACATAACCATTTCCAATCTATGAATTATTACAAGCTTGCCCTCAATCTCTTGGAGTCCAAAATAAATTGGTCATAGTCTAGATAGGCTTCCACCTGAATTGGTGGAGGACGTGAAGAGAGATGAGTTCCCTGTACACCTGGTTATGAAGAACTGTAATCTTCATTCTCAGGGAATACTTACTAATAAAAAGAGAACTTGGCACAGAAGCTGAAAATATGAAAAGACATCTTTATTAAATTTAATAAGTGAGGCCACGTCACACAGAAGCCGTAGCAACTGAATGAGGTAGTCTGAGGAATACAGAGGACAGAGGCCTTTTATATGTTTTAGGGTTACATGACTCAGCACAAAAGTAAGGGGCAGTCCTAGCTTTTGCAAGCATGCAAAAAACCCAACATTCCTTCTTACACAAGCTGAACAAACCCATAATAAAAGACCACAACCCATATCGTAAACAGGTCATAAAAATAAGGAACAGAAACAGTTGAGAAGCAAGATAGAAGGGTGTGTGCATGTATCATAAACTCAGCAATGTCCTGCTCTTTGATCTCTATCTTGATTAGCTAAAGGGCAAAAACTGGTTTGGCAAGGTCAGCTTCAGGCAACAGGGTCAGTTCACTCAGGTCATCCAAGAGTCAGCTAAAGTCATCGGCCTATGTGAGGGCAACCACAAAATGGCTGCCATGCACAAAATGGAACCCAAAGGTTCAGAACGAAATCTTCAAATACACAGTGAATCCATCGGTGTAACATGACGAAAACACTCATACTTGCTGAGCTCACTGTTTACGGTTCGCTATTACCAAAACCGTAACAGAACCACAACCTTTATGACCCAGGTTCAGAATTCACGGAACCTCAGACCCTCCTTTTGCCCTTACATAGGCAATAACCTAAACTCACGTCAATCTGAATCCAGGTCTATATTCATCAGATCATCAAGATGTTGCTGTAGCATCATCCTAGTACTTAGTAACTCTCTCTGGACAGGTCTCCTTACACACGTAGTAGCACAAAGGCCGCATATGGCAGTACAAAATAGGGAATACCTCTATCTGTAGTATGTGGCATAAGACCACACACCCAACAATTAGTGATGTTCACTACTAACTGGTGTTGATGCAGAAGCTGTACAAAGGAATTATTAATAAACTCTGACCTCCTAACCAGTTCATGTTCAGGTAAAGTATGGAAAGAATGCAAAGAAGTAGCAGTAGGAAGAGACATAGGTTGGGAGGTGGGTACAGATGTCAATTGGGTAGCAAAAACAATCCCACCCATAAAAGACAATGTCATGTTTAAAAACACTAGAAAACACGTTGTTAAGAATATATAGACAACAGGAGAAAGTAATGACCACTATTACAAACAAAAGCATCATTTTTTCACAACTCTAAGCACAAAGTAAATCCCAAAACTATCTAGCAACACTTTTTTATGGTTCCTATACATCTCAGCAACTCACTACATGTTCAGGTGAAACAGTGGCGATCCTCACCAATGCTCTCAGATGAAAAGGGATACTCTTCCACAGAGAATGTCCTTTGTTCCGCTTTTACCAAACAGAATACCACCCTAAAACAATGCCAGCAAAAGAGCAAAAATTAGTCTCCTAACACCCATTTTATGCAATTGCACGGGAAATACCAAGAGTCCATCCAAGCCTCTCCGGCAGGCTTCTATTGTTCATCAAAATCCTCTTCTGTTGTTTTCTTCCGCATGGGCCTCTTCGTTCAGGCCTTTCATGAAAATGGTCCTTCTCAATATCCACTGGAGTGCCCTCCTGGCAAACACTCGCAGCTTATTTGAAAGTCTCAACGTCTCAAGGCAGTGCACCAATATCTCTTCTCTGCGGCAGGCACTACAGATAGTGTGCTCTCCATTGATGAAGCAAAACCAAAGGTGGTGATGGACGGAGCGTTGACAATACAAGCACTCACCCCCAGTCAACTGATCTGGGTTTAATCCATCACCATTCTCTAGCCCACTCCGCCACCCCAGTTCAGATATGGCCATATGCAAATCAGTCTGACCCTGTGCCTCATGGGAACAGTCCAGCCCGAACTGCCAAGCCATGCCTTCCCTGGACCGGAAACAAGCTTCCGAGGACCGGTTTCTGGCATTACAGCCGTCTTCAGCCCGGCTTGCTTGAATCCAGTGGCAAAGTGAGCAAGGGACTCACGTCTGAGCATACCCTGCCAACTATGGCGAACAAAGCAAAACCAAAGGTGGTGATGGACGGAGCGTTGACAATAAAAGCACTCACCCCCAGTCAACTGATCTGGGTTTAATCCATCACCGTTCTCTAGCCCACTCCGCCACCCCAGTTCAGACATGGCCATATGCAAATCAGTCTGACCCTGTGCCTCATGGGATCAGTCCAGCCCGAACTGCCAAGCCATGCCTTCCCTGGACCGGAAACAAGCTTCCGAGGACCGGTTTCTGGCATTACAGCCGTCTTCAGCCCGGCTTGCTTGAATCCAGTGGCAAAGTGAGCAAGGGACTCACGTCTGAGCATACCCTGCCAACTTATGGCGAACAAAGCAAAATCAAAGGTGGTGATGGACGGAGTGCTGACAATACAAGCACTCACCCCCAGTCAACTGATCTGGGTTTAATCCATCACCGTTCTCTAGCCCACTCCGCCACCCCAGTTCAGACATGGCCATATGCAAATCAGTCTGACCCTGTGCCTCATGGGAACAGTCCAGCCCGAACTGCCAAGCCATGCCTTCCCTGGACCGGAAACAAGCTTCCGAGGACCGGTTTCTGGCATTACAGCCGTCTTCAGCCCGGCTTGCTTGAATCCAGTGGCAAAGTGAGCAAGGGACTCACGTCTGAGCATACCCTGCCAACTTATGGCGAACAAAGCAAAACCAAAGGTGGTGATGGACGGAGCGTTGACAATAAAAGCACTCACCCCCAGTCAACTGATCTGGGTTTAATCCATCACCGTTCTCTAGCCCACTCCGCCACCCCAGTTCAGACATGGCCATATGCAAATCAGTCTGACCCTGTGCCTCATGGGAACAGTCCAGCCCGAACTGCCAAGCCAAGCCTTCCCTGGACCGGAAACAAGCTTCCGAGGACCAGTTTCTGGCATTACAGCCGTCTTCAGCCCGGCTTGCTTGAATCCAGTGGCAAAGTGAGCAAGGGACTCACGTCTGAGCATACCCTGCCAACTTATGTCGAACAAAGCAAAACCAAAGGTGGTGATGGACGGAGCGTTGACAATACAAGCACTCACCCCCAGTCAACTGATGTGGGTTTAATCCATCACCGTTCTCTAGCCCACTCCGCCACCCCAGTTCAGACATGGCCACATGCAAATCAGTCTAACCCTGTGCCTCATGGGAACAGTCCAGCCCGAACTGCCAAGCCATGCCTTCCCTGGACCGGAAACAAGCTTCTGAGGACCGGTTTCTGGCATTACAGCCGTCTTCAGCCCGGCTTGCTTGAATCCAGTGGCAAAGTGAGCAAGGGACTCACGTCTGAGCATACCCTGCCAACTTATGTCGAACAAACCAAAACCAAAGGTGGTGATGGACGGAGCGTTGACAATACAAGCACTCACCCCAAGTCAACTGATCTGGGTTTAATCCATCACTGTTCTCTAGCCCACTCCGCCACCCCAGTTCAGACATGGCCATATGCAAATCAGTCTGACCCTGTGCCTCATGGGAACAGTCCAGCCCGAACTGCCAAGCCATGCCTTCCCTGGACCGGAAACAAGCTTCCGAGGACCGGTTTCTGGCATTACAGCCGTCTTCAGCCCGGGGTGAGTGTTTGATTTGTTCAAACGCTCCGTCCATCATCCCCTTTTGTATCGCTTTCTTCGCCCTAAGTGTGGCAGGGTATACTCAGACGTGAGTCCCTTGTTCACTTGGCCACTGGATCCAAGATAGCCTGGGTGATGAGGATTATGAATCCGAAACCGGTCCCAGGATGCTTGTTTCCGGTCAAGGGAAGACATGGCTTGGCAGTTCGGGCTGGACTGTTCCCATAAGGCACAGGGTCAGACTGATTTGCATATAGCCATGTCTGAACTGGGGTGGCTGAGTGAACTAAAGAATGGTGATGGATGAAACCCAGATCAATTTACTGGGGGTGAGTGTTTGATTTGTTCAAACGCTACGTCCATCATCCCCCTTTTGTATCGCTTTGTTCGCCCTAAGTGTGGCAGGGTATACTCAGACGTGAGTCCCTTGTTCACTTGGCCACTGGATTCAAGATAGCCTGGCTGATGAGGATTATGAATCCGAAACCGGTCCCAGGATGCTTGTTTCCGGTCCAGGGAAGACATGGCTTGGCAGTTCGGGCTGGACTGTTCCCATAAGGCACAGGGTCAGACTGATTTGCATATAGCCATGTCTGAACTGGGGTGGCTGAGTGAACTAAAGAATGGTGATGGATTAAATCCAGATCATTTGACTGGGGGTGAGTGTTTGATTTGTTCAAACGCTCCGTCCATCATCCCCTTTTGTATCGCTTTGTTCGCCCTAAGTGTGGCAGGGTATACTCAGACGTGAGTCCCTTGTTCACTTGGCCACTGGATTCAAGATAGCCTGGCTGATGAGGATTATGAATCCGAAACTGGTCCCAGGATGCTTGTTTCCGGTCCAGGGAAGACATGGCTTGGCAGTTCGGGCTGGACTGTTCCCATAAGGCACAGAGTCAGACTGATTTGCATATAGCCATGTCTGAACTGGGGTGGCTGAGTGAACTAAAGAATGGTGATGGATTAAACCCAGATCAATTGACTGGGGGTGAGTGTTTGATTTGTTCAAACGCTCCGTCCATCATCCCCTTTTGTATCGCTCCATTGATCAAGGGCACAGATAATCTCATGCAGACCCAAGTACTATTAATTAGGAAAGAGCAACAGGCTTTCATACTCAGCAACACTTTCAGACTCCAACACTCGCTTTTCAGTGTCAGAGGATGCTCGGGCTGCTCTTTCATGGGCACCAGAATGGAGTGCCTTTTGCCAATCTTGGATCCTCCGGTGCACTGCACTTCCGTTGGAGCAAAGGAAAAAAAGGGGGGGTGTGGCCAAAACTCAGGCCAAGGGGCTCAATGGACTGCCTACTGTCAGAGGTTACTAGCACATGACAGGTGAAAAACTAAAGCCTCGAAGCAACAAGGATCCTTCTCTTTTGCTCTTTTGCACTGAAAACTGGTTCTGTGATGTCCAATGCTGTTTGATGGAGCAAGTATGATTCTTTGGAGATATCACTGATGACACGCTGGCGATCACTGTCTGGGTGCTGGGACTTTTCATCTGTTAGCTGTCGCTAATGGGATTGTGGGTGAGTTCCGCAGGTTAATATTACTTAATCCCGCAGAACCTAGTGACGTAGGAAATGGCATAGTTGTTATTTTCCTTCAATTCAGTACAAAAACAGTTCATTTTATCAAAGGGACTGCAAACAGGTGGCCTGCAATCTTCAAAGGAGTGGCTATACGCCATGGAACTATTGTGATCTAAAATACACTGTCATTCTCATAGAATACAAAGACAAAGGCAACAAGCAAAACAGTGCCTCTAATTTCTTCAATTGGGTTTCCATGTGAGAGCATATCCCCTACCATCTAAGGGTAGATAACTATATGAGAATTTTATCTAAATGGATGTCATCACACATAGTGACATCGTCTAATGGAGTAAACACATTTTTTCTATCAATGAACCAGTCTTGTTATACAAAAGGGATTTATACATAATATGGGGGTCTCTGGTACATTACTGCAATCTGGAAGTGTGAACCTAATACAATAATAACAAAAAGAAGGCTAACTGGTGAAAGGAATATGGAAAAGGAAAAATGGGACTAGGACACCGCTAACATCCCCAATTACTGGGGACAATGCAACATCAATCAGGGTAAAAATTAAGCCTTGTTTCCTTTATGGTACAAAGCCATACACTATTCAAGAAGCAGAACAAAACTGACTAATGTAATATAAAAATTAGGTCACCATGCACAAAAGTCACAGATCTATAATTTATCCTTACGTCCAATTCAGGATACATAATTTTAGGGCTGCCTGTTCCTTACAGGAAAGGGGGCAGTAATGTGACTGTAGATGAAACCTTGTTTCCTGTATATCTTTTTTATTTTCCTTCAAATACCATTAAAGCCAAATTTGACATACACTGATGAAGTGTTGTCTGTCTTTCTGTGAAATTTAGTGTCAAAGCAAATCTACCCAACTGTTTGCAGGATACACATCGTCATGTATATCCCTTCACAACACAGGTAAACTTGTAATAGTATCATAAGCAGCAACATAAAACATAAAACATGCAAAAAAACGCACAAAACGGACATGTCAAGCCATCAGATATGCTCCCTGTAAAACAATAGCATATATAAATGAGCGGTGACGCATAATACCGTGTCAGGTTTAAAATCCTTACCCTCCTTTTTGACAGTAGATCACCAATTAGTGGATATCTGCTGTCAAATACAACTTTCAGACACACAGAACCAGCAAGAGCAATTCATGATAGAACCAAATACACAAATATGAAAAACGCATGGACATTTCTTTCCAAAGGAGTTACGCAAAAAACACATCTCATTTCAACCAACCAAACTCACGTGTCTTGTCAGCCTTAAAATCCCCCAGAGCAATCCATGGATGATCTGTGAGCAGAAGCAAGCAAAAAAAATACACAACACACAAAAGAGAGACATTTCTCTTAACAAACAGACATCAATTATAACTTTTAATCAGAAGACAAAACATAATACATATGAACAGACACAAAAATAAATTTCCATTACTTAACTGTTACCATCTTGTCGGTCACCTTGCAACATGAAGCCCTTTTAACTTTCCAAAAGTACAATTCTTTCACTGACACTCCATGTTAGCCTTGCCCCACAATTTGTTCTCACTTGGGCATGTAGCCTTCAACATTTGAATAAAGAGCTTCCTCTTATTTTCTGTCTAAAACTTAATGCAATGCCTCATTTTCTGTCAAATAAAAGCAACTAGCGGACATCATTTTTTTAGAGCAGAAATACAAATGTATCATTTCTGCAGAGCATTTAGCATGTGTTGGGACTTTCAAAGAAACCTTTTTCATATTTTTCCCTTTGGAATTAAGTTCTTTAATTTTGTGGAGAAACCAGAAACCCTTCCTTTTAGAGGCCTGTTTAGCAAGGTCATTCTGCATTTCACAGAGACCAAGCCCTAATTTAAAAGGTCGCAAATGTCAACATGACAGCCTCCTTCCATTGTTTACAGGGACACCAAAGATAGCATCTCAGTGCGACTTGAGCCAGCTGCAGCTTCTTCTAGCCTGACTCTCTGCTCATTCTGAGGCTGACAAAGGCAAAAGGCCTACTACATTTACTGTGAGTGATTCACAAAACCTAATAACACACATACCAGTATTTAGAACAAATGCTTGTTGCAATGGTACTCATTTCAGCAACTTTAATTGGATCTCACTGGGCCATTTAAAAGTAAACCCAAATGGGGACAACCTGCAAATTTGTATTATACCTAAATGTATGCATTTACTGAAGCCTAAAGCACTTTAAAGCTATTAAAAATGGCAAGAATGCTGTTTTAAATGGTCTATTTTACCCAAATTCGACTTTGATATTAGGGGCACTTAAAAATAAATATCCTATAATTATGTTACATATTAATCATCCTCAGAATGTTCTTTACAAATTACAGAGATTTTTAATCAGACATATCCCATGTAAATCTTTAGAAAAATGAGTTTTTTACGCCTGCGCTAAGTGAAATTCTATATGCTAATGTTCTCATTATGCGGCATAGCACAACTTAAATTACATTTTAATGCTAGGATGTCATAGTATGAGCATTAAGCTTCATGAATAGTAAAAAACGAATTTTGTAGCACTAAATTTAAATAATTATTTTTCATAATTTAATAATTATTTTTAATAAACCCAATTATTTTTGATAATTCCACATATAAAAGCGAGCTGCATCCCTTGCCTATCATTTTAGGCGCATTCATTTATAAGCCTAAGCACAGAAGCCTAACTTATAACATGACAAAATGTTTGCGCCATTTTTTCTTTCTAAAAAGGATAATTTTATTTAGCAACAGACCCAAGAATATGCTTACAAAATGTTGCTTAATAGACTGAAAACATCAAGAAAAACCACGAACAGACATTGAGCTCATTTCAGACATAAACAGAAAGGGGTCAAAACACTCAGGACACACAATACAGCGCGCTTTAGCCATGCATCTCGTGAATAGCGCCAACGCTATGTGCTTACAGAAGTTGCACTAATGGGAAACCCACATAGACATTTTAAACACACATTTAACTCACAAATCAATACTCAGGACAGAAACCAAGGACAGCCCACAGACTGTACTTAAACCAAACCATTTGTAAATACTAGTTGTAAGTCATATTTACAAGAAACGCTTCTCAATTGTGTTTCAAAAGACTGCAAAAACGGCCCAACAGACTGATGTATGTCCAAGAAGCAAAAATACACTCAATTCACTAGCTTTGGCTAGCAGAACACCACACAAAATCGTTCTGCATATCTTTGTTCATAAAACTGCGCAGAACAAAGGATCCTTGTTTTGTATTATGTCATATTTTAATTCCCTGGGGATACAAAATCACCAAGGAAGAAATATGTTTTTAAATCCAAACCTATTTAGATATTCCCTTTAGGGGAAGCCGGCTAATCCAAACGTATACAAAGTTGGCCAACACAAAGCTCCAAATTTGCTAAGATCAGGCATCTTATAGCTCACTAATCTATCTTCAAACTTCAAGGGGCTATCTCTATCGATACACTCGTAAATATACAAGACCCTCGGTTTTTGAAAATTGCAATCTTCAAATAAAAACTAAGGACAAAACAAACTAAGAACCAATCAAAACCAAAGAACCAAAGAACAAAGGTTTGGGAGCGACCCACTTATACTTAACTCTTACTTTTATTATCAAAAGGTTATCCAAATTCTAACTGTCAAGTTCTACATGACCTAACGGTCTTTTTAAGGATACTCACGCCAAAAAAAAGGTTCTCAGTCAGGAGTGACATCATGTGGAGGATCAAAATCAGGAAGATCAGAAATATACTGGGCTGCAGAGACGAAGAATCTCCAGAATCCCTGTGCACAGAGTACCTTCTTAGTAGAATCCGGTTCTGTCCTCCTCAGTAGATTTCAGTCTCCTGCCAAGATCACTCCCACAGAAAGCCACTTCTCTGATGAGCCCCATCGGTGTAACATGGAGAAAACACTCATACTTGCTGAGCTCACTGTTTACGGTTCGCTGTTACCAAAATCGTAACAGAACCACAACCTTTATGACCCAGGTTCAGAATTCACGGAACCTTAGTTAAACCAGGGAGTTGTGGAAAACTGTGTGGATAGTTAAGGTTGGATGCAACTCTCATGTTACTGCCACAGGACTAACAATCTAAAGAATCTTAAAGGTTCCCTTAAAGTTAGGCTGCAATTTCTTTTGCTCATTTAAAAATCGATATTTGGTGGTCAACCAAGCAGATATTTCAGAACTATAACGTACTCCTGACCTATCAGCATGCACCTTAAATTTCTCTTTGGCTAAGCTGAAGTTTTCATGGGCTGTTTTTGGATCTTAATTTGGTGTGCATGAAAGTCATGTACTTCAGGAACTAACACTGTTGGATTCGGCTCTGGAGTGATCATTTAGGCGTGGAACCCAAATGCATAGTAAAATGGGGAGTACCCCAATCATGTATTTGTAGAACTATTGCGTGCAAATTCAGCAATCCATAGTAATTAATTGCTTCTGTCATGTATTTATTGACAGGTATTATTCTAGACATTGGGTTACCGTCTCAGCTTACCCATCTGTTTGCAGATGGTGACTAGAGCCTAAATGCACACCAATCTCCAGCTATTAACAAAGAGATTTTCAGAAGCTGGAACAAATTTGGGAACCTTAGTCCGAAATTAGCACAGATGGGACCTGTGAGGGTGGGTCTATCTCAGGCCGGAAAAGCAGGCAAGGAGGCCGTATATAGTGGGCTATACTGTTCGTTTATTACACCAAAGACAGAAAGCAAAATCCCAATAGAAGCAAGGAGGTCCAGGGGAGGATGGCGCTGTTCTTTCCGGTTCTTGGGATCGGGTCCGGGTCTTCGGGACGTCCGTCGACGGCTCCGGTAGTGGGGAGGATCCACGGAGGGCAGTAAGAGGAGAAAAACAAGGGACCGTTAGTCCTATCATGAGCTTTTGGGCATGAAGGTAACAAAACACCGTCACCCGGGCAGTGAGGGAGGCAGAAAAGAACCAGTGAGGGAAGGAAGGACTCGGGGTGGAGGAAAGACAGGACGGCAGATAGCAAAGGGTGTTGCTCGGTCGGGCGTGGAAGACTTTATACACGGTGATAGTGCTTTACAATTATACTACAGTGCAAGGGATGTGAGATTATAGAGAAAGGAGATATTTACAGGGGCTATACAACGGGCTCCTAATGAGCTATGGAAAGAAGACTCTAGGGTACTCACGCGGTCCGCCGTAACTCTCCAGTGAATCACAGCCGCTCTTCAGCCACCTCCTGAGGGCTCCACCACTCTTCGGTCCACACCTCTTCTTTGCAGGCCTCCTCTCCTTCTCCAGCTTCAGTCCGAGTGTCCTGCCACGATGCTCTGACGGCGTTCTGCTTCCTGGGCTCAGCTTTTCCCTGTTCTGGCGCTGCCGCGGGGGCGGGACTTCCGGGGTTGATGGGATGTGCTTCCTCCTGTCTCAGGGCTCTGGTTGGTCCCTGCAATAGAGAGAAGGGCGGGGGTCCGTGGGTTATGGCTGCTGCTTCGGGTCCCGTCTCCGGCGCGGGACTGAGTCTTTGGGGTTGCCGTCTCGGCGAAAAGGAAGGAGGTACGTGTGGGGGAGGGCGGCTTCCCTTCAGGGGGGCCCGGGGTACCGTCTCACATCCCCTTCCCCTAGCTGTCCTTCTTGTACCGGAGGGAGACAGAGGATATCGTGAAAGGAAGTCTGCATTACCCTGGTCTGATCCTTTTCTGTGTTTTGTCGTGAAATGGAAGGGCTGTAGGGACAGAAACCAGCGGAGGACCCGGTCGTTCTGGCCTTTGTTCCGGGCCATCCACTCTAAAGGGGCGTGGTCAGTGTAGAGGAGGAAGTCTCTGCCTTCAAGGTAATAACGCAGGCTTTCCACTGCCACTTGATTGCCAGGGCTTCTTTTTCCACGACAGCGTAATGTTTTTCTCTGGGGAACAGTTTACGGCTCACGTATAGTATGGGTCTTTCGTTCCCTAGGGCATCTTTTTGTGATAGCACTGCCCCCAGCCCTTGATCGGAAGCATCCGTTTGCAGAATAAACGGCAGTGAATAGTCAGGGGGCACCAGGACCGGACTGGAGGTCAGGGCGTCTTTTAAGTCCGTGAAGGCTTTCCAGGCTTCGGGTGTGGGGTTTCGTAGCTGCTCATCAGATCGGTTTGTTTTCTTTAGGAGATCTGTGAGGGCTGCAGCTCTCTGGGAAAAGTTAGGTACAAACCGCCGATAATAGCCTAGAAGGCCTAAAAAGGCTCGGAGTTCTTTTTTTGTCTGAGGGAAGGGAAGGGACTTGATGGCCACAGTTTTACTTTCTTGGGGTCTTATCAGGCCATCCCCCAGGAGATACCCCAGGTATTTGACTGTCCTGGCTGCCAGGGTGGTTTTGGCGGGGTTGATGGCAAACCCAAAAGAGCCCAGGGAAGAGACAACGCTGTGAAGATGTGTCAGGTGTTGGTCCCAGCTATCACTAAAGATGACGATATCGTCTAGATATGCTCCAGCGTATCGTGAGTGGGGCCGTAGGACGTGGTTCATGGCACGCTGGAAAGTGGCGGGGGCGCCATGCAGCCCAAAGGGCATGACCGTGAATTGGTACAACCCCTCAGGGGTGGAAAAGGCGGTTTTCTTTTTGTCCTGTTCCCTGAGGGGTATCTGCCAATACCCTTTGCAGAGATCAAGGGTGGAGATGAATTTAGCCTTTCCTATCCTCTCTATCATCTCATCCACCCGGGGCAAGGGATAGGTGTCAAAGCTGGATACCTTATTGACCTCCTGAAAGTCAATACAAAACCTGACAGACCCGTCAGGTTTTGGCACCAAGACGATAGGGGAGTTCCAGTCGCTGACTGAGGGCTCTATAATACCCATCCTCTGCATCTCCTCTATTTCCTTCCGCATAACCGCCCTTCGAGCCTCTGGGACTCGATAGGGCCGTAAACGGACAACCTTTCCTGGCTCTGTATCTATGACGTGTTCCGTGATAGCGGTTCGGCCTGGGGAAGAGGAAAAGACCCCTTTCACAGAACATAGGGTTTCTCGGATGTCTCGGTTTTGGGTGGAATTCAGATCGGGGTCAAGGCAGGGATCAAAAGGGAAAGGTATGGGCCGGCGGGTTCCGGCGAGGACCGGACGGGGTCCTTCCCATTTTTTTTAGCAGGTTCACGTGGTATATCTGGGCGGTACCCCGAGTGGGGTCCAGCTCTACCTCGTAGGTGACTGGGGTCACCTGCCGTCGGATGGCATAGGGTCCTTGCCATTGACCCAGGAGTTTTTGGTCTGACGAGGGCATCATAAGAAGGACCAAATCACCCACAGCGAAGACACGGGTTCTGGTGCCCTTGTCGTATTGCCTCTTCTGGGTGTTTTGGGCAGTTACTATGTTCTGTTTTACGATGTCTCGTATCTGAGACAGGTGGGACTTCAGGTTTTCTAGATATTCAGGGAGTGGACGGGTGCGATCAGGCTCTGCCTCCCAGGCCTCCTGTGCCATGTCCAGCAGTGTACTTGGGGCCCTCCCATACAGCAACTCATATGGGGAATAACCAGTGCTGCTCTGGGTCTTGCAGCGAATGGCGAATAGTGCCAATGGTAGCATGTCTTCCCATCGTTTTGCTTCCAAGCCCAGAAGTTTTTTCAAGGTTTGTTTTAACGTAGCGTTGTAGTGTTCAACTGATCCGTCGGTTTGCGGATGATACGCTGAAGTCCTGATCTGTTTTATCCCTAACTGGGAACAAACCTGTCTCATAAGAGCAGAAACGAAGGGGGTACCCTGATCAGTCAGGATTTCCCTGGGAAACCCCACTCGGGAAAAGATAGAAATAAGGGCCTTGGCTATGCTCTGGGCCGTGGGTTGACGAAGGGGTATAGCCTCCGGAAAACGAGTGGCATAGTCGACTATGACCAACGCATAGCGACACCCATTTCGGGAGGGTAGGAGGGGTCCAATGATATCCATCCCTATTCGGCTGAACGGGATGTCAATAAGGGGGAGAGGTAGTAAAGGCCCTCGGGGGGTCTGTGACGGCTGTGTTTTTGACAGACCGCACACTCACGGCAGTATGTTTTAATCTTCTGATGTACGCCAGGCCAGTAGAACTTTTCCAGGACCGCTTGACTGGTCTTCTCGTCCCCATCGGTGTAACATGGCGAAAACTCTCATACTTGCTGCGCTCACTGTTTACGGTTCGCTGTTACCAAAATCGTAACAGAACCACGACCTTTATGACCCAGGTTCAGAATTCACGGAACCTCAGTTAAACCAGGGAGTTGTGGAAAACTGTGTGGATAGTTAAGGTTGGATGCAACTCTCATGTTACTGCCACAGGACTAACAATCTAAAGAATCTTAAAGGTTCCCTTAAAGTTAGGCTGCAATTTCTTTTGCTCATTTAAAAATCGATATTTGGTGGTCAACCAAGCAGATATTTCAGAACTATAACGTACTCCTGACCTATCAGCATGCACCTTAAATTTCTCTTTGGCTAAGCTGAAGTTTTCATGGGCTGTTTTTGGATCTTAATTAGGTGTGCATGAAAGTCATGTACTTCAGGAACTAACACTGTTGGATTCGGCTCTGGAGTGATCATTTAGGCGTGGAACCCAAATGCATAGTAAAATGGGGAGTACCCCAATCATGTATTTGTAGAACTATTGCGTGCAAATTCAGCAATCCATAGTAATTAATTGCTTCTGTCATGTATTTATTGACAGGTATTATTCTAGACATTGGGTTACCCTCTCAGCTTACCCATCTGTTTGCAGATGGTGACTAGAGCCTAAATGCACACCAATCTCCAGCTATTAACAAAGAGATTTTCAGAAGCTGGAACAAATTTGGGAGTCTTTGGGGTTGCCGTCTCGGCGAAAAGGAAGGAGGTACGTGTGGGGGAGGGCGGCTTCCCTTCAGGGGGGCCCGGGGTACCGTCTCACATCCCCTTCCCCTAACTGTCCTTCTTGTACCGGAGGGAGACAGAGGATATCGTGAAAGGAAGTCTGCATTACCCTGGTCTGATCCTTTTCTGTGTTTTGTCGTGAAATGGAAGGGCTGTAGGGACAGAAACCAGCGGAGGACCCGGTCGTTCTGGCCTTTGTTCCGGGCCATCCACTCTAAAGGGGCGTGGTCAGTGTAGAGGAGGAAGTCTCTGCCTTCAAGGTAATAACGCAGGCTTTCCACTGCCACTTGATTGCCAGGGCTTCTTTTTCCACGACAGCGTAATGTTTTTCTCTGGGGAACAGTTTACGGCTCACGTATAGTATGGGTCTTTCGTTCCCTAGGGCATCTTTTTGTGATAGCACTGCCCCCAGCCCTTGATCGGAAGCATCCGTTTGCAGAATAAACGGCAGTGAATAGTCAGGGGGCACCAGGACCGGACTGGAGGTCAGGGCGTCTTTTAAGTCCGTGAAGGCTTTCCAGGCTTCGGGTGTGGGGTTTCGTAGCTGCTCATCAGATCGGTTTGTTTTCTTTAGGAGATCTGTGAGGGCTGCAGCTCTCTGGGAAAAGTTAGGTACAAACCGCCGATAATAGCCTAGAAGGCCTAAAAAGGCTCGGAGGTCTTTTTTTGTCTGAGGGAAGGGAAGGGACTTGATGGCCACAGTTTTACTTTCTTGGGGTCTTATCAGGCCATCCCCCAGGAGATACCCCAGGTATTTGACTGTCCTGGCTGCCAGGGTGGTTTTGGCGGGGTTGATGGCAAACCCAAAGGAGCCCAGGGAAGAAACAACGCTGTGAAGATGTGTCAGGTGTTGGTCCCAGCTATCACTAAAGATGACGATATCGTCTAGATATGCTCCAGCGTATCGTGAGTGGGGCCGTAGGACGTGGTTCATGGCACGCTGGAAAGTGGCGGGGGTGCCATGAAGCCCAAAGGGCATGACCGTGAATTGGTACAACCCCTCAGGGGTGGAAAAGGCGGTTTTCTTTTTGTCCTGTTCCCTGAGGGGTATCTGCCAATACCCTTTGCAGAGATCAAGGGAGGAGATGAATTTAGCCTTTCCTATCCTCTCTATCATCTCATCCACCCGGGGCAAGGGATAGGTGTCAAAGCTGGATACCTTATTGACCTCCCGAAAGTCAATACAAAACCTGACAGACCCGTCAGGTTTTGGCAACAAGACGATAGGGGAGTTCCAGTCGCTGACTGAGGGCTCTATAATACCCATCCTCTGCATCTCCTCTATTTCCTTCCGTATAACCGCCCTTCGAGCCTCTGGGACTCGATAGGGCCGTAAACGGACAACCTTTCCTGGCTCTGTGTCTATGACGTGTTCCGTGATAGCGGTTCGGCCTGGGGAAGAGGAAAAGACCCCTTTCACAGAACATAGGGTTTCTCGGATGTCTCGGTTTTGGGTGGAATTCAGATCGGGGTCAAGGCAGGGATCAAAAGGGAAAGGTATGGGCCGGCGGGTTCCGGCGAGGACCGGATGGGGTCCTTCCCATTTTTTTAGCAGGTTCACGTGGTATATCTGGGCGGTACCCCGAGTGGGGTCCAGCTCTACCTCGTAGGTGACTGGGGTCACCTGCCGTCGGATGGCATAGGGTCCTTGCCATTGACCCAGGAGTTTTTGGTCTGACGAGGGCATCATAAGGAGGACCAAATCACCCACAGCGAAGACACGGGTTCTGGTGCCCTTGTCGTATTGCCTCTTCTGGGTGTTTTGGGCAGTTACTATGTTCTGTTTTACGATGTCTCGTATCTGAGACAGGTGGGACTTCAGGTTTTCTAGATATTCAGGGAGTGGACGGGTGCGATCAGGCTCTGCCTCCCAGGCCTCCTGTGCCATGTCCAGCAGTGTACGTGGGGCCCTCCCATACAGCAACTCATATGGGGAATAACCAGTGCTGCTCTGGGTCTTGCAGCGAATGGCGAATAGTGCCAATGGTAGCATGTCTTCCCATCGTTTTGCTTCCAAGCCCAGAATTTTTTTCAAGGTTTGTTTTAACGTAGCGTTGTAGTGTTCAACTAATCCGTCGGTTTGCGTATGATACGCTGAAGTCCTGATCTGTTTTATCCCTAACTGGGAACAAACCTGTCTCATAAGAGCAGAAACGAAGGGGGTACCCTGATCAGTCAGGATTTCCCTGGGAAACCCCACTCGGGAAAAGATAGAAATAAGGGCCTTGGCTATTCTCTGGGCCGTGGGTTGACGAAGGGGTATAGCCTCCGGAAAACGAGTGGCATAGTCGACTATGACCAACGCATAGCGACACCCACTTCGGGAGGGTAGGAGGGGTCCAATGATATCCATCCCTATTCGGCTGAACGGGATGTCAATAAGGGGGAGAGGTAGTAAAGGCACTCGGGGGGGTCTGTGACGGCTGTGTTTTTGACAGACCGCACACTCACGGCAGTATGTTTTAATCTTCTGATGTACGCCAGGCCAGCAGAACTTTTCCAGGACCGCTTGACTGGTCTTCTCGTCCCCGAAGTGTCCCCCTAAAAGGTGGCTGTGAGCTAGGAAAAGAACCTTGTCTTGGAAAGGACCAGGGATTAACAACTGGGGTTTCTGTTGGGGCCCACCCTTTCGATACAGTAACCCGTTCTTTTTGTAAAAGTAGGAACCTACTTGCAGCGGGTCCTCGTTATCCAGGGCCCTCCCCCACGCTTCCTGAAGGAGGGGATCCTCCTGTTGTGCTGCCCTGAAATCCCTGTCGGTCTGCCAGGGGTGGTCTTCCGTGAGGGCGGGGTAAGCACTGGTGTAGTCCTTTTTTTCTCTTCTCCTCTGGCTTTTGGGCTTGTGCGGTTTGGGATCCGTAGTCGGGGTTGTTAGGCCCGAAGAATAGGGAGCCTCACTCCACCACTGAGCCAGGGAGTCTGTTGTGTCCTGGAGGAGCATAGGCAGTCCTGGATAGTCGCTCCCCAAAATGGCTTGCTCGGGTAGTGCCGGCACCAGTCCGACAGTGGGACTTGTTCCGGGGTCTTTGGGGTGTTGGACATGAACCTGGGTGGTTGGATACCGTTTAGTATCCCCATGGACACACTGGATATCCACGACTCCTGTAGGGTTGCCGACTGGACAGAAGAAGTCCAGAGGCCGGAGAACGCTTTGACGACAACCGGTGTCGGCTAGAGCCATGACTCGCTGTCCATCAATCGAGACGGGGCAATGAAACGGGGGAGGGGTGGTTTCCTGAGTGGAGCACACATAGTTTCTCACGAGACCGACCTCCATCGGCTCTTCTTTCTGTCGGCACACACGGGCAATGTGCCCAAAACCCCCGCACGAATAACACTGGGGTCCTGGGTTAGGGGGCCGGAACAGGACCGGTGAGGGCATAAGGGGGGTTGGTTCTGGTCTTCGTGGTAGCAGAGGTCGGGGGGGGACGAGGGCCTGTCGCGTTGTGGGGCCTGTGAAGGTGGTCCTCCTTGCCCCGCTGGAGTTCTTGAGCACGGCTAAAGGCACTCGCTATTTCGATGGCAGTGTCCAAAGTGAGGCGGGAGTGTTGTCTAACCCAGCGCTGGGTAGCCGGGTACAGGGAGTTCAAGAACTGTTCGAGATATATTTTCTCCAGGATATTCTCTTTAGTGGATGCTTCTGGTCTGAGCCAGCGATTAGCCAGATCCCTAATCCGGAATGAGAGTGCTCAGGGGTTCTCTTGGGGTCTCTCTTTCGCTTGTCTTAGTTGTACCCGGTAGGTCTCGTCATCAATACCGAGACGCTCCAGGATACACCGTTTGATGTCCGCATACGGGTTGTTGCCCTGGATGTTGGCCTGTTGGTAGGCGGCCTGCAAGTCGCCTGTTAAAAGGGGACCTAGATATTGGCCCCAACGGTCCACAGTCCAATTGGCTGCTTGGGCTAAGCGTTCAAAGTTAGTAAAGAAGTAGTCCGGGTCTTCCCCCGGCACATACTTCTGGAGGACCACGGAGGGGAGAGAGGTCACAGGTCTCTGTTGTCCCATGGCATCAGTGAGTTTTCCCAAAGTTTGTTCATGGGCTACTCCCTGGCCCTTCAGAACGTCGTGGAGCTGTCCTCGGTCGTCTTCCGCGGTCTTCAGGAACCGCTCCATGAGTTTTCCGAATTGGTCTTGTGATTCCGCCATTTTCGTCAGGACGGCCTCCATGCTTCCAGCAGATCCCACTTCTGACACCAGATGTGAGGGTGGGTCTATCGCAGGCCGGAAAAGCAGGCAAGGAGGCCATATATAGTGGGCTATACTGTTCGTTTATTACACCAAAGACTTAAAGCAAAGTCCCACTAGAAGCAAGGAGGTCCAGGGGAGGATGCCGCTGTTCTTTCCAGTTCTTGGGATCGGGTCCGGGTCTTCGGGACGTCCGTTGACAGCTCCGGTAGTGGGGAGGATCCACGGAGGGCAGTAAGAGGAGAAAAACAAGGGACCGTTAGTCCTGTCTTGAGCTTTTGGGCATGAAGGTAACAAAACACCGTCACCCGGGCAGTGAGGGAGGCAGAAAAGAACCAGTGAGGGAAGGAAGGGCTCGGGTGGAGGAAAGACAGGACGGCAGATAGCAAAGGGTGTTGCTCAGTCGGGCGTGGAAGACTTTATACACGGTGATAGTGCTTTACAATTATACTACAGTGCAAGGGATGTGAGATTATAGAGAAAGGAGATATTTACAGGGGCTATACAACGGGCTCCTAATGAGCTATGGAAAGAAGACTCTAGGGTACTCACGCGGTCCGCCGTAACTCTCCAGTGAGTCACGGCCGCTCTTCAGCCACCTCCTGAGGGCTCCACCACTCTTCGGTCCACACCTCTTCTTTGCAGGCCTCCTCTCCTTCTCCAGCTTCAGTCCGAGTGTCCTGCCACGATGCTCCGACGGCGTTCTGCTTCCTGGGC
The DNA here is from genome assembly GCF_964261635.1 of Lissotriton helveticus. Taxonomy (NCBI): domain Eukaryota; kingdom Metazoa; phylum Chordata; class Amphibia; order Caudata; family Salamandridae; genus Lissotriton; species Lissotriton helveticus. The sequence goes on along the minus strand of NC_136071.1, from coordinate 509,328,467 downwards.
TCGGCTTTTCCCTGTTCTGGCGCTGCCGCGGGGGCGGGACTTCCGGGGTTGATGGGATGTGCTTCCTCCTGTCTCAGTGCTCTGGCTGGTCCCTGCAATAGAGAGAAGGGCGGGGGTCCGTGGGTAATGGCTGCTGCTTCGAGTCTCGTCTCCGGCGCGGGACTGAGTCTTTGGGGTTGCCGTCTCGGCGAAAAGGAAGGAGGTACGTGTGGGGGAGGGCGGCTTCCCTTCAGGGGGGCCCGGGGTACCGTCTCACAGGACTCCCAAGAAACAACACTACTGCATGCAGAAATGTGGTGAGCCATTTTGATTAGGTAATTGACAGTTACTAGGATGGCATTTTACCCCTCATGAGATAATGGTGGTTGTATGATGAAGACTAAGGAACCCACATAACATGGCCTTGGAGGCACCAGAGTAGGCTGCAATAGCCTTGCTGTTACAAGTTGCAAACTTTTTGCTTGGTCACAACACTGCAATGAAAATGACAATGTTCTATTGCAGTTCATTAATTTCCTTCTCTGTATTTTAATTTGGTCCCTCGCTCTATCTCGGAATACCAGTTGGACCGCTTATTTTAAAAAATGGACCAACAAGATGAGTATTTCCCATTTTATTTGCTTCTTGTTGAGCTATTTCAAATAGGTCATGTCATGTCATTGTGGACATGGGTCTATTAGCCTATGTATATCTTTTTATCGTGTAAGAATGCTCCGTAGCCGAAGGTCGTTACCCAGATATGTGGCTCTTTCCACTACCCGATTATCTCCCTTCGTGATTATTTGGTTAAGTATTATCTGTGTTTTATCTTGATTCAACGCATAGCGGGATACACATCCACAGTGTTTGGCCTCTTCTTCTATTATCTTTATAGCAGTGTCTGGATCGGATGTGACCAGAGCAATATCATCAACATATGCAAGGGTTTTTGTAGGCCTATTCCGTGATCAAATTGACGGTATTAGTGCATTGCTCTCAAGCCTGCGGATAAAGGGGTCAATAAACACCCCAATTAGAAGAGAAGAACCTGGGCACCCGTGCCTCGTCCCTCTTGTAATAACAATTTTCTCTGATAATGCCCCATTCACCATCACTGCGGCTGACGGTTCTATGTATAACATTTGAACTGCCTTAATAAAACCCTCCCTAATACCATTTCTTGACATAGCTGTCCATAGATAGTTCCAGGAGACCCTATCAAAAGCTTTTTCAGCATCCAAAAAAATAAGTGCTACAGGGTCTCCTGTAACATCAATGATATCGAACAGAGTACTCACTCTTTAGACATGATCAATAGTAGACCTCCCTGGGACAAACCCATGTTGGCGACCTGATACCACTTTATGGATTACCGACGCAAATCGGCTGGCCAATAGTTTAGAATAAATCTTGGAGTCACCATTAATCAAGGTGATAGGACGATAAGACCCCAATTCTGTAGATGGCTAGTTTAAATTAAAAAAAGAAACATTCTTTGCTAGGGACCATAATCCCGGGGGTTGCTCCCCGTGAAAATATGTGTAAATAAATCATTGATTATTCCCTTTAGCTGCTGGGAAAAAATAGCGTAAAATTTGGTTGGTATACCGTCTGTACCAGCCGCTTTCCCTTTAGCGAAGTTATTCATGGTGAGTAAAATCTCCTGCCATTGTGGTGGAGAATCTAAGCATCCTGGTCTTCTTCTATTAGCCTTAAAAATGGAATTTGATCTAAATACTCTTCGATTCTACTCTGTTCTTCACCCTTATTATCCTCATATAGTTTTTGATAATATCGCTGAAATGCCTCTCCTTCTGTGTCGGTCTTTTGACCATATTCTGGGTCGTTTATTTCCCGTGTTAGATTAGCTGTAATTTGTTGTCTAGTATGGACTGCCAAGTGATGACCAATCTGTTCGCTTACTTCATAAACTGTTTCTCTATGTATTGTCGCTTTAACTTGTAGTGTAGCTCCTATTTTCCCAATAGGCTCTGCGCATTGGAATAGTACCTACAGCAGTAAAGGCCTAGGCCAGACGTTAACTAGGTCTACTACTGTCGATACTAGACTTAATTTTTGGGTTTGCCAGCTAAGCTCAGAGTTCGCTAGAAACTTTCTCGAATGTTCAAGGAAGGAATTAACTCCCCTGATTAGACAAGAAGGGATTTAGTTTCTGACAACCATAGAACATGACAACTTTGCTCTCCCCTAATCAAGAGTCAATCTCAAGAGTCGTGTGAGCACAAGGCAATTATTTTACTCAGTCAGTACGTGCATTCTTAGTCTCATCAGAATGTAGAGAAAAGGAAGAGACGGGCGTGTTCAATAAAAGATGTTATTTATTGATCAGTCTCTTTTCTCGTACAAGAGAAATGGATCGATATTATTGCGATACTTATAGTTAAGTAAAGTGCATACATTAGAAGCAATAGTATAAAATAATACTGTAAAAACATTGATATGGTTTCTGAGCCATACGATGTTTAAAATGATTAAAATATATTTACATACACATATACATTTGACTAAACGTACTCAACTGGTGTTTCTAAATACGCCTACCCCGTGTACCTGACCTAAGTCTAATGCGTGGGCGGGAATAGAAAGTTACAGTTTAAGTTAAGTTTGTTTTTGCCAAGTGAATAACTAAAGAATTCTCTGTGAGGGGTTATTCAGTTCTGTACCTGGAAGTTAGGATGGATGAGGAATAGTATCTCTTTCTCTGCTCTCGATATTCCAGGCTGCCTGCGAGGGCTGCCCAGAAGCGCCGGTGCTGGGTCTCTCGGCTTGAGATAGCAGCGCGTCTCTCAGCGCGTCAGGAAGGCGGGGCTGCTGCCTGCGGGGTCTGCTTCTGCTCTCGGCTTCGGCAAGTATGGCTGCTCCGTCTTGTCACCACGCGTGTGTTTGCATAGGGCAAGGTCGGCAATATTTATACCTTAAAGGTGCCGAGATTGACGTAAGGATGGACATAGGTACGTCAATAAAGATGTCATACGACTTGCTCGTTAGCACATTCTTTTGCAAAAGTTCTCTGTGAAATCAAAACAATGGCCGCACGGATTTTCCAGGTTGTCATAGGTTTGATTTGTTATGAGAACGTCGTATGCCTTATCAGGGGCTGGAGGAATGTCGCTTGTCTAATTAGATCTCAAGCGTTATGACCTAATCAGATAACACGTTCCTGTGCCGTAGTGTGACTGCGTCAGATAACGGTATCTGCATCATGAGGGATTTCTTGCCTCATGGGCTGACTGTTAGTTAACTAGCTAGGTAGTTTAACCAGAATAGGGTCAGGAATAGGGGGATCGATTCAGGACCTATAGAAATACACGACACCCACTCCACGCTAACTATGGTCATATCTACTAATCTATGCATAGTATAACATAGTACAACATACTATAGAGTATAGTGTATACCTTACCACCCCAAAATACATAAATGCATTTCGAAATTTTCAAATATACTGAAAAATTGCAGTCATATATAATATATGCACTTAAGCTATGAATTAAATGCAAAAGTAAACACGCATTGTAATCTACGTTCCCACTAAGCTGCGCGCGTGGGCGCGCGCCCACGATGGTCACTCGGAGCGCGCAGTGTCCAGGATTTAGCACGCACACCCTTACCTCGCGCCGCCGCTTTTAAAACGCGAGCGGCGCGAAATCCAGGCAGGAGGCAGAGGAAGAGACGCAAAGCCAATTGTGCTCAAAGTGCTTCAGACTTTAGCTTCAGCACCCCCACCTCTCCTCCCCTCCCTCCGATCATGTGTGGACCCCCCAGGCTGACACAGGTTCCCAATCACCCAACAGCCGCACTCAAGTACTTCACGGGTCTTCAAAAGACCATTTGCAGATTAATGGTCTTTGTCGTTTTTTGACACCTTCTTAGCCCCTCCAGGCTCCACACTTCCTACTGGCACACAGAGAGAAAGCACGAACATGCAAAGGGTCAGATAAAATTGCAAGAAGTATCTGGCAGTGAATTAAAGAGGCCGACGTTAAATTGCACTAGCAGAGGACTTCAGAGACAGAGCTTCGCGCACCACTAGTTTTCAATGTGACGGCTGTGGCTAAGGTACTTATTGTGCTGCTGTAAAGGCATCGAAATTCGCTTGCTTAACTTTTACGTGCGCAATTTCATATGCACATAATACTTTATATAGGTTTGCATTTGAAACCTATAGCTGCAAAAGTTTGGTTAGTTTGTGGGATGCAAAAATAGCTTACTTATTTCCTGGCATAATATTTTCGTTGTTTTGGCTGCCGTGCTGTTTATGTATGCGGTTCCGGTTTTCATGTCTCTTGCTTGCCTTCTTTTGTCCTGACCGCTACCTTTCTTTAGCTGGTGACGTCAAATCTCACTCCAGCCAGTATCTGCAACGTGGAACCTTCTCAGCTCTTTTTCATGGGGTGTAAGAGGCAATAGCAGCCGCTCAATTGCTCATATTACCTTGATAGAGGAAATGCCATTTAAGTCCGTTTTTGTTTCAATAGTATTGTCGGGTTCAGTTTCTGTAGCTTCGTGTACTAGTGATATGTTTTGGAGTCTGGAATCCCGGGGTTTGATTGTGTACTTTGGGGTGACATGTTAAACCTCTGTGTGCAATGTACCTCCCTATGTGCCTTGCGTCTATTATGCCGTTTGATTCTTAGATGCTGTCTGCATTTTAGTTTGTTTTCTGTGAGATTGCACTCTCCTGCCTGCTTTGTGGGGTAAGTTGGCTCAGTGAGATGAGTGGGTGCTGCTTGCTGGACGCAGATCCATGTCTGCAAGAGATCCAGATCTGGCCGGTGAACTCTATCAATCAAATGCACCTTGTTTTCTTGGGTAAAGTCTTGCCAATTGGTGAACTTAGTTTACATCTCTTACCCTGAGTGGAGAACATTAGGGTGGTGTTCCTAATTCTGTCATAGGTTTACACTGGTCTCCGATGTGGCAAAGTGGGCTACACCAGTTGCAACCCTGACTGGTGTTGCCCGACAGATTCAGGACGGTGGTAGTTGCTGACTGGGACTGGGCTGCAGAGAGTCACAGGTGGGTGCTGTGGGCAGTGGGAGGACAAGGGCATCTATCTGGGCAGGACTGGGATGTGCTCCATCAGATACTATCTCCGAGTTCTCTGCCTGAGAGCCCGTGTTTTACATGGCAGAACCCCTCTTTCCCTTCCACTATCCGTATAATATGCAGTTGGGTGTGCTCTATTCTGTATACTATTCAGACTGCCATTCACGGGTTACCTCACAAGTTAGACCTCAAAGGCTGTTTTTTTACTTTTTGTTTTAGTTGAAGATTATCTTTTTACAAATATTTTTTTTTATTGTGTGTGTATATGTGAAAGAAACATAGCAGCTACCCCCCACCTCCCCCACCCCAATCCTAAAAACCAATGTTAGGCTCTGTCTACAACTATTGCATGCTAATGTATTTGTTGAAGCCGCACCCTCTGAACCTCTAGTAAGTGCCTAAGGAATGGTATAACAATTTTAACCACATTATCAAAATTACACACTTGTACAGCCTGAACTTTTTATCAGAACCCTTTTCAGAGGACTACTTGGTCCAGCCATGGGAGTTGAGCCCTTTTACTTCTGATCTTCCTAGGGCTTGACTTACCATAGGTCCTAAGCAACTGGCCCAAGTAACCCATCAGCGGTTGACTCTCCCTAGTAGCTTGTTTATTTCTTTCAACAGTATCTTGTTCCATATGGAGACGCATCTGTTACCTGAACGCCTGTGGGTTTCTGGCCGAGGGGATTTCCCTCCATGGCTTTCGTTTCAGCATTGTTTTTTAGCAAGCATTAACAAAATCCGTAGGACGGGCATAGGCTAGTGTGCCTTTTTTTTGGATATTTCTTATGCATATGCAATAGAAATGAAAAGTTTAAGAAATAAGTAAAAAAAAAAAAAAATGAAAGGACAGATTGGCCCTCAGCACTAAGTGCCCTGCTTTCTAAGTGCATGTGTTGCTATGAAATGCTATCCCAGGCAAGACAGCCAGGAGCCTAAATGGGCTGACCCATTTTGTCTGCAGTGGTCGGCCGAAGCAACATGTGAACGACAATTTAACGTATGAACGGATGAAGAGGGCTCACTCAGAACCTCCTCTATGTATATATTTTAATTCATGACTATTTTAATACCAAAGAAAGGTCTCGCATTATTAAAGTTTGAACTATTGCAGTTGCATTATTTAGCAATGCCAATAGCTCAAACTTTAATAATGCGAGACCTATTGCATTGCAAATGCTTGTTAATCTCGAAGTGTTAGAGTTGAAAGGCTCTGAGCAGGTTTAGGAAACCGACCCACCCTCCTCTTGTAAATGACACTGGTTTACGGACCTTCCGGCCTCAACTACTCCTGTTTTGTCTCCTCGGGGCGCACATACCAGCATTTCAGACCATCACATGATAATGTTTTAATCCAGCCTGACCTTTGTGTGGCACACGTTTCAGGTGCACTGCCGCAAAAAAGGGGCTATAAACTCGCCATAGTATGAGGTGTTTGCTTTTCTTTCCGTGTTTCTGCGGCATAATTTTTGTCTGGATTGTCTTCTGCTTGGCATTTAAGTTCTCAGGCACAGCTCATAAAGGGTACAGCTAACGCGCACAGACCGTCTATGGAACATGCACCACGGGGTGCATTACCAGCACTTTTCTTTGTCCAGTGCTCGTCTGAGTGCGGTGTGCATTGGCGGGGAATTTCTTTTTGCATCCTTACCTAAGTGATCAGAAATTAAACACATAAAATGTTCCCAACTCTGTTTAGTTTAAAATATAGCGTGCCATGCTTTTAGTCCTCGAGGGAGGGTAAGCCCGGAATGTGGAGGTGACACAACGCTTTAAAGTGATGGATGCCATACAAAGAAGAGGTAAGATTTTTTAAAGGTTTGACCTAACTCCTAAATTTATGTTCAGCTGAGTGCTAAAGTCTTACCCTGTAACAGGCATATTAACCCTCTGTATTACCTTATGATGAGTCAAAACTGCAACCAGACAAACTTCTCTCTCCAGCAGAAATATTAGTCATGGGAAACCTCCTTTACCTCGCAGTCTCAACAACGACCAGCCTTTTGCAAAGCATTCACTACCCCGACTGCGACTTTACCACAAGTTACTTTAACCCAGAAGTTGTTACGACAACAATCTATCTCTGACGGGATATCCAGACATTACTCCGTAGCTTGCACGTCTAATTGTAAATATGTTATCTAATTGTGAATATATGTGATCTTGTATAGGCTCTCAACATTCCCCACCCTATGACCAGTTCTTGAGCTGAGGATCTTCAGCAAAATCGTATTTTTATACCACCATTGGAGTCCTGTGCTGTACTTGCTTGTGTAACCAATTCATGTTATTGCATGTGTATCTAAATTGAAAACCTGCCATAAGACATTTCATGCGGCGCTACATGTGTGGAAATGCACTCTCTTTTCACTTTTTTAAGCAAAAGTTTGGAGTGATATTTGGCGCTGCACCCACATACGCAGTCTGGTTCCCGGCGCACATTGCCTCAGTTGCAGTGCACAGAGACCTTATACTGCCGCACACAGAGTTAAAAAATTAGAGGGAACATTGATTGTAATGCATTATTGCTTTTTGGTATATGAGAAATACACATGAAATGGCTCTTAATATAGCTATACAGAAAGGAAGGTCGAGACCATTTCATCACATAATAAAATATTTGTGAACATACCAGCGGGCAGCTAAAGTCTATATAAAGTATCTAAAATAGAAATCTTAGTTCTCTAGGAATAGTTTCTTACTTTAAGCAGAAGATCAATGTCCCGGGGAAAAAATATATAGAAAAATATTTTAAGGGGCTTGCTGAAAAAAGTTGCTGTCCGTGAACTGGATTGTAATTGTTCATGTGACTTTAATTTTAAAGTTGAAGGCCGAATTCAGGGAACGCCGTGTGCGAGTTTACTCAAAAGTCTCTATTTCTGTTCCGGAGAGAACATCATATCATTCAGGCTTTCGAAAAAACTGTCAACAGCTTCATGGGAAAGTTCCACTAAGTCGGAAATAGGGGTAACCATGCATTCATGCGCATGATTGTCTCCATTGACATTCTGATTTGCATTGCTGACAGAAGGTCGTACCTGTTCGATGCTGCTTTCATCTTGAACTTCACTACTCTTCAATCGTAGTGGTGAAGATTCCAGGAATGCCGTCATCAGAATTGGCAGCCTTTGAGGGCAGCACAGTGCGTGAACCTTGGTAGGAACCAACAGTGTATCTGCATCCACCGGCGCATCCGATTGTAGCGTCAGACAGGTGTCTAACACGCATTCTTCTCCGCATAGCAGACACCTTAGTACAGGTAAAACACACCTTTGCCACATTGGTCGAAATGATAGAAACCAAGTCATGTTTAGGTCTCTAAGCCGGGAGAGTCCCAGGATTTTTGATATCCGGTCCCGGTATCCAATGGCTAGGATCGTATCTTCCATTGTCGCGAGAGTTTGATCTGTGACATGGGTTGCCATAACGAAAAATAAGGACTAGGAATAGGATTCCTGCAATTAGTCCCAGGATCAGGGGAAGTCCGCCAAAAATCGAATGGACGAAATCTGGAAAAATACCCAGTATGGCTTTGAATGGTGTTAATGCCATCGAAAATACTGTCTTAAATACCTTTGAGACCCCAGTGGTATCAGAAATATTTAAGATTTCGCTCAGGATTTCCGCGAAATGTACGGGGGAATTGGTTGATAATAATGTATGTATCTCTGCAGTCGTCCTTGCGACTTGTAGATCATACGTTTCTTTAGATGACGTGAGCCTTGTAGGCGTCTGAAGAAGCACTGTTTTCATTCTGCTTAAAGTGTCTATTCGAATAGAAGTAATTTTCAAACCGGGCCATGCCCTTGCCTCCCTGTCTGGTAAGGAGCTGGGGAACAAAGCACGTCCACAGCACTTGACCTTCGCCGTCGTGGTGACGAGATAAGGAGTCCCGGGCATGAGACTACAACATCTGCGGTCTACAATAAGAATGTAACTCCCATTATAGAGTCTTTGAAAGAATGGTTCTATTTCAGTTGCAGGTGCGCCTTGCTGGTGACATGAAAGGTTGTATGAATTCCCTTCACAGGCTCCGTGCAAACTAATACCGTTACACAGAAGCGTGCCGCTTAGTGACATAGCACAATTGTTGCCACTAAGAAACACTTTCTGTCCTTTGTTACTGACACATGCATGTGAATAGGGCAGGTTCCAAGTTGTTTTAAGGTACCCCTTTCCCAATTTCTCGTACATGCCAGCCTGTATATATTTTTGGCAGTATTGAAACCTGAAGGTTGAGATTGGAATATTTATGATTCCGTGGATTATCCATTCACTGACAGGTCGTTCTGACATTGTCATTGGTAATCTTTCTAGTTTTTCAATGCTCAAGATTGTATAATCAGCACCCTTCTGCGCCATACCGATTTGTCTATCAGTAAGGTTAAAGATTTGGAATAGTGACGTTGTGTTGATTAAACGCCAAGGCACATAGCCTGAACGCAGATTTTGTAACGTCCAGCCAAGCTGTACAATAGAGCGCAATTGTGACTGACCATGTTGTAATAACAGTAAGTCTTGCGATAATATATCGATTGCTGAAGACACAATGCTGTCCAATGAAAAAATTCTGGAGGACAGAGTCATTAACCCATTGTCCACTACAGAAAGTGATTTTTCCAAATTAATACGATCAATTTCACGTATTCTCTCTGCTGTTTCAATTTGAGTAACCTTCCAGGCCTCATTGTATGCTGCATATACAGAGGCTGCTATGAAACGCTTTTGACGCTGTTTGCGTGGTCCCAGTATGAAATCACGCAAGTCAGCACCATCAGTAAGTAAAGTTAGGTGTTGCTTAATTTCAGGCAGTGTGGAAGTTTGTAGCCATTGAAGGCATAATTTGCCCACACTGTAGGTTGTTATTATCCCTGGGTGATGTCTTTGAGGATATCTAGGGTCTGGCCTGGTCATTTTGAAACCCTGTGTTTTATTCAGGAATCTATCTTGACAGTTATTTGTATCTGTGGGCCAGATCAACCATTGTTTCCAATCAGGATGTGTTCTGTTTTGGTTAAGTATATGGTTTATCTCTATTCCTTCATCTGTATCAGAGTTATTGCTAAACATTGTTGGCTTTGGAATAGACAGGTTATTTAAATCTTTGATTTTGGCTAAGCCAAGACAGGTGGTTTGTTGAACAGTGTCATTTAAAAATATCATTTGTTCTGGGATCATGCAGGCTCTAAACAAAGCTTCTATACCCTGTACTTGCCATTCTTTGGTACCCCAAACACTTTTCAAATCAACATTTTTGTCCCAATAATCAAATCCAAATGTATTCATTTTTTCAAAGAATGAATCTGAATATATCAATTTTGTGTTGGTTATCATGGTTTTCATCCCTGTCTTGTTTGACAATTTGTAATAAAATGTTTCAGCATTAGTTATGTTAAAACCTGAAAAATATGAATATTTGTCGTAAACGGTTCTAGAGCTCCCTTTTGGAGGTGTAGCACAATGTTCCCATTGATTATAATTTAAAACATTTCTAGGTTGTACAGATTTATGCAAGAAATGGTTACCATAATGGTTATAGCAATACATACTATCATAATTTGTAGAACCTTGCAAATAATCATGTTTTGTAAATTTAGCAGACATTACTAAGTCAGACATCATATTGTTTATACTTTCAAAGTCCCAATCATCAGCAAATGAGTTTGGTTTTGCAAAGTCACTCAAGGAGATCTTGATTTGGTGTGGATATTTCAGGATCTCGACCGGACCATAAATTTCATAGTCAGTGTTGTCCCAGGCTACCCCACCAGGTATTGGAATTGCTGTGAAGTTGGCTGAAGAAAGTTCTGAAGAAAGTTCTCGTTTCTCGACGTGTGAAGATGTGTGTGGTTTGAGGACCAAGTTGATGTTCTGACTTGCTGTGTCCATTTTAGCATATTTTCCCTCAATGAAGCGTCCCAAGGTAAATACCATGATGAGCCAAAGTATGAGGATAAATGCACCAAAACCCACCCAAAATTCAATCCATGGAGTAACCAGATATGTTTCTTTCAGTTGTTTCAAAAGTTCCTTAGCTTTGTCTTTAAAGGATTTTGATGATGGCTGTGTCTTTGGTTCACTGAAGCCTTCAGAGGAATCATCGAAGTTGATGAAGTAACCAGATGCAGTTCTGTCAATTGTTCCAATTGGTTCAGGATTTTTGTTTTTTGCATTGTCACTTGGTACTTCAGTATAGATTGGTGTGTCTCTGCTAAATGTTTTTATTTGGGTTTTCAGAGGTCTTAGTTCTATTGCATTGTTGCATAGTCCTTGTTGTTCTTCTTTAGGCGTTTCGAATGTGATGAGCCTCTTTGTTAGGACCTCTGTACTGGTAGCAAACCTTGGTGTTCTGCTACTTATTGGGAGTCCACTTGGCCTACTGTTTGTTATCGGCCACATGTTGTGGTTTTACCAGGTCGATGGATACAACTCGGTTCTCCTTTTTTCCAGCAAGTGGCGGTAGTACAACTGATCTTGTCCCGTTGACAGACAAGACAGGAACTGCTTTTCTGTAAGAAGGCCCAAATTCCTTCTTTACCGCGATCTTCTCCCTGACTAGATCCCCGACTTTTGGAATCCAGACAGGTCTTGCTGGGACAGGTGGTGATTCTTCAGTGGTTGTTGGCTGTTGTTTCAACTGTATGTTGCTCAGGTCTTTTCTTGTTTTGTTTAAGTCCTGCAAAATAGCCAAACGGTCTTTGACATCAAAGGTTTTTTCTATTACCACTGAAGTCTGACTATCAAGGTCAGAGATCAACATCCTAGTTCCGAATAATAATTCGTACGGACTGAATCCCTTCAGAGAATTTCTTGGCAAGTTATTTAGACTACGTTGGACACTTATTAGATGTTTGACCCACCCAGCTCCCGAACCTAATACCTTTGCCGTTATAGATTGCTTTATGTCACGGTTTTTTCTTTCAACAATTCCGTTCCCCTCAGGGTGAAATGGACAAGAGTACCGCAATTGCACGCCCATGCTGACCATGGCCTCCTTATAAGCCCGAGAGCTAAAAGCAGGACCATTGTCCGAATGCAGAATGCCAATTGCGTATGTGCCGATGAAGACCCGCAAATCTTTTATAACAGTTCTGGCGTCAGCCGTTCGCTGGGGCCACATCCATATGAATCTCGTGCATGAGTCCACTGCGACCAAGATATATTTATAGTTACCATCCCTTTGTAAGGGACCGCAGTGGTCTAGATAAACACAGGCTAATGGTTTATCCGAGATTAGAAGGGGCGTCTGCGCTGGACGTCTCACCGTTGATACTTTCATTTTTTGACATATTTCACATGCTAGAACATAGTTCCTTGTTTGTCTTCTCATTTGTGGCCACCAGTATCTCTGTTTTAATAATGATACAGTGGCTGAGACGCCAGCATGGGTAGAAGCAAGCCCTTCGTGTGCCGCTATTATCAGTCCTAACCTATGTTCCATGTTTGGAATTGCCCTATCCCCCACTCCAGGGATTCGAGCAAAAGGAACATTGTTTGTATCAGTTATGTATGAGTATTTTACTGGAAAGCCTTTAGGGAGTGGTTCTATCGAATCCTTTTCTGAAGCGCTGACAGCTTGTAATATTTCGCTGTCTATTTTTGTTTTTGACCGGGTGACGGCAGCTACGGAAGCCGTTTGCACAGCTGCCTTCGCGGCCTCATCAGCCAATGAATTCCCTGCAACGTGAACGCCATCACGTTGATGACTCAGTGTATGTATCACGTGAGTCTTTGGTAGTTCTTTTTGTAAAAGAGCTACTTGTTCACAGAGCATTTTATGCTTGATTGTGCCACCTTTCGCATCCTTGAAACCATTCTGAAGCCAGATCTGCAAGTATTCATTATAAGATTGAACGCAATAATACGAATCGCACACTATGAGCGTGGGGAATTCTCGCTCGGTATTTTCAAGCGCCATCTTGAATGCTAGTAATTCAGCTCGCTGAGCTGTACAATCTCCTAGGGATTGTGTTTTAGTGAGGGTTGGTTTAAATTTCCCTTCGTGCCAACGACCTTTAACAATCGCGCACGCAGCACTGTAAGCTTGTTTACCCCCTACTGCGGGTTGTGCTGATCCGTCTGTATATATTATACAGCCGTAGTCATCTAGAGGCAGAATTTCGGTTGGCGGAGGACATTCAAATTCATATTGGAGAAATTCTTGTGTTTTTAAATAAGGATCAAATTTGTACATCACGTCTGTTGCAGCAAGAGAGTTAGCCCATTGTATCCATCTTGGATGGAGTGCTTTAGCATTTGGAATGCTTGCCTTTGTTACTGCCTCTAAGGCTGGTATTGGTGTCACGATTATTATTCGTTTACCTTGTGCCAGGGCTCGTTCTTTTGCTATAGCTGTCTGTGTTGCTGTAAGAATTTTTTCCGTTGGGCTAAATTTCATTTCAGCCTTAGTGTACAAGTGTGATTTGAATGCAATTGGTACCTTTTCTCCCTCATTAGAGGTCAGGTATGTGAATCCGCATTTCCCTGGGATGACTCGGATCACAAGGTTGCGTGTATTATCACGGGTTTCTAATTTTGTCTTAATTAGCATGTCTGTTTGTAAGGATCTCAAAATTTCTGTGTGTGTTTGAGTCCAACTGGATCTTTTAAAGTCTGGTTTAATTAGATCATAAAGGGGCTTGACCCTTTCTGCGTAATTTGCAATGTATGTTCTTCCGAAATTTAGGAAGCCTAGAATTGACTGTAGGTTTTTTTAGTGTTTTAGGAGCTTGGATTACGGCACATTTCTCTAGGAAATTGTCTGCCAGGCTTTTGCCTTCACTTGATAACTCATATCCTAAGAATAGGACTGTCAGATGGGCAATTCTGGACTTTTTGAAGTTGAATTTGTAACCCTCTGCAGCGAAACCAAGTATTATGGTGTTCACTCTTTTCAAGTGAGTCTCCAAGTCATCATCTGTTAAGTAAATGTCATCGACATAAGATAATGCTTCATCATCATATAGTTGTAGTAATTCTGTTACTCTTGCTGAGAATACCCCCGGGCTGTTCTTGTACCCCTGGGCTAACCGACAGAATTGTTTTTGAGTGCCATTTACTGAGAAAGCTGTTAAATATCTGCTCTCTGGTGCTATGTTTTGACAAAAGAATCCATTGGAGATGTCCAAGGTTGTTTTGTATTTTTTGCGCACTATGTTATTCATTAGTGCAGCACTGTGTGAGTTTTGCACTGCAAAAGTTTTGCAACATGTGTTAAGGTGTCGGTAATCCAAAACTAGACGGTATGAATTGTCTGGTTTGGAGACCGGAAACAAAGGATTGTTCATTTGTGAGGTGCACGTTTCAATCACCCCCTGGTATTCTAGCTGATCTAGTATTTCATTTACTTGTTTTTTAGCTTCTTGCTTAATTGGGTACTGCCTTTGTGCAGTTGGTTGTGATTTTAGCTGGATTTTGTGAGGAGGAGAGTCCTCATCCCATCCTACATGATTTTTGTATAAAGCAGGTGCTAAGGCCACTGCCCACTTTCTAGCAAGTGTGTATTTTTTATGAATCAGTATTTGATTCGAGAAGGCAGGCATAATTACTTCTTCGCCATGAGGGCACTCCCTGACAAACTCTGGTGGCCAGTCTTTTTCAGCTAGAAGGATGTCATAGCCCTTGGATAGGTTATCCCAAAATAGTCCCCTTATTTTCCTAGTCTTATCTCCCTCTATACGTAATGTTATCTCGTATATTTTGTGGGGCTTGCTAACTCTGGTATCTGCAGTTTCCACTTGAAGGTATTCATTCGTGTCCACTGTCTCCAGATGATTCATAAGGACTTTGCGAGCTATGCTCACCTCTGCTGCGCTGTCTAGCATTGTCTGAGCCCACTCTCCATTTTTCAGTTGTGTCCTCAGTATTCTCGGCATTGTTAACTACCTTGATACTGGCTACCTTCTTTTTTGGAAATTGTGATTTCTTTTTCAGTTGAGCAGGTTCCTTGTCTTTGGACTTGGCGTGCTCTTCTGATCGTCCTCTTCTTTCCGATTTCTGCGAGGAATTCTGAAAAGATTGAGAGGGACGTGTATCAATGTCTTGATATCTATCAGGTTTTTTAATATTATCCCTATTTCTAAGGTTATATCTATTCCCAGAGGGTTCACTCTGGGGTGACCTTTGTCTCGGGTTTGGAGATTTCTCTCTTCGCCTAGGAGACCTTCCTCTGGACTGGAATTTCTTTTCTTTAGGATTGGATTGTTTGTTCCCATCCCAGTTCTTTTTTGGTGAATTATTATTATTATTAAAAAACATTTTTTCTGGACTTGTAGTCAGTTGCGGTTTTACTGGTATTCCACCTAGACTATCTCTGCCTAGTTCTTCATAGGATTTTTCTATGATTCTGGCAATTTCAGCTGGTTGGTCTGCTATATCTGTCTCTTTTAACCTCTGGCGGATCGCCACGTTTGCTGCTTCACCTTTTATGTTGGCTAGTAATATAGCCGAGACCTGTTTGAAGTCTTTTAGTAATTTCATACCAAGAGTTAAAGCAGGTTCTGGACCGTATTCATCTTGAATTTGTTTAAGCACATCTGGTATTACCGAAATGGATGGAACACCGTGCGTTTTTTTATAGATGGAAGCAAAGACTGTACCCCAAGTGTCACAGTCCTCAATGTGTGGTGCGATTCCCATTGGGAGACATATAGTCAGAATCCTGTGTTTTTCCAGCGGGGTGGTGTCAGGAAACACCGCCTCTATTTGGGTAATTTTCTGTGCCAACCAGAATGGTATTTGTTCCCGTTTAGCTGGAACTTTACCTAGGCAGGATTGGATGTTCTGTGGTGTAATTTTATTTGTGTTCCCCTGGTGAGGGGTCAGCTGTGGAAGTTTAATCGCTGGCTGAATTGTTGAAGTCCGCATTACATACTGAACTAATTGTCTGTGAATTTTTAGTAGTTGTTTTAGCTGTATTAACAGCTCTGCTGCAGGCATTCTTTCGATGTCTGGATGTGGTGTGTATCCGGCTAAGACCGGCCACGTTGCTCCTGGTCTTCCTAAAGGACCGAGCCTTGTAATGTGATTGTTATGTATTAGGGCGCCATCAAATAAGAGCAAATGCTCTTGGAATTTGAGTGGTACTTCCACCTCCTCGAAAGGAGTGTACGTTTCAGGAGGTTCCTCTACTTTGTAATAGTGGAAGTACTTTGTTACAGCATTTGCTGATGGAAAATGTATCCATGCATAGTATACCTCTGTCTGCCGATATTCGTGTGCCTCAATTACGAATATGACTGTGCCACCTCTAGGTGTCAGTCCATTTTCTATAAGTTTTAAGGTTATAGATCTCCTTTTGGCGACCTGGATGAGTATTATATCCGGGTCTGCTGTTTGCATGGTAGCATCAGCATCTGCTATTTCAGTAGCTAATCTAATTGCCTCTCTTTCATCATCACTCTCTGCCATTTTACAGACAGGATGGTATTATGTTTGTTTGCAGATCAGGTTTCTTATGGAAACAGAGATTAGATGCACAATATTCTGGAACTGTTTTATCCTTCAACGTTGACTAGACCAAAAACCATACATAGGAGTTCCCTCCTGCGAGGTTTTGGAGGATATAATAACCTTTCACCCACTCCAGACGTCTTTGGAGTATTTGGGAAAAGGGGTCTGAGTGAGAAAGCACAACTGAGTTACTCTAAATGTCTTACGTTAGTTTTATCGCCCTTTCCAAACACGTTGGGCGCCATGTAGTGTAGCTCCTATTTTCCCAATAGGCTCTGCGCATTGGAATAGTACCTACAGCAGTAAAGGCCTAGGCCAGACGTTAACTAGGTCTACTACTGTCGATACTAGACTTAATTTTTGGGTTTGCCAGCTAAGCTCAGAGTTCGCTAGAAACTTTCTCGAATGTTCAAGGAAGGAATTAACTCCCCTGATTAGACAAGAAGGGATTTAGTTTCTGACAACCATAGAACATGACAACTTTGCTCTCCCCTAATCAAGAGTCAATCTCAAGAGTCGTGTGAGCACAAGGCAATTATTTTACTCAGTCAGTACGTGCATTCTTAGTCTCATCAGAATGTAGAGAAAAGGAAGAGACGGGCGTGTTCAATAAAAGATGTTATTTATTGATCAGTCTCTTTTCTCGTACAAGAGAAATGGATCGATATTATTGCGATACTTATAGTTAAGTAAAGTGCATACATTAGAAGCAATAGTATAAAATAATACTGTAAAAACATTGATATGGTTTCTGAGCCATACGATGTTTAAAATGATTAAAATATATTTACATACACATATACATTTGACTAAACGTACTCAACTGGTGTTTCTAAATACGCCTACCCCGTGTACCTGACCTAAGTCTAATGCGTGGGCGGGAATAGAAAGTTACAGTTTAAGTTAAGTTTGTTTTTGCCAAGTGAATAACTAAAGAATTCTCTGTGAGGGGTTATTCAGTTCTGTACCTGGAAGTTAGGATGGATGAGGAATAGTATCTCTTTCTCTGCTCTCGATATTCCAGGCTGCCTGCGAGGGCTGCCCAGAAGCGCCGGTGCTGGGTCTCTCGGCTTGAGATAGCAGCGCGTCTCTCAGCGCGTCAGGAAGGCGGGGCTGCTGCCTGCGGGGTCTGCTTCTGCTCTCGGCTTCGGCAAGTATGGCTGCTCCGTCTTGTCACCACGCGTGTGTTTGCATAGGGCAAGGTCGGCAATATTTATACCTTAAAGGTGCCGAGATTGACGTAAGGATGGACATAGGTACGTCAATAAAGATGTCATACGACTTGCTCGTTAGCACATTCTTTTGCAAAAGTTCTCTGTGAAATCAAAACAATGGCCGCACGGATTTTCCAGGTTGTCATAGGTTTGATTTGTTATGAGAACGTCGTATGCCTTATCAGGGGCTGGAGGAATGTCGCTTGTCTAATTAGATCTCAAGCGTTATGACCTAATCAGATAACACGTTCCTGTGCCGTAGTGTGACTGCGTCAGATAACGGTATCTGCATCATGGGGGATTTCTTGCCTCATGGGCTGACTGTTAGTTAACTAGCTAGGTAGTTTAACCAGAATAGGGTCAGGAATAGGGGGATCGATTCAGGACCTATAGAAATACACGACAAACTATTGCTTTCTCCATTAAAATATCTGTAATAGCATTTTTGGCAATCGCCACATGTCTTTGTTCAAGTTCAATTTCCCATCCCTCATGCACAGCCCTTATCAATCCTTCCTTGGCTGCCTCCAAATTATCCTGCAGTGCCGCCATTTTTTGTTTAGCCTCTTTGTTGAAATTTAGAGGAAATCGTAACGTTTCCCCTCTCATCTCTGCCTTCAGGGCATCCCAGACCACCTCAATTGCTGCGCTCCCCAAATTATCCTCCACAAACCCTGGTATCCATTGTCTCATATGCCTGCAATACTCCTTATTAAGCAACAACACCCTCTCAAAGGTCCAGACTTTCACATTTGAGTTCACTGCTCTCATTTCTATATTCAAAACTAATGGGTTATGGTCTGATAAGACCTGTGGTAGATTTTCAATTAAACATTTTGAGCTCATAATGTTAGAAACAAACATACAATCCAGTCTTGCATGAGTCAAATGCAGATTAGGGAAAAAGGTATATCCGGGGTCACTTGGTTGCATCATTTGCCAGCAGTCGATTAAACCATGAGTCTGACATAGTTTTTTTAAGGCCTGAATCACTTTCGGTTTCCTCCCCTGATATCTATACCCAGCTTCCAGTGACCAATCGCAGGGTAAGTTAATATTATAATCCCCACATACTATCAATGGAAGGGGCCAATGGGCAAGTTCATTGGAGATATTATCCAATACATTGGGGTCATCGCTTATGCTTCCATATATAGTACATAATGTAATTTTCTGGCCTGTGCTATATTGGCATTCTGTGCTTGCCCAGCACCCGAATTTGTCAGATGATGACCGTAAAAACTGTATCCCACTAACTTCAGTCAATATGGAAACCCCCCTCACCCTAGCTCCCTGCGTTGTGGCAGTAATCAATCTATACCCTAGTGCATTAAGTAGATGAAGTTGTGACCCCTTAATATGAGTCTTCTGGATACAGATAATATGTGCCCCGACATTTGAAATCCTGCAGCCACACTTTGCCTTTTCTTTATATCATTAAGACCACATTTATTGATATTAAGAATTTTCAGTCTAGCCATATCGGTTCTTATCGATACCCTGGTTCATATATTTCTTCCGTGGCCCATTGCCCACCTGACCACTCTCTGCCACTCTGTGCCACTTAATGTTATCTAAATCACCAATCTCTATTGCGCACCCTATTCCTAACTACTGTCTGAGATTGCTCCCCCACCCCCACTCCCCACCCCCTTCCTCCCCACCATACCTTCAGCAATCAGGCTCAATCCTGAGCCTGGGTGATAGTGTCTGAACCACTCTTCTCCCACCGTCCACCTCCCTTCCTTTGGCCAGTGCTCACATACGATTTTAACCTTTGCATCCAAAACAAAGGGAAAAAGAAAGAACACACAAGATAAACCAGATGAAAAGAAGAAAAAACATAATATCGCAAAAAGGAAAAAATAGATGGGACAAAGGAAAAATGGGGTCCCCCAATTCAAAGGACGTTCCGGTTCCAGCCGTTGCCGTTGCCTTCCATATTATAATACCAGCTTATTACTTCTTGTTCTCAGCAGTCCCGATAGTCCCAGCTGTGATCTCATCCAGTAACTTCTGTGCTTGAATTTCAGAAATAAAGTTATAGTTCCATCCTTGAAAAACAACTTTCAATTTGGCAGGATTTTGCAAACAAACTACAGCTCCTGCTCTCTGGAAGGGTGTTATGAGTTGCCTAAGCCGCCATCTCCTTTCCACTGTGGCGTGCGCAAAGTCTGGTTTTGCGAAAAAAGAGAAATTCTCAAAATTACTTTTAGTGTTAGGCCTGGCCAGATCATACATGGCCTGGCGCGGAAGAAAATTTCCAAAGTAGATCAATATAGGGCGTGGATACGACTGACCATTAGATGGGCACTTTGAGATTGTTAAAGGGAATCTATGCACACATTGGATTTCTTTGTCCCAGTCCCAATGTGCTAATTCTGGCAAAGAGTTTTTCAGCATGGTAATTGTAAACTTCCTTATATCACTGCCTTCACAGTTTTTGGGTATCCCTAACAGCCTCAAGTTGTTATGCTGTTGGCGATTCTCGGCCTCCACTAATTTCCACAACACGTCTCTCTGTGTGCTTTCTTGTGATGTAGCCTGTGTTTTCAGTGTATCTATAGTGTTC
Organism: Lissotriton helveticus; assembly: GCF_964261635.1. NCBI lineage: Eukaryota > Metazoa > Chordata > Amphibia > Caudata > Salamandridae > Lissotriton > Lissotriton helveticus. The sequence continues at coordinate 509,308,178 of NC_136071.1, read as the reverse complement.
TCCAATACCTCTGTGCGAGTCTCCACCATGTTTATTCTTTCCGCTACCTCTGTACAAGTTTTCCCAATCTTACACACTGAGCCTTGTAGTTTTTTTAGAGGCAAGCCATGCCTGTCGGTTCTTTATTTTAACCTCATCCTGGAATAATCTCAGAGGTTGTAAAATCGTGGAACGATAGGGCTCGTCAGATTGCTCACTGGTTTTCTGCACAGTCTTACCCTCTGGCAATTCCCTTGGAGTGTTCCCTTTTTCGTTTATACCATTAGGGGGTAGCAGATGAGTGGCTGAGTAATCCCAGCTAAGTTCTTCCTCATCCTCTCTGAGACTTCTCTTACTTTTTTTCTCTTCGGTGACCTCCTCTCCCTTTGCGGACTATTGTTGCTTGTTGAGGAATCCCCGCCGTCGTCATCTTCATCACTACTGTTTGTTTAATAATGTCAGAGTCTCCTGATTCCTCAGTCAGGGAAAAGATTTTTTTCAGAGAGTCGGGGGAGAGATATCCTGCCTCCATGATCTTTTCCTGATGATACCCCCCTGGAGCAGTACTGTGTTTTTTTTCTGGGTCATATCGGGTGTCTTGCTACCCATCTCCGCAACTAAATTGTTGATGAAATCATTGAGGGAGCTGCCATTATCTAACTCAGTTTCCTTAGTAATGTCATCCATTGACTTAGTGCCTATGGGCACTTACAGAACTGTATTTTCACAGTTTGAATTCCAGGGGACTCCGGGGGCATCCTCTCCTTCGCCCCGTGACTACGATGTTGTAGCCTGTATTAAGATATATTGCACATTTCTCATACTGCCTGTTTCTTCACTGTTAATCATACAGCCTTGGTCTCCTTGTTTCCCTTGCACTCCCTTCTCTTTCTCACATGTGTCTAAGGGTAGGAACATACTTGTAATGGAGGCTTGCTTTTTCCTCTGCTCCCCCATGGATGACCCTTGCTGTTTAGCACTTTTGTTATGTCCCTCAGCTTTTTCATTGTCCTGCTTACTCCCCTTACCGGTACGAAGATCTCTTTTCCTGGCATCTATCTTCAGTTCTGTCTCTTCCCGTCGCGGTTGTACCGGGGGCATGTTTGAGCGCATTTTACCTTGTCCTCCTCGCGCTGCCATTGTCACTGTGCGATACAAAAGGGGATGATGGACGGCCATTGTCACTGTAGCTTGAGCTCCACAAGCGTTCTGTAGCTAGGCAACCTGAGCCGCCGGAAGCCGTCACAGTTTCCAAACCCGAAGCTGCAGTCAGCAACAGCCGAGCGAGGGATTCCCAGTGCCCACAGCAACCTCCGTTCTTTCCCCTCCAATGATCTCTGCGTCTCACACTCACCGCAGGTAGCCCTCCTCTGTCACCGGGTCGAAAGATTCCCAATCTCATAATCCACCTGCAGTCGGAGGGAGAGCCCGGCGAGGGTCGGAGATAGGCAAGGGGTGAGTGGTGGTGGCCTCACTCAGACGCCATATAGTTTTTTTTAATAATACTTATTTATTTGTAATTAATTGTGGTAATTTTCTAATTAATTGTATTGTGTGTTTTGGTCTTTATAGGTGTAAAGGGTGGGAAGTAATTTATTTTTTATTGATGAATTATTTGCTTGTTAATTAATTGTAATTAATTAATTGACAGTTAGTTATGGTAATTGTGCAATTAATTTGAGGTGTGTGTTTTGGTATTTATAGGTGTAAAGGGTGAAAAGTAATTTATTTTTTGATTGATGAATTAATAGTTGGTTGTTAATTAAATATAAAAATTAATTGGTAATTAATTATGGCAATTGTGTAATTAATTTTAGGTGTGTTTTTGGGGTTTATTGGGGTAAAGGGTGTTAAGTAGTTTATTTATTTTTTATTTATAATTATTTATTGATTTATATTAATTGAATTATTTAAAACTGTATTATGGCAATTGCATAATTAATTTTAGGTGTGTGTTGTGATGTTAATATGGGTAATGGATGGGAAGTAATTTGTGTTTAAATAATATATATTTTTAATGTTAACTATTTGATATTTATTTTCGGGTAATTGTTTATGGTTGCTGGTGTTGTTTTTACTTTTAAAGGGGTAAAGGGTGGATATTAAATACATTTTAATTACTTTATAATTAGTTGTTAATAATATTTTTAAATTTAAAAATAATTGTGTTTTATTATTTTATAGTATTATTTAGGTGTGTGTTGTGGACAATATAGTGTTAAAGTGTGTGCAGTTCATTCATGTTTATTATTTTTTTATAATATTTTTTTAATTCATTATTAATTATGTTAATTATGGAAGTAAATGTCATATAAAATGTTGAAGTGAGCTGTTATTGGTGTGGTGTTAGAGAGTAGGAAATTAAATAAATACATTTATGTACTAATTAATGTTTTTGTAAATATTTTATAATTAAAAAAAAAAATGTTTAATTGATTTATTATTACATTTTATATAATATGTGTAGGTATTTGCTATATGTAATTAATATTATAATATGTTTTCTTTTTTTATACATTTACTATATATATTTTCAATTTTTAAAATAATAAATATTTATTTTTATAATTTTTTATATATATATATATTTTTAACTGTTGGAGTCCGAAGAGTAATTTTTGCCTCTCTGCTATCCAACAATTTCCCTACTGTTGCACTCATTGGAGTGGTAATAGTAATTTTTACCCCTCCACTATACAACACTTCTCTACTATTGCACTCACTGGAGTGGGAAAAGTGATTCTTACCTCTCCGCTATCCAGCACTTTCCCTAATTTTGCACTCACTGGAGTGGGAATAGTTATTTTTACCCCTCCGCTTTCCAAAACTTTCTCTTCTGTTGCACTGAGTGCATTGTGAACTTTAAGTTTAAATATGTTTTAATAGTTTAAGGAACAAATAAGAACTTGCAGAGCCGCTGTCATCCAATGTCTCGGAGGGTCATCTATCCAAGTGTCTTGTAGAGCCATAAACTTCCTGAAAATTGCGGCAAAAGAACTGGACAATAAAAAGTGAATTAACTTAAGCTGCCCTAGTACATACAGTCTATATATTTTTCTTTTTTACAGCTTTGACAGTATGTTTTAACCTTTTTAACTCAATCAGTGTTAACTGCTCGCAGAATGATCTTCTTGTCATTGCCCTATTTTATCACAAGATTTTAACACATACATTTTATGTATTCTCCTTCAATGGTGTTTTTTCCACTCTTTTATGATTTTTCACGAAATCCAATAAAAGTATATTTGATTGATTCATTGATAATAGTTTAATGTTTTAATTTATTATAGTTTTTTTATATTTTAAATCATTTATGAATATTTTTTATATCCTTTTAAAATTTTACCATAAATTAAAAATAACAGTTTATTGTTTTAAAGTAAATATATGTATGAATAATAATGTGTGTGTGTTTATCTTTTTTATTAAGTTTATTTTTTATATAGTTTATTAAAATGTATATTACATTTATTTTCTGTTGTTCAAATTAAATTTAATATTTAATATATTTAATATATATTATTTTATTTTTATTTTTTTATAAAAGCCGATATTTTATACATCTGTATTTTTTACATCTATATTTTTAGTCAATATTTTTGTACTTACCTGTTGAAGTGTAGGAGGGCGATATTTTTGTTGTCTATATTTTTTACTCAGTATTTTTTACATCAATATTTATTTCATCGATGTTGTGTCAGTGAACCAGAGTAGGGGTTTCAATAACTATTGCAACTAGCAACCACTGGTGAAAGGCAGCTCACCTTTTTTCACCCGTCAATGCAAAGTAAGTTGTAATCTCTGATCTGAAGGTTTTGTGCCATATGACAAGGTTCAGTAAGGTCACTGGGTCCAACAAAATGCCATCTCACAGAGGCACAGGTGATAAGCATGGAAGTTAGCCCCTCATTTACATCAGCCAGGCTATGGTGAGAGTCCAACAGGCCCCCTCACAAATAAAGTACACTTGTTCGATCACAAGAGTAACAGATACAAACCTGAAAAAACACAACACCGTAAACAACCACTGCAGCATACAAGCCAGACTGATATGTGACAGTGGGTAGCACTAACATCCCAGTTGAACTTCTACAGACACTGTTGAAGACTTTGCTAAAGGAAATCAAAATCAACACTGTCACCCAGCAAACATCAATAACGGTGTGAAGACACCACATTCTGGCCCCATGGAGCCACAACACAGTGGACAAGGTTAGGGACCTTGTATCCCTGGTCCTTAACAAGCCTATGTGGCCTTGTATGCAACATCTCATAAGTTCTGTTCCCATCACATCTCATTGCTACCATCTATGTTCCAGTACGTGACTCTGTACAGACAAACACTTTAAAATACTACATGTGTGAACATCCCTGGTGCAGCTGTACAGCTGTGTGCCATAATAATTGTCAACACACTAGAGGGGCCATTAGGATGGCGGGCAGACTTTGCCTGCCTGCCATCCTCACAGTACTTGGGACTGCCCGCCATAATGGCGGGGGTCCCATGGGGGGTATTAGGATGGCGGGCGCATCCTGCATTTTTAAGATTGTGGCCCGCCACAATACTAAAAATGCATGTATGCATTTGCATAGACGAAGCGGAAGGCACCGCGCAGTGCCTGCCGCTTTGTGTATGCAAATGCCGGGGGGTACCACAGGTACCCCATGTGCACCCCCCCACCTCGCCTTCACTCCGGGGGCCCGCAGGGGGCCCCCGAAGTGAAGACTGCCTGCCTTTCCGTGGCGGCATCGCTGCCGCGGAAAGGCATCCATTGCAGCCCATACTAATATGGCTGGCGGTGTCTGATAGACACCACCACCATATTAAACCTTTTCCTCCCCGGTCGCAAGGCGACCGGGGCGGAAAAGGGGCGGACGGTCTTTCCGTCCGCCGCGGACCCCCCAGCCATGCTAATATGGCGGGGGGTCATTCTGGTTAGGATGAGGGGCGGGTTGCCCCCCCAGGCCGGCAGTGACTACCGACAGCCTGGCGGGGGCAATCCACCCGCCATCCTAATGGGCCCTAGATGTCCACACAGGTTTCATTGTAAACATTACCTGTGACTGGCTCCAATACTTCATGAGCTATGTCATTGTGTCAACTACAGTGTTCCTCATTAATGATGATTCAATGGAAAGACATTTTCCCTCCACTACTGATGCACTGTATTGGGTGCCGACAGAGTACACACTTGGAGAATGAAAGGCTGCTAAATGTATTACTGTAAAGCAGTAGTGGTTGGTGGTGGAAGTAGCTGCCGGGCGGTGACTTGTCGAGGGGGAGGGAGAGGGGCAGGATGGGGGTAGTAATCTATGGATTACGGAGGATTACAGGTAAGTAAACATATAAATAAATAAAACGAATTTCGTTGAGCACACTGCATCCCCAAATGCGATGCAGTGCACGCAACAATATTTGTTCTATTTATTTATATGTTTACTTATCTGTAATCCTCCATAATCCATAGATTACTACCCTCCACCCTGCCTCTTCCCCTCCTCACGTCACCGCCCGGCAGCTACTCCCACCACCGATCGCTACTGCTGTAAAGTCACAATCATAGCCATTTTACTCCAACACTGTCAAAACTTCCTGCTGATTCTTGTCACCCAACAGTGGTGCACTCCTGGAAGACAAGTGGTCAAGGCTACCCTGCACATAGCACCTGCTGCAATGTCTCCATGTGCATATGATCTGTGGCCTCTTGAACTATAGGTACAACCAATTGGCATGCACATCTAGCTATTGTGTAAGTGCAATTCCAAAATAAAATCACAGAAACAGCTGTTGACCTGTTATCCAATAAATGTTGTTTAGAAGAAAACACATGTAAAGTTCAAATGTGTTTTCAAAGAAACACATTGCTTTAACAAGGCAACACCTACCAGGTGCGCAGTTACAAAAAATATTGTGCAAACTTCCAACACTCTTCAACCCTACATCTTGGGTAGTACTGCAAGCTAGCAGGGGTGGCAAATATCTGAAACAAATATTCCATCCTTACCATACAAGACACGATGAACAGAAATCTGCACACCAACAGTAACTCATCCCAGATATGCATCCAATGAGCAATGATCCCCACCCTCTCTTAATCCATCATCTGTCACAAGGGCAGAACATAGTTATCACTGCCATAGGATCATTAAGCATGGTGGAACTAACACAAGGAAACTCTCACATGCCTACAGACACACTAACACAGTCTGCAGGGTTATCATGGGCAGGATACAGGTATACACTAAAAATACAATTAAACTTTATTTCAACAAACACATAACTATGCATTGAGAAAGGCCAATGGCCAGTCCAAATGTGGAAATATAGTCCAACACACTTCTGTGACCCAAAACTTGCCAGCCAGAGCACTGCCAGGGAAACCTTTCCCCAGATTGAAGCATCAAATTGGCAGTCCAGGCACCTCTCGGGACCAAGAATGTGTGGTGTGGGTAAGGGGGGTGGCTGGATTACTGGTTGGGAGTACTGGGATTGGGAAGGCTGGTTTGGCAGCGAGGGGGCGGGGGGGCGGGCTCAGAATTGGGTGAGCTGGGCTGTGGGAGTGTTGTTTCAGGATTGAAAGGGCTTATTTGGACTGTGTGAGGTGTGGATTCTGGATTGGGAGGGCTGGGGTGCACTAATCATGGGATTCTGTACCCTCTAAGGGTACAGGCGGGTACAGCGGGGGTAGGGTTAGTTTTGGATCCTGTGCAATGCAGATTTGGGGTTGTCTGTTGTGTCTCTCCTTGATCTTTTAGTAGGAGGTGCTTTGGGCTCAGTACTTGAGGATTCCCTACCCTCCCCCCCTTGTGGTGTAGTAGTGGATGTTGTAGGGTGAAAGGCAAGTTTGGGGGTTTTAAGTGTGGAAGTGGTAGGGTAGGGTATAGGTGGGAAACCAGCCCTCTTGGATTTAGGAATGGGAAGGAAATCTGTGGCAGTAAAGAGGTCATGGCTGAACATGGTACGGGTCCTTGAAGATTTTGGAGCAGGTGAGGCAGGGGGTTGGGTCTGGGAGGTAAGGGAATGTGAGGTGTGACTTTTGGATGCTTTTTTGTGCATTTATGTCTCTGAGTGTCTTTTTCTTTTGCTGGTGATTGTGTGTGTGGCTTGGTCCTGTGTGTAGTATCTGGCGTTGCAGGTGCTGTGTCTGGCTGTGTGCTCCCCGTTAAAGATGATGGTGTTGTGGTTGTTGTGTCTGCCTGTATATTGTCTGGTGCATGTGTTGTTGGTGTGGTGGCTGCAGTGAGTTCCTGTGTGTCTATGGGAGTGGATGTGACTGGAACTGTGGGTGTGGTACCTATTTGGGTGTCAGTGGATGTTGGTGGGATGGTGTGTGTCTGTGCTGTGTTTATGTCTTCTAACTTTGTGTTGGAGTGTGCTGCGTGTGGTAGGTGGTGATGATGATGATGCGCGCTCAGGTGCGCGTGTGCGTTGGATAGGTCTGGGGCTATGGATGGTGGATGAAGGATGTGCAGGAGGAGTGGTGGGAGGTTGTAAGGCTTGGAAGGCTGCCTTGAGTGTGGAGGAGAGAGCCTGAAACAATATCTCCAGCCATCTTATTTCAGTGTGACTGCTCTCCAGGTAGCCAACATCCTGGGTAAGCTTGCTTCCATGCTCCTGGAGGACATTCAGCACTGCCATTTACTGACAGAGATCTGTCTCAGGGCATCCATTGTTTCCACACTCAGGGCAGCAGGAGAGACATGGGCAGGGGCTGAGGAGCCTGGTTCAAAGGAGACTCTCCTCTGCTTAGAGGAGTGGCCATGGACACCAAGTTGGGGAGCAGCAGGGAGAATGGCGATGGAAGGTGGGGTGGCAGGCTGAGATATAGCCAATGGTGTCTGAGCTTGGTCCACCACCACCTGGGAGTCGCCACCAGAGGCAAAGAAGATGTCAATTAAGTGTCTTTGGCTTGCTCCTCCAGGGCACTCCCCTCATCCTCTTTGTCAGTGGCCATCTCTGAGTCGCTGTTGTATGGGGAACCACTCTGGCCAGATTCAAACCCAACAGTTGTGGGCAGGTCTCCTTCATTGCCCTCTGTAGATGGTGGAATAGTAGTACAAGTAGGTGTAAAATTAATGCTGTTGTCCAACATGCTTGCATTTCATCACAACACACATTTGTCATTACCACGGCCAACTAGTTGTATATCGGTCAGTACATTCTCTGTCCCATTGGCATTACAGCATGCATTGATGCCACCTGACTTGAGCCAAGGCAATCATCAGGGTGTCTGGACCATGCCCAGAAAAAATGGCACTTGTGAAACAGTACAAATGAACCCCTCATGTGTATGGCAAGAGTTATCACCCTCTCAACCTAGGCCTTGTAGCATGAGAGTTTTGAGTTTCAACTTAAGTCAGTTCATGGCATGTACAAGTCATAACCTATCCACACATGCCTTCAACAGGCCAAAGGTTATGTCTTCCAAACTTGCTACATGTAGTACTGCAGTACAAATACAATCGATGAGTTACATCCACATCAGATTCCAGAATGTACATGGAAGTGGCCATTTCACGCACCTACCATCCCAACGTGAATGTTTCAGTGAAGCCCACTGCCACATGATGCTGTTGACAGATGCACATTAGCACACAAGGTATGTGTCACATGCTGTACACAACAGTAGTTCGCAGACACATAGGCACCAACTGGTGTGAGATCACAGCACTAATGTTCATTGTACCTGACTCTCCCAAGGTACATCACCATGAAATGTAAATTTTTTTGTAAGTAGGCACTTTCCACAATATAAAGTCACTGGCATGAGGCAACTTAAAGTATGAGTCATAGGTATGGGGCCGTAAATGAAGATGACAGGTCGGCCTACACAACGGCAGACGTCTCAATGAACACTAGTTATATGTGACATATGTGTCTTTGGGGCACTGACTGATGACATACACGTCACACAAAGATATCTGCATTTGACACTAAGATGTATGTCACCATCCACTGACTGTTGTTTCACAGATACACATGCCCTTACTAGCACACTGTATATAATAATATAATTTGCCCAGCTGTAAAGCTTTGGCCTTGACAAATTAAAGCAATGTAAACATTTGTGTCATTCTTTTAACATGTTTTTCCAGAAGGTTGACCTACATCTATTTCAGTGGGCTTGTGTGATTCATCTAACCATAGCCCAAAATACCACAGGTTGCTCTCCACCAAAATATGTACATGTACATCACTCATTCTAACTGTCATGCACATTGGTAAGCAGAAATGTCTGAAGCATTCACATAGAGACTCATATGTATCCTCAATTCATTTCTGCCACATGAGTACTCCTGACATTGCAACACTTAAAGGTAGACATGGCTGCACGTAGGGTTACACATGACTGCACGTAGCAATCCAATAAGATGGCATGAGTTTTATTAGCAAAATCTCAGTGCGGCACACACCAAAATACCAACGGTATATGGTAAGCAGACCCTGCCCTCAGAGTACAGTGAATGCCAAGCCATAAATTTGTGGTTCACCATCACATGAGACACATTAGTGGGGCAGCAACACTGCAGACACAATGATGACAAGTGTCCTGTGTAGGACCACTTACACACATGACATCATGGGACAATGTCAGAAAAGTAGGAACACAATCCTGCCTTGTGGAGATGCCACATTGTTGTGACACGTACAAGTGGACCCTGCTCAGTTTTTAGGAACATAGTCTTCCATCATTTGTGTACACCAGGCATGACACATCACACCTACACTAGCATCAAAGCTCATTTTGCGTGGGATAAGAGTCAGCTCCAACCTTTATCCAAAAAAGCTACATGTGACAAAAGTTAGTTCCCCATGCACAATGTCACACTCAGGCCGAAACTCACCCCCAATTTGTTGCTGTTGGGCTCCCAGATGCCCATGAAGGTCTGGCTGGACCACTGCCAGTATGCGGACCATTAGGGGGGTCAAGGTCTGGTGTCCATCCCTGCCACACTTGGGGACTTGTCCCAGCTGGATTTGGGCAATCCTGTGTGCCCAGCGCCGGAGGTCATCCCACCTCTTGCAGCAGTGGGTACTGCGCCTGTTGGAGATCACCAGGGCCCACACCTTCCGGGCGATGGCTTTCCATATCATCTTCTTCTGATGGGCAGTTGACTGTATGAAGACAAGGATTGTGTTAAAATGTGGACACTAGACACTGGTGGACCTCTGCATGGTAAATCAAACATGGCTTCACATCTAGCACACACAATACTCTTTTTACGACCCTACACATGTGTCCAATTCATATTTACAACACAAGTAATGGATGTAAAGTCCCACAGGGGCACATGTCCTATTGAACAACAATGCTATCTGCGACCGTCACTGACAATACCGCAACACTTAAATCATGGGCTGTATTACACAAAGTGCTCTGGGGACACAACGGGCGTTTGTGCCTGCTTTGGGCGCTCCCGGGGCACTTTGGTATTACAGAAGGGGGTGCAGATGCTTTTGTGGCCCTTCTGTAATACCGATAACTGGCGCACATAAAGCTCTAGCACTACCTTCAGGGGGCATACCCTCATTTGCATGGAGTGTGCCCTATGCAAATGAGGGAATCCCTTTTCCTCTGTGCCAACACTGTATAACAGATGCGGACAGAGAGGCAAATAAGCTGTCAGGGGGTGCACTGACAGTACGCCACCAAAAAGGTGATGCACTGTTTATGCGTCCCCTGATTGCAGCCTTCTGGCGGGGGAAACGGGTTCCCATGGACCCCTCAGACACCCCCTTGCAGGTGGGTGCAATCAGTGACTGCACCCGCCAACAAGGGGATCTCTAATCCCCTTTAAAAGTGCAGGCAGGTTGCCGCCTGCACTGTGAAAACACAGAGCGGCTTTAAAGCAGCTGCTCCATTTTTCACATGAAAGAGCTGACCTAGGGGCAACACATTCACCATAATGCGACGCATATTCTTGGATTGTGCTGGGTGCACCTTATGAAAGGTGCATCCATAGCAATCCAGGAAAATGCGCTGCATACATAATATGGTCTCATGTATACCAAGGAAATAGTATATGGAATGTGGGTGTGAGTGTGAGTGACCATGATAGACAGGACACCATTTAGGGAAATCCAAATGGTAGGCAACCTGTGCATGACTGACCACACACCTTTGCTGCTAGGCCCAATGCAGTGTTGCACATGGTACATTGAGGAGGGTAATAAAAATCAGACTACATTCATGGACTAATGCCACATTTCAAGTGCTAGAATGTGTGACAATCTGAACCACATTGCATTGGGGGAGTCTTTAAATGGGGACCTCTCAGTTCTGATCCATAGTGAGTGGGAGGAAGTTATTTTTGTATCTGCTACTGTCAGAGGAAACACCTTTAGGCACATGCAGCACAATCACAGGGATGTCACCAACCAGACTTTTTTTGTGTGATGAGATTCGCCAAACTTTAGCAAGACAAGGGATAAACAGCTCTATCTTCCACCAATGCTGTCCATATACCCTAACTGTACATGTGTAGGATGTGCTTTTAGGATGTGTCCTCTGAGATGTTTCAAAGAATATACCTGTCAACATACTTTTGTGAATCCAGGGAAAGTCATGTGTGGCAGACACACATTTACAATGTCGGTCAATGTACAAGAGTGACAGATTAGGACATTCATTTTATTACACATATGCCGTCTATGCTGATTACCAGAAAATTACGTTTTTTGAGTCAGCATATTCTGGTGCTGGGAACATCAGGGGAGCAGCTGGAATGAATTCTCATGAGTATACTTCCACTACTCCTAGGCCTTGTTCCCTGTCAGCTGCAACTGATTATCTCAAATGTTACACCAAATGTTTACAGTATGTATATGTCAAGCAAATACATACCATTCCAAGCTGGAACATAGGGTTTATGTGGGCTCAGTAGGTGTCTGTTTTGTACTAATCTCCCAGGCAACTGTTGTTCAAAGTCAGATGGACACTTAGTTGATATTTGTACACTGAATTTGGCTTACATCATCTTACATAAAAAAATGAAGCAAGCGTAGCACATGGTGATACTCTCTAACATGCCAATGCACACACACCATGATGTTTGTATCCAAAACAAAGTCAGTACCAGGAACAAGAGTGTTGGCTAGAAAAATCCCTGTAACAGACTTTGAGTTGAACTGCTTCACATATTCCAATGACATCAATCTCTTCAGAAAGCCCTGGGGAGCATGGGCCTTTACATGTGTATCCCATGTAAGGCCTGTGCAATCCATACAATTAGCATGTTGTGAACACTCTGAGCATTATTATCGGTAATGGGTAAAGAGGATAAGAATTCAAGTTTAATTCAATCTGTGTATTTGGCACTTACCGTTACCACTGGTGAGCCAATTGACCTATCATAGAGTGGGAGGACTTCGTCCATAAGTGTTTCAAACTCCTCTGGTGTGAATGGACAGGACCTCACTATTTCCACACATGACATGACTGATCCCAGAAGACACAAATAGCAGCCTGTGATGGGGAGGTGTATAAAACAGCAGTGTCTGATGGCAACAACAAGTCCAAGAATTCAAAGAAAAATCTTGACTGAAGCAACTCATTACATGTGGACATTGGAAACTTGGCAGTTATGCAGGTGGTTGAATGGTTTGTTAGTTGTATCTGGGACTTAGGAACAATGCAAGGCTGATGCAATAGATTTGCCCACTGAGTTGACGAAGAAAGGGCTTAAGTCCTCCACAGAGAAATGACACTTTTGTCTTCCCTGTGTTTGATATAGGTCATGACATCCTAGCAAGGAAGCACCACCTGTCTTCAGACAGCCTCAAACCCATCCATAAGCTACATACCCAGTTACCGTTTCTCAGTTATGCACCTTCTTGGAGGTGGCAGGATAATGAAGATGATGGTTTGCAACTCTGGATAAGTACCATAAGAGTATGTCAAGAAAGATACTCCAGAGCTCTAGCAGTAGACTGAGGAGGAAGCGTGAGCATTTATGAAGGTGAAGCAATCATTAGGTCTGCTCCACTTTTGGACTGCCAGATTTTTCCAACCCCCTTACTTTGTATTGTTATGTTTGAGATGGGGGTATTCATGGCTTTTTGGTACTAGATCATGGTGACATGGTGACAAAAAAAAAACATTGCATTCTACTTTTCTGTTAGTTATCATATGCCTGCCACCTTACTGTCAGTAGTATTGCCACTCTTTTTGCCAAATTTTCCAAAAATATTGTTCTAGGTTGTCCCTTGATAGTTCCCGTTCCTCATTCTGTAGCCGCCCTACTGCTTACCATGAAAACGCAACACTTGTCTACTGCATGACTGTCTTGATATCAAATATTGATAGGATCTGCCTCTAATATTAACACCATTACTATCAGCACAGAACCCTGCTTTACCAATACCCACTGCACAGGATGGTGAACCTTCTAATTCTGTACTTGGCGTTGAATATTTGACTAAATCCAAGATTGATATGTCTATTGGCCCTATGCCTGGTACTCAGCGCATTAATTATGTGGATGGATCATGTCTCAGAAATGATGTTGGAAATCTTGTTGCTGGATACGCTGTATGTACATTGAATGAGATGATAGAGTCAATGATTGCCTCTGGATCACTTTGCTGATAGACCTGCCCTTGTTGCTCTCACAAGTGCATGTATTTTGCCTTCAGAAAACATATTCACTGAACTTACAGATTGCAAACATGTGCTTCTTGAGGCCCATGATTAAGGGCTACTTTGGATGGGGAGGAGTTTCTTTACTTCTATTTGAACTACTATGAAGAACAGGGCATGCATTAAAAATTTGTTATACACTCTTATGCTACCATTTAAAATTGCTATTGCTAAATGTATTGCATACCAGTTCTCCCAAGATGAAGTGTCTCGCAGTAATGTATTTGCCAATGAGACGGCTACAAAAGTTGAACTGTTTCTGAACCATGAAATTGCCATTTACTTTGTATGAACAGGTGAGTTCCCAGTGGCTGCACTTAAACATTTGTCTTTGTTGCAGAAGCAGTCATCTAGGAATGAAATATTGTTATGGATCAAGCAGAATGGCTAAAGGCACCCTGATGAAGTGTGGCTGGACAGAAAAGGGTGAGTGGTTGCCCCAAAATGTATTCTCCCCAACCCTGAATGATTATATTTCCGTTATGCTCATGTTTGAAGGAAAGGCATGATTGGCACCTCTTCAACTCAATGAATTGCACCCATCTTTCCCTCAGCTGCCCAACAAATGTGTTGCTTCTGTGCCATATGCAAATCCCACAACAATGGAAACGTGATTAAGACCACTTGTGGCAGTCGCCCCTCTTCTAGGGACCGCTTTGTTTACCTGCAGATGGACTTTATTTGGATGTTTCATTATAGTATTAATAATGGCAAGAAAACTACCAGCCAGTGTTCCAGGATTTTGCTACCACCCCAGTTTGGGGCAAGCCACATGCAAATTAGTCTTGACTCTGCTCCTCACGGGAACAATCCAGCTCGAACTGCCAACCTAGGTCCTCTCTGGACCAGAAACAAGCATCCTGGGACCGGTTTTAGGGTATCACCTCTCATCCGCCAGGCTAGCTTGAATCCAGTGGCACAGTGAGCATGGGACCCACATGGCATACTCTTCCCACTTAGAGCGACAAAAGCAAAAAAAACAAGTGATGGATGGATTGCTGAACAATGCAAACATTCACCGCCAGTCACAAAGATCTGGGTTTAATTTATTGTTTTTATTTGCTCAGTACGCCACCCCAGTTTGGACCCAGTCACATGCAAATCAGTCTAGACCCTGCTCCTCAGAGGAACAGACCATACAACGATGGATTTAGGCCTAGATCTCTATACTGGGGTAAATATTTGACATTGTTCAACATTCTGTCCATCAATTGCTCTTTTTGCATTTCTCACCTCAAGTGGGACGGGTATGCCAAGACGTGGGTCTTGTGCTGTCCATGCCACTGGAGTCAAGCTAGCCTGGCAGATGAGGGGTGAAACCCCAAAACTAGTCAAAAGATGCTTGCTTCTGATTCAGGGAGGACCTGGCCATTTGGGGTGGACTGTTCCCATTGGGAGAAAGGTCAAGACTGATTTTCATATTGCCGGATTCATACTGGAATGGCATGGGGAGCAAAGAAAAGATGGATTTAGGTCCAGATTTCTATACTGGAGTGAATGTTTGATATTGTTCAACATTCTGTCCACCAATTGTTCCTTTTACCTTTAAGATCATGGCCGCACCCCAGTATCTTATTATGTCTCTCTGTGCCACCATCAATGGCACATTGCTGAATATTAATGAATACCTATCCAGGGTGAGTTCTCGCTAAATACCCAGCATCGCGAGGCACAACGTCAAGTCAAACTTACAATGACCTGGGATATCTTGCCACCTATTGTTTTCCAGTAAGCCCTTTTCACAGGGCAGCACCACAGTGTGTTTGTCAAAAGCCCTCTTTGCCGGCACACCCTTAAGCATTCTGCCCATTGCGAACAGGCTTGTCCACGTAAAGTATGCCCGTGCAGTATGTTTAACTGGATTAGCTGTAATTCTGTCCAAATGGCCACTGACCAGGGGTAGTGACATGATTCTCTCCAACCATCATCCTCTAAGACCCCTAGGTCTCATTCTTATTTACTTTTAAGAGTGTCAGGGGGTAGGCTATTGACCTTAAGAGTGCTATACATCTGGTAGATTGCACATTTTAATATTGGGGATCCTAATAGCCTGAATTCCAAAGGCGTCTCCTCCACCACTTCACTTAGTAAGGTTCCATATCCCTGAGTATATGCTGCACTTGTAGGTAGCAAAGGTACTGGCCCTCATTAGCTCAAATTGTTGCCTGAGCTCCACAAAGGGGATCATATGCCCCTCTCAGCAGACATCCCCTAACTTGGAGATGCCTATAAGGTCATGTTTTCCACATCCCTCCACCGCCTGGAGGTCTTTCAACATGCTGAAAAATCCACAGAGGAGGGTCAAGCATCACTTTCCCCATCCACCCTAGCAGGTTCTTCATCTTTTGCCAAATTTTGACCTTCTCAGCTGTCAGAGCCAGTAGAGAGATCATCCCTCCTGTTCCGTGTAGGCGGCACAGGTAGCCCCCAGGGTCCATTTCCCTCCTGTCCACCAGTAGGGAAGGTTCCTACTGTGTTGCGAATGCCCAGTCATTCACCAGCAATAGATGGGCTGCCTTGTAACATAATCTCAGATTGGTGATTGGTGCCCCACTGTCATATTGTTTTCTGATCAAGGAAGCCAGTGATATTCTAGGCACCCCTCCATCCCACAGTAGTAGCCTGTTGTGGCCTCTGTGTCCCAGAAGGGTATATATAACATTTTGCATAGTGAGGGCCCACCTAGCATGGACGGAGGTAACTTCCACCAGTATTCCATGCCTCTCTGTTACCTGTCCAGTCTCTCCCCCAAGGTTTTTTGAAGAAATGTTTCATGGTCTGTATTTATGTATATACCCAAGTATTGGAAACCCCTTGTGTCCCACCACATGAGGTAAACCTAGTCTCTTGGTGTCTCCCAGTCAGTCAACAGCTAGGCCACTGCGTTACTCCAATTAATACGAATACCGGCAAAGTTGCCGAACATCTTGAGGATCCATAGAGCTCTTAGGACTGATCCCTTTGGGTCTGCTAGATAGAGGAGAACATTGTCTGTGTGAAGTGAGACCACGTCCTTCCAATCTGGATCCCAATTCAGGCCACAAATTAGAACATCTCCTTGTAGCCATGCCACCAGAGGTTTGAGGGCCACTGCGAACAACAGGGCACCCCTGCCTCGAGTTTTGTCCTAGCCTAAATCCTGTTGAAATTGCTCCATTGACCCTAATTCGATCCAAGGACTCCCGTATATTAGTCTGATCCACTACAGAAAGGAGCCAGTGTGGTTCTTTCAGTTACACTCTGTTGCTAGTGAAGAGTGCCCTGTGGTGCAGGCCACCACCTTTCTTTTTGTGACATCAGGGGGTATCAGGGTATACTGGAACTCTGGCCAGCCACTACCCTCCTACAGCTAGCCAGTGACTACTGGACTAGTGGGACTCCAATAAACTGTTCCAATATATCAGGCACCTGTGATCAGATCCCTGGCACCACTAGAGTGGCGTCCTTATTAAGGATGGGAGAGCACTTCTTTTTCTTTGGGTGGCTGGTTAAGGACTGATCAAGAACATTTGACTTCAAATGCTGAAACTATCATATCTCAAAACAAGGATTGGTATACTGGCTCTAGTGAATGAGAGCAACCCTCTGTGACATGGTCTGTAATACGCAATGCTACTTTTGTGTTTACATGTTAATTGTTTTTTGTAGTACCTAGCGTCTCGGTGCTATAATACTTTTTGGGGTCAGAACTCTGCCCCAGAGAGTTGTAGAGACATCTTGTCTTCACTGTTTATTCTAGTTTTATGTGTAGTATTGTTCTCTTATGTGTATTAAACTACATTTCTTTTTAAAAGGTAAAGCACTGACTGGACATTGATTTTATCAGCTGGTAGTATGGTGTGCATTATATTCTGAATGTCTAAATCTACCTCACCTCTTTGAGTAAGCCTTGGATATGTCTGTCTTGCTACCCTGAGAGAGCAAAGTGCTGGCTCTAAAGGTGTGGGGATTTTGGCACATAGATCACTGCCACTCCGGGTGATCAACAGGTGGATTCACTGGGATGCTATGCCACAATTAGAGGGAACTGGAATGGGGGGTCCATGTGCCAGTGCCAAATGCAATATACTGTCTATAAAATTCAGCAGTCTGGCTACAATTGCCCATGTCGGTGCCCCAGGTGCCAGGAACCCTGTGTGTGCATTCCGTTGTAAACCACTTTGAGGTTTCCCCCCTGAAGGACTACAGTTGACAGCCACTCTTCAAGAAACAATTCCATACTGGGCCTTTTGCCCTATCTGGGACCTTGACTACCCTGGTATTGTTTCGGCGGGAGCACCCCTCAGCATCATTAAAGTTTCTCAGCCAGGGTTGCCACTTCTTGCTCCAGTTTTCGCAGGCGAGTGCTATTTTACACCACCACAGAATCAAGCCAGGCCACCGCATACTCTGCCTCTAACACCCTATTGGCCAACGTCTTGTGATCCTCCCAGAAAAGATCCAATCCTAGGCCACTGTATCTCAATCTTGTGTTCCAGGGCCGGTCTTCTGTCCTTCATAGCCGCTAGTATTGCCACCATATGAGCTTCAAGTCCCAGGTCTCTAGACTCCTGCAGTGTGCCTGCAGTATTCTTGTTTCCGGAGTGAGCCTCCACCGGGGGCTACTACCTGTGGGTCTTCTTTCAAACCTTCACTCCTCTGTCTGTGCCTGAGGTCCAAAGGGAAATCTCTGGCTCTAGTGTTTCCCCAATCACAGAAGAAAAGAAGGAGGGTAGAGGTATTCATGTCTGCCACCAAGTGCTCAGCCGTCATTGCTCATCGAGAGCCTCACATAACCCCCGGCCCGGCACCCACCAACATGCCAGCCATTTAGTACCCCAGCATGCACCACCAGGCTGGGCGCAGTGTGGGTCCCATGCAAGTCCCACTGCCTTGCCCCTCAGGCATGAGCACCCATGCACCCCGGCACTCTTGTACCTTCCTGGTCTGGCCGTCGTGGTGCGTACCTCCAGGTCTTCTGGCTTCTACCACCCTCCTCCAGCTGGGCCGGCTCAGGCCTCCTCCTGCAGTCTGTTTGTGTCCCCGACGGGGAAGGTGACTCCCTCCTCTACATAGCCTATACGTAAATCTTCCATAGACAAATACACATAGGCAGACAGCATGGGATATAACAATAACCTTAAGCTCAGCAGTGGGGAACTAAACACCCTGGTGGAATGAAACATGTGGTGATGCTGTCAGCCCTTGCATTCCTACACATAAAGCCGCATGCAAATCTGTAACAGGGTCTAGCCGGCCACTACCCCATTGTAATACATCACAAAACAATACAGTACCCAAGCATTACCGACATGTATCGATTGTCACTTACCTCTGAAGTAGATGATTCAAATTCAGCATGAACAGACCACATCGGCACCAGTCATGAGAGTCCCTGAACCCTAATGGCCCCCAGATTCCATAGCTGCATCAGGCAGTGGCATCATAAGGATGTTTGAGGCCTCATAGTGCCTATTTTCTACTAAGTGTGCATGATAACAAAAAATATTGAATGATATGTATTGGAAGGACTAAAAATCCTTAAAATGACACTAGGTAGAGAGACATAGGCCCCCATTAGGATGGTGGGTGGACTTTGCCCGCCCGCCATCCTCGTGCAAAACGGGACCGCCCGCGATTTGAGCGGCGGTCCCGCCATGGCCATTATGATGCGCTCGCCACACTGGCGGGCGCATCATGGATTCATAACATTGCGACGTTCGGTGTTCACACCAGCACCCGCCGCAATGTTATGAATACATGGTATGCATTTGCATACACAAAGCGGCAGGCACCGCGCGGTGCCTGCCGCATTGTGTATGCAAATGCAGGGGGGTACCACAGGTACCCCCCATGTGCACCCCCCACCTCGCCTTCACCATGGGGGCCCGCAGGGAGCCCCCAAAGTAAAGACCGCCTGCCACACGGAAAGGCATCACCCAAAGCCCATCCTATAGAGCCCGGACCTCCCAGCATGCTCCCCGCCCGCCAAGACAGTTGGTACGACCCACCATCAAATTCATACTTCAGAGAAAGGGTGGGTGTAAAACGGCCATGTTTAATTATCAACATTTCATAAACATGACTAAACAATACATATTACAAATTGATAAGATCAATAACATTTTTAATATTGACATTCAAAGTTCTGAGTTATACTAGTTACTTATTTTCCCCTAGCGCTAAGGGGCCCTCCGACCCGCACCTCCACATATGAGCACCCCACGCAAGGCGGAACCCACCTGCGTCCTTGAGTAATGGGCCCCAGCCCTCTGGTCCTCGTCCGCCATATCCGGGGCCCACCAGGCTGCCCAGGATCCCAGGAGGCTCGTAACCTGGCGCCCTTGCCTCCCCAGCCGGTGGGCCCATTCTCAATGCGGAGGGCTTACCGTCTCTCCCCTCAGTGCTGGCCTAAGGAGTACGCAAAAGGAGGACTCCCGTTCACTCTGTAAGTCCATGTCAATGTTGTACGGTCTCTTTACCGCCTAACGCCCCCTCCAAACTACTGATCAAAGGGACGGGTGGGTGGGAGTTAAACTACGTAGGTGGTGCGGTGTGGTGTCCGCACGTCCGGCGCAGGGGAGGAAAGAGACCGGGACCACGACTCCCAGAGCCTAAATAGGCCCGAGTCTCCGCCCTCACCCGCACCGGATGCGCGTCACCGCAGACCCGGAAATGGATTGCGGCCGGTCGCCCATTGGGCGAGCCGGCCGCCTGCTCTCCCAAGGGCGTGGCAGGGAGCCGAGAGGCCGGGCCCT
The DNA here is from genome assembly GCF_964261635.1 of Lissotriton helveticus. Taxonomy (NCBI): domain Eukaryota; kingdom Metazoa; phylum Chordata; class Amphibia; order Caudata; family Salamandridae; genus Lissotriton; species Lissotriton helveticus. Next base: position 509,287,822 of record NC_136071.1, on the reverse strand, counting down.
AAGTGCGCGCTCGTCGAGCCTCACGCTTGGCATAGAGCCCGGACCTCCCGGCATGCTCCCCGCCCGCCAAGACAGTTGGTACGACACACCATCAAATTCATACTTCAGAGAAAGGGTGGGTGTAAAACGGCCATGTTTAATTATCAACATTCCATAAACATGACTAAACAATACATATTACAAATTGATAAGATCAATAACATTTTTATTATTGACATTCAAAATTCTGAGTTATACTAGTTACTTATTTTCCCCCAGCGCTAAGGGGCCCTCTGACCCGCACCTCCACATCTGAGCACCCCACGCAAGGCGGAACCCACCTGCGTCCTTGAGTGATGGGCCCCTGCCCTCTGGTCCTTGTCCGCCATATCCGGGCCCACCCCTCGCCCACCAGGCTGCCCAGGATCCCAGAAGGCTCGTAACCTGGCGCCCTTGCCTCCCCAGCCGGTGGGCCCATTCTCAGTGCGGCAAGCTTACCGTCTCTCCCCTCAGTGCTGGCCTAGGGAGTACGCAAAAGGAGGACTCCCGTTCACTCTGTAAGCCCATGTCAATGTTCTACGGTCTCTTTACCGCCACAAGGGTGACCCGGTCCCAAGGTCCGTCACCCTCCCCACCACCAAATAAGTTCTGCACAAAAGACCATATGCCTCTGATCTCTATATCTGTGCCAAAGTCCGATAGATGCCCATCATCTTGATAAACCTCCGATCTCCTTTGGTCATACGGTGTGAGAAATGACACAAGTGGCCCTTCACTGAGCACAACTTGGCCAATCCCCCATTGAGTCGCCGAACAGCAACGTCAGATCTCTGGTGATCCTTTCGGTGTGGGGAATGACACAAGTGGCCCTTCACTGAGCACGACTTGGATTGCTGAAGCCCTCAAGGCTCTCGATCGTACTCTGGGACCCTCTGATCGGCGTGGCATCGTGCAGGCCCAAGCAGCCGCATTCGCATGACCCTGACACCCGCCAAAAGAACTCCGTCCCATTCAAGCCTAGTGGCTTCTTCACTCATCGCTGCTGCAATCGCCCCGTGGCGTGCCACCCGGAAGATTGCCCCCGTACCCATACCACCTTGGCAGGGCACACTAATGAACAGGAGAGAAATGAAAAAGTCAGGCATAGTCATGACCAAATTGCAAGCATCATGTAACAGCCACCCAGGCTTGATATGAAGGTGAAACAAGCCGACCACCAGCATCCCACTTTCCTCACAGTGTCAGGTGATGAGCCCGCCCTTGCCGCTAAAGCTGCCGCCCCCATTCTAAAAGAATCAACTGAGGCCGTCGGCTCTTAAGTGCAAAATTCAGCCCCAAGAAATGGAGCACCTGCTGCAGTACCGTGAAACCAGTAGGGCACTCAAGACCCTCCCACGGCCGAGACTAGCTTGTGTAACTCAAGCATAAGAAATGCACTGCTACAATCGTAATATTGGTTATAAAGTATGATGTATATACGAACAGTATTATAAAGTAGTACTGTAAAGGCATTATATGGTTTCCAAGCCATAAGTTGCTTAAAACCTATACATTACATAACATGCTAAAAGATGGCTAAAAGTACTCAATTGGTGCTCCTACCCCGGTGTACCTCACCTAAGTCTAGTACGAGGGAATGAGTAAGTGAGGAGTATCTTAAGTTTAATAATTCTCTGTCAAGAGACTATCCAAGAATTCTCTATGGGTTTAATCAGCTCTGTACTTTCGGTTTTAGAATGAAGGAGGTCTTGTATCTCTCCTACGGAACTTGATTTCCCAGCCACCCGCAAGGGTAAACCGGAACACCGGAGCTGAATTTCCCGGCCAGAGAAAAGACAGCATCTCTCAGTGCGTCAGCTGGAGGGTCGGCTTCCTTCGGCACTTGCCTCTGCAAGGCGTCGGGCAAAAAGTAAGTCGATCTGCTCCAAACCACCGTGTGCTTCTCTGGATAAATCTGGGCATATTTATACTACGAAGGGGCCGACTTTGACGTGTGATTAGCCCTAATAACGTTGTATAAGGACTCAATTCCTAGAAAACTCCTTAATTCCTAGATAAATTAGCATACAGGCAAGGGGAAGTCCCAAGCAGCTAAGGGCAGGTTCCTCTAAGAAACCGTCATTGATTCTAGGAACTTAGTGGAAGTAACTATGCCGTATTTGGTCCGCATAGGCTCAGTCCGAATAAGGTAATGATTTCTATGTCTATATAAGGTTATGATACTCCATACCCATATAAGGGGATGAATCGAAAAAATTACACTAGGGTCCTCGATTCCTTTACAACACTAGTACGTTCCTCCTATCCTGTGGGCCCCCCCTCTGGGAGGGGTGGGCATCCGCCCCCCTTCAACACATTCTGGGTCGGTGCCATCCACCAACATGCACCGTCGACTTGTGTCCAGTAACTGGCCAGCAGCCCCAAATCTCCCTCATTGGCTGAAAAAGAGACTAAAACCATACGAGAGATGGGCCACACCTTAGTGTAGTAGGTGCACTGTTAACTAGAGGGAGGATTTCCCGCCCGGCCACGGGTATTGAGCGAAGTAATGAACACATGAAACTCATATCCTGGATTAAGCTCGAGTAGGTACCGAAAATACTGGACACAGAAGAGATAGGGCTTAATCCCTAGAAATTAGATGCTGCTTAGATGGACGAAGCAATACCTTTTACCAAGCCCTAATTAGCCGAATAAAGGGGACACGACCGACTGACATTCAGAAGGTGAGATCCAGACATCGTTTGAACATAAACCTGCTGCCCATAAGGCCCCCTTTTAGGACAGTATGTTAAGTGTCCATCCGCACTGACACAGTAAGGCCTCGCGATATTCAGAAGGTGAGACCTGGTGGCCCCCGGTGAGGTTCCGTGGTTTTCGGGACCGGACTCCATTTTATTTTGCGTTGTTCGAGACGCTATTTTGTGTTGCCCTCACGTAGGCCATGGAGGTAACCGAACGAACAAAGTTGCATGGGCTTCGTTGTTTATGTACGTATTAACTTGGCCTTTTCAACTTGCGAGTGAACTGAAAGATGCTGACCCCGTCACCTGAAACTGACCCTTTCACGAAGCCAATTTCTCTAGTAGATCGTTGTCTGAAAGTACCAATCAATGTTCAGGATATCGTTAATTTTTAGTCGCTTGCACATATCTTATCCTACTCAACATCTGAATTGCTCCTTTTCTTATGTCTTTTCATTACATGGGTAGTGCTTTCAATTATGGGTTTGTCCGGCTTGTGGTAATCGAATTTGGGATAGTCCTAATAATTAACTTGTGGGTTGGTACAATGTAAAGTGAGCTTCTTGGAATGTAATAATGTGTGTAAAATGTATTTGATTCGTCAGAATTTGCCGCAGTGGGTGTGCATTCGTAATGAACTGAAATTCTAGATAAAAGATGATGTCTTGCTCTACGAAAGTTGAGCAGTTTCCTGAGTTGTACACCGTGTTGTATCGCTTGGTTTACTGTTACTAGCTGCAGCTAATAAATTTGATCTCTGACGCCACCTAGAAGTATTCCGTGTCTCTGTAGTCCAAGACAGGTGAATCCGAAGACTTCGGGTGTGTCCCTGGCACCGCTGGGTTCTAAGAAAACCCGGTTCTTCAGTTGGCGCCCAATGAGGAGTGACTTCAGCGGTACCGGTCCAAGCCCGAGGATCGTGAGGAGCCACGTGAGAAAATTCTGGAGGAAGGCCGCCACTTCATCGACCCCTGTATGTCGACGCGGACCGAAGGTTTTTGCTGCGAGGCTTCCCGCTTTCCGACGGCTACGAAGGACTGCTGCCCTGACTGTCGCCCTGTCTTGGACCCTCGATTGATCCTTTGTAGAGCGAGACGATAGACGGTCTTCTGGTGGCGTGACAGATATTTTGGTTAAGTATAAGTGGGTCGCTCCCACGACTTTGTTTTGGTTCTTGGTTTTGTTTGATTCGGTTGCTGCACCAATCGAAGCAGAGGGCTCGTATATTTGCGAGTGTATCGATAGTTGATAACCCCTTGAAGTTTGAAGCTAGATTAGTGAGCTATAAGATGCCTGGTCTTAGCAAAATTAGGAAATGGTTTAGTTGTGGTTGCAACAGGGATTCCCGATTGGAGGATTCGTGTCCGATACCTCCAGTTGGAACTCCAACTTATGAGCTCTATTCAAAACACGGAGTGGGTCCTATCGCTTATAATGAAGTGTGGGTCCGCTATACTAAGAAGGATGGTGTTTTACGATGGCCCCAGCATGGTAGTTTCGAATTAAATATTTTAGATAATCTAGAAGTTGCGCTATTTAAGAAGAAAGCCCGGCCGGCTATGTTTGACTCTTTTCGCCTTTGGCGCAAGGAAGCCAAACAGCGAGAAATTAAGCAAGCTAAAAGAGATAGGAAAGATAAGAATATGTCAGTACTACAAGCTCCTAGGCAGTTTAAGGAAGATGGAGAAGAGCGTGCGAGTGAAGTCTCAGATAGACAACGTTGCATGGCCATAGATAAATGTTAACCGGCGTTGCCGTCTATAGCGTGTATATTGTCAGAAGGAAAGCGAGTGAATGACTATACTGATAGCCAGTATGCGTTTGGTGTTGCCCATAGTTTCGGACGTTTGTGGAGAGAGAGAGGATTCCATACTTCCCATGGCACGAAAATACAGCATGGGCAGTTAGTGAATAAACTTCTGGAATCACTTACTCTCCCAAAGCAGATTGCAATTGTGAAGTGTAGTGCGCATAAGAAAGTTGTGGATGATGTAGGTCGAGGGAATGCGTTTGCGGATGAAGTCGCGAAGGAAACGGCGAAAGACATGATGAGCCGTATGTATGTTGCGGGCCCTGCTAATTGGGTCATGGCTGGTGGAATGTGTGAAGACACAATAGAAAGTGTGAAGATGATTCAGGCTGAAGCTACTGAGAAAGAAGTGAGTACGTGGAGAGAAAGTATGGGTATGTTGGATTCGACAGGTTGTTGGGTTGTGTTGTCGGAGCACCAGCGATGGTTGTTGCCAGATGCGTATGTGCTCCCAGTGGTTACTATGGCTCATGGAATGGCTCATATTAGTTTGAAGGGAATATGCAAGTTGTTGGCTCCAGTATGGCAGAATGCTGGAATTCCGAAATGTGCTGAGAATGTGGTGAAGCATTGTATGATTTGTTTGAAGTACAATCCTGGAAAGGGAACTCCAACTCCAGCTGGTCATTTTGCTCCTCCGACGTATCCGTTTGAGGTGATACAACTAGACTACATTCACATGGAGAGATGCAATAACTTAAAATTTGTCCTTGTGGTTGTTTGCGCCTTTTCCAGATGGATAGAGGCTTACCCCCTAAAGGATAATACTGCCTTGTCTACAGCCAAGGTTTTGCTTAAAGAGTATTTCCCCAGGTATGGCTTGCCGAGAATTGTATGGTCTGACAATGGGAGTGAATTTGTGGGTCAAATCATGAAGAAAGTGTGTGCTGGTTTGGGTATCAATCAGAAATTCCATGCTGCGAATCACCCCCAGTCAGCTGGACTTGTCGAGTGTTACAATGGCACTTTGAAGCTGAAGTTAGCTAAGATTCAAGCAAGCACTGGTCTTACATGGCCGGATGCTTTGCCGTTGGCTCTTTTGTCAACAAGGACGACTGTGCATTCTCGTGTGGGACTTAGCCCATACGAAATAGTTTTTGGTCGTCCGGCGAATGTTTGGGGTGTGCCTCGTCCCAAGAAATACAGTGACCTCGAGTACCCTATGTTGGTGGATTACTTACATGACTTGACTGCTAAATTGCGTGTTCTCCACCCACAGGTCTATAACAGTTTGCCGACAGCTACTGGAGATCCAGGCCACACGATTCAACCTGGAGACTACATCCTCACAAAGAATTTCCAACGGACCAAAAATTTGGAGTCGAGATGGACTGGACCGCATTTGGTTTTACTAGTGACTCGGACTGCTGTTGGAGTAGCTGGTAAAAAGAATTGGGTGCATGCCACCCATTGTAAAAGAGTTCCTTTGCCCTTACAGTATGACAAGTGGGTGAGGGATGGAATAGCTGATTCTGACTGTGAGAGAATTCCTAGATTTGTACCTTTTAGTGATGCGCATTTGACATGGACTCAGTCAGAATGTGCGGATGATAATGTTCTTCAAGCTGCTGTGCCTCCACATCTGAGCCTCGACACTACGAATCCAGAGGTCCTTTTTGAAGAGCAAACTGTGCCTGGCAAAGAGCGCTACTATCTAAGAACGAGAAAGACTGAACCTATGGACAAATAAAGAGTGAATTTTTTTTGTAGTGAATTACACCTTGTCAGATCAAGAGACTTTTTAACTTTTTTCTTTTTCGAGTCACCATCCGGACTCCGCTGCAGGGTCACGGTACAGCCTTAAGGGGTGAGCCGCGTATTGACATAAGGTCTGTGGTTCATGGTCGTTAGTACGATCTTGACGCACACTTAAGTGAAGAAGGTAATGGCCGTGAGCAGCACGTTAGAGGATGGAGTCTTTTGGATCTGATAAGAGTGTTGAGAAAAGTGATTTTGAAATGAAAATGTGTACATTGGTTCGTAGCAAATGTTTTTTAATATTGTGTTTTCTGATGCTTTTGAATATTATATTGGGTTGCGTGGTTTGGATTTTCTATGCCACACTACATACGCTTGCATCTACATCCCAACCTACTCTTTCTTTTTCTACTGTTTCTCCACATGAGTTTCATACGTTGCCTGAACATGAACAGACACGAAGATCAGAATTTGTGAACAATTCGTTCATACAGATGTTGCATCAGCATCAGCTAGTCATAAATTCCACGAATTGTTGGGTTTGTGGTCTTATGCCGCATACGACAGATAAGGGAATGCCATATTTGGTTTTGCCTTTTTCGCCTAATGGGTCAGTATGGGCGCTCCAATCAATGTTTATCTATGCGAATGAAGCATCCCCTGTACGTTCTGTCAAAGATAATGTGAGTAACAAAGCCTTGATACGGGGAATAGTCAATATGATTAGAGATATCGATGCGTATAATGCTATCCCTAAAGATGAGGTACGAGCATATGTTGGTTGGAACAAGATGAGATATAGCATTAGTCTGACTGAAAAGGAGAGACAGAAAAGGTCTCCTCCTATTTGGATTGTACCCAATCGAGGTCATTTTTGTCTGCAAGGTAATGGTCAGAATCCGAGAGCTCAGCTTGGTAGGAGTGTGTGTGCTCACACCTATGTCTATACATCCCAGATATCTCCACCGTTCGTGCCAGCCAAAGGCACGTATTTTGTTTGTTATGATAGAGCATATACCTGGTTGCCATCTGATTTTTCAGGCACATGTTATGTTGCAATTTTGCTTCCCCCTACATATACAGCTGCTTTCAATTACCATAAGACAAGATATGGTAGAGGTGTTATCGATGCGAAAGATACTGTCGCACAAGAAGTTGGAGGCTTCTTTAAGGGTTTCCTGCCCTTTTTGGGGTCCTATGGCTAATGGTAGGAATATTCGTCAGCTTATGAGAGTGGTCAAGGCCACTATAAATGAGACTGCAGGTGCTCTTAGCAATATTACCGCTGAGCTTCAAGCGGATCGTCTTATGACATTACAGAACCGTTTTGTCTTAGATATCATACTTGCAGACAGAGGTGGAGTATGTAAATTGATCGGATCTAGTTGCTGCGTTTTCATACCAGATAATGCCCCGACAGTGTACCAAGCCATCTTGAAGTTGCATAAGTCCGCTGAGTCTATACATGAAGATGAAGGGAACTGGTTGTTGATAGGATGGTTTTGGGAACTGCTGTCCAAATGGGGATGGAAGATTCTGATGTTTCTTGGTATGGCTTTAGCGATCCTTTTCTCGTGTTGCTTATGCATCCAGTGTGGTCCCGCCATTTGTGGCCTTTGTGCTACGATCTGTGTGAGAAGACCAGACCCGAGAGAAGTGAAGGAAAATAGGATGATGTTACAGCAACACCTTGATGATCTGATGAGAATAGATGTCGACCTGGATTCAGATTGACGTGAGTTTAGGTCATTGCCTACGTAATGGCAAAAGGAGGATCTGAGGTTCCGTGGTTTTCGGGACCGGACTCCATTTTGTTTTGCGTTGTTCGAGATGCCATTTTGTGTTGCCCTCACGTAGGCCATGGAGGTAACCGAACGAACAAAGTTGCATGGGCTTCGTTGTTTATGTACGTATTAACTTGGCCTTTTCGACTTGCAAGTGAACTGCAAGATGCTGACCCCGTCACCTGAAACTGACCCTTTCACTAAGCCAATTTCTCTAGTAGATCGTTGTCTGAAAGTACCAATCAATGTTCAGGATATTGTTAATTTTTAGTCGCTTGCACATATCTTATCCTACTCAACATCTGAATTGCTCCTTTTCTTATGTCTTTTCATTACATGGGTAGTGCTTTCAATTATGGGTTTGTCCGGCTTGTTGTAATCGAATTTGGGATAGTCCTAATAATTAACTTGTGGGTTGGTACAATGTAAAGTGAGCTTCTTGGAATGTAATAATGTGTGTAAAATGTATTTGATTCGTCAGAATTTGCCGCAGTGGGTGTGCATTCGTAATGAACTGAAATTCTAGATAAAAGATGATGTCTTGCTCTACGAAAGTTGAGCAGTTTCCTGAGTTGTACACTGTGTTGTATCGCTTGGTTTACTGTTACTAGCTGCAGCTAACAAATTTGATCTCTGACGCCACCTAGAAGTATTCCGTGTCTCTGTAGTCCAAGACAGGTGAATCCGAAGACTTCGGGTGTGTCCCTGGCACCGTTGGGTTCTAAGAAAACCCGGTTCTTCACCGGCATAGGGTGCCTCTGTACCCATGAAAGAAAGGGACTCGGCATGCTCCATGCATGCATGCGTAAGGCCCCCATCACACCCCTAGCACGTGAACGCTCAACCCTGGATGGCGTACTGCAGCAGATGGTGCGAATAAGCCCAGACCTGAGCACTGTGCCGGCTGTTACCCAAAACCCTAGTGGGCCCTGCTAAGAGGACACCTTGAGCAGTAAATACCCTGTCAACATCACCTGTACTGGGAAGAAAACAGACTACCGCAAATCACCGTGAACAATACAGTTTACGCCTATCCATAAGCACCCTGCTAATACTAATATTGCCTTCAGCAGAAAACGGTGATACTACTGGCGGTACTGAGCATTAAATTCCCTACTGAGAGACTGCCAGTACTACAGGCCATGAGCAGTAAACAGTATGGAACCTGCCCCACCCCTGCTCACTAACTAAAGTGCAAACACTGCTAGCACCCATGAACACTAACTATAGTGCAAACACTGTTAGCACCCAGCAATAAATACAATGCTAATGCGGTTACTGGTCATACTGATACCGCTAGCTCCGAGCAGTATCCACGCCACTAATGCAGCCTGCCCCACAGAGCAACAACAATGCCAACACCTCTAGCCCCGAGCAGCAAACACACCACTCTTTTACTGCTAAGTCTGTTCAGTCAGCACATCAACGAGCAGCAAACCCACACTGTGACAACATTGCCAGCGCCGAACGCATTGCCGCCAAAGCACCCAAGCCGTAACCACACTTCTAGTTCTGCCTGCGCCGGGCAGTAAGCTCCCTGCTTCCCCTGGCACTACCCACGCAGCCAATCCGGTCAGCCCCCGAGCAACACACTACGCGCTAGGCATCCACAGCTCACTCTGGGCAGACCCATTGCTGCGATCTTCCACAGCGCTCGAGTGGCGTGAAAAAATTCAATATGCTATAGTGTCGACACTAAACTTTTGGGGCCCAGACACAGGCACCCACTCCACGAATGGATATTAACCCACAAAACAGGCAATGTAGTCGGATTACTGATGGTTCAATAACCGGAGCACACCCGTTGGGGATCAAAACGAATGGGCTGCATCCATTGCAAAATACCAGTGAGGCGAAACCACCGTCATCGCAGTCATAAATCGCAGGCTGTCTCATCTTTTGTATCTCCTACCACCCAGGTCTAGCTGCGCGACACAACTGCCGGCCATGTCTTCCAAGCTAGCACCACTCTGTATTGTGGCACTGTTGGACCCGGCCTCGTGGCATGGTCCTACCCCTCCCGCATGGCGGGCCCAGGACGACATCGGCCTCCGTCGACCCGCCGTCGACCCCTCTGGACACGAACCATCGACGAGAGCAGCCCCCCTGGCAACCCACGGCTCTCCCCCCCTGGGACCCCAGCGGACCCTGCTCGCCAACACTGCCGGTCTGGCGACCATGCCAGGCCACCCTTTCCGGCCCGACTCCATCTTGGGCCCATCACGTCCCGAGCACGTGGCCGCAGCCATCCCTGGCCCCGGCCCCAGCAAAGCCCCGACATCGAGGCACCAAGATCCTCCCAGGTGGTAGAGTGGCCACTTGGCGGATCCCGGAGGAGGGGAGTTTCGATGGGCCTCCAGCCATCCCCGAACGCCTGGTGTCGATCGCCCTCCAGCCTCCCTGGACCCTGGCTCCACCTCCCTGCTGGGTGTCTGGACACCTTCATCCCGGCCCCTCGGACCCCCAGGCGCGAGGGTCCGGACATCAAAGGACTCCAGTCCTATATCTGGGCCAGCCCTGGATTAGGACGCCAGTTGTATCTTGGAGTCAAAGCCCTGCTGACCTTGTCGCGGCTGATCCCGATCCGAACTCGTGCACCAGTACTATCTTCGAGGCCCTGCTGACGCTGTCGCGGCCTGACCAAGCTGAACTATCTTCGAGGCCCTGCTGACGCTGTCGCGGCCTGACCGAGCTGAACCACCTTCGAGGCCCTACTGACGCTGTCGCGGCCTGACCGAGCTGAACCACCTTCGAGGCCCTGCTGACGCTGTCGCGGCCTGACCACGCTGAACCACCTTCGAGGCCCTGCTGACGCTGTCGCGGCCTGACCAAGCTGAACCACCTTCGAGGCCCTGCTGACGCTGTCGCGGCCTGACCAAACTGACCCACTTTCGAGGCTCTGCTGACGCTGTCGCGGCCTGACCGAACTGAACCATCTTCGAGGCCCTGCTGACGCTGTCGCGGCCTGACCAAGCTGAACCACCTTCGAGGCCCTGCTGATGCTGTCGCGGCCGGACCAAGCTGAACCACCTCCGAGGCCCTGCTGACGCTGTCGCAGCCTGACCCCTTGAACTATCTACGCACTAGTTGTTGCCAAGACTGTCCCGCTACCCCCTTAGTCCCGAAACCACGACTTTATGGATCCCTCGATCCCTGCCTGCTAACCTGCTAAGAACGTGCCTTCATCTCTTATATAAAGATACTTGTGAATACTCCTTCGTGTGGTGTCCGTCTGTAGTAGTGTGATTGCTCAGCTGGTACGATTGTAGGAGAGGAGCCTCGCCAAGGAGGCCTCCCTACGGCGCTCGGCCTATTCCATAGAGAGAGGTGAGTCTCGGGGCGGGCAGTCAGACATCTTCTGTCTCCCATGGGATCGCCTTTCCAACATTGGTGGCAAGCGACGGGATCCGAGCCCGCGCAAATCGTACAGCGAGTAATTCGCCACTACTAACAGAGACCCACAACCACGATGACTACTAAGGAAACCGGAACGACCACAGAATTCCAGAAGGAACGATTAGAGGAGTACACCCATAAAGAACTCAAACAATTCTGCAAAGCCCTGGGTATCGCTACCACCGGACTAAGCACAAAAGACGATTTCAAAGACGCGCTGCAAATGTGGGTGGAGACCGGAGCGACCCCACCCCAGGCTAACGATGACATTATCCTAGAAGTACCCCTGAGTACGGTCATAGCCCCAGTGGAAGAGAGAACCACCAACAGAGAACCGGGCCTCTCCCACGAAGACGCCCGGGAGCGAGAGAGGAGTCGGCTCCATGAACTAGAGCTCGCCCGACTCCGGCTGGATGGAGAACTTCAATTAGCAGAAAAGAAAATGGCCATTGAGCAACTACGATTAGAAGGAGATCTGGAAGAGAGGCGGAGGCAAAGGGAATTGGAAGAAAAAAAGCTCACGTAGGAACACGAGCGTGGCCTCAAAGAACTAGAGATCAAGTCCAAGACCGAAGAGGCTGGCACGCGATAACCCGGGACCCTCCACCTCCGGCCGACCCAAAGGTCCACATTCCCAAAGATATTGTCAAAGAATACTACAAGAATGACGATATCCAGCAATGGTTCAAGGCGTATGAAGTTGCCATGACCGCGCACCGCATCCCGCGAAAAGATTGGGGTGCCGGCTTATGGGGGAGATTTGTCAGCGAAGGGAGGGACACCCTGCTCGAGCAGGCCGAGGAAGTGATGTCCTCCTATGACCACATGAAGGACGCCCTGCTCACCCGGTGTGGCCTCACCCCCGAGATGTACCGACAGAGGTTCCGAGACTGCAAAAAGATCCCCGGTACCACGTGGGTGGAATACGTAAACTTTTATAGCCGGGCCCTGGAAGGATGGATAAAGGGCAGCAAAGTGTCCACCTACGAGCAGCTGTTCGACCTCATCGTTTGGGAGCACCTCTCCAACAACTGCTTTGTCGAGCTCAGACAGCATCTCCTCGACAGCAAGCTGACCGAGCCCCGAAAACTCGCCGTTGAGGCTGATCGATGGGTGAGCACCCGGGTCCCCCGGACCCCGATAGGAGAAACGGGACAGAACGGCCAGGGGCACCCCCGCCAGCGTGGCGGCGGAGGAGGCCAGAACAGGAGCCGAGACTTCCCGGTGGCCCCGGGCCAGAGCCCGCCTCGGGGGTCCCCCCAGAATAAACATTGGCCAACCCTGATCAGAAGAGGACCCCCTCCAGCACGGCCCGAACATTACTTGCCACAGATGCCAGCGGCCCGGCCATTATGCCAGTGACCCCCTCTGCCCCATGAACCAGCGCCCCGGCACCACCGGGCCTCCGACCCGCCAGTTCGCTGCTGCAGCCCTGGGGGAAGGGGAAGAAGAATGCGAAGAGGTCTACAATGAAGATCAGACCGAGTATGAACCGGCCGCCATGGCCCTAGCCTGCCTGGGCGAAAGAGGCATGGTCCCCCAAGCCCCTATACCGAGCAACACTCAAAAATACCGTCAGTGGGTCCACATCAATGGACGACGGACCGAAGCCCTCCGAGACACGGGAGCCAGTGTGACGGCCGTCCGCTGCCACTTGGTGACCCCTGAACAGATCATACCCAACGTGCGATGCCCCGTGAGGGCCGCCGACAACTCCGAGACTCTGTGTCAGATGGCCCAGATCCCCTTCGAGTGGGGGGTGTCGGGCACCCTCAAGGTGACCGTCCGGGACGATGCCCCCGTGGACTGCCTCCTCGGAAACGACCTCGAGAGCTCTCCCTGGGCCCAAGTTGAGCGGAGAGAAGATCTAGGAATGATGGGACTACCAGAGTGGGTCTGCGCTACGACCCGATCTATGACTGCCCGGGCCCCGGCGGCAACCGAGACCACCCCGACTGAAGAGCCGGAGTGGCCCGCGCCACCACCGCCCGCAGTCAATGAAGAATCCAAGCCCGAGCCATCAGAGCATGACCGAGAAGGCAGCGCCGAACTCAGCGACATACCCGAACTAGCCCAATGGCGCCAGGAGGGTGGTCCCACCCGAGAACAATTCCGGCAGGAACAGAAGGCCTGCCCCTCCCTCGAGGGGACCCGGCAGCAAGCCACAGCCCAAGCTGCCGGGGACACCTCGGGGTCCCACTGGATATACTGGGACCACGGCCTCCTATACAGTGAACAGAAAATTGCCGAGCTGGGGGCCAGCCGAGTGTTGGTGGTCCCCCTACGATTCAGAGACTTTCTCTTGAACCTGGCACACGATGTGCCCCTCGCCGGGCACCTGGGGCAGGACAAAACTTACAGCCGCCTGGTGACCCATTTCTACTGGCCGAAAATGCGCAACGATGTGCATAACCACTGCCGCACCTGCCCGACATGCCAGCGGAAAGAGCGGGGGGAAGATGAAGGCCCCGCTCCAACCCTTTCCAGTGGTGACCACTCCCTTCGAGCGAGTGGGGATCGACATCGTGGGGCCCCTAGACCCCCGAACCTCTCAAGGGCATCGCTTCATCCTCCTCCTGGTGGACCATGCCACCCGCTATCCCAAAGCCATCCCCCTACGAACCATAACGGCTCCCGTGGTGGGCCGAGCACTGATGGGGATCTTCTCCAGAGTGGGGTTCCCCCGAGAAGTCGTGAGCGATCGGGGCACAAACTTTATATCGAAGTATATGCGGTCCCTGTGGCAACAGTGCGGGGTCACATATAAGTTCACCACCCCGTATCACCCCCGAGGGAATGGACTTGTGGAGCGGTTTAACCGAACTCTCAAGGGGATGATCCAGGGCCTAGAAGAACCCCTCCGCCGCAAAAGGGACGTCCTGCTGCCCTGCCTCCTGTTCGCCTATCGGGAGGTACCACAGAAATCCCTGGGGTTCAGCCCCTTCGAACTCTTGTACGGGCACCCTGTCCGAGGTCCCCTCAGCCTGGTCAAAGAAGGCTGGGAAACTACAGTCCAAGACGCCCCGCCGGATGTCTACCGGTACCTCCTGACCCTCCGAAGCCAGACTCGGAAGTTCCGGGCCCTTGCCGAGGCCAACCTTGAGGCCAGTCAGGAAGACATGAAACGCTGGTATGACCAGAACGCTTCATCCATCGAGTTCGAGCCCGGCCAGCAGGTCTGGGTCATGACCCCGGTCGAACCTTGTGCCCTCCAGGACAAATGGTCGGGCCCCTTCAAAGTGATTGAGCGCAAGAGCCCCATCACCTATCTAGTGGACATGGAGTCACCCCGAAACCCCGACAGTCCCTGGGCCAGCCCAGTTGTCCTGGTCCCCAAAGCTGCCGCACCTGGCACCCCTCCAGAACTCAGGTTTTGTGTCGACTACCGGGGACTAAATGCTGTTACCAGAACCGACGCACATCCCATCCCCCGGGCAGATGAACTAATCGACCGCCTGGGAGCCGCCAAGTACCTCAGTACTTTCGACCTCACAGCAGGGTACTGGCAGATCGGCCTCACCCCTGGCGCCCAGGAGCGATCGGCCTTCTCCACACCCGATGGCCACTTCCAATTCAAGGTGATGCCCTTCGGCATGAAAAACGCCCCGGCAACTTTCCAGAGACTAGTGAACAAAGTGCTGGCGGGGCTAGAAGAATTCAGCGCCGCCTATCTAGACGACATTGCAGTGTACAGCCTCCACTGGGCCGAGCACCTGAAGCACCTCTGGGAGGTCCTGACGGCCCTCCGACGGGCCGGACTAACAATAAAGGCCAGCAAGTGCCAAATAGGTCAAGGGTCCGTGACCTACCTGGGACACCAAGTGGGGAGCGGCCACGTGGCTCCCCTCCAACCCAAGATTGACGCCATCATGGCCTGGGAGCCCCCGGTCAGCCAGACAGCCGTCCGAGCCTTCCTGGGGCTCACTGGATATTATCGGCGCTTCATAAAGAACTATGGGAGCATTGTGGGTCCCCTCACTGAGCTGACCTCGAAGAACCGGCCCCAGAAAGTACCATGGATACCCGCGTGTCAGGTGGCCTTCGAGACTTTGAAGACAGCCATGTGCACCGCCCCTGTGCTCCAAGCCCCTGACTACAGCCGGGAGTTCGTAGTCCAGACCGACGCCTCGGAGCACGGCATTGGGGCGGTCCTATCTCAGATTGACCCCGAGGGGATTGACCATCCTGTGGCCTTCATCAGCCGGCGGCTGCTGGCCAGAGAACAGCGATGGAGCACCATTGAGAGAGAGGCCTTCGCTTTCGTGTGGGCCCTCAAGAAACTCAGGCCCTACCTCTTCGGTACCCACTTCCGGGTCCAGACTGACCACCGGCCCCTGCGGTGGCTGATGCAGATGCGTGGCGAAAACCCAAAGCTGCTGCGATAGTCCATCTCCCTCCAAGGGATGGACTTCACTGTGGAGCATCGCCCTGGCAACGACCACGCCAACGCTGACGACCTGTCCCGCTTCTTCCGCCTCGACGAGGAGAATACCCAGGAAGATGGGTGACTCTCCCCGCCTTCAGCTGGAGGGGACGTGTGTTGGAGCCGGCCTCGTGGCGTGGTCCTACCCCTCCCGCATGGCGGGCCCAGGACGACATCGGCCTCCGTCGACCCGCCGTCGACCCCCCTGGACACGAACCATCGACGAGAGCAGCCCCCCTGGCAACCCACGGCTCTCCCCCCCTGGGACCCCAGCGGACCCTGCTCGCCAACACTGCCGGTCTGGCGACCATGCCAGGCCACCCTTTCCGGCCCGACTCCATCTTGGGCCCATCACGTCCCGAGCACGTGGCCGCAGCCATCCCTGGCCCCGGCCCCAGCGAAGCCCCGACATCGAAGCACCAAGATCCTCCCAGGTGGTAGAGTGGCCACTTGGCGGATCCCGGAGGAGGGGAGTTTCGATGGGCCTCCAGCCATCCCCGGACGCCTGGTGTCGATCGCCCTCCAGCCTCCCTGGACCCTGGCTCCACCCCCCTGCTGGGTGTCTGGACACCTTCATCCCGGCCCCTCGGACCCCCAGGCGCGAGGGTCCGGACATCAAAGGACTCCAGTCCTATATCTGGGCCAGCCCTGGATTAGGACGCCAGTTGTATCTTGGAGTCGAAGCCCTGCTGACCTTGTCGCGGCTGATCCTGATCCGAACTCGTGCACCAGTACTATCTTCGAGGCCCTGCTGACGCTGTCGCGGCCTGACCAAGCTGAACTATCTTCGAGGCCCTGCTGACGCTGTCGCGGCCTGACCGAGCTGAACCACCTTCGAGGCCCTGCTGACGCTGTCGCGGCCTGACCGAACTGAACCATCTTCGAGGCCCTGCTGACGCTGTCGCGGCCTGACCAAGCTGAACCACCTTCGAGGCCCTGCTGACGCTGTCGCGGCCGGACCAAGCTGAACCACCTCCGAGGCCCTGCTGACGCTGTCGCGGCCTGACCCCTTGAACTATCTACGCACTAGTTGGTGCCAAGACTGTCCCGCTACCCCCTTAGTCCCGAAACCACGACTTTATGGATCCCTCGATCCCTGCCTGCTAACCTGCTAAGAACGTGCCTTCATCTCTTATATAAAGATACTTGTGAATACTCCTTCGTGTGGTGTCCGTCTGTAGTAGTGTGATTGCTCAGCTGGTACGATTGTAGGAGAGGAGCCTCGCCAAGGAGGCCTCCCTACGGCGCTCGGCCTATTCCATAGAGAGAGGTGAGTCTCGGGGCGGGCAGTCAGACATCTTCTGTCTCCCCTGGGATCGCCTTTCCAACAGGCACCTAGAGAGCCCCACTTCCCCTGCAGACATGTCAGGACCCCTGTCCTGTGCGCCTTCCTGGTAAACCCCTACAATGACCTGTGAAACATACCACACCCCACTATGGAGAATGTTTGATTGTACCCAACCACTCCCAAAACAAGCAAGCAGGGCAAAACCGCGAGGCCAACAAGAGAGCTCCGGAAGATTAACACTCCCCGATGAAATCAGTGTGCGATCCACTGGTCGCAACTCCCAAGGCAGCACGGTCGGCTCCAACCTTCATCCCTCTGAGGTAGGCAAGACCCACTTCAATTGGGCATTGGCGATTGCACGTAACACACTCTATATAAGGGGCTTTGGTGATGGCCACATGCTACCAACCTACATTATTGTAATCAATACTGTAACAGCCGTGCCAGGCGCCTTTTCCGTGGTGCTAAGCAATGAATGACGGGAAGCGCGGCCTCGCCTCCATCTCCCCAAATCAACATGGAAAACATTCTGGCATCGCTTCTATCTCCCACAGACGGAAACGAGCACCAAGGCAAATACAGCAATGCATCATGCCAACTACACAAACATGCCAGAGCACAGACGGAAATGTTCAAACTATACCCACTAGAATGCGGAGGCCTCGGCGCTCAGCGCTAATCTCGTCAGGCCGCCGGCCACACAGGAGCCAAGGACGCCGCATGTGTATGTCTAACTCCTGGACACATACAATACTAGCAAGATCTTGGCGAATTTCAACCTTCGTATGACGAAAAACCATCTTTAATGTCAACGGGATCATTCTATATGTAACATATGTATCAATGAGATATCTAATCAAAGGAATATATTTTTATTGTTTTTTAAATCAATTATCATGTCAATGAATTGTTTTTAATGACGCTATTTTATCAAATGTATTAAAATGTATTAAAATGTATTTTCTATATTGTTGTCAGTGCTTTATCATTATCTATTAATATAGTTTTACTTTCTAATTTTGCCAGTTCTTTTGTGTTGCCTGGGTGTTATATATTTCCAAAAATCATGCCACTACACAAACATGCCAGAGCACAGACGGAAATGTTCAAACTATAACCACTAGAATGCGGAGGCCTCGGCGCTCAGCGCTAATCTCTTCAGGCCGATTTCAACCTATCTTAAATCACTGGCACACCGCCAATCGCAGACTTAATCAAGGACTGAAAAGCTGTAGCCGTGGTAGACACAATACAAATTCAGACCCGTTCACAAGTATGGGCACTGACAGTGGATGCTCCTTCAAAGGTGGGATTAATTATCCCGCAAGCTCGCTCCACAGCCCCCGATCCCTGCGCCACCCCCCGAGGTCGACAGTGAAGATGCCAGGAGCCCGATGCGCACCAACAAAGACGCAGGACACTGCAGGCAGCCGCGGGCCACAGGAGACACCCCCAGCCCAGCGGCTTCGTACTAACAGCCCCTCACCGCCTCCCACGCTGCCCGCAGCTCCCCGGGACACCCGACACCTCACCTGCCGATCTGGCTCCCGGTATAAGGCTGCTGCTGCTCTCCGTCCCCGCGTGGACCGAAATCGGACCCATCTCCATTAGTGGGCTGCTCCGAAGGACGTTGCTCCCGGCCGATCGCAGCTCCGGACCAGGATCCAGTACCGTTTAAAGCTAATATTAAATTACAGCCAAAACTAAGTTAAAGCCAACTAAATTTAAGTTAAACTAAGTAGGTGGTGCGGTGTGGTGTCCACACGTTCGGCACAGGGGAGGAAAGAGACCGGGACCATGACTCCCAGAGCCTAAATAGGCCCGAGTCTCCGCCCTAAACCGCACCGGATGCGCGTCACCGCCGACCCGGAAATGGATTGCGGCCGGTCGCCCATCGGGCGAGCCGGCCGCCTACTCTCCCAAGGGCGCGGCAGTAAGCCGAGAGGCCGGGATCTAAGTGCGCGCTCGTCGAGCCTCGCGCTTGGCAATATGGCTGGTGGTGTCTGATAGACACCGCCACCATATAAACCCTTTTCCGCCCCGGCCGCAAGGCGACCGGAGCGGGAAAGCGGCGGACGGTGTTTCCGTCCGCCGCGGTCCCCCCGCCATAGTAATATGGCGGGGGGAAATGGGTGGCGGGTGGACAAGGATGTCGGGTGGATCGCCACCACCCGCATGGCGGTGGCGATCCGCCCGACATCCTAATGGGCCCCTAAGTTGGAGATGGAGGAAGGTAGAGGGAAATGGTGCTGAGAGAAAACTCAAGAAAGGTGAAATAATAGAAAGACCATCTTCATAGGGGGGCTTGAGCAATTGCTCACTTTGCCCATGCCTTATAATGTCCCAGGCCTCAGGACCACACAATGGATTGGAGGGTGCTGTACAGATGCACTTAAAGTAACATAGCATCACTCCTGCCCAAAATGGGTTTAAACTTTTCACCCACATCAAATTGTTTTTTTAGCAGAAGGCAGCTTTTTCATGTTACCTTTTGAGGAACTGTAGTTATTACCTATCAGGATTAGAGGCAGCGCTGCTGTGCTATTTGTTTTCAGAATTCAATGTGTTTGCTCCATGTCAATCAGTGGTGGGCCAAGGGCCCACGGGACTTAATAAAAACAAGACAATTGGGACCTGGTAGTAAAAAACAGTCCTTAATCAGGGTAAGTTCGGGCTCTCACGCCTTGGACCATGGTGCCACTGCACCTGCTACACTGTTGATACTGATAGCTACTAGCCTGGTGTTAACGCACCCCATGTGTGAGCGAAACCGGAAAACCCCCGTTAACACGAGCGTAGAAAGTTTGTTCTTCTCAAAAACAGGATGTGGCCAGGAGTAGGGGCCAGCAGTTAATTCCAGGGAATTTACATCATAACATTATTCTTGTTTTTTCCCTTCAACCAAAAGCTGAAAAGTGGGTGTTTCCCGGTGGAAATATGCACACTCACAGCCTCTGCTAGTGCCTCGGTGAACATCCTCCGTGTTGGCGCGGGACGGCTGCGTGGCGCGCAGACGGTCGTGCGTAATGTTTATTCCCCAAAGACGTTTGAAAGCGTGTGACAAAAGTCAAACGGGCTTGACTCGGAACTGAAAGACCAAAAACAGCCAACGCTTGTACAAATACGCTCGTTTACATTTGGGGGTGACAGGCTCACTCACATCTGGTGACTGGACTAGGGGCCGTGGGGGTGCACAGCGTGTCTGTGTTGTCAGCACGTTAGCACCTGCGGTCATTGGGGTTAAACGCAGCGGAACACTCCTATAATTATAGGGACAGGGGCGGAACAAGCGCCCTCTGCTGAAAGCCGTTCACGCCGCGCATTGTGCTCCTGCCGCATTCAATGCTGGCTGGGGGCGGGCCCTGGCTGTGGGGGTGTGAGGGCGTGGGGGTGCAGCCATGCGAGGAGATGGAAGGGTGTCGAGTGGTAATGGAGTAAAGAATCCGCCTCACAAAGAAAGGAACACAGGCTGTCAGATCATCTCAACCATCCTTGGATATTTAGGGGGCGAGGGGGGGGCGTTAGTAACATAAAGGAGAGCGCCGACGAGTGAACCAGCCCCTGGTTAGGCGGGAGAACAGACAAGCCTCGCTGCACTCTACCCCCACCCCCCCTTGCGCCACCGCCCAAACCCAGACACCAAGACAGAGAAATGTGATCACATCAGCTGTGCGATTTATTTACTGCCTCCACAACTGGACAGAGCACATTTTGCGAACAACATAGACCAGAGATTGGAGCAGTAGTATGGTGGTTGGGGGGCAGGCCCGGCTCCGGGAATTTTTATTTGGGTGGGCCAAGGGTGCATTTGGGTTTGGCCACTGTGGGCCCAATTTATCGCTTCTTGTGGTAGCCTACACTACCTAGATTGCATCATATTTACTTGCAGTCACCATGATACAATGGATGACTCTGTGTGTATATAGAGCATGTGGAGAGTTATTTGAAAGTAAAAACAATGGGGTCCATTAGGATGGCGGACGGACAAAGTCCGTCCGCCATCCTGTCGGGGGCCGGTACCGTCCGCCACAAGTGCGGAGGAACCGTGCCCCCAATTAGGATGCACCCGCCACAGTGGCGGGTGCATCCCGCATTTTTAACATTGCGGCGGACGGTGCTTAAAGCACCGGCCGTCGCAATGTGAAACATGCGTGGTGTGCGTTTCACAGCACAACATGACAGGCACCGCGCGGTGCCTGCCATTTTGTGCTGGGAAACGCAAGGGGGTTACCATAGGTACCCTCCATGTGCACCCCCACCCCCCTTCACCCTGGGTGCCCGCAACGGGCCTCCAAAGCAGGAACCGTATGCCTTTTCGTGGCGGCATTGCCGCCACGGAAAGGCATTCCTCCCAGGCCATCCTAATACACCGCCACCATATCAGGCCTTTTCCGCGGCGGAAAAGCGGTGGACGGTCTTCCCCTCCGTCACGGTCCCCCTCGCCATTGTAATATGGCGGGGGGGAAGAAAGGTGGCGGACGGGCAAGGATGGCGGACGGATCGCCACCGCCTGCATGGCTGTGGCGATCCGTCCGCCATCCTAATGGACCCCAATGTCTGGACCTAAGTGCAAACCCTCAAATCTCAGCAGGCCAGGCTTCAACACAAGATCTTCCAGGCCCAAATATCCACTTTTCTACCATCCCTCTCCTGTGCACCTTATTTCACAGCTGACCTTGGGCCCCAGCCCCATATCAGCCACCATCCAGCTCAACTTCATTATTCCCGTAAAAAACATTACTAAAATCACCTTCAAACTTAAAACATTGAATATATCAGTAAATATACTCAGCACGCACTTTAAAATATGTTCCACAGTTGCCCTAATGACCTGACGGCTAATTAAATAAACAAAAATAGAAAGACCATGACAGGGCCAGCTTTAGCGCTAGTGCGAAAGTCTTTTTGGCACCCAACCAGTGACTTCTTTCTTTGCATATACCATTACGACTACCCTCCAACAGTGCCCTTCATCTTTCTGTAGCCCTTCTCTCATATGCGTTTTATTTGTTGTATAGCGCTTCCTATATCAGAGTAGGGTGTCACAGTACTTTACATCACTCACACATTATACAGAGACAACAAATTGTATAGCGCTTCCTATATCAGTGTAGGGTGTCACAGTACTTTACATCACTCACACATTATACAGAGACAATGAATCATACAAGTATGTAAATCAGCTTATAGGGAATATCACATAAGTCAATGAGGTTTACAAGATGTAGGAATCAGTTGTCATCCATACCAGTGGGCAGTGTATTTTAAGAGGGTTTGGGCTGGGGAAGCACAAACTCATAATTTAAAGCATACCCCAGTGGTTTGGGGTTGGTTTTACTAATAAAAATGTATAACGGCCCAAACTCTTTTTTGGCAACATTAAAGTAATGAAAGACTGGGGGAGTTCTAACTATGTAGCAACACAAACAAGTGAAGTTCTAACTATACCATTCATGTTTGTATGCAGCTCTTTGTTGACCATTCATAGGCCCCTGTCCTATACTGTAACTTCTGAACTGCAAGTAACAAAATAATTAATCTCTGTGACAAGGGTAGTAACCCACCGAGCTATCCACATAAAATACATCTTATCTGCATTTCAAAACTACCAAACAGACAAAGGATTGCTCTCCAGCTGGATCATTATTTTTAATCACCATTTACCTGGACATTTTTATTGTTGTCTTGCATCCATGACCATGATAATGAAAAAACGATGTAAATGAAGAAAACACAAAGTATGTGCCTTGCTGGGCCTGTGCAGATTTGAAAAATAAGAGCAAATAGTAACACATTCTCTTACCAACTTCTTTAGTCAAACTTTGTGTCACAGCCTGATCTGATAAGCTGCTGCAGGGGTCAGGAAAGGTGAATAAGGATAAACAAAATTCTCTTCTCCTTACTCAGTGCCAAATAAAGAATGTTTCCCTTCACCATGCCCCACTGTACCTGCACAACACAGCCCACTTTCTAAAAGGAGATGCGTGATTGGGGGTGCCTGAGAGAAGAAAGCCCAGGCCCAATACGCAACTCCCAGAAAGGAAGAAAAACACTGTTCGGAGGAACGTTTTAAATAAAAGATGCCATTTTCTATTGGCCTTCATGTCCTCACTGCGAGAGCCAAGGCTCTTGTTTGGGTGGGCCAGGTTGATGTTTGGGTGGGCCTGGCCCACCTGCTAGAACCAGGCCTGTTGAGGGGGTGGATCAGTGGTTGGGGGGCCGCGACAGTCCGATTTATTGATAGGGACTCTCACATACAGCTAGACTTTTCCTCTTGACCCAATGGATTTTGGGGCACACTTACCAGCGTCAGAAGTGCTACGGCATGTTGTCTTTGCTGAACCAAACTTTTAGGCGCTTGCTCGGCAATGGTGAAACATTACTCACTAGTGGTCGAACAGTCAAGTAAATGGATAGTGTGGAGAACGATGTTATGTTTAATGGGTTGTTTGTCAAACTATTGTGGAAATAATATCATAACATTTCATAGCCAAAATATCAGCTACCAAAAAATAAGCGAGTCAAGTAGTAGAGGTGAATAGGGATTTAGTGTTCACCTCAATGCCTACACGCTTTGATAAAAAATAAAATATATATATGTGTATATATATATATATATATTATCAAGGTACATGTATGAGGAGTTACGTACAACCAGTTCTTGAAATGGAAATAAAGGAGTGCACATACTCCTGGTCCTAGAGCTTCTATTCCCATGGGAGTCACCGCATCCTCCTGTGTGGCCCCATGAGACTCCCACGGGAGCCAGCGCGGATTCCTCTGCTCCTGTGGTTGTCCTGCAGAACCAAAAAATACGAAATAAAAAAATAGAAGAATGTAAGGTGGTGGCCTGTGAGTCATTGCCTACTCACGGGCGCTCACCCACCTGTGCCCAACCCCGCGGTGAGTAAGGTTGAAGGTCAAAGGTGTCCTCTCACATTGTGGGGGTGGGATGGGATTTATTAGGGGGACTAGGTGCAGAGTCTGGCAGCCAAAATAAGGTAGAAATTGACTGAAAAAACTCAAGTTGACGTGGAGTTAGAAGTACATCTTCAAATTCTAAAAAACTACAGTTTCATAACCACAAAACGAATTAAATTCTCCAGCCCTACATAACTGACTTAATATAACTTGCACCACTACAATGCAATGCTTATGACCTCACCTATCACATCAATGATGACATATGACATCCATGGCGGTGCAAGTTATACTTAGGTCCATTACATATAACTAGTGAATTTCAGTGTATTTTTTACTTTAAAACTGTAGTCATCAGTGATGTCATCAGTGATGTCATTTGAGATGTCATCAGTGATGTCATCAGTGATGTCACTGACCATGTCATGAATGATATAATATGTGACATCATCAGCAGTGGATTGCGGGTGCGCGATATATAGTTAGTGCAACTAACTATATATGGAATTTCAATGGTTTTGTGTGAGTAAAATAAGGTTTTGTAAATGCTAATTCCTAACTATATATGGTCTATAACCCATGGTTTTTTCAGTGAATTTTCAAGGTTTTGTAAATGCTAATTCCTAACTATATATGGTCTATAACCTATGTTTTTTTCAGTGAATTTCAATGGTTTTTTATTAGCAAATATCAAAAGCTTTAAAATGTCAAGTACGTGGTAGGTAAAAACATTTTCGTGTTTATGCACGCTGATGTGCTTTGAACGCTGCCCCCCCCCCCTCTTTTCTTTTAGGAGTATTCTCTCTTTGCAGATAGTGAAGGGTAGGTAACACAGGCCTTTGCCCCCGTTGTAATCCGTCGTGCCTGCATCCCTCTCCATTTGATTGATTGTTATCCAAGCATTTACTGTTTTGGAATTGCTTCTCTTTGGTTCATTCTCTATTTACAAACAAGCGCAGAGTCGCAATACTCTGTTTAGTCTTTGCAGATAGTGAAAAATCTTTAGAAAAAACAAAAGGAATCAAGCAAAATCAGTAGGCCACTAATGGGATCTCTTTTTGACCTCGCTAAAATATAAACATTAGGAACAACCCCTCATGAGAAATATGAAACTAGTGAGAGGAACCGAGCTCGACGCCATGATGGCTGCAAGACAGCTCGGCTCCGCCGCCCACCCCGCCCAAAATAACGACAAACCCTATGCAAATATTATAAATATATACAACACACCAGCAAAGTAACAGGGTAAAACGTTTTATTAAATAACTATTTACATGGCAGCCTGCTGCAACATCGATCCAAATGCATGCCGCCGTTCCCGGGATTTCTCCCCGACTACTCTGCGGCCTACGAGATGGAGAGGCCGGGGCGTTGACTAGGCGGGGCCTCCGGCCGCAACCACAGCACCAACGATCGCTGCTGACGGAGGGGAGCCTTGCAGGTGAGACCACTGATCTGAAGAACCGCTGCCTGCGGTGCCTCCCTGAGCCGCTTGACGGAGGCCCCCGAGGGGCGGTGTGGTGGCGCGGACTCGGAGGGGGCGCTTGGCTCCTGCCCCCTCCCCAAGTCTTGTTGCCCTGGTGTGGCTTGAGATCTCCCCCGACATAGGCGGCCGGATCCCGGGGTCCGGCGGAACTTTTTGCCTTTTGGTGACTCTTCCATTCTGGACCTTGTCCCACAATCCGTTTGACCTGAAGACACGTCCTGCGGTGCCCTGGTCCGACCATCACATATACCTGCGCCAGGAGACGGCGTGGGGTGCACTGGAAGGGAGAGGCGGTGCGAACGAGCCTCCCCCACCTCCCCAGGTGGAGGTTTCAGAGCTGCACCCCAGCGCTTCACTCGACGTAGGCGGCCGGCTCCCGGGGTCCGGCGGAACTTTTAGCCTTTTGGTGACTCTTCCATTCTGGACCTTGTCCCACAATCCGTTTGACCTGAAGACACGTCCTGCGGTGCCCTGGTCCGACCATCACATATACCTGCGCCAGGAGACGGCGTGGGGTGCACTGGAAGAGAGAGGCGGCGCAAACGAGCCTCCCCCACCTCCCCAGGTGGAGGTTTCTCAGCTGCACCTCAGCGCTTCACTCGGCAGCTGAGTTACGCCCACTCTTGCGGCACAGTGCCTCTCTCGGCCAGCTGAGTTGCGCCTGCTCTTGCTATTACAGCGTCTCACCCGCCATCCGGCTGAATTGCACCCACTCTTGCGGTACAGCGACAGGCGGCTGCCACGGAGCTCACAAAATGGCGGTCGGCTCTACAGACTTGGACCTGGCCTGCAAGGATGGCTCTGGGCAACCCTGGAACTCGGACGCTTGACTGCTAGGGCATGGGCCCCATTCCCAAAAGCGTCCCCTCAGCCTTGAAGATTCTACAAGAGTCACCGGGGCCCCCGACTCCCGCAGACTTCCGGTGGGGAGCGACTGCCATGATTGCTCGCGGAACGGTCACGACGTAGCCACGGGGTGCTCTCATGCTGACGCCAGCTTCAGTCTGAAACATCCAGAAACACTGTAGTATCGCGTTGTCGCGTAATGCGTCATATGACGCGCCGCGTTAGCGCACCCGATGCGCGAAGCGAGGCGCGAAGCGCAGCTTCCCGGAAGCGATCCGGGGCGCGGCGCGGAGCGCGTAACGTAAGCATAACAGGCCATGTGACTTGTTAATAAAAATTTTCATTGCTTCATTTCACTTTTGGTTTCCTAATGATGTAAGGCTAGGTCATGTGACCTAAAAATGACACTTTTCATTGGTTTAGAACTATTTTTTTGTCCCAAATGATGAAAACCCCTCCTTGTTTCCTCACTCTGACTTTCATCTTTGTGAGAGGAAGACCTACAGTGCCTCGCTCGGCCACCTGAGTTACGCCCGCTCTTGCGGCACAGTGCCTCGCTCGGCCAGCTGAGTTCCGCCCACTCTTGCGGCACAGTGCCTCGCTCGGCCAGCTGAGTTCCGCCCGCTCTTGCGGCACAGTGCCTCACTCGGCCAGCTGAGTTCCGCCCACTCTTGCGGCACAGTGCCTCGCTCGGCCAGCTGAGTTCCGCCCGCTCTTGCGGCACAGTGCCTCACTCGGCCGGTTGAGTTTCGCCTACTCTTGCGGCTACAGCGTCTCACCCGCCATCCAGCTGAGTTGCGCCCACTCTTGCGGCCTACGACATGGAGAGGCCGGGGCGTTGACTAGGCGGGGCCTCCGGCCGCAACCACAGCGCCAACGATCACTGCTGACGGAGGGGAGCCTTGCCGGTGAGAGCCACTGATCTGAAGAACCGCTGCCTGCGGTGCCTCCCTGAACCGCTTGACGGAGGCCCCCGAGGGGCGGTGTGGTGGCGCGGACTGGGAGGGGGCGCTTGGCTCCTGCCCCCTCCCCAAGTCTTGTTGCCCTGGTGTGGCCTGAGATCGCCCCCGACATAGGCGGCCGGCTCCCGGGGTCCGGCGGAACTTTTTGCCTTTTGGTGACTCTTCATTCTGGACCTTGTCCCACAATCCGTTTGACCTGAAGACACGTCTTGCGGTGCCCTCGCAATGCGGCCTGGTCCCTGAATGTGTGCAGGGGGACGGTATTGATTGGATCAAGATGGCGGCTTCACACAAAGCTGACTCAAGTGTTGCTGCTGATGCTATGCAGACAAAAACTGGTTTTCAGTTTGTACATTCTTCAGGATTTTTCCATCCAAGGCTGGTTGAGAGTTTGTAGAACGATGGCTTCAGATTTTCAACATACTACTCTTCAACATTCTTCATAAATGTAACAATGTGAGACTCACTAGGAGAACGGCCGTTTATCTTTCCTTTCAAAATGCTGCCAACAATATTTTCTGAATGGAAGACACCATCTTGTAGCATAAAGGGCTGCGTCAAGGGTGGTATTGCCCAGAATGTCTTGTTTTCTAGTGCTCGTAATGACGAAGCCAGAACTGCCGAAAGGGATTCTGGTCCTGCCGCTACTTATTGGAGACATTGAACTATACTCTGGACCTGCCTGGCCTCAACCAAAATGGCGCCAGTATGGGAGCGACTTGCAACTCCTTATGACGTTCTAGTTACTTAGCCTTGACGTTATGGGGGATGTATGCGGTCTTTGTGCACATGGCGGGCGGGGAAGGGTACTGACTGGGAATACGGACAACCCTATTGATGTCGATTTTTCATTATTGATTATTGTATTAATAAAGCTTCGAAGTAATGTTACCCATGATACTCGCCCATGGTGTGCGTATGGATGATTTTATTGTAACTGATCCTGTTATACTTTCAATTAAAAAATCAACCTTCACTGATTCTGCAACCGTTTGTCACGTTTCGTTTTTTCAATTAAATGGCTCGCTTGTTACATACTCCTATGCCCCTGGCTTTTGAAAGACACCATCTTGTAGAATAAAGGGCTGCGTCAAGGGTGGTATTGCCCAGAATGTCTTGTTTTCTAGTGCTCGTAATGACGAAGCCAGAACTGCCGAAAGGGATTCTGCTCCTGCCGCTACTTATTGGAGACATTGAACTATACTCTGGACCTGCCTGGCCTCGACCAAAATGGCGCCAGTATGGGAGCGACTGGCAACTCCTTATGACGTTCTAGTTACTTAGCCGTGACGTTATGGGGGATGTATGCGGTCTTTGTGCACATGGCGGGCGGGGAAGGGTACTGACTAGGAATACGGACAACCCTATTGATGTCGATTTTTCATTATTGATTATTGTATTAATAAAGCTTCGAAATAATGTTACCCATGATATTCGCCCATGGTGTGCGTATGAACGATTTTATTGTAACTGATCCTGTTATACTTTCAATTATAAAATCAACCTTCACTGATCCTGCAACCGTTTGTCACGTTTAGTTTTTTCAATTAAATGGCTCGCTTGTTACATACTCCTATACCCCTGGCTTTTGAAAGACACCATCTTGTAGAATAAAGGGCTGCGTCAAGGGTGGTATTGCCCAGAATGTCTTGTTTTCTAGTGCTCGTAATGATGAAGCCAGAACTGCCGAAAGGGATTCTGGTCCTGCCGCTACTTATTAGAGACATTCAACTATACTCTGGACCTGCCTGGCCTCGACCAAAATGGCGCCAGTATGGGAGCGACTTGCAACTCCTTATGACGTTCTAGTTACTTAGCCTTGACGTTATGGGGGATGTATGCGGTCTTTGTGCACATGGCGGGCGGGGAAGGGTACTGGCTGGGAATACGGACAACCCTATTGATGTCGATTTTTCATTATTGATTATTGTATTAATAAAGCTAGAGATAAGTCAAGTACGTGGTAGATAAAAACATTTTCGTGTTTATGCACGCTGATGTGCTTTGAACGCTGCCCCCCCTCATCATTTAGATTACCACCGCCCATTGCACAAAAGCGTACCGGGCGCTCCCCATGCAAAAAAAATGATTTTTTTTTTATTTTATTTTGCCCCGCGGGGCCCTTTTAAAGCCTCCACATCAAACCTAGAGGGTGAGGGAGGATCTACTATGCCCCCTTATGGTCATTTCCCCCTTTGTTTTGGCTTCCTTTTGTCTCTCGATCCTACCGAGAGACAAGATGGCGGCCGCTCCGGACTGTTTAGAATGTTGACAGACACCGGAGAGCCAATCAGCTTCGCTTCGCGAAGTTCCGTTACGCGTCAAGTACGCGAACCGGAGCGCTACCCGGAGCGCTGTTACAGATATATATATGTTTTTTGAACGTTAATTTATCAAAATCCACTGGAGCACATATATTGAGACCTAGCAAAGGCACATCGGGCTAAGAGTCCCTACAATTTTGCCAAGTTTCATGCAAATCCATTCAGCCGTTCGGGCAAAAAGTGAGGCCAACCGCCCTATGGAAATTAACATGGGAAAACGCGTTTTGGGACCCCCCTTTTTTCTCGGCCCCCCCTTAACGAACCCCCCCCACATTTTCAGGGGCTGCTCAGAACCAAATGTTCCATTTTCCTGAACATTTCAGCCAATTCCGTCCACAAACGCCAAAGTTATTAGACATAGAATTTTCAAAAATCCCATAGAGAAAAAATGCTAACTATATATACCTACTGGCGACCGCCAGTAGGTAATATATATATATATATATATATATATATATACATATATATATATATATATTCATTAAAACATCCCAATGTTGCAGGGACGTTATTGTTATGCTCAGATTTCACTCATAGAAAAACAATGAAATTCAGCAGTTATAGTTACCTGAGATAACTATAACTTACGCCTCGCAATGCACTGCTTAGGACCTCACATATTACATCACTCATAACATGGTCAAAGACATCACTGCTGACATCTCAAAAGACATCACTGATGACATCATCTAGTGATTGTGAGTGTTTTCTAAAAATATATACATGTTAAATATATATACTTAGGTACTACAAAAGTTAATATTCTTTGAGTACTACTAAGGAATGAAACTATTTATAACATATATTATGTGTGTGACTGTGTGTATCCATGCGTGATTGGGTGTGTGAGTGTCTGTTTGAGTGAGTGAGTGGGTGTGTGAGTAGTTGAATGGGTGAATAAGTGGGTGTGTGAGTAGCTGTTTAGACAAATAAGTGGGTGTGTGAGTAGCTGTATGGGCAAGTGAGTGGCTGTGTGAGTGCCTGTATGGGTGAGTGAATGGGTGAGTGGGTGTATGAGTGGTTGTATGGGTGAGTGAGTGGTAGTTTGGTTAACTGAGTAGATGTGGGAGTGGCTGTATTGGATAGTGACAGTATGGGTGGCTGCATGGGTGAGTAAGTAGACATGTGAGTGCTTGTATGTATGTGTGAATGGGTAAGTACGTGGTTGTGTGGGTGTGTATGTGGCTCTGTTGGGAGGCTGTATGGGTGAGTGTAGGAAAGTAGGATCTGCTTTCATGGTTACCCCTTACTTTTTGCTGGTGTCAGTACGTTTTTTGACTAGTGTGACTGGGACCCTGCTAATGAGGGCCACAGTCACTGTGCTTCCTCCCTAAATTTGTCAAGGTAAGTACTTTTGAAACACCATAATTGGCTACTGGTGTACCCCTCTAAGTCCTTAGTCTATGGTACTGAGGTACCCAGGGGATTGGTACACCAGGGGTCTCCCATAGACTGCAGCATGTATTATGCCACCCATGGGAGACAACTTAAACTGTGACTGCTGGTCTGCTATTGCAGCTGGTGTACCCTGGTTGGAGCTACACACATGACAGATATACGTTTTATTCTATCTTAGATCACTACACTTAAAACCTGTAAGTCACTCCTAAGGCAGGCCTTACATTCCTGAATGCAGGGTGCTGGGTTATAAGTGTGAGGGTGCCCATGCATGAGCAGGACACCCCTACAAACCCCAGAGTCGATTCTCCACGCTTTGTAAGTGCGGTCATCCATTTTTATACACATAGTGGCCATCTGTCACAAATCGATGACTAACTTTATAGTGGTTGTGCTGAACCTGGGCATATTTGGTATCAAACATGTTTGAATCATACCCCAACACTGCTACCCATGTTGGAGGTATGATTCCAGGGACTGGGGGGCTCCTCCGGGAAGCCTCGAGAACTCCTGATAACAGCCTTTCAGGGTCTGCCAGCAAGCTAGTGCTGCTGCATATCCCAGACACAATTCTGCCCTCCTGTTGCGGAACTGAGGTTGAGCAGTGGAAGGAAGAACAATAGGTTTCCTGTCACAGGGATGTTTGACCACCTCCCAGACAAGACCTAGTGCATTGGGCTGAGGTCAGGGGGCCATGCCAGCACCTCCAGACTGCTTTAAAGGGCACATTTGGTGCCCTCCTTGTATACTCCAGTTGAACCAGTTCTGGGAAACTCAGGTGCAAAACTGGACAAATGACATGGTAGTATCCTCTCCTCTGTGTGTAGCCCCTCCTCTGAGAGGGACCACTGAGTCATCCTAACCCCTTTCTTAAGGTATAAAAGGGTTTACTTCTGGGTGGGTCCTCAGATTTGTCTTGGGACAAGACTCAAGTCTGAAGCCATGTCAATCTTTGACTGTCTGGACACTTAGACTTCACCTGGAACTGAGACTGCATCACAGAAGACTTCTGCTGCTCCTGGTCTCGCTGTTCTGCAAGTCTTCTTCATTGTCTGGGTGTGTGCTTCTTTCAAGATCTTCAACAGACATGTGGGCATCAAGGACACCCAAAGTAATCTCCCTTGGAGTGAAAGAGTCCCTCCCCTGCATCTGCAGGCACCACAAAAGCTAGCTTGGCTGCTGCTCTGGACGTCCCACAGACTTTAAAAGACTCAGCAACACAGGTAGCGATTCTGCAGCTCCCTCGAGGCCTGGCCAGTTCTCTCTGCACTTTTGAGGCCAATATTCCTTGTCGGAATCGCTAGGGCTAAACCTCTGCGCACCATGTCAACTTGCGGTCGCCTAGGCTAGCTGATCTGCACTCCAGAGATCTTCGGGCTACATGAAGCTCCAGCTTCCAGCATCTCTTCCTGCCAAGATCAGCATCCTCACCATATTCTCTGCACCTTGGGCCTTCATCTTTGGTGAGTTGCTCAAGGTCCTCTTGCGATTCCTGTACCTTTGGCCTGTGGGTCCTCTCGAGGGTCTTCTCTTCCTTCAGTGGGCTCCCCTGCTTGCTTGGGGCCTACTCTGACTCTCCTGCATTGCTGGTCCAAACGTTTCTCCTTCTTCGCTGTCCGTGCCTTTTGCAGCTGCCAAGACTTGTTGGTGCTCCTGGCGGATCCGACCCCCTGATTCTCGACTTATGATGTGGGACAGTTCGTGCATGGCTCCTGGTCTTCCTCAGCGTCGCCTGGTCCTCACAGCTGCATCAACAAGGTCACAGTCATCACTCTTGAATCTTCTGACATTCTTCCGTGCCTCTTGGTCACCTCCGAGTGGCATGGACTCTGTCCCCTCTGCTGGCAGGTACTTCTCTTCAAAAATCCACCCTTGGATTCCACCGGACGTTTGCATAGGCTTCACCAGCAGCATCTTTACTGAAGTCCTCCATTGTGGTCTACGACAGTTTGAGGCGTCACTTCGCACCTATGCACCCGGCTTCCCTGGTGTATGTATCCTGGTTCCTGGGGTATCCACAGGTGGAGTGACTCTCCAACCTTCTGTCTTCCACTGGGTTACTTCAGGGTCCAATGGGAAGGGTCCTTCTTCTTAAAAACTGCAACCGCAACTTTACTATTGACTTCTACTGAGTACGCAGCTGTGTCTATACTCTGCACTCAGCCTCTGTGGGGTTCCTGGATACTTACCTTGGGTGGTTCTTTGTGTCCCCAGTTCTTCTGAAGCTGCCTGGTTCAAGTCCCGACTTCGGTTGCAGTTTGAATTCCACTTTCTTAGTATATGGTTTTGTCTCGCCCTGGAGACCATTGTGTATGGTTCTTACTTACCCCTTGCAATTGAAGTATTCTTGTGTATTTGTGTTGATATCTCCCAGTAAGAGGTATACTAATGTGTTAGTGAGTGTTGTGTAATAAATAGACATTTTTTATATATTCACTGTATTGTTCTTTTTCGTTTAGCCTACACTACATGATTAGAT
The DNA here is from genome assembly GCF_964261635.1 of Lissotriton helveticus. Lineage (NCBI taxonomy): Eukaryota > Metazoa > Chordata > Amphibia > Caudata > Salamandridae > Lissotriton > Lissotriton helveticus. The sequence goes on along the minus strand of NC_136071.1, from coordinate 509,254,284 downwards.
CTGGTGAAACAAGCTGCTTAACACATCTTCTGGACTAACCGTGAAGGCTGCACTCCACAGCTACTATTTAGAGAGTTTTCTAATAGTTGCTTAAGACCACTAAAACCACCATAAGAGTTGTCTGGATAAGTGCAGGGTGCTTCACTTAAAAAGTACGCATCATATACTAAGCCAGCATCCTACAGTGAGTGACATGGTGTGTGAGTAGCTTTATAAGTGAGTGAGTGGGTATATGAGTGGCTGTATGGAAGAGTGAGTGGGTGGCTGTGTGAGTGACTATATGGGTGAATGAGTGGCTGTGTGAAAAGGTGTATGGGTAGGTGAGTGGCAGTGTGAGTGGCTGTGTGAGTGAGTGACTGGGTGTGTGAGTGGCTCTGTTGATGAGTAAGTGGGTGTGTGAGTGGTTGTGTGGGGGTGTGAGTGTGCCTGTGAGTGTTTTTTTGGACGATGTCATCAGTTATGCAATTTAAGATGTCATCAGTGATGTCAATAATCATGTCATGAGTCATTTAATATGTGAAGTCATAAGCAATGCATTGTGGGGCCATTACTTGTAGTTAGCTAGGTAACTAAAACTGCTTATTTTCACTGGTTTTGGACAAGTGAAATCTGAGCCTAACTATAATTTCCCTGTAATATTTTGTGTTTCCAGTGAATGTTAAAGTTTTTTTGAATTCTGTTCATTAACTATAGCATACCTTTTTGTGTTTGTTCAGTGAGTTTCTACAGTTTTTAAAATTCTATTTCCTAACTATAACGTTCCTGTAGCCTTTGGTTTTCTCAGGGTATTTCAATTTTTAGGGCTCGACCTCTGCCAATGCGCAAGCATTGCAGATGTCGAGACATATTGCAGCTTATCCAGAGCTTAACTAACGAGCGATTTGATGCTGTGCCCGTGAAAAAGCGCGTGCACAGCATCAAAGCCACCAGCCTCCCTCCACAAGCTTACCCCAGCGTGAGCTCTGGCATTTCTCCTCCCTTAATTATTCACTGCCCACGGCCGACCGGCACATCAAAGGCTGCTGCTCCCCGTGTGTCTCGCTTTTACTGGTGTCATTGTCAGCTCTTTACATTAGATGCTATCATTGTACATGAGACCTTACTTTTCTTTTGGTTTTTTTTATGTACAGATCTTCTCGTATTATTCTGCCATTGTAGATTGCTTTTGAACTGTTGGACTGTACTGGGAAGCTCCCTGCCGGTATTCTTCTTTAAAGAAATACTTTTAAAAAACATGGTGGTGGTCTTTATCCGAAATCCGGGGTTTCTTTCTTATTGTTTTGAGACTTCGTACTGCATTCTGAATTAGAGAATGCTATGTTAATTTTACCCCTATTTGTAGTTTAGACTTAGTATTATTAACACGTGTGCAGTGTATGTCTATTGATTGGGGCGGTTCTGGCACCCAGCAGATGCTTTTCACAGGACTCGACCTTGCAAAGTAGATTTGTTTTTCTTGCAACTTTGTGCTATTGTAGTGATAATACAGTTCATACCAACTTGCTTGTTTAGCTGCCATTTTTAATTTTCACTTATTTCCTCTGTGGCCGCTACCGGTGATCACAATGCTTTGTAATCTTGGGGGTTTTTCCCGCTTAAACTTGTGCTCTCTGGTGTGTCCGTTCACAATAGCGGTCCTTCTCCGTTTTTAAAATATTGAACCAGATGTTATCTTAAACTCCAGGGTTTGTGATTTAATTTTTTTTTAATGTGCAGCCACATTTTGCTAATGCAAGATTTCTTATGTAACAGAATCTGGTGCATTTACTCTTGTGAATGACCTTTCAAAATCTCAGTGGCCATCTTTTTTCCCCTTTTTAGGGCTCGACCTCTGCCAATGCGCCTGCCAACCCACCATACAGCTCCACCGATGCACCCACCACACAGCTCCGCCGATGCACCCACCACACAGCTCCACCGATGCTCCAACTAAGCTCCACCAATGCACCCACCACACAGCTCCACCAATGCACCCACTAAGCTCCACCGATGCACCCACCACACAGCTTCACCGATGCACCCACCACAGAGCTCCACCGAGACACCCACCACACAGATCCACCGATGCACCCACCACACAGCTCCACCAATGCACCCACCACACAACTCTACCGATGCACCCACCACACAGCTCCACCTACACAGCTCCACCGATGCACCCACCACACAGCTCCACCGATGCACCCACCACACAGCTCCACCGATGCACCCACCACACAGCTCCACCGATGCACCCACCACACAGCTCCACCGACAGCTCCACCGATGCACCCACCACAGCTCCACCGATGCACCCACCACCCAGCTCCACTGATGCAACCACCACACAGCCCCACCGACACAGCTCCACCGATGCACCCACCGACACAGCTCCACTGATGCACCCACCACAGAGCTCCACCGATGCACCCACCACAGAGCTCCACCTACACAGCTCCACCGATGCACCCACCACCCAGCTCCACCGATGCACCCACCATACAGCTCCACCGACACAGCTCCACCGATACACCCACCACACAGCTCCACCGATGCACCCATCACACAGCTCCACCGATGCACCCACCACCCAGCTCCACCGATGCACCCACCACCCAGCTCCACCGATGCACCCACCACACAGCTCCACCGACACAGCTCCACCGATGCACCCAGCTCCACCGATGCACCCACCACACAGCTCCACCACACAGCTCCACCGATGCACTCACCACACAGCTCCACCGATGCACTCACCACACAGCTCCACCTACACAGCTCCACTGATGCACCCACCACACAGCTCCACCGATGCACCCACCACACAGCTCCAGCCATGCACCCACCACACAGTTCCACCAATGCACCCACCACACAGCTCCACCGATGCACCCACCACACAGCTCCAGCCATGCACCCACCACACAGTTCCACCAATGCACCCACCACACAGCTCCACCGATGCACTCACCACACAGCTCCACCTACACAGCTCCACAGATGCACCCACCACACAGCTCCACCCATGCACCCACCATACAGCTCCACCAAGGGACCCACCACACAGCTTCACCGATGCACACAGCTCCACCAATGCACCCACTAAGCTCCACTGATGCACCCACCACACAGCTCCACTGATGCACCCACCACACAGCTCCACCTACACAGCTCCACCGATGCACCCACCACCCAGCTCCACCGACACAGCTCCACCGATGCACCCACCACACAGCTCCACCTACACAGCTCCACCGATACACCCACCACCCAGCTCCACCGATGCACCCACCACACAGCTCCACCGACACAGCTCCACTGATGCACCCACCACACAGCTCCACCTACACAGCTCCACAGATGCACCCACCACACAGCTCCACCCATGCACCCACCACACAGCTCCACCGAGGCACCCACCACACAGTTCCACCAATGCACCCACCACACAGCTCCACCGATGCACTCACCACACAGCTCCACCTACACAGCTCCACAGATGCACCCACCACACAGCTCCACCCATGCACCCACCACACAGCTCCACCCATGCACCCACCATACAGCTCCACCCATGCACCCACCATACAGCTCCACCAAGGGACCCACCACACAGCTCCACCGATGCACCCACCACACAGCTCCACCGATGCACCCACCACACAGCTCCACCAATGCACCCACTAAGCTCCACTGATGCACCCACCACACAGCTTCACCGATGCACCCACCACAGAGCTCCACCGAGTCACCACCACACAGCTCCACCGATGCACCCACCACACAGCTCCACCGATGCACCCACCACACAGCTCCACCAATGCACCCACCACACAGCTCCACCAATGCACCCACCACACAGCTCCACCTACACAGCTCCTCCGATGCACCCACCACACAGCTCCACCGAGGCACCCATCACACAGCTCCACCGATGCACCCACCACACAGCTCCACCGAGGCACCCTCCACACCGCTCCACCGAGGCACCCTCCACACAGCTCCACCGAGGCACCCTCCACACAGCTCCACCGAGGCACCCACCACACAGCTCCACCGAGGCACCCACCACACAGCTCCACCGAGGCACCCACCACACAGCTCCACCGAGGCACCCACCACACAGCTCCACCGAGGCACCCACCACACAGCTCCACCGATGCACTCACCACACAGCTCCACCTACACAGCTCCACAGATGCACCCACCATACAGCTCCACCCATGCACCCACCATACAGCTCCACAGATGCACCCACCACACAGCTCCACCGATGCACTCACCACACAGCTCCACCTACACAGCTCCACAGATGCACCCACCATACAGCTCCACCCATGCACCCACCATACAGCTCCACCAAGGGACCCACCACACAGCTCCACCGATGCACCCACCACTCAGCTCCACCGAGGCACCCACCACACAGCTCCACCGAGGCACCCACCACACAGCTCCACAGATGCACCCACCACACAGCTCCACAGATGCACCCACCACACAGCTCCACAGATGCACCCACCACACAGCTCCAGATGCACCCACCACACAGCTCCACAGATGCACCCACCACACAGCTCCACAGATGCACCCACCACACAGCTCCGCAGATGCACCCACCACACAGCTCCGCCGATGCACCCACCACACAGCTCCGCCGATGCACCCACCACACAGCTCCGCCGATGCACCCACCACACAGCTCCACCGATGCACCCACCACACAGCTCCACCGATGCACCCACCACACAGCTCCACCGATGCTCCAACTAAGCTCCACCAATGCACCCACCACACAGCTCCACTAATGCACCCACTAAGCTCCACCGATGCACACACCACTCAGCGCAACCACAGCATCCCTCAGCGCAACCACAGCACCCCTCAGCGCAACCACAGCATCACTGGTTCAAATATGTTCTTTCAATGTTTCAAGCTGTTTTCAAGCTTTCACGCTTTATTACAAATCACAAAAAGATGTTAATATTTCACTTCTGTTCTTGGATTTTCGTCACATTAAAAAACACTGAACATAATCTTCACAAAAGTTATTTACAAAAGTTTAAGCTATTGCCATTACAAATTAAATAAATTATTTAAGTATTAATTATTTAAAACAAAAGCCATTGTTATTTGTAATATCAATACATCTAAGTTGCGTAAATACAAAACATGTTGCATTACAAATGCTATAGGTGTCACATTTGCGAAAGTTATAACTATGAGCATTGTAAATGACAAAGCTATTAATTTAGCTATTTTAAAAAATAACACAAAAAAAATTCATTTATAAGACCAATAGCTCAAACTTTCCTAATGCGAGCCCTATTGCATTTCCAATGCTTGTTTTTATTTCCTAACTGTAACATGTAACCTTTGAGAGTGGGTGTGTGAGTGGCTGTAACGGTAGGTCAGTGGTTGTGTGAATGTCTGTATGGGTCTCTGAGTGGTTTTGTGGGTGTGAGTGGTTGTATAGGCCTGTGAGTGGGGGTGTGAATGACTGTATTGGTGTGTACATGGCTGTGTGAGTGGGTGTGTGAGTGCCTATGTGGATCTGTGTGTGGATATATGAGTGTCTAGATAGATCTCTGAGTGTGTGCATGAGTGTCTGAGTGGGTCTGTGACTGGGTGTGTGTGTCTGAGTGGGTTTGTGAGTAGGTGAATGAGTATCTGAGACGGTCTGTGAATAGATGGATGAGTCTCTGAGTGGATGAGTGAGTGGGTGAGTAAGTGTCTTAGTAGGTCTGTGAGTGTTTGTGTGAGTCTCTGAGAGGGTATGTGAGTGGGTGAGTGAGTGTCAAAGTAGGCCGTCAATGGGTACACCAGTCTCTGAGTGGGTCTGTGAGTGGATGCTTGAGTGTCTAAGTGGGTCTGTGACTGGGTACATGAGTGTCTGAATGGATCTGTGCGTGAGTGCATGAGTGTCTAAGTGGGGCTGCGAGTCTCTGAGTGGGTCTATGAGTGGGTGGATTAGCATCTGAGAAGGTCTATGAGTGTGTAAGTGATTGTCTGACTGGGTCTGTGAGCTGGTGCGAGAGTCTCTGAGTGGGTCTGTGAGTGGGTATATGAGTTTCTGAGAGGGTCTGTAAGTGGATGGATGAGTCTCTGAGTGGGTGAGTGAGTGAGTGCATGAGTGCCTGAGTGGGCATGTGAGTGGTTGTGTGAGTTTCTGAGTGGGTCTGTGAGTGGATGAATGAGTGTATGAGTGAGTCTGTGAGTTGGTGTATGAGTCTATAAGGGGTCTATGAGTGGGTGCATGAACATCTGAGAGGGTCTGTGAGTGGGTGCATGAGTGTCTGAGTAGGTCTGTGAGCTGGTGTAAGAGTCTATGAGTGGGTCTGTGAGTGGGTATATGAGTCTCTGAGAGGGTCTCTAGGTGGACAGATAAGCCTCTGAGTAGGTGAGTTAGTGGGTGCATGAGTGAAAGGGTCTGTGAGTGGTTGTGTGAGTCTCTGAGTGGGTCTGTGAGTGGGTGAGTGAGTGTCTGAGTGGGTCAGTGAATGAATGGGTGCATGAGTGTCTGAGTGAGTCTGTTAGTTGTTGCATGAGGCTCTGCTGAGTGGGCCTGTGAGTGGGTGTATGAGTATCTGAGTGGGTCTCTTAGTGGATGGATGAGTCTCTGAGTCAGTGAGTTACTGGGTGCATGAGTGAATGGGTATGTGAGTAGTTGTGTGGATCTCTGAGTGGGTCTGTGAGTGAGTGTCTGAGTGGGTCAGTGAATGGGAATATGAGTGGCTGAGTGAGGTCTGTGAATGGGTGCATTAGTGTCTGAGTGGGTCTGTGACTGGGTGCATAAGTATCTGAGAGGGTCTGTAAATGGATGGATGAATCTCTGAGTGAATGAGTGCATGCTTGAGTGTAAGAGTGGGTATGTGGGTGGTCTGTAATTGGATGAATGGGTCTCTGAGGGGGTGAGTTAGTGGGTGTGTGAGTGAATGGGTCTGTGAGTGGTTGTGTGAGTCTTGGAGTGGGTCTGTGATTGGGTGGGTGAGTGCCTGAGTGGGTCAGTGAATAGGAACATGAGTGTCTAAGTGCGGTTCTGTGAACATGTGCATTAGTGTCTGAGTGGGTCTGTGACTAGGTGCATAAGTATCTGAGAGGGTCTGTAAGTAGATAGATGAATGGTAAATAAGGGAAGACTTTCCTCAGAAGCCGCATGGTTGCAAAGCATGCCTCAAAGGTGGCGGTAATTTGATCCTTCATGGATAGAGCATTATCTAGTTTAACACCCAGATTCGTCACCGTAAGCCCAGGGTAAGAAGTCACCCCCAGTTCTGAGGGACACCAGTCAGGTGTCCTGAGTTCCCTGGCTTTCCCAAACAGCCCCACGTCTGTTTTTATGCTATTAAGTTGAAAGCAATTTGCCAACATCCAGGCTGCAATCCTTTGCATACAGTTCATGAATGGGGTCTTTGCCACGACAGAGTCCATGCCACACAAGATGATCAGCTGGGTATCATCCGCATATGGTATCACATCAAATCTACAAGACAACAATCTGGGACAGGGGGGTTACATAGATGTTAAACATTGTCGGGCTAAAATACAAGCCCTGAGGCACCCCTTTGGTGATCAAAATGGTGCAGCTGACTAAAACGTCCACAAGTCATAGCAAGGCGTTAAGTCCGACACCAGTCTCACGCAGTCTGAACAGCAGCATGTCATGGGAAATGGTAACTCATGAGCAATATAAAAAACAAGGCAATATCCTACTTTTAAAAGGCAATGGGCAGGGTCCTACATTTGCCGGCTTTCATCTTGCATCATGCCTGCTCCTCAGGGATCAGATGAGTTGGGTTGAACGGAGCAGGGCGACACTCAGCTGGAGTTAGCTAGGCTGGGTTGAACTGAGCTGAGCTGGGCTAAGATGTGCTGGGTGTGCAGTCATAATATCGAGTCTTTTATTTCGACTGGACAGAATATCGAGTAAAAAATATAGAATGGACATAATATCGACTAGACATAATATAGACAACAAAAATATCGACTAGAGAAAATTAATATCGAATAGAATGGACATAATATCGAATCAAAAATATAGAATGGACATAATATCGACTAGACATAATATAGACAACAAAAATATCGAATTTAAGGTAAGTTAATAATAATTTTTATTTTTTGTGTAATATAAGTCTGTAGCGGGTTGTGGGTTTATAGGGGAATAGGGTGGGAAGTAATTTAATTCTAATTAATTAAATATGTAAATTTATTTATTGATATTTATTTAGAATTAATTGTTAATTAATTATTAATTGATAATTAATTAAAATATAATTGGTAATTAATTATAATTGATTAATTGATAAATATTTTAATTTTAGTAATTTATTTTCTGTAGCGGGTTGTGGGTTTATAGGGGAATAGGGTGGGAAGTAATTTAATTATAATTAATTAAATATGTTAATTTATTTATTGATATTTATTTAGAATTAATTGTCAATTAATTATTAATTGGTAATTAATTAAAATATAATTGGTAATTAATTATAATTGATTAATTGATAAATATTTTAATTTTAGTAATTTATTTTCTGTAGCGGGTTGTGGGTTTATAGGGGAATAGGGTGGGAAGTAATTTAATTATAATTTATTAAATATGTTAATTTATTTATTGATATTTATTTAGAATTAATTGTTAATTAATTATTAATTGGTAATTAATTAAAATATAATTGGTAATTAAAATTAATTTATTAATTTTTAAATTGTAAATTAATTTATTGTTAATAGGTAATTAATTAGTATGAGTAGGCAATTTTTATAATTAAATAATTTTATTTTGTATTTATAAATAAATATTTAATATTTTTTATACACTTTTTTAATATTTTAATTATTTGTAATTAGTATTACTATTTATGTTATTTATATCTATTTGTGAAGTATTTACTTTCCCTACTATTGCACTCTCTGAAGTTGGAATAGTAATTTTAACCCCTACGCTATCCAACACTTTCCCTACTGTTGCACCCACTGGAGTGGGTATGCAACGTTTACAACGCTACTTTTACTATGCACTCTACCATTACAACAAAAAATTTAAATCGCAAAAACTTTTACAACGCATACATTTACAAAGCATGTTTTTAAAACGCAGATACCTTTACAACGCATACTATTACAATGTAAGTATTAGTAAGTATATAATTATTTTTAAAAGGTTATATGTTTGGGATTTTGGGTAAAGGGATATTTTTAGGGTTCAGGGTCAGTTTTCAGTTTTTGGGTAAAGGGGTATTTTTAGGGTTCAGGGTCAGTTTTCAGTTTTTGGGGTAAAGGGGTATTTTTAGGGTTCAGGGTCAGTTTTCAGTTTTTGGGTAAAGGGGTATTTTTAGGGTTCAGGGTCAGTTTTCAGTTTTTGGGTAAAGGGGTATTTTTAGGGTTCAGGGTCAGTTTTCAGTTTTTGGGGTAAAGGGGTATTTTTAGGGATCAGGGTCAGTTTTCAGTTTTTGGGGTAAAGGGGTATTTTTAGGGTTCAGGGTCAGTTTTCAGTTTTTGGGGTAAAGGGGTATTTTTAGGGTTCAGGGTCAGTTTTCAGTTTTTGGGTAAAGGGGTATTTTTAGGGTTCAGGGTCAGTTTTCAGTTGTTGGGTAAAGGGGTATTTTTAGGGTTCAGGGTCAGTTTTCAGTTTTTGGGGTAAAGGGGTATTTTTAGGGATCAGGGTCTGTTTTCAGTTTTTGGGGTAAAGGGGTATTTTTAGGGTTCAGGGTCAGTTTTCAGTTTTTGGGGTAAAGGGGTATTTTTAGGGTTCAGGGTCAGTTTTCAGTTTTTGGGTAAAGGGGTATTTTTAGGGTTCAGGGTCAGTTTTCAGTTTTTGGGGTAAAGGGGTATTTTTAGGGTTCAGTGCCAGTTTTCGGGTAAAGGGGTATTTTTAGGGTTTAGGGTGTTTTCAGTTTAATGGTAAAGGGGTATTTTTAGGGTTCAGGGTCAGTTTTGGGTTTTTGGGGTACAGGGGTACTTTGTAAAAATAAAGTAAAATTACATTTAAATTAAATTTATTTAATAAAATTAAATAAAATTAAATTATATTATAATATTTTTTATTAATTTATATTCAAAAAATGATTATATACTTACCAATACTTACGTTGTAATGGTATGCGTTGTAAAGGTATATGCGTTGTAAAATCTTGCGTTGTAAATGTATGCGTTGTAAAAGTTTTTGCGTTGTAAAAGTTTTGTTGTAATGGTAGGCGTTGTAAAAGTATGCGTTGTAACGTCATACATCCCTGGAGTGGGAATAGTAATTTTAACCTCTACGCTATCCAGCGCTTTCCCTACTGTTGCACCCACTGGAGTGGGAGTAGTAAATTTTACCTCTACGCTATCCAACACTTTTGCTAATGTTGAACTCACTATAGTTGTAACAATAAATTTTAAACATTTTCTAAAATGTTATATATGTTTATTTAATAATATGTTTATATATATATATATATATATATATATATATATATATATATATATATATATATGTGTAATTTTTGGTGATATCATTTTTTTAATTATATAAATTATTTATTAAAATTACATTTTTTTATTAATTATTTCTAAGTTTATATTAAATATATTTATTACTATATTAGTTTTAACTTAATTTTAAGACATTTAAAAAAATCGATATTTTGACAGTCTATATTTTTGTAAGTCGATATTTTGGAGTCGATATTTTGGTACTTACCTGTTTGAAGATGGGGAGTCGATATTTTGTCAATCGATATTTTTGACTCGATATTTGTGTATCTCGATATTTGTGTCGTCGATATTATGTCAGTGATCCGATGTGCTGAGCTAAGCTGGGAGGAGCTGAGATGAGTTTACATGGTTTGGGCTGGCCTGAGCTGAGAGGGGCTGAGTTGAGCTGGGCAATTTTGGATGTTGAATTTCTCAGAAACTCATGTGCATTTACTAATTCTTTAGGAGGAAGAAGTCTGGTGTGGCACCTCAGAAATTTGTAGCAACAGAATACAAAACTATTTCTGGGATCACCTAACGGAATCTAGGTCCTACCCCTCAGATCAGAAAAAGGATTTACATAGCTGATTCTTATTGTTGGTATAAGACCATTTTGGTATTTACTGAACAATTTCAATCAAACACTAATCGGAATTCTAAACTCGAACTGGATTATCTATTTCTAAGGGTTATTTTATTTCATATTTTATATAGATCAACTCTACCTAGAGCTGGTTTTCAGTATTCTTCAATATTTAAACATCGCATTACAGTAACACAAATTAAAAATGAAGAAAATAAATAAAAACATGTAATTAGCGGTGTTATTCAGTATTAAAGCAAATTAGGGAAGAAAAGGGACAGAAAAATAAGGATAACTAGGAAGTGGATCAGGAAGGAGATCCGGAAAGCAAGGACAACTAGAAGGAAAACAGTATGGGAAGCGGTCATTGCTTAGTTGCTCAGTGTTGTCTTTTCCAGATAGGTTTTGACAGTGACATTCCATTTTTGATCCTCAAATCTTCATTTTAGCACTACTTGATAAGAGATGCTGATCTAGACTGGGATCACAAACCGAGGCTTCACTCTTGTTATACAAATAATTTAAAGTGTCAGAGGAAGTTTTATTTTGTGGTTAAATCAACTTATCCCATTATAGATTTACATGCGCAAAGCGTAATCAGATTCCTCCTGGGGAGGGCCAAAGGAATTATGTGCGATTAGTGTACCAAATTATGGCATTATTGATTCGATTGTATAACATAAAAAGGCAGATTATTCAGTGAGAGAGTGCACACTCTGGGGGATATTTACAAAGAAGTGTGAGGCGTTAGCCATCATGGCTTAATACCTAACTCCGCCACTTTCGAGACACAAGGCTGCACCATGTTGACAAGAATATGGTGCAGCCTTGTGTTTCTCCCTGCGCTGTCGCTACAACACCCTTGCACCATAGTGCAAGGGTGTCTGGGTGCAGGGGGAGATTGATTATGTGCAGAAAGGTTCCTCTTCCTGCCCATTTCAATTAAAAGCGCCGGGACACTCTTTTTGAGTAGCCGTGCGCTCTATAAAAACCATTTTAACATAACATAACATAAACAATCTTGAAATGCCATTTTGTCACTTCTAAGTGTGCTGCTTAATGCAGCACACATGGAAGTTACAAAGTTTCATTTTTTTAAAGGATTGTTAATGTGTAGGAATGGCCACCTTCCTGTACATAAACAATCTAAGGCGTTTTTCTTTTTCCATGTGTGCTGCACAAGGCAGCACACATGGAAAAATCAAAAACGAGGTGAAATAAAGCATTTCTCCTTGTTTCGCCAGGTTAAGACCAGGTTTTCCCTGGTCTTAATTTTGGCACTGCTCCTATTTACGCTGCCCTTTTTAAATAGGGGGCACGGTCAAAATCAATGGGTGTTACGGTGGAACTCCCACACTCCCACTGCAACACCCACTGCCCATCCCTTTCATGCTAAGCATAGCGTGAAAGGGGGACTTATTTACAAGGCAGCGTTAAACCACGTTAAGTGGCTTAACGCTGCCTTGTAAATATGTCCAAGTCCCTATCGCGACAGAAACGTCACAAAAAGTGACGTTCTCGTGGTGATAGGCGCTTGTAAATATGTCCCTCTGTGCCCATATTATTTAACTGCTTTGTTTTTTTAACACACATTAACGCTGTCCGGGCAAGTTTCACACTATCAGAACCAACTAAACTACTCCAGACTACAGTGAATATATACCTTTACATCATAGATTTTACACCGCGATACATTCACAACGCAGGCGTCACAACGACCGCATTGTCACAACGCAGTGCCATTACAACGCAAGTAGTTTAAACGACTTGTGCTAGATGGTGCGCTGGACTTAGGAATAGTACGATTTACTATTCCAACTCCAGTGTGTGCAACACTAGGGAAAGTGTTGGAATGGTAAATCATTCTATTCCTTAGTCTATAGCACATCTAGCGCAAGTCATTGTAACAACTTGCATTGTAATGGCACTGTGTTGTAACAACGCGGTCGTTATAACAACCACGTTGTGAATGTATTGCGATGTAAAATCCACAATGTAAAGGTTGTTTCCCGACTACAGCAACCATCAACTAAAAGTGACAAGTTAACCTTTGCAAATGGTGCACCAATGCACATTTCCAAGGGTGCCACTTTTTTCTCCCCTAACCTTTGATCCGCATGAGCAAGAAACAATGTTTTAAAGAAATCTGCCAATAATTAATACTGGTCTTGATTAGAATGCAGCAATTTTCCATATGCTGGCCACTGGATTACCTGCCATTCTCAATCTATTGGGTATGTAATATTGTCTGAAATGAGGAGAATCATGAAACATCCTGACAAAGGACTATACGCAGGGCCACTGGAATTCTGTGGCAGGAGAGGGCCAAATTATGTGACAGGGTTAAGTACATTTTGTGTCAAGATTAGGTGAATAATGTTTCTATATGCAGCATATTTTATGATAGGATTATGCAATTATTGTGACATTTTTACACTTGTTACCACTGTCTGGGAATTGGTTGCACCTAATTTGATCCAGATTAACACTCAAATGTAGCAATAAGCAACACAAAGGTGACAAGTCAAAAAAAGTCAAAAATACTTAATTTCAGCAAAGCAATACAAGTTTTCCAGTGAAACAACTAATAAACAACATTCATAATCCAATCACGACTACTAAAACCTGACATATAATACAGCCAAAAACCATTTCTCATTCTACTTTTATACACATTGATACATATATTTTAAAGCTTATTGAATTAAGCAGCATTAAAAAGTTGATAACATCAATACTTTACCATCACAATTTTAGTAAAATTATCATTTGATAGCTTGTCTTCCTATAACCCACATCCGCCCCAAAAACTTTGCTGTAGCGCAAACATACAATGCAGAAGGATCCAATCTTAATATCCTCAAGGCCGTGCGATGGCATAAGGTCCCCATAAGCCTGCATACAGGTGCCATCCAAGCTAAGCGAGTCTGGGAATAGGCCGGACATACAAACAGCACATGTGACATGGTCTCCTTCTGTTCCACACAGTAGGGGCAATTGCCTATATCAGAACCCATCCACTTTGAAGTAAATGACTTTAGAGGGAGCGGCCTTACTCTAAATTGGTGATAAAGATTCCTATCTAATGGGCCAGTGATTAAGTCCCAGTAAATCTCTAGTTCATGCATTACTTTAAAATTCAAATATTCCCCCATCAGAGCTGCTTACCACGTTTTGTTCCTCCCTCTGTGCTGCCAATACCCAATACTGTTTTTTCAATGCCCCCTTAGAAGGGAAAAGACCCCTAGCTGGATAGTGCCAAAGATTACCATGGCCTGAGACCAACTACTTCTTGATCGAACACCGCCAAGATATTTTGTGGAATATATCAGCATTAATAACATCTTGTAGTGCAGCAGTATAATGGCTTATCTCTGAGGTTACCCGTAGTCTTCGCCAAAACAGCAGGGCAAGTAAGGTGGCTTTATGGGCAACCTTTTTAACATCCATATCCAGAAATAGAGAGTACAAAGTGGTATTAGATGGAAGGGAAAACAGAGCTCTCTAAAAAACCTTTTCTGACTGTTCCAAAGCAGAGACCTCTGATAACCCACACAATTCAGCGCCATATGACACAGCACCTATAATCTTGGCCTCGTACACCTGGGGAACTGATTTTACTAGTTTAATATGGGAAATACGATGTTCTTTTAGGAGCTCCAGTGATCTATCTATGCTTTAGACAAGCCTTTTCAGTGTGTTTGGGCGAAAACATATTGGTTGAAAGTTTAATTCCTAGATATTCAAATGAGTCAACCCTCTCCAGGAACCCATCTCCTAGCCTCAAATTGACCTTAACCTTTTTTGCTGTGCTAAACACCATCAATTTAGTTTTAGTTGGTTTAGTTTCTAGGCCATGATCATGGCAGAAATCACAAAATGTATTCAGGAACAATTGGAGGACACTCTGGGTTTTTGAGATTAGAAGAGATTGGTTTGCAAACAACACTATAGGAGTCTTAGTATTAGCTATGGCAGGAACATCCACTAAGCAAGAGAGTTCATCAACCATCCCATTCAAATATAAATAAAAAAGTGTGGGAGCCAATACATGCTCTTGTCTTACACCTTTCATCACTGGTATCCTATCTGTCAGTCGGTCCTGGGACCCCCCATCTGACCATAGCAACATTGTTCTTGTGAAGGCTGATCAATAAAGCGAGAATTTCATGGGGCATACTTATCTTCTGCAGAACCTGCCACAGCCTTAGCCTTGGGACCAATCTTCCAGTAGATTAAAACAAATCAGAAGACCTGGTCTATGGTAGATGTTTTGGCTCTAAATCTCGCTTGGAGTGTGCTAATAATATCCCTTTCGGATATCCATGCTTAAAGTTTTACTAAAATCATATGATTAAAGACCTTTTGTATACAATCAATAAGGCTAATTGGCCTATAGTTAGCTGGTAGGGACCTATTCCCTTTTTTGTATACCAGAATCACTTCCGTTCCCTGCCATGATTCTGGAATAGGGGCCCCATTGCAATAGCGTTGAATAGAGCTACTAAGTATTCTGCCCAAACATCACTGTTGTGTACTAGCATGTCTATGGCCAAGCCATCTGTGGAAGATGCCCTCCCTCTCGCAAGAGGCTAGGGAATCTATAACATCCTCCTTTGTGAACTGTGGGACATTAAAATTCTGGAGGCTACTACTTATCAAAGCGCCCTCACTGGTTCCAATGCCTTCCTCGTGATACAAAGCTGAGAAGTGCAAAACCCAATCCGAAGATGGAATAAGATTTACGGGATCAAACCCTGCATGGATCCCCCCCCCCCCCCTGGCACATAATAATACATTTGTCTTTTTTTAATTTTTTTATAGTGCTATTCATCCCAATGTAGGATGTCATAGAGCTTTACATCCTAAGATATGGTCCGAATGCAGAATCATACAAGTGTGTGAGTCAACCTACAGAAATGTTACATCAGACATTCAGGGTTAGAACGTTTAGGAGTCACATATCATCCATCCTGATCGGCATTATATGTTAAGAGTGAGTGTAATGGGAAACACAAGTCAGGATTTAAATCATTTGTGTGGCCCACAGAACGCAATGGTTGGGGTTGTCTGTACTAATAAGTGTTTATCACTATCCGAAAAAACCCTTCCTAGCAAGTTTAAAATAACAAAAGATTCAGAAAAAAGCAATAAGGTCTTGCAGTTTGCATGCAACTTTTGATGCCAGTTCACAACTCACTGATATATTACAGGGAATGTAATCTATGCCATGCATTTAAAAGGATCCCTGGAACAAAAAGAGTAGCCCACTGAACTACCTATGTAAAATGCAAACCAGTGGCCTGCATGTTACACTATGCTTTGTTGCTAACACATTAACTCATTATACTAGTGTATGAGTCAAACCTGTGACTAGACTACACACAGATCTTTCCAGGATGTGCATTAACCACTAGAGTTATTTCTAGGGCTGTGCCAAATTTGATTAGTTCCTTTTGCAGAAATAATGCAGAACCTAGGAGAAATTAGGCAAACCGCAAGTCCGGCATTTTCATTATTTTTGAAATGCATTTTCATATATTTTTTGGACGAGAGGACATAGTTCGTGCTAAAAGAAAAGCGCAACTTAGAGCGTAATTTGAACAGATGCTGTGCTCTGTTCGTTCACATTGTTCCCATGCTCCCCCTACACGATTTTTACCCAAATGGATTCTTAATTACGGTATTTCGCGTAACAAGCATAATGCGGAATACCCGAAATTACGCGAGATTACACAGTAAATACATTTTCGTGCAGGTCTATTTATTTCAATGTTATTATGCCCCAGAAATTGCCGAGTTCGCAAATCTCTTTTCTGCAGGTGCTTTCAACCCACAAAAAATTATGAGATTGTAACAGGCTTGTGACCAATTAAGTAAGCCAGAACGGTTTTACTGTCACATTTTCCCAATGTCGCCATTTTCATTGGGGCCGAGTTTTATTAAAGAACATAAACATGTATTAGTTGACTATCAGACTCCCCTTCTCATGGCTCCGCTCTTTGTAACTCCACCGATTTTCTCCTCCACACATTTACCCCACAATTATGGTCTCCTGAAGCCATTTTCCTCCATTTCAGCTCTGCTTATGAGAGGCACAAAATCAAGTATCGCCAAATAGAGAAGCAATCAACTGGAGCTCCTGTCGATTACTTCCTTAGCTTTGCGCGCCCTCTTCTGGCCATAGCGGGTATTATTTAATGAAAAATCATGTCAAGATGTGGACCTACACAAGCATCACGAGTATATGTCAGATCCTTTTTAAGGGCTGACCCAATAAGGTAACATTTATCCAGAGCTCTCCATGGGACGCCAAAGTCTCCATCACACTGCCTCTCATTCACACTACCTCTCAATCACACTACCTCTCAATCACACAGCTTCTCAATCACACTGCCTCTCAATCTCATTGCCTCTCAATCACACTGCCTCTCAATCTCATTGCCTCTCAATCTCACTGCCTCTCGATCACACAGCTTCTCAATCACACTGCCTCTCAATCTCATTGCCTCTCAATCACACTGCCTCTCAATCTCATTGCCTCTCAATCTCACTGCCTCTCGATCTCACTGACTCTCAATCACACTGCCTCTCGATCACACTGCCGCATGATCTCACTGACTCTCAATCACACTGCCTCTCGTTCAAATTGCCTGTCAATCACACTGCCTCTCAATCTCACCAACTCTCAATCACACCGCCTCTCAATTTCACTGCCTCTCAATCACACTGCCTCTCAATCACACTGCCTCTCAATCTCACTGCCTCTCAATCTCACCGACTCTCAATCACACTGCCTGTTGATCACACTACCTCTCAATCTCACTGACTCTCAATCACACTGCCTCTCGATCTCACTGCCTCTCGATCTCACTGACTCCGAATCACACTGCCTCTCGATCACACTGCCTGTCGATCACACTACCTCTCAATCTCACTGACTCTCAGTCACACTGCCTCTCGATCACACTGCGGCACGATCTCACTGACTCTCAATCACACTGCCTCTAGTTCAAATTGCCTGTCAATCACACTGCCTCTCAATCTCACCAACTATCAATCACACCGCCTCTCAATCTCACCAACTCTCAATCTCACCGCCTCTCAATCTCACTGCCTCTCAATCACACCGCCTCTCAATCCCACCGCCTCTCAATCACACCGCCTCTCAATCACACTGCCTCTCAATCTCACTGCCTCTCAATCTCACTGACTCTCAATCACACTGCCTGTTGATCACACTACCTCTCAATCTCACTGACTCTCAATCACACTGCCTCTCGATCTCACTGCCTCTCGATCTCACTGACTCTCAATCACACTGCCTCTCGATCATCACACTGCCTGTCGATCACACTACCTCTCAATCTCACTGACTCTCAGTCACACTGCCTCTCGATCTCACTGCCACTCGATCTCACTGCCTCTCAATCTCACTGCCTCTCAATCACACTGCCTCTCGATCTCACTGTCTCTCGATCTCACTGCCTCTCGATCTCACTGACTCTCAATCACACTGCCTCTCGATCACACTGCCTGTCGATCACACTACTTCTCAATCTCACTGACTCTCAGTCACACTGCCTCTCGATCGCACTGCCTCTCGATCTCACTGTCTCTCAATCTCACTGACTCTCAATCTCTCCAGTGCCTCTCAATCACACTCCCTCTCACTCACACTGCCTCTCATTCACACAGCCTCTCAATCTCACTGCCTCTCGATCACACTGCCTGTTAATCACACTGCCTCTCAATCTCACTGACTCTCAATCACAATGCCTCTCACACTGCCTCTCAATCTCACTGACTGTCAATCGCACTGCCTCTCAATCACACAGTCTCTCACACAACCTCTCATTCACACTGCCTCTCAATCTCACTGATTCTCAATCACACTGCCTCTCAATCTCTCCAGTACCTCTCAATCACACATGACTGTCAATCACACCGCCTCTCAATCACACCACCTCTCAATCACACAGCCTCTCATTCGCACAGCCTCTCATTTACACTGCCTCCCAATCTCACTGCCTCTCGATCACACTGTCTGTCAATCACACTGCCTGTCAATAACACAGCCTCTCAATCACACAGCTTCTCATTCACACAGCCTCTCATTCACACTGCCTCCCAATCTCACTGACTCTCAATCACACTGCCTCTCGATCACACTACCTGTCAATCACACTGCCTCTCATTCACACTGCCTCTCAATCTCACTGCCTCTCAATCTCACTGCCTCTCAATCACACAGCCTCTCAATCTCACAGCTTCTCATTCACATGGCCTCTCATTCAAACAGCTTCTCAATCCACTGCCTCTCAATCACACAGCCTCTCAATCTCACTGCCTCTCAATCACACTGCCTCTCAATCTCATGGACTCTCAATCACACTGCCTCTCAATCTCACTGACTCTCAATCACACTGCCTCTTATTCACACAGCCTATCATTCACACAGCCTCTCAATCTCACTACCGCTCTATCACACTGCCTCTCAATCTCACTGCGTCTCAATCACACTGACTCTCAATCACACTGTCTCTCAATCTCACTGTCTCTTAATCACACTGCCTCTCAATCTCACTGACTCTCAATCACACTGCCTCTCAATCACACTGCCTCTCAATCTCCCCAGTGCCTCTCAATCACACGGTCTGTAAATCACACTGCCTCTCAATCACACTGCCTCTCAATCACACTGCATCCTAATCTCTCCACTGCCTCTCAATCACACTGACTCTCAATTTCTCCACTGCATAACTCACCCTTCACTCAACCAACCTCTCTCCCTCTTCCTTGCACTCAAGCTGCCTCTCACCAGCGATGCCTCTTACTCTGACCCGCACTCAACATACTTCTCACTCGCCCTATCTCTCACTCGCTTCGCCTTTCACTCACACTGTACTGCCACTGACTCACCTTACTCTTCACTCACTCAGTCAACCTCTCAACCCCATTGCTTACTCTGACTCTCAAGCTCTCCGTAGAGCCAACCTCTCACCCTGTCATTCACCCGATGTGTCACTCACCCTCTACCCTTACTCCCACTCTTCTGCCAATCTCTCCTCCTCCCTCCCACGTACTTTGTCCTTCCTCTTACTCACTTTGCTTCTTACTCTTACCCTCACTCACTGTTGCAAGCACCTGGTTTTATCTCTCTCCCCCTACGTATCAATGTACCTTCCTCTCACTCACCCGCTGTACCCTTACTTGCCCTGTTTCTCATGCACCTTACTTCATACTCATCGTGCTCTGCTTCTTACGCACAATAGATTTACTAAGCCTTTGCATCACCCTTGTGTTGCGCAAGGTGACGCGGGGCAATGTGAATGCTTCTTTGGAATTTACAAAGCCACACAATGTTTGTCTTAATTGGCTTTGTAAAGAAATGTAAAACAATGCAGCTACTTGCGCTGCTTTATGTTTAATTTCAAGCTGTGAGGCGTTCCATTGGTGGAGCATGGGCACACATGGATTTTGATGCAGTCCCAAATTTACCAAAACTAGTAAACCTGGAAATGTGTAAAAATGCTACACCTTCCTCAGTGAGGCATATGGAGGAGAAATATATCTTTATTTCTCCAAATTATACTTCTAAGGATTTTTTGTGTTTGCAGGAATGCATCCCCCACAAAAACAATCCTACCCATAATGCAGGCACCCTTGCACTGTGGTGGAAAGGTGCCTATGTTAACGCTAGGCAGCACACAGTGCACCAGTTCAACGAGAGAGTAGAAATGCTCCATATCTTTGTAAATATGGGTAATTTTTGCTCTCTCCCTTTCACTCAATGCAGCAACTTTGCTTGCTGCCCTGAGTTATGTGAAAGATTAGTAAATATGCCCCAGGTCTCTCAATGGACTTGACCTTTTCTATAAAACTTTCCTCAGTCACAGTGTCAGAAACCTAGCTTAATCCCTGTAATATGTAACCCTGGATGAAGCACTACGCTACGCTCGCGTAGTTTGCAAAGTTTGCGCAACTTTGCACTACGCGAGCTGCACGTATCACAGTGCGAACACGCGTAGTGCAGCGTAGCGTAGTGCAGCAGTCATTTTTTGCTTGTTCGCGGTCCTCAATGTCATGTTCGCGACCGCGAGCAAGCAAAATGACATCCCGGCGAGATTCTCAACGCGGGGAGGTCAGGTTTCTCATTGTGAATGGTTGCGCATGCTCGCGACCGCTCGCAATGAGAAACTACCAGTTCGCGTTGAGAAAGCTGCCGCTCGAGTAAAAATCTACTCAAGCAGCAGAAAACTACAGCTCGCACTGTGCAAGATGCCGTTTTCAATGATTGCACAGTGCCGGATGCTTGTCCGCACTGTGTAATAATTGAAAACGGATCTTGCACAGTGCGAACATGCTACTACGCAGCTCGCGTAGTGCTACGTGAAGTTCGCAAAGTGCACTTTGCATAGCTTCGCGTAGCGCTACTTCGCGAACTACGCCCACTGCTGGTAAAATGGTCATCCTCTCAGATCTCATTCCATCCCATTAATTTAAATCAGACCAGGAATGAGTAGATGGCTTAGGCGGGATTTGAGATATTTTCCAAGTCTTCCTTTGCCATCACTACCATAGTTTCCTCTCTTGTTAGCCCTGTTTGAGATTTCTTTTAGGTCTGATGTATCCCTTCTCCCTCACTAGATAGTCTGGTGTGCCTCCTCTTTTACCAACCCATGATGGGTAACAAATCTATTCAGATATTCTTAGAACAGCTGGCCTGTATTTCAGTGGCCCACTCTTCTATTCTGGAACTGGAAGGCTTTAACATTTGTACAGATATACCATCAGACCCCCTGACAGGATCACTAATAACTTAAAGTAATCATTTAGGATTTTCCTCATTGGATCAAAGCCCCACACACATCACAGCGAACCTATGGATGTAATTTTCTTTTTTCTCTTAATTCGTTGTCATTAGAAAACACCTCAACACAGATTCTGCCATGGTCATCAATGTTCCTATTCTGAAAAGAACCTGGGCCTCTATGAACATGGATTCCGTAGCCAGGCTGTTGACCTCTCTGCTTCAATCAATGGTCTCCAAATATTAAGTTGCCTGGCTCACCCCTCCCTGTCGAACCTCCTGTTTTAGGATTTAGCACTTTGTCCTTCACAGGCACACTCTCACAATGCACCTTGCTGCACCGGTGAGCTAAAATATCTTAAGCAAGCTGAGCGCAGACAATTCTACTATTCTGTTCTACTTGGTTTTTTATGAGATCAAGGCTTCCTTATCTAGGCTTCTCAGCGCTAACTCACTAACTTGGAACAAGACAACACAAGCAACCTATCTAAAACACATATGTCTTCGGAAGTTTCCTCACATTTACTTCTGACTGTTCCAGTTTCAGGGATATAGGTTGGCCATTCCCCTTTCGGTACTCAATGGGAAAAAGAACGGCCACCGTATCTTGCTCTTTTGATCCCAAGGACTCTCAGAAGTCCATGGGAGAGTGACCGAAGAACTTGTGTGGGAGCATAAGGTGAGATCACATTTGAAATGATTGGACTGGAATTGAAATGGCAAAACAATAGATGTCCAACTCTGAAGACTCAATACCATGCTAGACTGAAATTATGTTAAATAAAAGGTATGCTACAAGCTAAAAATGTTCATTGGGATGCAGCCTTCTCCACTAATCCCAATACCTCTTCCTCTCTTACATTTGCACATCCATTTATCCATTTTAAGCACTAGAAAATGCTCTTATCCAGTAACACCCTCAGCTTAGCTGTGTACAGCTTTGAACGCTTCATGAACAAAATCATCGACATTTGCAACACACTAGTATGGTAGATGGTAGATAGAAATATACTATGGGGTTGCCCAGATGAATTGGAAAGGGATCTAGACAGAACACTGTTTTTTCCCTGACAGTAGACTGGCATTTTTCTTCTCACAGTTATCACCTCAGATGAGATTTTACACCTACTGGAAAACCTTATACCTCAGATTCACTTTTAGACCACGGCATGGCCTGGCTGCTAAAGCAACATGACTTTAGTGGCACTCCTGTTATTCTTTCATCAATGTATTCTTTTTAGAAGGATATTCTCCAGGACAATGCACAGAAAACGCGGCTTTCCCATGGGAACCTCCCAGTTACCTGCCTTTCACTAACCTATTTGTTCTAGCAACAATCTCAGAAAAATTGGTATCCCAACAACTCCAGAAGATCCTAGACAGATTCCATATCTGAGCCCCATTTCAGTTAGACACTGGGATAGCCCTCTGAGCCTTCTGGGACGACACCCTGAACTTTTCAGGTGATTGGAAAACAGTACTTCTGGTTTTGCCAGACCTGAAGATAACCTTTGACAGAGTGGAGCATAGCATTGTACTTGCCCGCTTGGTTTCTGTGTCAAGGCATTCACCTTCCAAATCACCCAGTTTAAGTTTTTACCACAGGATCACATGCAAGAAGCTAAACATGGCCCTCTCATTTCAAAAGTGACCCACTTTTGTTTTGAGGGTGCCTGAGGGATCTGCCCTGTATACTGTTCTGTTTAACATCTACTTTTGGCCATAGAGGCAGAATGCCCCTCTCTCGCTCTGTTATTCGTAGCTTAAAGTCAAAGTTAAAACTCGGCTTTAAATTCAATCCTGGCATCTCACCAGTTACTCAAATGAATTCAGTGGTCAGGAGTTGCCTCATGCATCGGAGAAAAACAGATCAATACCCCGCCTCCCTCCTCTCACTCCCAAAAGAACTGTGCTGATGGAACTATTAACAAATACCTGTAGGGACTAATGTAATGCCCTCAATACAGGTCTTCCGATTATAGAGCAGGCACAGCTGCTGCAGACGCTGAAGTTAGGACAGTCTTAGGTTTGAGAAAGTGAGATCCAGGTCCAGATTTACTAACACTTTGCACTGGGTTTGTGTTACTTTCGTAAAGGTAATTCCGATGCAAATTGCTAAGGAGGAATTTTCTGTCCAACCCAAATCAGGATTTGCGTTGGTTATTTTCCCACGTAATGTAATGTTGTGCGATGAATTGCTCTGCGTTACTTTGCGTCAAGGGGGTATTCCATTGGTGGTACATGAGTGCTACCATGCAAGGCCTCTTGGTTTTGATGCAAAACAATATCTGCAAACATTCGAAGACAGGGATGTGAGACAAAATCTTATGTCTCCTCGAGGCCGGCGTAACCAGGAGAATTGTTATGCTTGTGTTAACGCGGGGTTTCTGGTCTCTAGTTACCTTACCAGATCCCAAATCATGTCGACTGAATCGTTGGTACCTGTCATTGAGTAAAAGACAATCTACTACTAGGTTAGTCAATTAAGAACTTACACCACTCTAAAGAATCACTTACCACTGGGAAAGGTTAAAAGTTTAATTCAAAGTCAAAAGTATCTGAAGATACAAACATCTCAGAATAAGATTCAAAAGGTATACAGGTATTAGTACAAAAAGATACTCTCTGAATATCCTCAAACGACAAAAGGAAATTATCAAAACTACTTCAAAGAGCATGAGCGTTGCAAGAATCGCTGTGAGTTGCAACCTGAGAGTCATTTACAGAAAGGAAAAATACAGGTTTAGTCTGTCCCTACACTAGACTAAGTGACATCCCTACTTAACAAGATCTTTACCTAAAAAGGTGTCAGCCGTGGTGACTTCCTAAGAAGATCACACACTTCTCTTAGTCTCTTCTGTAAATCGGTCTCTCGTGATCAGCCTATCTGCCTACCCAACCGCTTTCTTAAGCTCCCAAAATCATCTGCTCTGTCTCCTCCCCGGGTCGCTTTCCCTAATACAAAATCACATTTTCGATAGGAACGCCCCTCGGGACGCCCCTCACGTGGTACTGATTTCAGCGGCTAAACTCCATGATGATACTCTTCGGGACCCTCGTTAAAGTTGACCTTGGTTCCCAGGCTTCTTCTCCAGTTCGCTGGTAACCCCTGAAATTCCTGAAACCTCCTCCAGGCCTGCGCCAGGCGTCGCTGAACAAAGCTCCATTCATTACGACTGATTAGGACCCCTCGCACCTGCATTCAGACCATCCTACAGTGGGCCTCAAATTCCAGACTCCACCATATCTATAGGCCATAAAACATGTGTAAAACTTTGTGCTTGGTGCCTCTCGACCTCTTCTCTAACGAGCACATTGCAGATCAAAGAAACGACATTATCTGTTCAGGCCTACTTGATTTACATGAAGCGGGTCCCTGCACTCTGAAAACATTTAACTCGGTTTAAACAGTATTCTTTAACTAGCACACATTTCTATAATGCAACACATCTATAAAACATATACTTCAATACTATGCCTAATAATACATTTGCACTCTAATGACATTAAAATCCACGTCACTAAAAGTGTAGCAGCATCTTTCGTTTCCTGTGAAATGCCATGTGGCCTACACAGTTTCATGGTTTGCAGAATTACATTTCGTTTTCACTTATTCATTTAACGTGTGACCCCAACATCATTTTAACATTTCCACAATCTCTACATTAGTTTTCCACACTTATATATGTATCTATTCTAATAAAACAAACACTCATATACTTTCTCTTATATAAGTTGACACTCTTGTGCAATACAATTTAAACTAACACTACGTGCTTGTAAATATGGTGTACTTATACCTTTTTCAGATTTGTGCTCTCTCAGTCCCCCCTTTGATGACTTTCAGGAGTCATCACCATCAAAACAACATCCCTAAAATGTAGGACCCTTCAAAGTGAAGTCACGGCAGTACCACTTCTTTTCATTGTCTCTAATGCCTTCAGACTCTTATATTGTGTATCTTGCATCGCCGTTAGTCTTCTCTCCTGTTCTCTCATAGATCTCTGCAACCTGTTTGCTCTATACCATTGATACAATCGCACCAATCCCCACAAAGTGATTACACAAATCACAATTATGATGATGGGTTTCAATATGTACCAAACGATACCCTTTCCTAGGTTGGCAAACCAACCTCCAACTTTACCCATTCCATGACCTACTTTTTCCCACACATTTATCTTTGTCAGATCCTCAATTTCGTGGTGAATTGCAGCAATGTTTCGTATGTACTTCTCTAGAGGTTTTGAATTATCTGGAATGTAAGTGCAACATTCCTGGACCTTCAAAGCCTTACAGACTCCGCCCTCCTTGGCTAACAGAACATCTAAAGCAAGTCGGTTCTGAAGAACCATTGCCCTTATCGATTGCATCTCTCCCTCCACCAGCATTAAGGATCTAGCAGTACTGGCAGATAACCTATCTACGACTGTAGCCAATCTTCTAGTTTTGATGTCATTCAGTATCAATCCCAAGATAGGGAATGCAGCACCAAATACATCCCCAATTACTTCTTCAGCACCTAGCCCTCTCTTCCCTCTTGTTGGTATTCCTCTCTTTGTCGTTTCTAAATTCTCAACATGATATATTTTGGGGAAGACGATTGCTAGATAGCATGATCCGTACCAATTATCTGGTAGCTTCACATATGCATTTCTTCCACATACAAAATATACATTTGGAATTGCTTGCATCTCTTTCAAAAAATCTTTGGAGTAGTACTCCAATTGGAAAGCATGTTCACAACTGACTTGACCTACATACAGATTCTCATAATAGGAGTAACTCCTGTGAATGCACAGTTTCCCCCGTTTCTCCTTGTCTAGAGCAATTGGACCAAAGCTACCCTTTCTTTGCTGCATCCTTTCTTCCTTGGTCCAATCTGTTTCCCATTGTCCTGAAGCCTTTAGAATCTTCTGCCTCCTGTATCTAGTATCCACCTGCCCTATAAACTTTTTCTCACTTTCTGACACTTGACAAGTCAGATTATTTCTGCGGGCATGTGAAGTATCTAACGTTTTCCATGGAATGAACCATTTCTGTAACCAGTCTTCGCACTTGTAATAGTCCCACTTGTTCAGATGCTTGTAATTTGGGACCTCTGGCAATGTCGAGTCAAAATTCGAGAAATAATACTCGAACCCATTTCGTCCATAGAATATGCTTAACAACAAACTACATGTCATTCCATATGTCAATGGAAGATGATGGTATCTGATACCCTCATCCACAGAAGCTGGTAATTGCATACAAACGTAGCAATTCTTCGCCTCCATGACATCAATGTATTCGTAAAGCAACTTGGCATAAGCATTTGACCTAAAGTTCCCCTTTGATTCATCAACATGTAATCTTTTAATCTCATCGTCTAACAAAGCCTTTTCTTTCTCAGTGTTTTCTCCTTTTACCTCAACAACAGTGATACGCTTTTGTGTTGATGCTTTCTTTGTTTCTAATCTTGTCTTTGTTTCATTTTCATGTCCCACTATATATGATACAGTAACTACTAAAACTATAAGAGAAATCACTACCCCTAAAAGTGTGCCAACTATACATTTTGCCCTGCGGTTCGGGTTGCCGGCCTTCATGTTCTCAAACAGTGTAGTTTTGGGTGTTCTTCTAGCACCAGTTTCTCCTTCGCTCCGAACAAAGTCTCTCTTTCGAACAGTGTTTCTTCTTTTGAACACCTGGAAGCTGACAGTTTACTCCGCAAACAACATTAAAGTCCTGTAAAAATAGACAACCCTAGCCCTTCTCCGTCCGCTAAAAGGAAGTCCCTACCATTTTCTTCTTCCACTCGGCGCTAGGTTATCTTGCAACAATATTTACAAAGTTCTTTTCAAAAGTCTTTTATCAATCTGAAACTATACGTGTTCCAAGAAGTGCCACCACATCCTCATAAATGTCCATACGAAGAAGGATTCCCTCAAGTATTGGGCAGTTCGTACAACAACATGGAAATTCGACTGTCTCTAGGATTCTTCTTCTTATTTCACTCAGGACAAGAGGACAAACGAAATTAAGAGTTAATGTTTTTTCAATCTCCACTCCTGGTACTATCAACTCTACATCCACCGTTACAAAGGGGTCCGTTCTGACCAAGATCACTTTCTTCACCTTCCCAGTTCTGCGCCCCTTTGAAGACATCCGCAACAAAGTGTTACTCCAAGACAATGAGTGTTCCAAGAACTTCCACTACTCGTTCAAGCATTTCCAAACGAAGAAGAGTTCCCTCCAATATTGGATATTGTGAACAACAAACCGGAAAATCAACTGTCTCTAAAATCAATTTTCTGATTCCGCTCAGGAGAGGAGGATAGGCGATGTTGAGTGTCAGCAATCTTTCGGCCTCCACTCCTGGTAGCAGGAACCTTAATTGCACTGTGATAATCGGTTCAATTCTGATCAGGCTCACTTCCCTGACCCTCCCGGTTCTGTGACCCACGGACATCTGCGACAAGGTAGGTCCAATCAGGAGTAGAGTATCTTCTGTTAGGTACTCGCACCCTCCTTGATCTTCTTGGACCTTCCTGGACTTGGTCCTGGGTATCTTCTTCCGGATCCGAGTCTTCAGATATAGGAACAAGCGTTTCTTCCCGAGCTGACCTTAAGCTTAGCCTCCTCCTTCTTTCCGGCCAGGTGGCTGCTCCACGCCTTGTTCTCCTATTTCTCGTCCTCACACTCGGTTCTTGATCACTCTGGTACTGATCTGTGTCTGAGTCGTATTCACTGCAGCTCTCTCCTTCAGTTGCGTCTTCGGTCTCACTGCCGTCCTGCCTTCCTTCCTCTTCAGGATCAGATGCGTTCCCAACTCCTTCCGACACCCCCACAGCTGATCTGGTCCCCTCTTGTGATTCTTCTTCCACTACTGGACTTTCGTCTGGGAGAGGATCTGTTTCTTCTAGAGGTGCTGAAACTCTCCGAGTACGGGATGCATGGATCCAATTTGGCAGCCCTCCGCACTTCACCGCGGTATTCGTGATCAGGATTACCTGAAAGGGCCCACGCCAACGTACATCTAGGCAGTTCTTCCGGACGTGCTTCTTGACCAGCACCCAGTCCCCTGGGCACAGATCATGACACAGGTTCCTTGATGATGGAACTTCAGCCGCCTGCCCCTGAAGGGACACAGAATGGATGGCGTCAGACAGTCCCTTACAGTAATCCAAGATCAGATCATCCGTAATGTTCAATAAGGCAGCAGTTGGAACAGTGGGAAGTCTCATGGCCCTCCCCATCAGAACCTCGTGTGGAGAGAGACCTGTCCTCCTGTCAGGTGTGCTACGCATGCTCATGAGTACTAAAGGAAGAGCATCTGGCCAACTCAAAGATGTGGATGAACAGACTTTAGCTAGTCGACTCTTCAGGGTGCCATTTACTTGTTCCACGATCCCTGAGGCTTCTGGTCGATAACTACAATGCAGTTTTTGATCGATCTTTAATGCAGAGCACAACATCTTCACAATTTCGCTGTTAAAATGTGTTCCTCTGTCCGATTCCAGAGAGGCAGGCACCCCGAAGCGTGGTATCAACTCCCTGAGCAATAGTTTGGCTACTGTGAGTGTATCGCACCTGCGTGTGGGGTATGCTTCAACCCATCTGGAAAATATGCATACAACCACCAAAACATACCTAAGGCGGTTGATTTTTGGCATTTCAATAAAGTCCAATTGCATTCTATTGAAAGGCCCCCCAGACCTCCCAATGTGACTCAGTGTAACTGGTGTTCTTTTCCCTATGTTTAACTGTTGGCAGGTAACACATCTCTTGCATACTGATTCTGCCGCTATCCTAAATTTTGGGCAATACCAAGTCTGCCTAAACACTCTCAGCATAGCATCTCTTCCTAGGTATACTGGACCATGTATTTGTCTTGCCATTGGATTCGCTAGTTCCTCAGGTAACACTGCCCTCCCATCTGCTGAAATCCAAAAATCCATCTCGCTTCTCACGCAACCTGCTATCTCCCATGCCTTTTTCTCTGTTTCAGGTGCGTTCTCCTGCATCACTCTTAAATCCTCCCAAGTGTCTACTGTTTCCAACATCATGCTCAATTCTGTCTTCTCTTCCGCCCCTTCTATTTCTATCTTTGTGAAGGAATAGTCCTGCTCCGCACAATAGCGGGCGACTTCGTCTGCATAACGGTTACCTTGTGACACAAAATCTGTATTCTTAGTGTGAGCTACACACTTTACAATAGCAATGGCAGCTGGACCTTGTAATGCTTCCAACAACAGTCGCACAAATTCTCCATTTCGAATGGGCGAACCAGAAGAGGTCATGTAACCTCTCTGAGACCACAATTGCCCGAAATCGTGAACCACACCGAAACCATATTGGCTGTCAGTGTATATGGTGACTCTCCTTCCGCTACCTGCTATACAGGCACGAGTTAATGCAATGATTTCTGCTACCTGTGCGGAATGTACTCCTTCCAGGCAAGCGGCTTCCACAACTCCAGTGATGGTGCAAACAGCATAAGCTGCTCTCAACCAACCAGTATCGTCTCTTAAACATGAGCCATCGACAAAGTAAATCTCATCAGGGTCAGACAACGGCTCATCCACAATATCTGGTCTGGGCTTCGTGCATAGTTCAGTCACATCAAGGCAATCGTGGTCTTCACATTCTTCGCCTTCTATTACAGTTGGTAGTGGCATCAATGTAGCAGGATTCAAAACAGAGCATCTTTTGAGGGTCACGTTCTCCGCAGCAAGGATAACTTGCTCGTAGCGCGTGAGCCTGCTATTAGTCAGATGCTGCGTCTTCGTCCTGGTCATTAGCAATTCTACAGAATGTGGTACATACACCACTAACTGGTGTCCCATAACAATACTCTCACACCTCTCAATGCTGACACCCGTTGCAGCAACGGATTTGAGACATCCGGGCAACGCTGCGGCTACCGGATCTAATGTAGCCGAAAAGTAGGCAACTGGTCTACGGGCATTTCCATGGGTCTGTGCCAAGACTGACAAAGCACATCCCTCTCTCTCACAGCAGTAAAGTGAAAAAGATTTCTCGTAATCGGGCATCCCCAGAGCCGGAGCACGACACAAGTCGTCTCTCAACTGCAGGAATGCCACTAGGCATTCGTCGTCCCATGGTACCGGATCACTCACCTCCTTGTGCGTCAGTTTCTGTAAGGGCTTTGCTTTCAGTGAAAAGTTAACTATCCACTGTCGACAATAACCAACCATTCCTAGGAACATCCTAACTTCTCTCTGTGTCGTGGGCGCATTCATCTTCATTATCGCCTCAATCCTATCTGGAGACACCTTACGCTTTCCCTTTTCTAACCGGTGCCCCAAATACTGTACTTCTGTCAAACAGTACTGTAACTTGCTCGGAGATACCTTATGTCCCTTTTCAGCTAAATGGTTCAACAAGGCAATGGAATCTGTTTTACAAGCTTCTTCGGTCTCTGACGCAACAAGTAGGTTATCTATGTGCTGAACCAGAACCGAATTCTGCGGCAGTACTAGATTTTCGAGATTCTTCTTCAACAACTGGTTGAAGATTGATGGGCTGTCTGTGAATCCTTGTGGGATTCGACACCATGTTAAGACGCGATTTTCCATTTTAAAAGCGAAAAGGTACCTACTTTCTTCATCCAATGGGATTGAAAAGAAGGCCTGGCAAAGATCTATCACTGTGAACCATTCTGCTTGGCATGGTATCTGAAACAGTATCACTGATGGATTCGGTACCACTGGACAAAATGAAACAACTATATTGTTAATTTTCTGGAGGTCCTGAACTATCCTGAATTTCCCACTAGGTTTCTGCAAACCCATAATCGGGGAGTTACAAGGACTTCCCACGATTTCTTGTAGTATTCCTTGTTGAATCATTGACTCGATCACAGGTTTTATTCCTGCAATCGTTTCCTGGGACAATTTGTATTGAGGCGTTCTGGGATATTCGGCATTTGGCTTTACCATTATTTTCACTGGTTCTACCCCCTTGATCAATCCTATTTCCTCGCCTGTGAAATCCTATACCCCTGACGCCACAGCATCTCGTAGGTCCTGGGGAAGATCTTCTACAGTCAGAGTAGGATAAAGTTCTATGCAAGATTTTGAATTGGCTACCTTGAAGGTAGCGTCATCGTCTGTAGTCTGCACCTCCACTCCTTGCGGGGTGCAGTATATTGTGCAGTTCAATTTGCATAACAAATCCCTTCCTAATAGACATACAGGACTCGAATCACATAATACAAACTGATGTTCATTCATATGGTTTCCTATTTTCATGGATACTGGTTCAGTCAAGGGACTAGTCATCCTTTTGTTTGCAACTCCTACCACTTGAATAGTTTCCCCTGACATCGGTAAATCTGGAACCACCGCTGATCTCAGAGTTGATCGAGTAGCTCCAGTATCCACCAAGAACGTTGTAGGACATCCTGCCACTTCAGCCTCAACAAACGGTCCCCTTTGATCCACTTCTAGAACTGCCCCGAGGGTACAGTCCTCTTCTTTACTCACACGTTGTCCCGTCAATGGATCAATATAATAACACTTTTCTTCCTCAATAAAAAGAGGCATCTGTTTAAAGACCTTTCCCCCTGTCGCGATTTTCGGTGGCTGTGGAAACTGAGCTCTTGGAGCCGAAGTCCCCCCTTTGACCACCTTGCTTCCTGGGACTATCGCCTTTTGAGCTGGAACTTCTTGAACTTGCTCTTCTAATTCTAGCTCTCCATTTTCAGGGTTAAAGGGACACTCGCGTCTCCAATGTCCCACCTGGTGACACTGGTGGCACTTTGTCGTCTTCTTTAAAGTGGCAAAGTCTACTCTAGGTCTCTGCCCTTCTTCATTATCCTTGTTCTGACCATTCGACTTTCGTCCCATCCCCTGTTTCTGTTGTCCGCCCTTTCCGGCTGACTGCATTTGCACCACCATCAGCTTCTCCTTTAGATTTTTCTTTTTAGAATCTATTTCGTCACTGCAGTATCTTGCATATCGCAGGATCTCATCTAGTGGTTTGTTTTGCCAACAGATTAAATGTTGTTGAATCATCAAACAAATATCTGGTCTCAGCCCCAAAACGAACTTTGGCACAAACTGTCCTATGTCTTTGGGATCCATTACATCGAGTCCACTATATTGTTTGAATATTTTCAGTAATCTTTCATAAAATTCATGAACTGTCTCTTTGGGTTCCTGTCTTGTTCGGTCTATTTTTACCCAATCTATATCTGGTGGAGGCACTTTATCCTTTAGCCAGGCTATTACTCTTTCATATTTCTCCATGACACTGTCCGACGGTCCATTAGTTCTAGCATTCCTCTCAGGTTCTACATTTGGCCACTGGACACTAATCTTGCAAGTTACCCACAAATCCCCTGGAACCACAATGTCAAACAAAGTGTTCAAATCAATCCACAATACTTTGGAGATCTTTACAAACCTCTCTACCTGCTTATACCACTCAACTGGATTCTCCCTTAACTTCGGAAATGAGTTGGTAAATGCAGCTAAATCTCCTCTACTCCAGGGCACATGTACATAATTTCCGTTCGATATTTCTCGCAAAGGGAACGCCTCCATCTGCATTACCCTTCCCTCTGGAGACATCACACTTGTACTCCGTCTAACTGTGCCCCTTTTGTACCATCTCTCCTCCCATTTGTCCAGATCTCTCCACACCCTTATTCCCGATATCAACTCTCTTATGTGTGTTTTTAATCCTGTAGTTCTCTTCTCATCTAGGTCTTGGTCTGAGTACTGCAACCTATGGTTACTCTGTAACGTCTTTGTTCTGGACAAATCTACCATGTACCTATCTGCCAGGTTAGACAGTTTCTCATGAATTGCTCTGGCCATTCTAGTAATATCCTTTGCTATAAATAGCAGTTCATCTTGTTCGTACAAATCAATCCTTTCTAAAGGCACCGTTCCTTCTATAATCTCGTCTAGATCGGATTTTAGGCTGGAGACATCAAGCCTTTTAACCTTTATAGCTGCTTTCAGTACTTCGGCTCTCGGTGCTCCTTCAGCCTCACTCTCATCCCAGCTCCTAGTTCTACGTCTAGGCTCTGGTGTGTTATGTGGAGTCCTCCCATGCTCCCATCTCTCTAGGTCCCATGCCTTTCCATCTTCTCGGGGTGTATGGTGAAACACTCCTTCGCGCCTCATAGCCCCGCATTCCCCATCCTGTCTGGGTTCTCGGGATGCATGGTAAGGCATTCCGTTACTCCCTCTTTCTTCTCCCTGCATCTGTGACCTCTGATCACTTGATGTATGACGTGATCTTTCACTGTTCCCTCTTTGCCAGTGTTGTACATCTTCCCCAGGTGCGTGATGAGTGCACCTAAACCTATCTCTGTACTCTTGTGTTCTTTGGTCTCCCTCGTTTTGCATGAGGCGAGACATCTCCTCATACTCCATACTCCTACCATTCTGCTCCTGCTGTTCCCTCCGATCTATAGGACGTGTAACTCTTCCATTCTCCTGACTTTGACCCTCTCGCCCCTGACTGCTTTCGCTAGCCCCGCAATGAGATACAGTCCCGTTACCTCGGTTTTTGCCACTCGGGTTCTGTTCTTGACCTATTACTCGGAGTTACCATGGACCCCTCCCATTCTCTCAAATCTGCTCTTAATTCTGTATAAGATTTCGGCCGCGGTCCCCTCAGGTCCATCGGTCCTCTCTGACCTCCCTGTCCTGTGTTGGGACCCACAGTCGTATCGAATGGGGTGTTCCACGTTACCGATCCTGGCAATTGCTTCCATGCATTTGTCGTGTTATTCCTCCTTTCCATCTCAATCCTTTCTCTATCTAACCGTGCCTGCTCTTCCCCTCTCCCATGATCTGGATTGTAAATCGACACTATAGGTCCTATGGTAACAGGTACTTGAAGAGCATCCGGTAATCCAAAAGACTCAGCCTTTTCGGTGATTGGCGTCTTTTGTACCACAAACCTTCCCACTACACTCTGTATTGTGTTGTTTTGAGGTGTCTCCTCGCCTTTGATAGGTGTCCATTCCGATATAGGGAGTGGTGTAAACCCCTCTATGGCAGTCCCATCTTCCCTTGCTAGTCCTCTATCTTCAATTTCCCCAACTCTCGGAGGTGGTCTGTCTATCAACAATCTGTTTATCACATTGTCCTCCGAATCGCTCTCCTCATCCTCTTCCATGAGGTTCCTCCCACCTACCACCTCCCTCATTGGATACAACTTCTCTAACTCAATAGCCTGTACCCTCCATCTCTTTGCCTCTTCGTCCCATTTAGAATCTCGCACTGCTCTTACCGAACGAGTCAATCTTTGTTGACGCCTGTTCAAATTCCTGTCGTGCGCCGCCCTAATCCATGCATTAAGGGCCTCAAACTGGGTTGGTCTAGGCGGGCGTTTCAACGAGGACATGGTTGCTTTTAACCTATGTAACACTTCTAACTTAAACGTCCCATACTTAGGGAACTGCATTTCTTCATTTCCTTCCGTAAGCTTATTCCAAGCCCCAATCCATAATATCGTATGCAACCCCACATTCGCTGCCATATAATGAGCTGGAGTACCCTCCGGCGGTGCCTCTTCCCCGTAATAATGTTCACTTCTTTTTCTTTTAAAAATCCCTTTCAAACACTTAAAGCACTTCATGATTTCTCTTTTCTCCGCGTTTGTTTACTTCCTGATGACAATCTACCAATCACCGCGCTGTTCTCACTAACTGGCCTATCCGATCGCGGCTGTCCTCCGACGTCACTCTAGCCGCCCAACCAGAGCGCGGCTCTAGCTAACGTCACACCAACCGCTCAATCACAGCGCGGCCCCCTTCGCAGCAGTTCCCCTCCTTTTTCAGCTCGTCTCCTCGGTCATGCGTGCATCCCATTCATACTCTGAAAAATGATTACTTCTGTCCAAGCGATCACCTTTCTTGACTGTACGCCCACAGTCTTTCTGTAGTTGTCACCTTAACTTGACGAAATGTCTTTCCGTTACGTCCAGACAATCGCCTTCTCTGATAGGTTACTTACACACAGTAACTTTCGACCAGCGTCCGTTACTCACACACTCACTCTTGAACTCCCCTTATCTCGGTTCCACGGCGGTCAATGGTACCTCATGACTTCCGTACTATGGTCGACAACTACTCTGGATGTTCGATACACCCAAAACCACTTAAGCTCTGGCCTGAACTTAAGATTCACCAGTTCACCCGTTTACCAGGTAACCAGTTTACCAGGTTGCGCGCGCTCACAACCTTCTCTCAATCACACTACAGGCATTCAACTCCGCAAGACATTACAATCCAACTACCACACAAACACCGCAATCTGTTCACGCATGACCCTTGTTATACTCACTCTCCTCCGATACTGCTGCTTTTCTCGCACCGTCTGCACCTTTGGCGCACGCTTCTTCCGCTGCTCGTCTCTCGATGTCTAGGGGCCTTGGGGTAAACTAACCTATCTAGATTACCTTCCTCAAGAAGATAACCATCCTCTGCTACCAACTGTTAACGCGGGGTTTCTGGTCTCTAGTTACCTTACCAGATCCCAAATCATGTCGACTGAATCGTTGGTACCTGTCATTGAGTAAAAGACAATCTACTACTAGGTTAGTCAATTAAGAACTTACACCACTCTAAAGAATCACTTACCACTGGGAAAGGTTAAAAGTTTAATTCAAAGTCAAAAGTATCTGAAGATACAAACATCTCAGAATAAGATTCAAAAGGTATACAGGTATTAGTACAAAAAGATACTCTCTGAATATCCTCAAACGACAAAAGGAAATTATCAAAACTACTTCAAAGAGCATGAGCGTTGCAAGAATCGCTGTGAGTTGCAACCTGAGAGTCATTTACAGAAAGGAAAAATACAGGTTTAGTCTGTCCCTACACTAGACTAAGTGACATCCCTACTTAACAAGATCTTTACCTAAAAAGGTGTCAGCCGTGGTGACTTCCTAAGAAGATCACGCACTTCTCTTAGTCTCTTCTGTAAATCGGTCTCTCGTGATCAGCCTATCTGCCTACCCAACCGCTTTCTTAAGCTCCCAAAATCATCTGCTCTGTCTCCTCCCCGGGTCGCTTTCCCTAATACAAAATCACATTTTCGATAGGAACGCCCCTCGGGACGCCCCTCACGTGGTACCGATTTCAGCGGCTAAACTCCATGATGATACTCTTCGGGACCCTCGTTAAAGTTGACCTTGGTTCCCAGGCTTCTTCTCCAGTTCGCTGGTACCCCCTGAAATTCCTGAAACCTCCTCCAGGCCTGCGCCAGGCGTCGCTGAACAAAGCTCCATTCATTACGACTGATTAGGACCCCTCGCACCTGCATTCAGACCATCCTACAGTGGGCCTCAAATTCCAGACTCCACCATATCTATAGGCCATAAAACATGTGTAAAACTTTGTGCTTGGTGCCTCTCGACCTCTTCTCTAACGAGCACATTGCAGATCAAAGAAACGACATTATCTGTTCAGGCCTACTTGATTTACATGAAGCGGGTCCCTGCACTCTGAAAACATTTAACTCGGTTTAAACAGTATTCTTTAACTAGCACACATTTCTATAATGCAACACATCTATAAAACATATACTTCAATACTATGCCTAATAATACATTTGCACTCTAATGACATTAAAATCCACGTCACTAAAAGTGTAGCAGCATCTTTCGTTTCCTGTGAAATGCCATGTCGCCTACACAGTTTCATGGTTTGCAGAATTACATTTCGTTTTCACTTATTCATTTAACGTGTGACCCCAACATCATTTTAACATTTCCACAATCTCTACATTAGTTTTCCACACTTATATATGTATCTATTCTAATAAAACAAACACTCATATACTTTCTCTTATATAAGTTGACACTCTTGTGCAATACAATTTAAACTAACACTACGTGCTTGTAAATATGGTGTACTTATACATTTTTCAGATTTGTGCTCTCTCACTTGTGTGCTGCATTTAACAGCATACATACCAGGGATAAAAGGATAGTTATTGTACTGAAAGGGTGCTCGTCGAGTGCAACAATATGTACATAATGTGCACACCCTTGCACTATGGAGAAGAATGTGTGCATTGGCGCATGGGTGCCTAAAATCCACAGGCTCAGGGAGAGAGGGAAACAGCACCATATTTCAATTGATATGGCGCTGTTCTGCTCTCTCCAATTTATGCAATGCAGTGAACAACCTTAGTTGCTATACTGTATTTCCTGAATTTTTCATTAATCAGGGCCCCAGGGCCAAATATTCCTCCACTGGCTTCCAGTGGCACTGCAAAGTCATTTTAAAATGTGCTGCCCGACCTATATATGTCTCAACTAATTAGCCCATGCTTACCTTCCATCCAAACTCAAACAACATACATATCAGGAACACCTGCAGCTAGAATCTAGGCTTGCTGGAAGTTCCAAGGTTTTGGCTGGTGACACTGAGCGGCTGCTCCTTTTCGGTCCTAGACCCTCATTCGTGGGAAGTCTCCCAAACGTCCTACTACAGACTTACTTACTTACTTACTGTCTTCAGGAATAAATGAAGTAGAATTTGTTTCAAAATTATGTTCTCTCAAGCAAGTGCCTCCATGGTAGTGACCATTATAGAAGTGCAGTCAGTCCGAAGCAGTCCCATATTCACCTGACCTCTTAAGTATTCTTCCTCTAAATTTCACCCCCAGTCACCCTCCTTTGTACTCACACTGCTGCTCATTCGGCCTACTGCCCCTTCACACCACCACACTCTCACCGACCCTCACACTAGCCATTTTTTGCTCTCACTCTGACTCAACCCACATCTCAGTCATCTTGAGCCCCACCTCGACTTGCCTCAATTTGCACTCACACTGTTTCGCACTCTCCTTGTCTCTCAACAACCCTGCTTTGCCAGACACACACCAACTTTTCAGAGCTTTAATTAGAAATGTAGGAGTTCAGGTACTCACTATTTAGAGTACCTGCTTGCTCCTGAGAAGTGCTGATACTCTCCCATTAAATGTATTTCAGCAGTGCTGAGAAGTGCAGGCACTCAACCTTTCAAATGAAAGAAGTGCAGGTACTCAGTACCGGACAGAACCTGCCCATTTAAAGAACTGTTACTTCTATTTCACTGAAGTGCTCGATACTGCTTCTCACTCCCTGGGGCATATTTGCAATATTTTGGCATAGGACAGCCTTGTAGCTCAAAAGAAAAGGGCAGGAATGCGCCTTTTCTACCAGATATGGCACATTCCTGTCACAAACTGCAGCCGTACACCAACGCAGGCACCATTGCATCATGGAGCAAGGGTGACTGTTTTGTGGCATGATTGTTTTTGAACAGGAAGGGACATCTTCCTGCACAAAAACAATCAAAGGGGGCATTTGCCCTCTTCTATGTGTGCTGCAGCACATGTCGAAAGAGGAAAACACGAAGAAAAAAATTAACTTTTCTCCTCCATACTCCTGCTTTGGGAAGGCATTAGTTTTGGTGCTGCCACAGATTTACTCTATGTTGTAAATCAGTAGCAGTGTCAAAATCCATGGGTGTTGCGTGGGGGCTCCCACAGCAACACCCATGAAATACCTCTTCTACCCCGAGTAAGACATTGCCTTACCCTATATTTACAAGGCCATGACAAACCTGGGCCGTCACGCTGCGCCTCCAGAATGTCAAAAGGTGCCGCAGGGGCATTGTAAATATGCCTCCTGGGTCTCACCTCCTCCCGACCATGTCTCTCCACCATCGTACCTCTTACGCACCGTGCCCATCATCTTACTCATCCTCTTCCTCGCCTCTTCCCAAGCCTGCCACCGTGCAGGGCAGAAGTCCTAAAAAAAGAAGTGGGGGGGACACTGACGTCATGACAGGAAGTGACGTCACGAAAGGTGGCTTGTTCCATCAGACTCTTTGCCTCCCCTCGTTCACCCCTTAGATGCGATTGCATCAGAGAAGCCAGCGCGTGAGCAGCGTTCTGAATGAGAGAGAATTAAGTGGTAAAGCTTCGATTACTTGTCAGTAATAATTAACCTGAAAAATGTTCCTACTCTGCGCACAGCTCCCGGTAAAATAAGTGGGGGGACGCCGTCCACCCGCGTGGTACCCCGACTCGAGCCCTGCTGCCCTGTATCTCACTCTCCCTGCATTTCACACAGAGCACCTCTCATTCACACCTCTGTTTAGGGGGCAGAAGCGTGGTCGGGTGGTTAAGCTGTCAGCTGTGAAATCGGTTCTAATCTTAGGCTCGGGGTTGGACCACTCTGTGTGATCCTAGACAGATATCTTAATCTCCCGGTAGCCCATATTTCAAAGAATTCAGTGGCGCTTGGCATACCACCCCTTGGCATCTGTATTAAACAATATATAAAAATAAAGCATCTAACATGCTCCCACTAGACTGCAGCCGACCCCAGAACAGCAGCGCCCCCTTTCCACGCCCACCCTGCAGCACGCCTCTCCACTTACTGCCAACTCTCCCGGTTTATTGCTCTGTAATGGCTTTACAAACGACTCCTGTGCTGCTGCGCCTAATGTACGCCGACTAGTATTCTCACGAAAGCAATAAAAAGACACTTCTCGAAACAAAAGCATACGCATTCCCTTTCCTTCTAGGCCTTGATTTCCGGTTGCGGGAATCACTTGTCAGTTCCTGCCTCTCTCGCCTCGTGCATTGCCTCATCGTGAGTGTGGCTTATTGCAGGTGGAGGAAGGGCGGCCAGGGCGCGTGGACAGGGGCCACTTGTGAATTCAGCAGGTGTTTAAGGGCAGGGGCGTAGCTTGGTCAGCAAGATTGGGAGAGAGTGAGAGAAAACAATATTTAGCAAAATAACATGCATTTTTGATGACTTTCAAAGCAGAGAGGGAGAGAGTGTTTGTGCATTTTTGTCTGTATGTAAAAATTCCTTGTGAAATCCGACAGACACCTCACCATATCCGACTGAAAGCACCTGTACTCAACTATTTTCCAGGATATACATTTATTAGGTGGGTGTAACATCCAAAACACCGCCCCTCCTGTTTATGAGCTCCAACAGCCATTTGTTTCTCTATTTTGAATGGCAGATTTACACTTTACATATTTAGTTATTGTTTTTGTATTTATTTGGGTGGACTTGTTAAGAGAAACTGCACCCAATTTACAAAGGTAAACTTAGACTTGAAGTCCAAGTTTAGACCTGAAGTCTAAGGGGCATATGTACAGTGAAATGTCGGAGTGCGGAGCTGCATCAAATTTGGCAGCGCTGTGCTCCGAAATTTCCAAAACTCAGTGGTGCACTATATTTACTACAACCCGGTGCACCCCTGTTTTTTCCCTAGCGCTGGCGCTAAAACTAGCTGCTTAGCACCCATGTAGGCATCCTTTCATGATAGTGCAATGGTGTCTGCGTTGCAGGGATGATTGTTTATGTGCAGGAAGATGTCTCATTCTGCACGTAATCAATCAATAATGGCTATTTGTTACTTCTATTTGTGCCGCAGCACACATAGAAGTAACAATTTTGTCATTATTTAATGATTGTTTATGTGCAGGAAGGGACACCTTCCTGAACTTAAATGATCATTAATGGCGTTTTGCTCTTTCTATGTGTGCTGCAGAATGCAGCACATAGAGAAAAAGCAAAAACCAGGAGAAATACAAGTATTTTGCCATTCTAACACCTGCTCTTGCATGGCGTTATTTTTTAGCGCTGCCTCAGATTCACAGATCCTTGTAAATCTGGGGCAACGTCAAAAAGCAATGGGTGTTGCAGTAAAACAACCACAGCAACATCCATTGCACGCCCCTTTCACACAGATACCTGCATGAAAGGCTATCATATTTACAAAGTGGGGTTCAGCCACAAAAAGTGCCCTAACGCCACTTTGTAAAAATGGAGCAGGGCATTGGGCCACAGGAACGTCGTTAAAAGTGACGTTCCTGTGGCGCATTGCCCTTGTAAATATGTCCCTAAATTTAGACCTGAATTCTAAGTTTAGACTTCAGGTCTGGGGACCACTTTTGTTCAACTTACTGCCCTTGATAATTCACACAGGAGGGGTCCGCAAGAAAGGGGATACCGGACCAGCTGCTCCCCCCACCGTACTCGCTGCTCTCGCCCCGGACTCGCCCCGGACTCCAACTCCCAGCTTCCCCCGCGTGGCGCACGTTCACGCATCACGGGGGAAGAGCCAGACGGCACTTTTAAGCGCATTGGGGCTCCCCAGCGTGGGACGACTTTTGTTCAACTTACTGCCCCTGATAATTCACATAAGAGGGGTCCGCAAGAAAGGGGATACCGGACCAGCTGCTCCTGCTCCCACCACTGGACTCGCCCCGGACTCTAACTCCCAGCTTCCCCCGTGTGGCGCATGTTCACGCGTCACGGGGGAAGAGCCAGGCGGCGCTTTTAAGTGCATGGGGGCTCCCGCAGCGCAGGATGCGCGCGGGCAAGCCGGGCAGCGGGCCAAGGGCGGGCCCGTCCATGCCCGTCGTAGCCAGGAGGAGGCAGGGCTGGGTCACCTCCCTTTCACCGGACTTTTGCTCATCTTGGAGGTCTAGAAGACTTGGTCAGTGACATATATGTTTAACCGCTAGTGATCTTTGACTTATAACTTAAGCTTCAGTAATTGTAATTATTTAGTGTGAACTGGTGAGCCGTATTAAAATTAAAGAGAAAGGAAAGACGAAACTTCCAAAAGGGAAATCTCCCCCAAGAACTAACAAAGGCTTGCTCTTACCTATTAACCCTAGTGTGAGCAAGTTGACGGATCCCGGAGACAACCCGGATCATTGGAAGCAAATGGAGACATTAATTACTACTCTCCTCACTCCTTTTTGGAATAAACTGGGGGCAATTGAGGAAAAACTTGCCCTGCTCTCAAAAAGTGTTGAGGCAAGGGTAAACACTGATGTAGTGAGGATTGAAGGGGGAGGCCTGGAACAAGGGGCGCCGGAAGTGCCTAGGAGTGGTGATTCTGTTAGGGACCAAAATCAGGTTATGACTCTAGGGGTAGCAAAAAACACTAATGAAGAAATGTGTGTAGCAAGTTCACTAAACCAGCTAGTAAGATTAAACTCAGAGGGGCCCTTCTCGCAACTGAGCGTATCATTACAGGCCATGGGGGGCAGGCAACCTCTTCTTGTTTGGGCGGTCAGGATTTGCCCACCTCGAAGGGTCCACCTAGGGCACTGACCGCCGCTCCGGCCTGTTCTAGCAACGGACCCAGTACCACTAATAATGCGCCCACTAAGCCTGCGCGAGCTATCATAGATTTGCCGCCGGCGGCCTGTCCTTTGTTCGTGGTCTTGGCTGGTGTTTCCCCGCTGAGACCCAACCAATCAGAATCTTGGATATAATTACAAAATAAATCTGTGGATTGGTTATCTAGATTTAAAGGTTTTAGGGTGGTCTCGACCAATATTATCTTGATGGTGCGCAGAGTCGCATGGGTGAGGCAGTCGCAAAAAAATTATAGGCGGGGATTGTGTTATTGTTAATTTTCGAAGCCCCGCAGCTGCACAAATGATCCTCAAAACTCATGATGTTTTCCCACTCTCTGCCACTTCTATTGTTGCCCTTCCACTAGGTTATTTTTACAGGTCCCCATTGAGACTCCAGAACGAGAGTGCCCCTTATATTTCAGTCTCAAATAGATTTGAGGCCTTATCTAACTTGGATGAACAAGGCTGACTATCAGTAGATCAATTGGCTATAGTGGACTCATGGGTTGATGGGGTCATCGCAGAGGAAGATATTCCTCTTTCTGTGATTAACCAGCCACCCCATACCTCTTATAGAAGAGCTCGGTCCCCTCATTCATGGACCCATTGATTCTAATTCCACATTGCAGTCATCTTGTAGTGTAGTTCCTATATTCCCAATAGGCTCTGCGCATTGGAATAATATCTTCAGTAGTATAGACGTAGGACTGTGGTTAACTAGGTCTGTACTGACGATATTAGACTTAAGTTTTCTGTGCCAGCTAGCTCAGAGTTCACTAGAAACTTTCTCGAATAGGCGAGGAGGAGTTTAACCTCCCTGGATAGACAAGAAGGGATTTAGTTTCTGACAACCATAAAACATGACAACTTTGCTCTCCCTGATTAAGAGTGTATCTCTAGAGTCGTGTGAAAACAAAAGACAGCTATTTCACTCAGTCAATACGTGCGTACTTAGTTTCACCAGATTTGCAGAGAAAAAGAAGAGACGGGCGTTTTCAATAAAAGGTGTTATTTATTGAGCAGTCTCTTTTCTCATACAAGAGAAATGAATCGCTACAATTGCAATACTTAGGGTTAAGTAGAATGCATATAGTAAAAGCAGGATTATGAAATAATACTGTAAAAGCATGGATATGGTTTCTTAGCCATATGATACTTTAAAATGGATAAAATAGATACATACATATATACATTGATTAATCGTACTCAACTGGTGCTTCTAACTACGCCTACCCCGGTGTACCTGACCTAAGCCTAATACGTGGGAGGGAGTAAGTAAATAGCAGTTTAAGTTAAGTTTGTTTTGCCAAGAATCTGACTCAAGAATTCTTTGTAAGGGTCTAGTCAGTTCAGTACCTGGGTAATAGAAGGCAGGAGGGCTGGTATCTCTCTCTCAGGACTCGGTATCCCAGTCACCCGCAAGGGCAAGCTGGAAACGCTGGAAGCTGGATTTCTCGGCAAGAGAAAAGACAGCGTCTCTCTCAGCGCGTCAAAAGGGAGGGGCAGCGTCCGTGGGCTCACGCATCAGCTGGGCTCTCCGGCAAGTAGTCGCTGCTCCAGGTTCACCACCACCGTGTCCTTGCTTAAGGCTGCGTTGGTATATTTATACCTGAAAGGTGCCGGGTTTGATGTAAGGATGGACATAAGACGTCAATAAAGATGTCACTAAGAACTGGTCGTTCTTACAGTGCTTTACAGGAGTTCTCGAACAAATCAAAACAATAGCAGGCGGGGATT
The DNA here is from genome assembly GCF_964261635.1 of Lissotriton helveticus. Taxonomy (NCBI): domain Eukaryota; kingdom Metazoa; phylum Chordata; class Amphibia; order Caudata; family Salamandridae; genus Lissotriton; species Lissotriton helveticus. Next base: position 509,209,571 of record NC_136071.1, on the reverse strand, counting down.
TCCCAGGTTGCTGGAGGCTTGGTTTTTGTTTAAGAACTCGTTGTGCTTTCTAGGGGGCTGGAGGAATAGTGCTTGCTTAATGTGACAGCATGCGCTATGACTAGTTTATGAAACAGGTTTCTGTGCCGTTGTAGGGATATTATTGATTTGTAACCGGACAAGGGCAAAGAATAGGAATATTGATACAGGTACCTAGATAAACACACTACACCCACTCCACAAATTTATGTCCATAATTACTAATCTAAGCAATAGTAAACATATCTAATAGTGCATGTGTATACCGATCCACCCCAAAATACATTTTTTTGCATTTGAAATGGTATATGCGAAATACACGAAAATGAGTATAGGTACAGTATTTCAAGCAGAGTAATCATTCAGAAAATAGGATGCATACATATCAGCGGAATGATTTTGCGAAAATTACACATGAAATGGCTCTAAATACACAAAAAAAAATGCGCGACCACTTCATCACATATAAATACAGTTAATTGTAAATATGCTAGAGGCTGAGGTAATATATTGTCTCTAGAGTTCCTAAAAATAGAAGCTCTGTTCTCTAAGAATAGTTCTACTTTAAGCAGAGGATGTGTGCCAAAAAAAAGTAAATATTTTGGACTCGGGAACATTTTTTCGTTTTCAGGGGAAGAAGAAAAAATAGTTCCAAATAGTCTCAGTAGCTTTGTTTTACAAAGCTGAAGGCCAAATTCAGAGTTCAGGGAACGCTGTGTGCTCGTTTTGCTTAAAGTTATTCTTTCTGTTCGGGGGAAAACATTATTTCAGACAGACTTTCAAAAAAACAGTTTACTGCCTCAGGTGAAAGTTCGACCAAGTTGGAGAATGTCGCTACCATGCAGTCGCGAGCATGATCGCTTTCATCGTTGTTTTTATCAGCATTGCTTACAGAAGGTCGTACCTAGTTGATGCTGCTCTCATCTTGTACTTCACTACCCTTCAATCATAGTGGTGAAGATTCCACAAATGCCGTCATCAGGATAGGTAACCGCTAGGGACAACACGATGCATGAGCCTTTACTGGACTTAGCAAAGTATCTGTATCCAATGGTACTTCTGATTGTAGTGAAAGACAGGTGTCCAACACGCATTCTTCGCCGCACAGCATACACCTTAACACAGGTAAGATACAATTCTGCCAGGTGGGTCTGAATGAAAGAAACCAAGTCATATTCAGATCTCTTAGCCGGGCTAATCCAAGGACTTTAGTTATGCGGTCCCGATAGCGTATAGCTAGGATCGTTTCTTCCATTGTTGCTGGAGTCTTGTCCGCGTTTTGGCTTGCCATAACGAAGCAGGAGTATCAAAAATAAAATGCCTGCTACGAGTCCTAATAGGAGTGGAAGGCCACCAAAGATGGAATGGACAAAATTAGGAAAAATGCCCAGGACTGCTTTGAATGGTGTCAATAGTCCCGAAAAAATTGGCTTAAATACACTCGCGATACCATTCGTATCAGAAATGTTTAAGATTTTGTTTAGCATTTCTGCGAAGTGTAGGGGGCAATTTGTTGATAATAATGCATGTATCTCTGTCGTTGTCCTTGCAACTTGGAGATCATACGTTTCTTTCAATGACGTCAAGGGCACAGGCGTCTGTAGAAGCACAGTCTTCATTCTGCTTAAAGTATAAATTCGAATAGAAGAGATTTTCAAACTGGTCCCCGGAAGCTTGTTTCCTTCCCAGTATAAGAATTGGCTTGGTAGTTTGGTTTGCCCTGTTCCCATCATGCACTGGGACAGGAACAGACTAATTTGCATATAGCCAAGTTCTGAGCTGGGATGGTGCAGTGAGCTAAAAAACGGTGATGGATCAAGCCCTGATCTTTGGACTGGGTAAGAGTGGTCTGCTTTATTCAGGCACTCTGTTCATCACCACCCCCTTTTCTGAATCATTTTGTCCACCATAAGCGTGGAAGGGTATACTCAGATGTGAGTCCCTTGCTCATTGCACCATCAGGATTCAAGCAAGCCGGGCCGACGACGCCTGAAATGGCAGAAACCGGTCCCCGGAAGCTTGTTTCCTTCCCAGTATAAGAATTGGCTTGGTAGTTTGGTTTGCCCTGTTCCCATCATGCACTGGGACAGGAACAGACTAATTTGCATATAGCCAAGTTCTGAGCTGGGATGGTGCAGTGAGCTAAAAAACGGTGATGGATCAAGCCCTGATCTTTGGACTGGGTAAGAGTGGTCTGCTTAATTCAGGCACTCTGTTCATCACCACCCCCTTTTCTGAATCGAGATTTTCAAACTGGGCCAAATATTTCCCTCCCTGTCTGGAGTGTCGTTTGGATATAATATTTGCATACAACAAGTGACCATGGAACTCACGCTTACCAGATAAGCTTTTCCTGGCACCAAGCCACAACATCTGTGGTCCACAATTAGAATGTAGCTCCCGTTAGAAAGCCATCTAAAGAATGGCTCTATTCGAGTTGCAGGTGTACCAAGCTGGTGACATGAAAGGTTATTTGAAGTCCCCTCACAGGCCCCATGTAAATTTATACCCTGACACTGAAGTATACCACTTAGTGATTTTTCACAATTATTACCACTAAGAAATACACTCTGTCCTTTTTTACTATAACATGTGTGTGTGTAAGGTAATTTCCATGTTGACTTAATGTATCCTTTACCCAACCTTTCATACTGGCCTGCCTGTATATACTTTTGGCAGTATCGAAATTGGAAAGTTGTTATCGGAATAGTTATGATTCCGTGTATTATCCATTCAATGACAGGTCGTTCTGACATTGTCAATGGTAATCTCTCAAGTTTTTCAATGCTCAGAATTGTATATTCTGCTCCCTTTTGTGCCAAGCTGATTTGTGTATCAGTAAGGTTATAGATAGAGAATAATGACGTTGTGTTGATTAAACGCCAAGGCACGTAGCCTGAACGCAGATTTTGTAACGTCCAGCCAAGCTGTACAATAGAACGCAATTGAGACTGACCATGTTGTAACATTAGTAAGTCCTGCTCTATTATATCGATTGCAGATGATACAATACTGTCCAGTGAATATATTCTGGAAGACAGAGTCATTAACCCATTGTCCACAACAGAAAGTGATTTTTCCAAATTAATACGGTCAATTTCCCGTATTTTTTCTGCTGTCTCAATTTGAGTTTCTTTCCAAGCTTCTTTGTAAGCTGCATATATAGAGGCCGCTATGAAACGTTTTTGACGCTGTTTGCGTGGTCCCATAATGAAATCACGCAAGTCCGCACCTTCTTTAAGTAAAGTTAAGTGTTGCTTAATTTCTGCCAGTGTGGATGTATGTAGCCATTCGAGGCAGAGTTTTCCTACACTGTATGTTGTTACAATCCCTGGATGTTGTCTCTGGGAGTATCTAGGGTCTGGCCTGGTCAATTTGAACCCCTGTATTTTGTTCAGGAATCTATCTTGACAGTTATTTGTGTCTGTGGGCCAGATCAACCATTTATTCCAATCAGGATGTGTTCTGTTTTGGTTTAAAATATGGGATACATCTATCTCAACCTCTGTAGTGCTATTACTGTCAGGTGTTGGCTTTGGAATAGACGGTTTGTTTAAGTCTTTAATTTTGGCTAAGCCAAGACAGGTTGTCTGTTGAATTGTGTCATTCAAAAATATAATTTGTTCTGGGATCATGCAGGCTCTAAATAATGATTCTATACCTTGGACCTGCCAATCTTTGGTACCCCAGATGGTTTTCGTTTCAATATTATTGTTCCAGAAATCAAAACCAAATGTATTCATTTTTTCAAAAAATGTTTCTGAATAGATTAATTTTGTGTTTGTCAGCATGGTTTTCATTCCTGTCTTATTTAACAGTTTGAAATAAAATGTTTCTGCATCACTTGTGTTAAACCCCGAGAAATATGGGAATTTATCATAAAATGTTTTTGAACTACCTTTTGGTGGAGTTGCACAATGTTCCTATTGATTATAATTAAAAACATTTCTAGGTTGAGCAGATTTATGCAAATAATGGTTAGCATAGTGGTTGTAACAGTACATCTGGTCATAATTAGATGAACCCTGTAAATAATCATGTTCTGTAAATTTAGCTGACATAACTAAGTCTGACATCATATCATTAGTACTTTCAAAGTCCCAATCATCAGAAAATGTGCTCGGTTTTACAAAGTCACTTAAGGAAATCTTAAATTGATGTGGATACTTCAGGAGTTCGACCGGGCCATATATGTCATAGTCTGTTTTGTCCCATGCTACCCCACCGGGTATAGGATCGGCTCTGAAGTTTACTGAAGAAAGTTCTCTTTTCTCGATGTGTGAAGACTTGTGTGGCTTTAGGACCAAGTTGATATTCTGACTTGCTGTGTCCATTGTAACATATTTTCCTTCAATATAGTGTCCCAAGCATATTACCATGATGAGCCAAAGCAGGAGGAAAAGTACACCTAGCACCACCCAAAATTCAATCCATGGAGAAATCAGATAGGTTTCTTGTAGTTGATGAAAGAGTTTCTTTGCTTTGTCTTTAAAAGTCTTTGATGTTGTCGCTGTTCCTCAGGTTCGCTCGGATCCTCAGAAAAGTCAGCGAAATTGATGAAGTAGCCTGATGCAGTTCTGTCAATTGTTTCAATTGCTTCTGGATTTCTTTTTGCTTTTGGAATTTTCTTTGTTTCATTAGCATAGTCTGTGGCTACCTCGTTGTAGACAGGTGTTTCTTGACGAATTGTTGCAATTTGGGTTTCAAGAGGCATAAGCTCCATGGCTTTGTTGCATAGTCCTTGTTGACTCACTGTAGGTTTATCAAATGTGATTAGTCTTTCAGTTTGAACCTCTTGATTTGTAGCAAACTTTGGTGTTCTGCTATTTCTTGGGAGTCCACTTGGCCTACTACTTATTATTGGCCACATGATTGTGCTTTAACCAGGTCGATGGATACAACTCGGTTCTCCTTTTTACCAGCAAGGGGCGGTAGTACAACTGATCTTGTTCCGTTGATGGCTAAGACAGGTACTGCTTTTCTGTAAGAAGGCCCAAATTCCTTCTTCACCGCGATTTTCTCTCTGACCAGATCCCCAATCTTTGGAATCCAGACAGGCCTTGCTGGGACAGGTGGTTTCTCTTCAGTGGCTGTTGGCTGTTGTTTCAACTTTATGTTGCTCAGGTTTTTCCTTTTTTCGTTTAAGTCCTGTAAAATAGCCAAACGATCTTTGATATCAAAGCATTTTCCTTCCACCACTGAAGTTTGACTATCGAGGTCCTGGATTTGCATTCTAGTCCCGAACAATAGTTCGTACGGACCGAGACCTCTTAGAGAATTTCTTGGCAGATTATTAAGACTACGTTGGACACTTATTAAATGTTTGACCCACCCAGCCCCCGAACCTAATACCTTTGCCGTTATAGATTGCTCTATGCCTCGGTTTTTTCTTTCCACCATCCCATTTCCCTCAGGAAGGAAGTGATAAGAGTCCCGCAATGCAATGCTCATGCTGGCCATTGCCTCCCCACAAGCTCGAGAGCTTAGAAGCAGGACACTGGTCAGAATGTAGCATGCCCATTGCGTATATGCCGTTATAGACTCGCAAATCTTTTTTATAACAGTTCTGGCGTCAGCCGAGAGCTGGGGTCTACATTTTAAATGAAACTAGTCTCTTTATGTTAATTTGACGCATTATTCCTACCGGGTTTTGCATATAGATAGCATTGTCCTATCTAAGCGAAGGGCCATGGCAATACACCGGCCGGTTCGCCACTGCGATCTCTGTTGCAGTTTGGGCAGTTTATTGCGAATTTGTGATGTTGCAGGCTCATTCCTGGCCACCAGTATATTGATTGTAATTCTGTCAGAGATTCCTTAATTTTAAGGTGTCTTAGACCCTCACCCATATGCGCGTCTGCTATTAACAAGTTTCTCCTGTTCGTGTTTGGAATTACCCTATCCCCCACTCCAGGGATTTGAGCAAAATGAACGGAGTTTGCATCGATTACGTATGCATAATTGAGTGGATAGTTGACGGGTAACGCTGCACAGTCGCCTTTTGATGACGTTTTTACTGCCAGCATTGTTTCCCCGTCTATGTATTTCCCTGAACGCTTTTTTGTAGCTACGGAAGCCGATTTAGTTGCTTCCGCTGTGGCTGTCTCAGCCAATGAATTCCCTGAACCGTGAACGCCATCACGTTTATGACTCAGTGAATGTATCACGTGAGTCTTTGGTAGTTCTTTCTGTAAAAGAACTACTTGTTCCCAAAGCGATTTTTGCTTAATTGTGTCACCTTTGTCATCTTTGTAACCGTTTTCAACCCATTTCTGCAAGTCGTTATTGTATGATTTGACGCAGTAATGCGAATCGCACACTATTAGTGTCGGGAATTCGCCATCGGCATTATCCAGCGCCATTTTTAACGCTATTATTTCTGTTTGTTGTTCTGAATTGTTTTCTACAGAATGTGATTTTGTTACCAGAGGTCTTAATTTACCTCCGCGCCACACATTTTTTACAATTTCGCAAGTGGCGTTATAGGCTTGTTTTCCCCAAACTGAGGGTTGTGCATGTCCGTCTGTATATATTACATAGGCGTACTGTTGTATGGGCCGAATGTCGATTGGCAGAGGATATTCTCTTTCATATTCTAGATTTTTTCATTTTTTCAAGTTCGGGTCAAAATAGTATTTTACTTTGTCCATAGCTAGAGAATTTTCCCATTGTATCCATTTTGGATTTAATGCCACGGTAGTTAAATTACATGGGCTTGTTAATGCCTCAAAGGCTGATTCTGCTGTTAACACAGTAATCCGTTTGCCTTGGGCCTGGGCTCTTTCTTTTGCTATTGCTGTTTGAACCGCATGTACAATGTTTTCCTTAATACTGAATGTTTTTTCAGCCTCTGTGTACAAATGTGATTTGTATGCTATTGGTACCGTTTCTCCCTCATTAGAGGTCAGGTACGTGAATCCGCATCTTCCTGGGATGACTCGAATCACAAGGTTGCGTGTGTTATCGCGTGTTTGCAATTTTGTTTTAGCTAACATGTCTGTTTGCAATGATCTCAAAATTTCTGTGTGTTTTTGAGTCCAATTGATTGTTTTAAAATCTGGTTTTATTAGTTCATAGAGAGGTTTAACCCTCTCTGCATAATTTAGAATGTAAGTTCTTCCGAAATTCACGAAACCTAGAATTGATTGTAAGTTTTTCAGCGTTCTTGGTGCTTGGATTACAGCACATTTCTCTAAGAAATTGTCAGCCAGGCTTTTGCCCTCACTTGATAATTCATATCCTAAAAACAGGGCAGTTAGATGGGCAATTCGTGACTTCTTAAAGTTGAATTTGTAACCCTCTGCTGCGAACCCAAGTATTATGGTGTTCACTCTTTTCAAGTGAGTATCCAAGTCATCATCTGTTAGATAGATGCCATCGACATATGATAATGCCTCATCATCATACATTTTGTAGTAACTCTGTTACTCTTGCTGAGAATAATCCTGGGCTGTTCTTGAACCCCATTGGTAGTCGACAGAATTTTTTCTGCGAGCCCATTATTGAGAAAGCGGTCAAGTATCTTCTTTCTGGTGCTATGTTTTGACAAAAGAATCCATTAGAGATGTCTAATGTAGTTTTGTATTTTTTGCGCACGATGTTATTCATTAGTGCTGCCCTGTGTGAATTTTGTACTGCTAAATTTTTGCAACATGAGTTTAGATGTCTGTAGTCCAAAACTAGACGATATGAATCGTCTGGCTTGGAGACAGGAAACAAAGGATTGTTCATTTGTGAGGTGCATGTTTCAATCACCCCCTGGTATTCAAGTTGATCTAAGATCTCCCTGACCTGTTTTTTAGCTTCTTGCCTAATTGGGTACTGCCTCAGTGCAGTTGGTTGAGATTTTAACTGGATTTTGTGAGGAGGAGAGTCCTCATCCCATCCAACATGGTTTTTATATAACAAAGGAGCCTGGGCTACTGCCCACTTTCTTGCAAGTGTATATTTTTTATGAATTGGAATGTGATTTGAGAAGGCAGGCATAATCATTTTTTCGCCATGAGGGCACTCCCTGACAAACTCCGGTGGCCAGTCTCTTTCAGCTAAAAGGATGTCATAGCCTTTGGAGAGGTTATCCCAAAATAGACCCCTTATTTTCCTAGTCTTATCTCCCTCTATACGTAATGTTATTTCGTATATTTTATGAGGTTTGCTAACTCTGGTATCTGCAGTTTCCACCTGAATGTATTCATTCGTGCCCACTGTCTCCAGATGATTCATCAGGATCTTGCGAGCTATGCTCACTTCTGCTGCGCTGTCTAGCATTGTCTGAGCCCACTCTCCGTTTTTCAGCTGTGTCCTCAGTATCCTCGGCATGTTTGATTACTTTAATACTGGCTACCTTCTTTTTTGGAAATTGTAATTTTTTGCTTTGATGAGCAGGTTCCTTGTCTTTGGACTTGACGTGCTCTTCCCTTTGTTCTGACCGTCCTCTTCTTTCCGATTTCTGCAAGGAAGTCTGAAAAGATCGAGAGGGACGTGTATCAATATCTTGATATCTATCAAGTTTCTTCAAATTATCCCTATTTCTAAGGTTGTATCTTTTCTCAGAGGGGCTCCCTCTGGGGAGACTTGTGTCCTTGGTCCGGAGATCTTTCTCTCCGCCGAGGAGACCTTCCTCTGGACTGGAATCTTTTTTCTTTGGGAGTGGATTGTTTATTTCCATCCCAGCTCTTTTTTGGAGTGTTTAGATTATTTTTAATAAATACCTTTTCAGGATTTTCAGTTAGTTGGGATTTATTTTACTGGTTTCCCACCCAAACTATCTTTTCCTAGTTCTTCATAGGATTTTTCTATGATTCTGGCAAGTTCAAATGGTTGTTCTGCTATATCTGTTTCTTTCAGTTTCTGGCGGATCGCCACAGATGCCGCTTCCCCTTTTATGTTGGCTAGTAGTATAGCCGAGACCTGCTTGAAGTCTTTCAGTAATTTCATACCTAGAGTTAAAGCAGGTTCTGGACCGTATTCGTTTTGAATCTGTCTCAGCACATCTGGTATCACCGCCATGGACGGAACACCATGTGTTTTTGTGTAAATGGAAGCAAAGACTGTGCCCCAAGTGTCACAGTCCTCCACATGTGGTGCGATCCCCATTGGAAGGCAGATAGTCAGAATTCTGTGTTTCTCAACAGGGGTAGTATCCGGAAATACTGCCTCTATCTGAGTGATTTTTTGTGCTAACCAGAATGGAATTTGTTCCCGTTTTATGGGTACTTTACCCAGACATGACTGTATGTTCTGTGGTGTAATTTTATTTGTGTTCCCCTGATGAGGGGTCAGCTGTGGAATGTTAATAGCTGGTTGGACTGTTGAAGTCCGCATTACATATTGGACTAATTGTCTATGTATTTTAATAAGTACTTTTAGTTGGACTAGAAGTTCTGGTATAGACATTTTTTCAATGTCTGGATGTGGTGTGTAGCTGGCTAGACCCGGCCATGTTGCTCCTGGTCTACCTAGTGGACCGAGCCTGGTGATGTGATTATTATGTTTTAGGGCGCCTTTAAACCAGAGCAGGTGCTCTTGGTATTTTAATGGGATTTTCACCTCCTCGAAAGGAGTGTAGTCATCCGGAGGTTCCTCTATTTTATAATAGTGGAACTCTTTTGTGACAGCGTTTGCTGCTGGAAAGTTTATCCATGAATAGAATACCTCTGTCTGCCGATATTCATGTGCCTCAATCACAAATATGACTGTACCACCTCTCGGTGTTAGTCCATTTTCTATAAGTTTAAGTGTTATAGTTTTTCTTATGTTGACCGGGATGAGTATTGCGTCCGGGTCAGTCTGCAGGAGACTTGTGTCATCCACTAGGAGTTGAGCTGCTATTCTAGCTGCCTCCCTTTCTCCTTCGTTGTCTGACATTTTACTGACAGGAAGGTTTTTTTTTGCAGATCAGGTTTCAAGGAAACAAAGATTAGGTGCACAATATTTTGGAACACTGTATCCTTCAACGTTGAATAAACCAAAAACTATACATAGAAATCTCTTTCTACTAAGTTCCGGCGGATTTTAACCTTTGACCAACTCCAGACGTCTTTGGAGTATTTACGGGAGAAAGGGTCTGTGTGAAAAAGCACGACTGAGTTACTCTAATGCCTTGCGTTAGATTTATCGCCTTACCAAACCGTTGGGCGCCATGTAGTGTAGTTCCTATATTCCCAATAGGCTCTGCGCATTGGAATAAGATCTTCAGTAGTATAGACGTAGGACTGTGGTTAACTAGGTCTGTACTGACGATATTAGACTTAAGTTTTCTGTGCCAGCTAGCTCAGAGTTCACTAGAAACTTTCTCGAATAGGCGAGGAGGAGTTTAACCTCCCTGGATAGACAAGAAGGGATTTAGTTTCTGACAACCATAAAACATGACAACTTTGCTCTCCCTGATTAAGAGTGTATCTCTAGAGTCGTGTTAAAACAAAAGACAGCTATTTCACTCAGTCAATACCTGCGTACTTAGTTTCACCAGATTTGCAGAGAAAAAGAAGAGACGGGCGTTTTCAATAAAAGGTGTTATTTATTGAGCAGTCTCTTTTCTCATACAAGAGAAATGAATCCCTACAATTGCAATACTTAGGGTTAAGTAGAATGCATATAGTAAAAGCAGGATTATGAAATAATACTGTAAAAGCATGGATATGGTTTCTTAGCCATATGATACTTTAAAATGGATAAAATAGATACATACATATATACATTGACTAATCGTACTCAACTGGTGCTTCTAACTACGCCTACCCCGGTGTACCTGACCTAAGCCTAATACGTGGGAGGGAGTAAGTAAATAGCAGTTTAAGTTAAGTTTGTTTTGCCAAGAATCTGACTCAAGAATTCTTTGTAAGGGTCTAGTCAGTTCAGTACCTGGGTAATAGAAGGCAGGAGGGCTGGTATCTCTCTCTCAGGACTCGGTATCCCAGTCACCCGCAAGGGCAAGCTGGAAACGCTGGAAGCTGGATTTCTCGGCAAGAGAAAAGACAGCATCTCTCTCAGCGCGTCAAAAGGGAGGGGCAGCGTCCGTGGGCTCTCGCATCAGCTGGGCTCTCCGGCAAGTAGTCGCTGCTCCAGGTTCACCACCACCGTGTCCTTGCTTAAGGCAGCGTTGGTATATTTATACCTGAAAGGTGCCGGGTTTGACGTAAGGATGGACATAAGACCTCAATAAAGATGTCACTAAGAACTGGTCGTTCTTACAGTGCTTTACAGGAGTTCTCGAACGAATCAAAACAATAGCAGGCGGGGATTTCCCAGGTTGCTGGAGGCTTGGTTTTTGTTTAAGAACTCGGTGTGCTTTCTAGGGGGCTGGAGGAATAGTGCTTGCTTAATGTGACAGCATGCGCTATGACTAATTTATGAAACGGGTTTCTGTGCCGTTGTAGAGATAATATTGATTTATAACCAGACAAGGGCAAAGAATAGGAATATTGATACAGGTACCTAGATAAACACACTACAATCTAGTGTTCCTGGATTAAAAATTCTATCATGGAACATAGCAGGTCTTCGGTCCAAAAGGGGGGACATTAATTGGGAACTTTTCCTTGCTAGCCATCACATCATTGCTCTGCAGGAAACATGGGACTCAAAAGAACCCTACTTTCTGGACGGGTACTTGTCATTTTGTAAATATGCTGTTCCTTCTAGAAAGGGGAGATCGAGTGGGGGGCTTTTGTTGCTAATTAGTCTAAAATTATTGCATAGGGCAAAGGTAATAGATACGTGCTCACCATACATTCTAGCAGTTGAACTAACAGGAAAAAATGTACCGAGTTTTTTAGTGGTTAATTTTTATAACTCATTTACAAGAAGTGATGATTTAGAGCATTTAAGACTTCTTGTTGCCTTTTTGGATGACTATGGGGCTAAGGTCGATATGTCCTACCATACATTAATCCTTGGTGATTTTAACATTCACGTTTGACCTACAAATTGCATGTCAAGACTAGAAGAGGAGTATGGCCCGCAGGGGCTAACACATTTTGAGCATACAAACTCTGGGTCTTTTCTAGAGAGCTTTTTATTGACCTATAATCTGATCTGCCCTGTACAGTCGGACGTTTCATCTCCCATCTTTACATATACGGGCCAAGGTGACCCAAGTGTCATTGAGTACATTTTAGTCTCAGGACTATTGATGGACTTACTAGGTACTTTCTGTGTAACTCATACATGCCTGAGTGACCACAACCCTTTGACTCTGATTATCAATATCTCTGTTACTGAGAAGACTAAACCCCTGGTTCACATAACTAACTCCAATATCGCCCCAAAAGATCAAGCTCGCAGGTTAAGATGGGAGGTAATTACCCCAGACAGTTTTCTTGAAAATCTATATAATGACTGCGTAGAGGAGTTTGGAATTTGTATGGAGCAGGATTCTGATCCATCAATAATCCTAGGTGCATTTGACCGTATTACCAGGCAGGCAGCGATAAACTTGACAGTCCCTTGCAAACTAAGGCCCAAGAAACATAAAAAATGGTTTGACCAAGCCTGTGTTAGTATGCACAGAGCGCTCTTGGAGGAGCTTAATGTGAAGCCTAGGGACCCTGATAGGGTTAAGCAAACCAGAAGGGCCTATAAAACTGCAGTGCAAAAAAGAAAGACGCAGCTAAGAGAGATGGCTTTGGACGAACTTAGCCAAGCGAGTGTCTTGGCGAAAAGCACTAGGTTTTGGACCGTGGTAAATAGCCCCACTTTTGATGATTCCACTAACTCTTTTAATGATTGTCTTATCTCTCCAGAGAGGTGGGCTCAACACTTTGGGGGCGTATACAGCGACGCAAGCCAGGGACCTATTAGTTGGCCAGGGGAGACAGGTTGTGTCCCAAATGCCCTGTCCTTCAAACTGGACGAAGTCACTGAGGCAATTATGTCAACAACAAGGGGGAAGGCACCAGGCCCAGATGGGGTGCCGGCTGATATTTACAGTAATTTCAAAAAGGGGGTGGTGATGGACAGAGTATCTGAGTTAATCAGAACACTCCTACCCAGTCAACAGATCAGGGCTTGATCCATCACCGTTTTTTAGCTCACTGCACCATCCCAGTTCAGAACCTGGCTATATGCAAATTAGTCTGTCCCTGGCCCAGTGCATCATGGGAACAGGGCAGACCAAACTACCAAGCCAATTCTTCACTGGAAAGGAAACAAGCTTCCGGGGACCGGTTTCTGGCATTACAGCCGTCTTCGGCCCGGCTTGCTTGAATCCTGATGGTGCAGTGAGCAAGGGACTCACATCTGAGCATACCCTTCCACACTTGTGGTGGCCAAAATAATTTCAAAAAGGGGGGTGGTGATGGACAGAGTATCTGAGTTAATCAGAACACTCCTACCCAGTCAACAGATCAGGGCTTGATCCATCACCGTTTTTTAGCTCACTGCACCATCCCAGTTCAGAACCTGGCTATATGCAAATTAGTCTGTCCCTGGCCCAGTGCATCATGGGAACAGGGCAGACCAAACTACCAAGCCAATTCTTCACTGGAAAGGAAACAAGCTTCCGGGGACCGGTTTCTGGCATTACAGCCGTCTTCGGCCCGGCTTGCTTGAATCCTGATGGTGCAGTGAGCAAGGGACTCACATCTGAGTAAATGTGCTTGCAAAGGAGGCAAGCATAATTTAGCACCACCCCCAAAATATCGGTATGTGCTGTCCAGACCGCGTCGGTACCGCCTATGTATTTTCAAGTAGCAAGGTAAAGTTACTTCATAAAATATAGATTTACCATGGGTTAGCTATGCTGTAGGGTATGTGAGTGCCGAATGCCATGGGGCACGAACAACAAAAAGACAAAAGCCCCAGATTCAACACAGAGTATGTGCACAGGGGCGTAGCTTTCATCATTGGTGCAGCAGGAGTAGTGGCACTAGGGCCCAGAGGCCTAGGGAGAGGACCATGGAACCATCATTAATGCTGTATTTCACAGTACAAAGAGTGGACCGGGGACCCATTTACTTTTTTTAACTGAGGCACATGACACACTGGCTATGGTTCCAGGGGTAGATCCTCCGTTATAGCAGAGGAGCGTCGCCCCACTGACATACCCCAGAGACGAAAAATAAAATGGTAATGAAGATAATTCATTACCATTTTATTTTTCGTCACCTCATCTCGAATGGAGTGTCAGGAGGAGGGCGGGGCCTGCTGAATGGCAGCAGCAACAGGGAGGAGTGTGGGCTGCATTTTGCACTTGTTTAAAGGGTGCATGTCTCTTTGGCCGGCCGTCTTGCGATGGCCAGCCACACATGTGCACTTTAAACCTCTCAACCCAACTGTCTTAAAATAGCTGGTTTGAGAGTAAGTGCAGGCATCCAGTGCCCTCGGAAGCGCTGACTTTGGCGGCTGCTCCGCTATGGCGGAGGAGCGTCGCCCCACTGCTTTTAAGAAGTGCAATGTAGAAACATAAAGTGATAAAACCTTTGAGTTATCATTTTATGTTTGTGCTGCTTTGGGAGCAGGCGGGTGTGCGGGGCTGCTTTGCTCTCGGCACAGGGCAGTGGAGGAGTGGTGTGCCCACTCCTAAGTACACATGACTGTTTGGCCGGCCCTCTCAGGCTGCGCAGAACAGTCATGCACACTTTCCCTGTTCTCCGTGCAGGCTGCATTACAACCTGCGTGGAGAACATACCCAGGTCCGCATTCCCTGGCTGAGTGTCAAACCAGGACACTCAGACCAATCACAACACTGCATTACAGAGTTGTGATTGGTCAGTGGAGGCTGGCTGTGCTTCCTGTTCCTCAAGTTCAATGAGGAAAGCCGGAGCAGAGACGCGGGACCCAGTGGCAAGATACATTTTTTATATATTACGCAACCGTGACCCCCATGCAACCCCGCTGTGACCGCCCCCCACCTGTGTACCATGCTGACTGCTACAGTGCGCCTACAGAGGCTGATCTCTTCAATCAGGGTGCTGCTCTCATAAGCATGAGAGCAGTGCCAGGATTGGCTTGGGAGCCTGCCCGAGGCGAGAATATGATGTCAGACTTCTCCTTGTCGCAGGAATGCAGGAAGGCAAGTGTTTGATTCTATGTATTATTTTTACTTTCGTAAACCAATTATTGTCCCACAGGTTTTGCCATTAGATTTTGTTGTTTTTTTTAAAAAAGCGAAATCAGAGTACCAAGTTGAAGGACGTCTAGCAATACCAATCACACAAATTGTATATGATGCAGGAAGCTGCGTTACAGAACATAGATCAAATGATATAATTGACAATCCACCTGAGATTTACAGTTTTAAACCATTATGACACATATATTTCAAATAGAGATCTAAAGGAGAGCCAAAAAAGTGGTTGTATATAAAAATATATATGCTTTATGCATTTATTCAAATAATAACATTTTGTACACAATAATGATAAATCGTTTAAAAAATATACATAAAGTACATTAAGCATTACATTAAAAACATTGAGAGTCACATAAAGAAAACATCAATTAAAAAGTTCAAAACGAACAAGGGTCGACGCGGCGTTTCGGTTACAGGCTAATAATAGGCAACCTTCTTCAGGACCAAGTTCTAAAAAGAAACAGAAAATTACTTTTTTGCCTTCACAATTTTAAAAAACAGAACGCTTTACTAGAACACCACTTTAGCATTGACTAGAATTGTATGGTGAATTTTACTGCACACATAGGTGGACCATCAGCATTATTGGTATTGCTAGAGAGAGATAACATCTTGACACTAATATCATTCTGGCACTAGTACCAAGCCACCAGTCAAAATTGACTGGGCTCATTTTTCAAGGCAAGACATTTAGTCTAAAATGTCTGAGGGTGAAGTTACCTGTGTTATTAAAGACTGAGGGAATTCCAGATGTATCTTGGAATACCGGGGGCCGGTTATAGAATCCGGTCGGGAGATGTTGTCAATTTATTCAATTGTGACAATCACTGTAGCAATATCTGTGGATGATGATAGAATGGCGATCAATAATGTATGTGCTCTGTTAGCATCAAGTATTAGGTGTAGCCAATTATTATAGCACAACCCTACCTTATATTGTTCTCAAAATAGGGATCGCTCTGGTAGTAGGAGCCACCGATATGTATCTTCAATTATACTGTAAATAAATGCACCTCTTTTACTGTATTGTAATCAAAGGAGTGATTGTCAATTGTCTCATCACACTGTAATTACTTATGCTTACCCAGTTTATAATATCTGGAAGTTAAATGATAACACGAGCTTTTCAATGGGCTTCTGTGTCAGGTTAGGCATTCATTCCTTGGTGGGGATCATCCTGCCTATGTATAATTCAAAAAATGGGATATTTTCTTTTAAATAAACCACTGTTACTTTCGTATTGCAAAATTAATACTAACAGCCTCTCTGTTTCTTTAATATATATTCATATGTTACAGAATTTCTAGTGATATTAGCGTATTTTTATAAAATTGTTGCCTATGTTACAGGTTACTGATATTAAAGCGGCCTATGTTTTATTCCCCGTGTTGTTCAAAATAGGCATTTTTGGCATTGGGGTCTATTAGTTTTATGAACACATCACTAGCATTTTGTGTTGATTAGGCTACACTTCCGCTCTGTTTAACTTTTACCGCCCTCGAGGATGCTGGTGCTAAAACCAGAGCTCCGGTAAATCCTGTTCATTTGACATGAACGGGTACGTGTCTATTCATTTACCAATACCCCCTCAATCTAGTTAGATACGCTATTACAGCAGGTCGTGCAGCGAGCTGGTTTAAAGGAGCGCAAACCTGGCGTGCATCATAGTAGGTTAAAAGCGGCAAGCCGACACTGCCATATGGAGCGTACTATTGTACGAAGGCTGGTCCGGCAGGAAAAATTATCTATCATGCTTTGCTTACCTTCGGCGTTGAATTCGGCCTCCCTGCTCCTACTACGTCAGCGCGTCCTCGGGTCTCATCAGGAATAGAGATAACGAGCGACCACTGTTTTACCTGTTTATATAGTACGAGGCCATTCATTGGACGATTAGTCTAGTCAGTTGCTATTGGCTGACGCGTTGTCATGTGACTATCCGTTTTGTACACAGACAAAACGCGGGTAGAGGATGATAATTATTCCATCGCGATGTATCCATCTCGGTCTATTATATATTGGCTAGAGATTGGTTTATTTGAAGACAGAATGTCTATATAACCGATGACAATACCGCCCACGTTTTCTAAGTCGTGTCATTTGCTATTAGTTAACACGCGATCACGTGACTACTCGTCTTGTGAACATACCTGCATCTGTAAGAATTAATGCCTAGCGATATAGGCAGCTTACTTTGTGTTGTCTCCTTTTAAAGGACATATTATAAACACCCTCGATATATAGCTGATATCAATCCAGTTTGCAGGTGCTAAGTAATATAATGTTTTTACATTTAGTGCGCCCCGAAAATAATTTCGGTGAGCAGGCTGTCACGTGATCTCTCGTGTTGATTGCCAGCAACAAGCGGCCAAAATAAAATGCTACACAATTCAAGCCGATTCATTTTCTATCTGTCAGCTGGAGACCAAAATCTTCTCTACTGTTAAGGCCTGTACGGACACTATTGCATTTCGACATATAAAATTGCTCACGTCTTTTTCTTTTTTGGGTTAAGTTACCACCTCTTGTGCCCAGTAGAGAAGATTGGGAAAGGATAATCTAAAATAATGACCATATAACACCGGTATCATGTGATACTATAGCTGAGTTAAACAAAAACTTTTCTCATAATGGTAACCGGTTCTTATTTTTATTTTTATTTTTAATTCCATTACAAAACTTCAACTCAGATGCTTAATAGTTTTGCCGTATAATAACAACGGCTTTCCGGGATGATATAACACAAAAACATCATATGGTCTGGAAATGGTGAGTGAGAAGGACATCAGTTTTTTCCTTTTTCAACTGCCCTTCACAAGCTTTTGGTCTCCAGCTGACAGATAGAAAATGAATCGGCTTGAATTGTGTAGCATTTTATTTTGGCCGCTTGTTGCTGGCAATCAACACGAGAGATCACGTGACAGCCTGCTCACCGAAATTATTTTCGGGGCGCACTAAATGTAAAAACATTATATTACTTAGCACCTGCATACTGGATTGATATCAGCTATATATCGAGGGTGTTTATAATATGTCCTTTAAAAGGAGACAACACAAAGTAAGCTGCCTATATCGCTAGGCATTAATTCTTACAGATGCAGGTATGTTCACAAGACGAGTAGTCACGTGATCGCGTGTTAACTAATAGCAAATGACACGACTTAGAAAACGTGGGCGGTATTGTCATCGGTTATATAGACATTCTGTCTTCAAATAAACCAATCTCTAGCCAATATATAATAGACCGAGATGGATACATCGCGATGGAATAATTATCATCCTCTACCCGCGTTTTGTCTGTGTACAAAACGGGTAGTCACATGACAACGCGTCAGCCAATAGCAACTGACTAGACTAATCGTCCAATGAATGGCCTCGTACTATATAAACAGGTAAAACAGTGGTCGCTCGTTATCTCTATTCCTGATGAGACCCGAGGACGCGCTGACGTAGTAGGAGCAGGGAGGCCGAATTCAACGCCGAAGGTAAGCAAAGCATGATAGATAATTTTTCCTGCCGGACCAGCCTTCGTACAATAGTACGCTCCATATGGCAGTGTCGGCTTGCCGCTTTTAACCTACTATGATGCACGCCAGGTTTGCGCTCCTTTAAACCAGCTCGCTGCACGACCTGCTGTAATAGCGTATCTAACTAGATTGAGGGGGTATTGGTAAATGAATAGACACGTACCCGTTCATGTCAAATGAACAGGATTTACCGGAGCTCTGGTTTTAGCACCAGCATCCTCGAGGGCGGTAAAAGTTAAACAGAGCGGAAGTGTAGCCTAATCAACACAAAATGCTAGTGATGTGTTCATAAAACTAATAGACCCCAATGCCAAAAATGCCTATTTTGAACAACACGGGGAATAAAACATAGGCCGCTTTAATATCAGTAACCTGTAACATAGGCAACAATTTTATAAAAATACGCTAATATCACTAGAAATTCTGTAACATATGAATATATATTAAAGAAACAGAGAGGCTGTTAGTATTAATTTTGCAATACGAAAGTAACAGTGGTTTATTTAAAAGAAAATATCCCATTTTTTGAATTATACATAGGCAGGATGATCCCCACCAAGGAATGAATGCCTAACCTGACACAGAAGCCCATTGAAAAGCTCGTGTTATCATTTAACTTCCAGATATTATAAACTGGGTAAGCATAAGTAATTACAGTGTGATGAGACAATTGACAATCACTCCTTTGATTACAATACAGTAAAAGAGGTGCATTTATTTACAGTATAATTGAAGATACATATCGGTGGCTCCTACTACCAGAGCGATCCCTATTTTGAGAACAATATAAGGTAGGGTTGTGCTATAATAATTGGCTACACCTAATACTTGATGCTAACAGAGCACATACATTATTGATCGCCATTCTATCATCATCCACAGATATTGCTACAGTGATTGTCACAATTGAATAAATTGACAACATCTCCCGACCGGATTCTATAACCGGCCCCCGGTATTCCAAGATACATCTGGAATTCCCTCAGTCTTTAATAACACAGGTAACTTCACCCTCAGACATTTTAGACTAAATGTCTTGCCTTTGAAAAATGAGCCCAGTCAATTTTGACTGGTGGCTTGGTACTAGTGCCAGAATGATATTAGTGTCAAGATGTTATCTCTCTCTAGCAATACCAATAATGCTGATGGTCCACCTATGTGTGCAGTAAAATTCACCATACAATTCTAGTCAATGCTAAAGTGGTGTTCTAGTAAAGCGTTCTGTTTTTTAAAATTGTGAAGGCAAAAAAGTAATTTTCTGTTTCTTTTTAGAACTTGGTCCTGAAGAAGGTTGCCTATTATTAGCCTGTAACCGAAACGCCGCGTCGCCCCTTGTTCGTTTTGAACTTTTTAATTGATGTTTTCTTTATGTGACTCTCAATGTTTTTAATGTAATGCTTAATGTACTTTATGTATATTTTTTAAACGATTTATCATTATTGTGTACAAAATGTTATTATTTGAATAAATGCATAAAGCATATATATTTTTATATACAACCACTTTTTTGGCTCTCCTTTAGATCTCTATTTGAAATATATGTGTCATAATGGTTTAAAACTGTAAATCTCAGGTGGATTGTCAATTATATCATTTGATCTATGTTCTGTAACGCAGCTTCCTGCATCATATACAATTTGTGTGATTGGTATTGCTAGACGTCCTTCAACTTGGTACTCTGATTTCGCTTTTTTTAAAAAAACAACAAAATCTAATGGCAAAACCTGTGGGACAATAATTGGTTTACAACATATCTCCCCTGTCCCTAAGTTGACAGATTAGGGGGCCTCCTTTTTATTTTTTCATTATTTTTACTTTCCCCACCCACCCCACCACCCTCGGGACATGCCAGCCGCCTGCATGTGCCCCATTGAAGCTAACACGCCAGCAGCCAAATCGTAATCACTGAGGTCATGTAAGCCAATGGTGATTTTAAAAACCCTTCTAAAGATTAGCCGCTAGGCATTGTCACTCCATAATGATCATCAAAGTAACCAAACAAAACCATAAAAAATAAATAAATAAAAAATCTACTTTGATAACTACATTAAGCAGCAATGATAGGTCTGAGAAGCTGATGTCGAAGTAAGTGAAATTACCAAAAGGTCGGTGCACATAGGGTAAAAAGGAAAACCAACACACGTCAAAAGCAGAGACAAAAGAGAACTGTACCAAAAATGATGCAAGAGGACTGCACAGACATTGTAGATCTAATCTCGTTACTTTAAATATTTATGCTAACTTTTGTTTTAAATAAGTGCTTAGGTGAGTATTTTAATCAGTACAAATAATATTTTGTTACAAACTGTGCTTTTATGATTTATTCTCTTTTAAATCAAATAAAGCTTATTTGAATTTGAGTATTTTAGTCAGTTATTATACTGTTCTCTACACCATAATGTCAATGGTGAGTAAAGCCACACAAATCTTCCATTCCTCTGTATCCCACTCAGCCTCAAAAGGAAAGAGCAGGACTCCTAGCAGTGGTTAGTTTGTAAATAAATAAGGGGTGGGGTTCTCGCCAGGAGGCAGCATACCCTAGCCCATTTTTCCTGTTAGTGCCGCCTAAAACACAACCAACTACTAACCATGAAAGTGGGGAGAGGATGTGGCGTAATGGCCAGAATTATCGACTTTGGTTCAGCGTCTGCTCAACATCCTGTGATTCTGGGCAAATCACGGAATCTCTCTGTGCGTACTCTAAATGAATGTTTCCTTAACTAGTGTTCATGAAATGTGACAGTCTTGATTAAGTGCCAGTGCTGATCACTGGAAACCACAGGCTCAAATTAAGCACTGGCTCCTAGCAAGATGCGTGTTATGCACCAGAATTGAACTGGCAAACCAAAAGCTGGGTGAACTTTAATAGCTCTGTCTGTAAGAAAAAAGTGTATCTCCTGTTAATGACCTCTTGACCTTCTGAACATCCAAGGGTACTGAAGACGAGTCAAGGAGGGAGATGGAACATATATGCATCAGCACATTCTTTCCATCAAGAACATTTTCATTATAAGCCAGGGTGCCCATTTACGCACGGAGGTCACTCTAAACCCTTAATCAGAATACTGGCCCGATGGAACAAGTAATTAGACGGTGTAACCAGGCAGATTCAGGAAAGATGCTGGAGAGGTGCAAACCCCTATAGTGTCATTTCCCCTCCGATTTGCAATAGTTCCCTGTGGCAATAATAACTGGATTTGATGAAACCTTTCACAATGGAACCCTTTGGTGATATAGTAGTGACAATCGTCAAATGTACCATTTCTTTTTGAACCAGGACACGTTTAGCTACCTTATAAGCTCCGTTCACGGCTATGTATTTTTATGTCACCATATAACGGTGGAAATATTGACCACAATATCGTCTAACATAACATTGTCACAGTAAGTATAGATAGATAGGTACAGATTTAGCATTCTTCACTCTGATATTTCGACCATGACATAATGGTATAAACCTATGTCTGGTTGGGTTGAAAGTACTATTATTATTATTATTTTTTTTTACAGCTTTATATAGCACACACTGGACCTGGCTGGCTTTAAAACTGGCAGTGCCTGGTGCGACAATGTTGGTTGGGGCCCCCCAATGACCACCTCCGCCATGGATTCCCTCACTACCACCCTTTAACAGTGCCTCTCAAGTCGCCATAACCACTCTCTCCCACATATACATTTAATTTGTTTTATAGTGCCACCACCACTTATACCAGTGTAGGGTGTCAGAGTACTTTACATCACACACATTACACAGAGTCAATCATTTACCTGTGTTTAAATCAGTGTATAGGGAATGTTACATAAGGTGTAGGAGTCACATGTCATTTATACTGGTAGACAGTATAGGTTAATAATGCTGGGTCTGGAGTAGCACAAACTCAGAATTTAAAACATAACACCATGGTTGGGGGTCCTCTTTATTAATCAGAATTGATTTCTATCCAAATAAACTTATTTTCTAATATTAGGGTAGTGAAAGTCTGGGGAAAAATCATAACACTCTAATCTATATCCTGCAATTTGCATGCTGCTCTTTGATGACAGTTAATAGCTCACTGTTCTATATTAGGATTTTAAAATATAAACTGCAAGTAAGTAAGGATCTCTCTGACAAAAACAGTAACCCACTGACCTATTTACATAACATGCGTTTTGGGATCTGCATGGTAGATGTTCTTTGCAACAGGCATATTAACGCTCTGTGCTACTTTAACATCACTGCAGTGTTATCGTTGGATTTCCAGCGATATATACCCGCATTTTGCCGCTATCACTGAATTAATTATCGCCTCGGAGATTAGCGATGTTAATGACGCGCTAACCAGGCGATAACATCCAGCGATGGCCGGCGATAAATGGAAACGCGCTATGCGCGCTTTGCGATATTCATCGCCATCTGTTGATAATATGCCCCAGGGAGATTAAGCAATTTGTTCAGAGTCACAGGATGTTTGAGCCTCCATCCAGACTCAAACCTGATTCCCTAGCTTCAAAGTCAGACACTCTAGCCGTTGAGCCACAGCCTCTCCCCTACTTATACAGCAAAAACGGATCACTGAAAGAATATCGACGGACAGAATATCGACCATCAAAAATATCGTTGAGAAAATATCGACAGTCAAAATAGCGAGTTTCTATCTACAAACAGGTAAGTACAAAAATATCGAGTTAAAAATATCGTTTACAAAAATATAGTTGTAAAAAATATCGTATTTACTAAAAACAGTGTTAAATTAAATTAATATTAATAATTAATTACTAAAATATACTTAAAATTACTTAAATTAACTTATCATAATTAAATAATTAATGAAAGTTAAATAAATATTTTTTTATTTCATATTTATTAAACATATATATATATAGTAATAAAATATAATAAAATAATACCCAAAAACTGAAAACTGACCCTGAACCCTAAAAATACCCCTTTACCCAAAAACTGAAAACTGACCCTGACCCCTAAAAATACCCCTTTACCCAAAAACTGAAAACTGACCCTGAACCCTAAAAATACCCCTTTACCCAAAAACTGAAAACTGACCCTGAACCCTAAAAATACCCCTTTGCCCAAAAACTGAAAACTGACCCTGAACCCTAAAAAATACCCCTTTGCCCAAAAACTGAAAACTGACCCTGAACCCTAAAAATACCCCTTTACCCCAAAACCCAAAACTGACCCTGAACCCTAAAAATACCCCTTTACCCAAAAACCCAAAACTGACCCTGAACCCTAAAAATAAAAACGATATTACTTCACTTACCTTAAAAACGATATTACTTCACTTACCTTAAAAACGATATTTTGGCTGTCGATATTCTGTCCTGTCGATATTTTCTCCAAACGATATTTTGGAGTCGATATTCTGTCCTGTCGATATTTTCTCCAAACGATATTTTGGAGTCGATATTATGTCCAAACGATATTTTGTAGTCGATATTATGTCTGTGCACCAGCAAAAACACGATGGGTTAAAACTTGAACTGACCTGAGCTACTTGTAACTATGCAGGTAACATTCAATTTTTCCTGATATTCTCTGTGTGGGAGGGCAGGCCGGATAAATAGACGTTGAGGCTGTAAATAGTGGGCCAGTAGTACGGTTTTTATTCACCAAGAAACAATGATAGGTAAAGGTAGTGTTCTTTTCAAAGTTCAGGCGCACAATCACAGTTCGTCTGGGGCCTTAGATAATCTTCTCCTTGGTCCAGGGTTTTCTGCTCCAGTGGTTGGTCCTTCCCAGGTCCAGGGTTTTCTGCTCCAGTGGTTGGTCCTTCCCAGGAGGCTCATAATAGGAGAGAAAAGAGGGAGCCGTCAGTGATTGCAGGGTTAATGATAGTGTTTTGTAGACCCTAAGGTCTCCGCCACGACACCCAGTGGTGCAACTAATACTCGGGTCAAAACAAGAGTGAGGGAGGTAGGTTGATACTTGTGACAAGGGAGGCCTTAATATAGAGCCACTGTCAGGTGGGTCGTGCTGGGGAACAGACCTAGGAGAGGGTACACTACAAAAATTCAGAGGTATCTAAAAAAAAAGGATAGTGCTCAGAATACACTTGGGCCCAATGTCTAGGGTTTCTTCCACAACCCCTAGTTATGCACTTGGAATCACTTTTAGCAAAATAAAGACTACTAACAACAGAAAAAAAATTACTCAGGCTTCCTCACCCTTAACGGTTTCCTTGCTCTTAAGGCCTTTGCCTCCCGCTCCCCTCCGATACCCTTTTGAACCTCCCGCCGCCCTCCTGTACACCTTCAAACGTCCCGCCTCCCTCCTGTACACCTCCCAACCTCCCGCCTGGTTTTAGAGACTCACCGGCACTGCCGTAACTCTCCTGAGTTACGGCCGCTCCTCAGCCACCTCCTGTGGAGTCCACCACTCCTCGTACCACGTCTCGTTCTCGTCCTGGTCTCCCGCGTCTGCTTCTCCGAGTTCGGTCCGTCTTCTGGCGTCTTCATCTTTTCTTACGTCTTCTCCTCGTACTTCCGTCTGGTGTTTGGCTGTATCGCGCTCTCCGTTCGCTTCTCTGCCCCTTTTTACCTCCTGTGGGATTCTTCTTCAGGGGTTATCCCCGCCTTCTTCCGGTTGCGTGTACTGCTGTACGGGAAGAGGACAAGGAGGGGGAGTTAGGTCGTGAGCCTGTTTGATGCCAGGCTGCCGTCGTGCTGTCTTCGCTTTAACAGGTACGTGTTTGGGGGTTCGAGGGGGGTCATAGGTCACCCTCGGGCCTGTCGGATACGGTTTCTCCTCACACTCTGTATTTGCACTTTTAGTAAATCTTCATGTCTGACTTCCCCTTAACTGGAATAGTGTGGTGGAACTTGTTCTTAGATTTAATAATTGCCTGTGGATCAGGCCTATAGGTCAGGGCCTTTAATAATCAGTATAGCCCTCAACAGTGGACTATAAGGCTAGAATAATTTCTGATCTTCACAGGCCTTAACAAAAGTCCTGGTATTCTAAGAGATCATGTCAGGCTAGCATCTCATATTGTAAAACTGAGGAAATAAAATAGAATATTGCAACAAAAATACCTACAGTCAATTGAGAAAGGTGCACTGTCTTTGCCAGACTAATTAAGGTCTGATTTCCGAGATGCAGGCTTGACCTCTCATTTCTTAGGTTCTCCTCATCGTGTGTCGATAACCACTCACCACCTATTAAATGGTTCAACCGTTCACCCAAAGAAGCCCTACTTACTATCCTCTTCACCAGAAGTCTCTCAATGAGACCTTTCTGGTCTTAATTATTGATTCCCCAGAACTTCCTCCAACAAGCCTCTACCCAAAGTAGTGTTACACCTGAGCATAACAGCATTTGGCACCGTGGAGGGGCCACGACTTTACAAAACATGTAATTGCGGTATTAATTCCAACAAGAACAAATCTGAGACAATCATTAAGGGCAGTCTCTGGGAGATCATAGAACAAACAACAGTGATCAATAGGAGAAGGAGGTATTTTGCACCTTTCCTCATGCTCTGCAGCCCACCTCTCCTGGTGTCTACCAGTGTGTATAGCTACCTAGGCAACAAAGCATCTCCAAGAGATACTGCGCACAAGGTGAAGCATTTCTGTTTGGGATTGGAATGAGCACAATTCCTCGTGGCAGTCAGTTTTATTCTGCCCAAAACAAGAGAGTGCATGCTAAAGAACTTGTCCTCTTGCAGCCATGTCTAAAAGTTGAAATGCATAAAATACAACAGATCCAAGACAAAATGCAAGAAGTAAGTGAAGTAATCATTGAACGTCCCTTGATTTGGTTTGCTTATTACATGCGCACTCCAATCTGCCAAATGGCCCACTTTTCACTGGTGGGCAGAAGAGAGGAGGAGGCGGAGCCTCCATGCATTTGTTGTTCAAATATCATGTAGGAAAACTGGTTCAGAACTCAACCTTGTCATTGCTTACAAGTAATAGAAAAAAGCGCAGCCATAGTATAGCCCATCAAGTCAACACTTTATCAGACATGTTCATTTTTTATGTCTTCAGTACCTGTCCAGAAAGCAAAAATGCATTGACATTGCTCAATAAATAAAATGTATTTATTTATGATTAATATTGAGCAAGGGCTGGGCTCACTGTGCCACTGGAATCAAGCTATCCAGGCTGAAGAGGGGTGAAACCCCAAAACTGGTCCTAGGATGCTTGTTTCTAGTCCAGGGAGGACGATGGCTTGGCAGTTCGGACTGTACTGTTCCCATGAGGCACAGGGTCAAGACTGATTTGCATATGGCCAGGTCTAAACTGGGGTGGCATGTTGAGCTAAAGAATGATGGATTTAACCCAGATCTCTTGACTGGGGGTGAATGTTTTGATTTGTTCTGCATTTCATTCATCAATTATGTGTCTTTTACTTTCTCGCCCTAAGTGCACCAGATATGCCCAGACGTGGGTCCTAGGCTCACTGTGCCACTGGAATCAAGCTATCCTGGCTGAAGAAGGGTGAAACCCCGAAACCGTTCCTAGGATGCTTGTTTCCGGTCCAGGGACGACCTGGCTTGGCAGTTCAGGCTGGACTGTTCCCATGAGGCACAGGGTCAAGACTGATTTGCATATGGCAGGTCTAAATTGGGGTGGCATGGTGAGCAAAAGAATGATGGATTTAATCCTGATCTCTTGACTGGGGGTGAATGTTTTGATTTGTTCTGCATTCCATCCATCAATTATGTGTCTTTTGCTTTCTCGCCCTAAGTGCGCCAGGTATGCACAGACGCGGGTCCTGGGCTCACTGTGCCACTGGAATCAAGCTATCCTGGCTGTAGAGGGGTGAAACCCTGAAACCGGTCCTAGGATGCTTGATTCTGGTCCAGGGAGGACCTGTCTTGGCAGTTCTGGCTGAACTGTTCCCATGAGGCACAGGGTCAAGACTGATTTGCATATGGCCAGGTCTAAACTGGGGTGGCATGTTGAGCAAAAGAATGATTGATTTAACCCAGATCTCTTGACTGGGAGGGAATGTTTTGATTTGTTCTGCATTCCGTCCATCAATTATGTGTCTTTTGCTTTCTCGTCCTAAGTGCGCCAGGTATGCCCAGACGCGGGTCCTGGGCTCACTGTGCCACTGGAATCACGCTATCCTGGCAGAAGAGGGGTGAAACTCGATACCGGTCCTAGGAGGCTTGTTTCCGGTCCAAGGAGGACCTGGCTTGGCAGTTCGGGCTGGACTGTTCTAATGAGGCACAGGGTCAAGACTGATTTGCATATAGCCAGGTCTGAACTGGGGTGGCAGAGTGGGCTAAAGAATGATGTATTTAACCCAGATCTCTTGACTGGGGATGAATGTTTTGATTTGTTCTGCATTCCGTCCATCAATTATGTGTCTTTTGTAATACTGAGCATGAGCCGTAACAATTGAGGTTGCATGTCAGAAAATTCAAAACAAAAATATTATGGGGGTCAAAATATTGAAGCCAAAATCAATGAAATCAAGAATCAAAATATCGTGAAGGTAAGTTCACATAGTTAAGCATTGATTTACTATTTTTAACTCTATAACTATTTACTTTGAAAGTATATATATATTGTCAAGGTACATTTTTTTGAAGTTATTATAGTAAACCCATACTATGGGCTGCTGGAATTATGTGACGGGGAGGAACAAATTATGCTGCAGGATTTTCTAAATTATGCTACAAGAAAATGCAAATTATGCTACAGAATGCATCACATTTTGTGGTGGTATTAAGTTATTTTTTTTTAATGTTTTTATTGCCATTTCAACATCATACAATACCACCTCAGGGGCAAAATGATGGGATCTTTACACCAAATCATAACGTATGCGGAACTATACCCGTGGTTAGGTCCAAGCACTGCAAACAGAAAATTGTACAAAGCAAGAAATGACAATGAACAGCCCTCGTGCTCTGCTCTGTACATAATCCAGTATCATAAGCATTCAAGGAATACAAAGAACTGTATCAGGACACCCCGCAGTGTGAACCCGGGCCCCAATACTAGTGCATAACCACTTAAAAGGCCTTCGTTCTCATATTCCCATCGCCATTAGTGACTTCATCTGTCTAGCACTCCTGTCTTCATTGACTACCACTGTCACAGGGGCAGAGGAATCTCCACCAGTAAGTCCACAAATCATGGCTCCCCATACTGGCCGGTCATCTTGTAGTCTATCGTCACACCTTACTTTCTTCATATGTGCATCTTCTGCACCCGCCCATTCAGCCATGTCTTGCAACCAATCAGCCGTCAGGGGGGTCTCAAGCTAAGACACCTATTAGCTATTCAGCATTTGGCCAACATCAATCCAAGTATCACAAACTTCCTGCTGAATTTCCCATTCTTCCTAATAGGGACTAATCCCACCAGGCATTGCTTCAAGTCCCTAGGAATCAGCCAGACTGCAGCAGTGTGTCGATCTTCTATAGTAGCGTCCCAATAGCTAATCACCTGGCTAGAGCTCCACAAGAAGGAAATCTGCCGGTGTATGTCAGCAATGCGTGCACTCCACATCTCTAGTAGGATATATTGTGTGTAGGTTTTTAGGAGAGAGGTAAGTGATATGTATTATGTTATATTCAGCATGCGTTGACCGAGAAGTCTTGCACAATCTGAGGTATTTTCGCCCACTCCTTAGTCGTGATAGGAAAATCACTAGTCTCTGTCATATGTCTTCCACCTTAAGGGGAGAGTTGGGCCTATCAGCTCATAGGGCATGGTAAATATGGGCGATGAGATGTTAGCCACTCGTCATGGTCAGCAATGCAATATGTCTCTGAGTTGCGTCAGGGGCATCTGGGAACTCAAGCCACATCCCTCAGTCTTTAGTAGCAATTTTAATATATTAGAGAAACTGACCCCGGCCCAAGTTAATAGTCTCTGCTGCCTTCTGTAGTGTAATGAGTCGGCCTGATGAGTAAAGGTCACCTAAGGTGGTATAGACCCCCCCCCGCCAACTGGCATTAGCCTTGGCATGAACTTTTTGTATGAAAAACCAGAAGTGCCACAACTCCAGTTCCAGAGTATAGGGTGCCCTACATAGTACCACCCACACAGTTAGCTTTCTTAGTCCAGTTGAAAAACATGTGGCTATGATGCAGGTGTTCTGCTTCCCCCCAGTACTCTGCCCCAAGTGGTACCTGCCAGCATGGATTTCTCCCAATTGGGTTCTTCATTCAACTAGTGCACAGCATTTTGTAAGTGAGAAGCAAGGTAATAGAGTTCGAAGTCTGGCACTTCTATTCTATCTCTAACCCATTCCAAACTCAGCTTGGCCAGACCAACCCGGCGCAGCCTCCCAGTCCACAGTAAGTCCACTAGGAGTTTGTCTAGCTCCCGGAAAACGCTCTGGAGGATCTCATACATTGTTCCCTGCAGAACATAAAGGCACCGGGTCCTTACAACAGTTTTAGTTAAGGCAATTTTCCCCAACAAAGAGAACTTATGGGAGTTCCAGAACTTAATGGATGTCTTAAGGTAGTCAAGAATGCACCCATTATTTAGTGTGCAGCACTGTTGAGCCCCATGTGTTATGCATGATGAGATAGCTTACTTTGTCTACACTCCAAGGTATCCCTGCCTCAGGGATTCAATAGGACTCAAGCCCTTTCAGGTGCCCCAGCCGATTGGCATTGCAGTAATTTGTTTTATTTATTTATTTACTTAACTCCGTTAGGCCGTATGCTAGAGTTTACTACCCCCACCCTGCCCCTCCCCGCCCTGCCCCACTGCCCCGCAGCATTCCCTTGAGGAGCCGCCACTGTGGAGGACATGTGCTAGCCACTGCAGGTTGCACAGAGTGATTCTGTGGGGAATAAATCCAGACTGGTCGGGATGAACCAACTTTAATAGATGACAAAGTAAACGTCTCGCCAAGATGTCTCCCAGTATTTTCAGTCCTGCATTCAACAGGGACAGAGGGCGGTAGGACTCTGTGTCTAATGGGTCCTTCCCCTGTTTGAGTAGAAGCACAAATACCAACTCTCGCATGGACGCAGGGAGCAGCCCTCATTCCAGGTCCTCCTGATATACCAGGAGTAATCTGAATGTATGACGTTACTTGGCATGCTATTACTTAGCATGCCTTTTCTACGAAGTTTTTACTTCGCAAATGCCTTTACTTAGCAGTATTTTATTACGCATACCATTACTTCGCAAAAACAATTAAAAGCATTAAATAGGCATTACTTACCAGTACATTACTTCGCAGGATTTTACTACGCATACAGATTCTTTTTTTAATTTTTTCCCTACACACCAACACTACCCTCCACACCCCCTACACTTCCCAAAACCCTAAATCACTACCCTACACTACACATACACTACATCACTACCCTAAACCCTAAAACACTTCCCCTACAGTACACATACACTACAACACTGCCCTAAACCCTAAAACACATCCCCTACACTACACATACACTACAACACTACCCTAAACCCTAAAACACTACCCCTACACTACACATACACTACAACTCTACCCTAAACCCTAAAACACTACCCCCTACACTACACATACACTACAACACAACCCTAAAACACTACCCTACACTACACACACACTACAACACTACCCTAAACCCTAAACACTACCCCCTGCACTACACGTACACTACAACACTACCCTAAACCCGAAAACACAACCCTACACTACACATACACTACAACTCTACCCTCAACCCTAAAACACACCCTACACTACACATACACTACAACACTACCCTAAATCCTAAAACACTACCATACACTACACATACACTACAACTGTACCCTAAACCCTAAAACACTACCCCCTACACTACACATACACCACAACACTACCCTAAACCCTAAAACACTACCCCCTACACTACACATACACCACAACACTACCCTAAACCCTAAAACACTACCCCCTACACTACACATACACTACAACACTACCCTAAACCCTAAAACACAACCCTACACTACACATACACTACAACACTACCCTAAACCCTAAAACACTACCCCCTGCACTACACGTACACTACAACACTACCCTAAACCCTAAAACACAACCCTACACTACACATACACTACAACTCTACCCTCAACCCTAAAACACACCCTACACTACACATACACTACAACACTACCCTAAATCCTAAAACACTACCATACACTACACATACACTACAACTGTACCCTAAACCCTAAAACACTACCCCCTACACTACACATACACCACAACACTACCCTAAACCCTAAAACACTACCCCCTACACTACACATACACTACAACACTACCCTAAACCCTAAAACACTACCCCCTACACTACACATGCACTACAACACTACCCTAAACCCTAAAACACAACCCTACACTACACATACACTACAACACTACCCTAAACCCTAAAACACTACCCCCTGCACTACACGTACACTACAACACTACCCTAAACCCTAAAACACAACCCTACACTACACATACACTACAACTCTACCCTCAACCCTAAAACACACCCTACACTACACATACACTACAACACTACCCTAAATCCTAAAACACTACCATACACTACACATACACTACAACTGTACCCTAAACCCTAAAACACTACCCCCTACACTACACATACACCACAACACTACCCTAAACCCTAAAACACTACCCCCTACACTACACATACACCACAACACTACCCTAAACCCTAAAACACTACCCCCTACACTACACATACACTACAACACTACCCTAAACCCTAAAACACTACCCCCTACACTACACATACACTACAACACTACCCTAAACCCTAAAACACAACCCTACACTACACATACACTACAACACTACCCTAAACCCTAAAACACTATCCTACACTACACATACACTACAACCACTACAACACTACCCTAAACCCTAAAACACTACCCTACACTACACATACACTACAACACTACCCTAAACCCTAAAACACTACCCTACACTACACATACACTACAACACTACCCTAAACCCTAAAACACAACCCTACACTACACATACACTACAACACTACCCTAAATCCTAAAACACTACCCTACACTACACATACACTACAACACTACCCTAAACCCTAAAACACTATCCTACACTACGCATACACTACAACCACTACAACACTACCCTAAACCCTAAAACACTACCCTACACGACACATACACTACAACACTACCCTAAACCCTAAACACTACCCTACACTACACATACACTACAACACTACCCTAAACCCTAAAACACAACCCTACACTACACATACACTACAACACTACCCTAAATCCTAAAACACTACCATACACTACACATACACTACAACTCTACCCTAAACCCTAAAACACTACCCCCTACACTACACATACACTACAACACTACCCTAAACCCTAAAACACTACCCTACACTACACATACACTACACCACTACCCTAAACCCAAAAACACTACCCCCTACACTACACATACACTACAACACTACCCTAAACACTAAAATGCTACACCCTACACTACACATACCCTACTACACTACCCTAACTACACTGCCCCACGTACCTCTCTCTGCCCGTGGTCCCTCTCTTCACCTTCAACCATGGATCCACTCTTCTTCTGCGAAATAACGGCATATGCTAAGTAAAGGCATATGCGAAGTAAAGGCATGCTAAGTAAAAGCATGCGAAGTAAAAGACAATGCTAAGTGAAAGATGCTAAGTAAAAGAAGTGCGAAGTAAAAGATGTGAAGTAATGGTTGTTTACCGAGTAATCTATCTGCCATTGTCCCTGGTAGTATCCTGTAGAGTTCTGTAGGCAATCCATCCCCACCTAGGGCCTTAGCTGTTTTGAGGGAGTTTATGTCCTGCAATATCTCTTACTTGGTGTGAGGACTCTCTAGTTTTGCTTGTTCTGGTCCCTCCCGCCACAGCAGTGGCAGCATATCAAGTTAGGCAACCACTTCGGAAGCTGGGGTAGCACTGAGTGACCCATACACCCCTTGTAAATGTTATGTCAGGGTCTCATTGATGGATTGTTGTGTATAAACCTCCCGTCCTGTCGGGTCCCTGATCCATAGTATGCAGTCAGTGTGGCTTTTGTGTTGTACCATTCAAATAATAACCAGACCACCTAATCTCCTTCTATATGCGACGCTGTCTATAGGTAAGACGTGTGTGTTTTTCAAGGGTGTCCCATAAGAAGAGCACCTGCTACTTAGCATCACCCCATGCCAGATGCAAGGTTCGGTTATGTGGCAGCGCCCTCTCCAATGCTGCTAGCTTATTTTCTTGCAGCTTTAAGTCCATCTCCAGTGTGAGTCTGAAACCCGTGGAGGTCTCCATGCCCATTCGCCAAAGTACCACCTTCATAACATCCCACTCTGTCGCCCAGTATTGGGTGCACTCCCAGTTAAGGGTAAAATAGTCATTCAGAGCTTCTACCATCACTCCCCTATAGACCGGGTCAGTGAAGGACTTGGCCCACATTGTCCACAGTGTGACCCAGCATGACCCAGGGCACTTGTCTGGTTAGAGTAAGTTAAAATTAGGGGTGAGTGATCCAAAATGCATCTAGTCAAGTATGTTGTATCTGATAC
Organism: Lissotriton helveticus; assembly: GCF_964261635.1. NCBI lineage: Eukaryota > Metazoa > Chordata > Amphibia > Caudata > Salamandridae > Lissotriton > Lissotriton helveticus. The sequence continues at coordinate 509,175,405 of NC_136071.1, read as the reverse complement.
CCTCTGTGGGACCTCTGCTTGTATAAGGAAATAGTCCAGTCTTCTGTGGGAATTCATCATGGGTGTGTTACAGAAATATGTGCGGACCTGCGGGTTCTGAGCCCTCCAAACATCCACCAACTCTGATCACGGCATCATTTTTTTCAGGGCATCGGTTAGGGAAGGCTTAGTGCCCTGACGCGAGGAGGATCTATCCATGTCCCCGTCCAGAACACAATTACTGTCCCTAGAAACCAATAGTTATGCTGGTAGAAACCTCTGCATTGTTGTCAAAACCTCCCCATAAAAGGTCCTACTATCAACATTGGGGTGTATATATGAACCAGGCAGAAGTCATGTGCATCCAGTGTACCATGCAGGATGACATACTGCCTGTCGAGCTCCGCACACACACCCAGCTTTTGCAAAGGGACGCCAGCAGCCAGCAAAATAAGGGTCCCTCTGGCAAAGCCAGAATACTAGGTTGCATATTTTTGTCCCCTCCATCTCCAGCAGAACCCAGCAGTACAGTCCCCCCTAGGTGGGTTTCCTGTAGGAAGGTGACTAATATCCTATAGCACTTAAGGTACGTTAGAATCTTATGGAATTTTGCAGGGATGTTCATCCCCCTAAAATTCCACGTAAGGAACTTGTAGTCACCTCCCATACCCAGCATGACTCAGCTAGCCTGTCTACATGGCCCTCCTACTAAAGCATAACAGCACTGGCAGTAGTGCCGGTTGTATATGAGTGTCAAGAGCAGTCTTCCCCAAACAAACAAAAACAACAAAAACTGTAATCAACAACACCCTATTCATCCCTCTCCACCCGCTGCTGGGAGGAAGATGGCGGCAGGCTGACGCCAGTCGTGTGAGCTCCGTCCCGATCGGGAGAGTAACTGGCCATATCTCTGAAGTACCTGCGCCTTCTCAACACGGTGCGCGAGAGATCACTATGTGGTAAGCATACGTGAACTATTTTTTTTTTTTGCTTTCTTTTAGTCCGGTTCTCATTAAATCTATTGTTTTGCTTCCACGACTTTCGCTGAGGAAAAAAAAAAACGATGCCGAGCTGGGTGCGCTAGGACCCGGAGACCTGATGGGCGTAATCTGGGAGTCCAGCGTTGTGTGTGACGAGCTCAGAGGCCGGGCGGGGCGAGATGAGCAAGGAGGTCTGAACCCTACAAGCAGATCCGGTATATGGAGAAGAATCCAGGGCGCTGCTGCAAGGGTTTACCCCAGAAGACGCGGGATTCCAGCGGTGAGAGGGTATCGCTCCTGGGACAGAGAGTTGGGAGGAGAGCTGTCCGGTGACCGCTGTTTGCTTACATCAGATAAGCAGCACAGAATACTTGGGGGCAGAGATAAACTACAGTTAGTGACACAGGCTTACTGCTTTGGTTCCATAGGTTGTGTGGGGATGGACTCTGATGCCGGTATCATTTCTAAGACTCCATTAGTGTCCTCTGAAGAACTTTCTCAACGGCAGGAGTGCATAAAAAAGCATAATAATAACCCAGAGATTAAGAAAACATTGCAAGAGACCGTAGGTGTGGCTATAGCTCCTCCAGCCATAAGGAGCAGATATCTCCTTCGCTCTTTGCCAGAAAGTGAATTTTTGCAATTTTCATCCCTTACCCAAGCTCGTGGTTTGTTCCCAGTCCCTCTGACTCCACGACAAAAAAAAAAAGAGAGGAGAGGGGAAGCAAAAAAGAAGAGGTGAAAAAACAGAAGAAAATATCAGCCGTAGTAAAACCTGCCCCCTCTTTAACATCTTACTTTAAGATAATGGAGAAAACAGTCTCGAACCTAGATATAGCCACTATGCAGATGTTACCTCAGGCCGATTTACAAGTGTCTGCAACTACTGGACCCAGTTCAGGAGTTATTCTGCATAATAGATATGCACCCCTACTTACAGAGCCAGAAACAGATTTAAGAGATGATCTCACGAGCATTGTACTACAGGGGGATGATAGGGAAAACGCCAGCCTCCATACCTCAACTGAGCTTTTCTCGGAGCTGGTTTCACAGGCTTCAGTCAGTACAGCTGGCAACCTTCTGTCTGAGGCAGCTGACCCATCAGCAGGTATTGGCCAAGGAGTAGAACAGCAACAGAAAGCGGAAGGGGAAAATATGGAGAGCTTATTCAAATCCTTACGCGAAGATCTTCTGGCAAAACTGTTACCCAAATTCGAAATTTCTGAAGGAAATCAGAGAGAGATCACCCAGAAATGTACCAATCTTGAGAGCAAGCTGGACGATATTTGTACAAGAAATGAAGTCTTAGAGAGGGAGGTTGCTGTTCTTACAAGGGTCTCGCAAGCTCATTCAAAGACAATATCTGAACTAAAAGCCCAGAATCAGACCTTGCAGCAGGATATGGAGCGTCTGGAGATCCATGCAAGACGCAATAACCTGAAATTTTTAAAAATTCCCGAGGGGGCCGAAAATGGAGATGTAAAGACCCTGATTTGTAAACTCTTGAGAGAAGGAGTTCTGAAGGATAGGCCTGACATTAACCTTGAAAATGAAATACAGAGAGCCCATAGAGATCCCTTTCGTCGTCATCTTGATAGGAATGCTCCTAGAAAAATCTTGGTAAATTTCTTATCATATTCAGTCAAGGAACTAATATTAGGTAGGGCCCTCATCGATTCCACGCTTCAGATTGACTCCTCTAAGTACTTAATCCGTTCAGATGTTGGCAGAGTGACCGCACAGAGACAGTGGGAGCTGGGGTCTCGGATGCAAGAACTAAGAGGGTTGGGTGCGCAAGTTATGATGAAGTTTCCCGCCTCACTACGGGTGGTATGGAATAATAAGACATATAACTTTACATTCCCTCAGGAAGTAGATAGCTTCATTATTAGCTTGAAAGAAGCTCCGAGATAGGTCGACACCACAGACCTTTGATCATGAGAACTTAGTGGGCCTCATTGTTTGGACTACAGTTTATGTAGGCTGTTTAAAGGAGCAAAATATAAAAGAAGGACGGGAGGAGAGTAATACCTACAGAAGAGGAATAGAAAGGGGAAGGAAAAAAAAAACAATAAACAAATAAATAAATAGGTAAAATAAAGTTAAAACCTTATACAAAAAAATATATATATAAAAATCTTATAACTTAGGGTGATAGACGGGTGTAGGTACATCATCTATATATAGTAGGCACAGTAAGGACCAGATTCCCGATCGGGGGGAAGGGCCCCAATGGCGACACAATGGCCAAAGGTAATAAGGGGTGGCTCCTCATGGGGGGAGGCGGGTGGTGAGTGGGGGGGAGGGGCACTAAAAATAAAAAATAAAACTCATATATCCAGAAATGATGAGATAGATAGGAGCCAATTTATGTTTAAAGTAGATACCGGAGCGGACAATGAAGCCAATCATACAACTACACAACTGATAATCTCTCCTCTGTGATAAATAAGGAATATGGAGAATAAGATAAAAATAATAAACTGGAATGTTAACGGATTGAGAGAGAGTAAGAAACTTGGCAGAATCTGTGAATTTTTAAATAAGTCCGGGGCCCATATTCTCCTCTTAGAAGAAACCCACCTTGAACAGCAGGAATTTAGGACAGCCTTTAAAAATCAAAAATGGATACAGGACCTCCTTTGCTCTCAACAGAGTGGCAATACTAGAGGAGTGGTGATAATTACTAGAATTAATAGTGGGATAAGAGTCGAGAAGAATGACACTGATCATACCGGTAGATGGCTGACTGCTTCATTAGCCATAAAAACACAAAATTGACATGTGTAGTATACTATGGACCAAACCAGGATTCTCCAGAGGCCTTGACTAGCTTAAAAAACAGTCTGCTTGAATTGAATGCTCCCATCATCCTAGGTGGTGATTTTAATCTTGTGCTTGATCCAAGGTTAGACCGGACCTCTAAGGTTGCCTCGCCTCCTCTACCTAGATCCAGAAGAGAGCTAAGAAATATTATGAGGGATTTTAATTTACTAGATGTCTGGAGGGTCAAGACTCAGAACAACAGAGATTACTCATTCTATAGCCATATACATAGGCATCATTCACGTATAGACTTCTTCCTCATTGATCAAAGTCTCCTTCCTGAGATTTTGTCTACCTCCTACATGCCGGCAATATTATCTTGTCATTCTTTGGTAGAATTAACAGCTAAACTTCCGCAAAACACTCAAGCTAGGCGATGGACCCTAGATAGATCCTTATTATTACAGGAAGACCTAAAGAATGATCTATTGATACTTATGGCTGAGTACTTCGAATTCAATAAAGCAAGCGCATCAGATCAAATAGTATGGGAAGCTTTCAAGTCTTTTCTAAGGGGGGTACTTACAGCTAAAATGATAAGGAGAAATAAAACTAGGAAGAAGTTAGAGGAAGATTCCTTATATAAAATAAAGCAAAAAGAACAAGAACTACAGCAAGCCTCCCTAGAACAGCACATTAACCTGATATCCATACAGAAGGAACTTGAGAGTTTAAAAACTAAGTATCAGGCTAATCTAGATAGAATCATCAAGGAGAGATGGGATACAAGCAGACTGCAAAACTTCTCCTATGGAGAGAAATGCGGCCGAATTCTGGCTTGGAAGGCTAGATCCGATCGCACCAGGAATCAGATAAGTAGATTAAGAATACCGAGCTCTGGGGACATATCTTCTGATAATGGTGAGATTTTGGAAGAAGTTACAACATATATGCAGAACTTATATATGGGCAATATCAATAAAACATCGACGGAAGATGCCGCTCACTGGTTGGAACGGTTAAACCTTCCAAATTTAACTGAGACAGATAGCCTTTTTTTGAGTTCTCTGATTAAAGAGGGGGAGGTCCATGATCAACTTAAGAGAATGGCTAGGGGAAAGGCAGCCGGCCCTGATGGGCTTCCGGCTGAAATATATCAAATAGGGTCTGATATCTTAGTTCCCGTTCTTACGGATTTATTTAATAAAATACATCTAGCAGGAATGTTTACTCCCCCGACCTGCTCTGAGGCCACGGTCACTTTGGTTTTGAAGCCAAATAAAGACCCTACTATGGTTGAGTCCTACAGGCCAATCTCGCTGCTAAACACAGACTATAAAATCTTTGCGGGCGTGTTGGCAGCGAGATTGGCCAAAGTAATTAAGTCCTTGGTACATGAAGACCAGAGGGGTTTCATGCCTGGCAGACAATTAAATGAATTGACTTTCCAGGCTATTGCGGCCATCGACTTTGCTACAGATAAAAAAAAACCTTTAACTATTGTGGCTATCGACGCCGCCAAGGCCTTCGACCAAGTTGACTGGGTGTACCTATGGGAAGCATTGTCAAGGTTTGGTATACCAACCAATTTTATAACATCTGTAAAAGCATTATATCGTCACCCTAGAGCCAAGTTTCGTGTAAATAACTCACTTACAGATTGGGTCCAAATTACACGTGGCACCAGACAGGGATGTCCCCTTTCCCCTTTATTGTTTAATTTGTATTTAGAGCCCTTAGTTACACAGTTAAGATCGGATGCTCTCATTGAACCTTTCCGCATAAATGAACTGGACCTAAAATTTGCTTTATATGCGGATGACCTTTTAATGTTTACATCTAATCCTGCAATATCTATCCCTCAACTATTCCATCATGCAGAGGTCTTTGGAGAGGTCTCAGGATATAAAATCAACAAAGAAAAAACTGAGGTCATGCAATGGAATCAGGAGGATCAATACCAGGGAACAAAGTCTCGGATGAGATATCTAGGCATACATCTGGTTCAGAACATCTCGGAGACATCCAAAGTCAATCTGGATAGATGTGGAAAATTAATACGGTTTGGTAAACATTATCTGTGCCATCTTGCCCTTTTTCCCTGATGCCACACTTTTTGTCGTACGCACCCGCCATTTTAGGTGCCCCGATCAGAACCACCCTCCGCACGCCACCGGCCCCCAGCATAGCCCTTCGCCCTCGCAAAGCCCGCACGCAGACAACCCCCCACTCTCGCATGCGTTGGGTCATAAACCCCCCTTCAGCGCAGCTCTGCCTCAGAGCCCCATCCTGTCCCCAGCGCGACACCTCCCTTCATTCCTTTCATGGTCCCAGACCCTTTTGATTCCTCGTTCCCAGGCCGACACCTAGCTCTGCCGATACTGTTTATTGCCCCTCCCCGTACAGTAGAAAGCTTCCCTCATCAAAGGACCCCCGAGTTGATCAAAGCCCCCATCCCACGAGATCCGATCACACCCCCACATTCCATGAATCAGCGGAATGTCCAGCTGCGCGATAGTCATCACCTGTTGTAACCGGGGTGGGGACTTCAACTGTAAATATGTGTGGGAACGGGCTTGAAGGGGAGATTCGGAGGATATCCTTTCATACTTCAAAGCATTACAAGACTGTGTTACCTGCAATAAAATTCATTTAACTGTGTATAAGAGGCCAGGCCTCAGAGATGCGGCTAGAGCACCTCGTGACGATACCTGCTGTCTGAACTGATGTGTTCTCCTCCGGAGAGAATAAACCTTGTTTCCTGCCTTCCCGTCTCCAGCGCCTGCCTCTTCATTGATTAATATTTCGTGGGTTATAGAGGCGATACCGCCGGGCAAATATCGATTGTCCATTTGACCTTAGTTTTCACAATTGGCGTCCCAAGCGTGGGGCCCATCAGTGACTCGTGGATCCAGTGGGAGAGGTCCTGACGACAGAGTGAACGACTGCAACGATCGGGAGAGCTCTTGCCCAATAGACCCTCGTCTGGCAGCCGATCATCCGAACTTCACTGGTTCCGAACAGACCTCTCTCGAGTGATCTACGGTCCTGACTGGGAACCATCAGGAGTGCCACGAGGAATACGAGGAAAAGAGGACGATCGGGCGCCGGATTCGGAAGACAAGAAACTGTCCATACGGTCCGGGTAAGGTCGTGTAGACACGACGAATTACGAAATAGTTGTTTAATTGTTCAGAAAATACTAGTATTACTCTTTGTTGACCTATTTGGAGATTCACTGTCTGCAAACGGAGAAACAGTAGGCTCTTTCTCTTTGCAAACAGTGAAGGATAAGTAACGCAGCCAGCGTGCCTATCTTTCTCCCCCACTGATTAAATGTTTTTCGGCACTGATTAATTGTTTTTTTACCCCGAACTACTGTTCGCGGATTGTTTTCTGGAGATTCTCTATCTGCAAACAGGAAAGAACAGGTTCCCCTTTGCAGATAGTGAAAGGGTAGAGGACGCAGACCTTTTGCGGGCCTACTTATTCTCCCCACTGGTCGTTTATTGTTTATTTGTTATTGGTTCATGAGGTATTCACTGCCTGCAAACAACGAAGAATAGAAATATTCTGTCTAGTCTTTGCACGCAGTGATAAGATAGGCAGTGCTGACTTTTTGTCCTCTTCGCGAGCCGTCATGTCTGTCTTCTCCCCACTGGTCGATAGTTGGTTCAGCCCAGACCGTTTATTAGAGGTGGATCATCTAGCTCCGCTGGAAGGCACCCCTAATAAAGACATGTTCATAAACTATGGATTAGTTACCATAGCCTATAGTAAACTGTGGCACAGGTATACCAAAGAAAATCAAGAGAAACAGTGGCCGCTGATAGGATCCTTCGATCTTGATAAAATAGAAATGTTAGAAATAGCCCTTCGTGATAATAAGACAACGCCTATTATGCTCGACAGTCTCGGTATGTGGCGCAAAGAAGCAATGCAACAAAAGAAAAAAGACGAGGACAGAGTAGGTAAAGGAATATATCGACAGGACAACCCCAGGACACAACGACCCGAAAGTAATCCCCCGACACTGCGCACAGGGCGACCAGACTTAGGGCAAAACCAATGTGCTTTTTGTAAATATGCCGGGCACTGGAAAGCCCAATGTCCGACTCTACTAAACAAGAGTAGGAGTGGAGGGCCGACAGGAATAACAGGCCGGCAGAAAGGGAAAAGGCGCGAGACAAAGATGAATCAGACCGACATGGACAGGCCAGATAGAACCACCACGTTCGATTATGCCCGATGGCACAGATTTCGCCAGGCCGATTTCAGCGACATGTTCGAGTCCTCATAGACCAAACAGCGCTAAGACGGGAAACCCAGTCTAGCTCTAAATCAACCACGACAAACCCCGAATAGAGCAAAAAGAATAATGTACACATGTGATCAAGCATTCTAACGTTTAGCCAAATAGGGAAAAGTTTAGGGTATTTCGAGGTAAGGGTTAACTCAGAACAATAAGTATGCGCAGCATACAGAAAAAGATAATTATGGCCAATAACTGTAGTATGTTTGTCTTGGGTCTTTGTATATAATACTTGTACTGTCTCCCCGTCTGAGTTTGTGTGTACGTGATGCATGAATCTACGTCATCCCTCTGCCTGTGTTTCCGTGTTACTTAACTTGTGTTAACAGAAGCTTTAGCATGAAACAACCTGGAAAGAAAGGAATGGGAAAACGAAATCAGTAGGCCACTGATGAACATGAACTTTTATTTTTTTTAACATAACGAGCGAGAAACAATAACAATACGTAATAACAACACCTATTAATGCCCTAACAACAGGAAACGTTAGAAACAAGAACGGTAAACTGTAGAAAATAAAAGTCAGCAGAACACCCCCCCACTCTAGAAACTTCCAAGGTGGGGCAGGGTTGCGGCTACGCCCAGCCGGCAGCAACCCATATAAGGCGGGTCCTGCCGCCAACAATCGGCCAGGAAATCGTAACATAGGGCGGAGCCGGAGGAGAGACAGGGGCCAGCGGGACCCAGCCAGGGGATCGCCTTGACCACACTGGAGAGTTCTAGGGGAGGGATGTCTATGTCCTCGACTCCCTCTCCCAGTCTGGCCGCGGTGGCACGTGACAGTTTCAGGTAGTCCCGCCACATGCTCTCCCGGTCCGGCCACCAATGGCCGGGGACTGGGGCCAACTGGATCCGGCTGCAGCCGATGAGCCAAGGAACCCGTTCATGGGGCCAGAGCAAGGGGCGTCCGGCCGACGTCCACCCGAAGCCCGGCCCAGAGACGGACGGGACACTTCTTTCTTTTCTCCTCCGTAATGGCCGCAGCAACACGCCAGGCGCCACTTCTTTCTTGAATAATGGCTGCGACAACTCTGGGGAGGATGTCATGTACATACCTCCGCGAAAATTAGTCCAGGTCGGGCTGGGAGGGAGAGGCGACGCGGACGAGCCTCTCCCACCTCCACGGATAGGAGGCTTCCCAGCCCTCGGCCCGGCACCGAAATCCTCCAGCCGGACGGTGCCGATACTTGCGCAGCACCGAACATGCAACGGTGCCGATACTTGCGCAGCACCGAACATGCAACGGCGCCGATACTTGCGCAGCACCGAACATGCGCCGCAGGTAGCCATACTTCCGCAGCACTGGACATGAGACTTGAGGCCGAATGTCCTGCTCCAACGACGCAGAGTTCCTTTTCTTTCACTCCAAAAGGTCTCCTCCACTCTTGCAGACTCGACGAAGGGCGGCTGCTGCAGGCCTCAAATTGGCGTCTGGGCCCCCTGGAAGGCGGGTCTAGGCCGCTAGAGTAACTTTGACCAGCAATGTAACTCGGACGCTTGCCCACCGGGGCACGAGCCCCCACCTCCGACAGCATCCCCACAGCCTTGAAGATTCTACAAAAGTCCCAGGAGCCCTCGGCCCCTGCCGGCTCCCGGTGAGGAACGACTGCCTTGGTCGCTAACGAAAATAACCACGACATAGCCACCCCTTCTGTTAGCACGAGTGTTTGAACTGCCGAAGAGGACTCTGGTCCAACCGCCGGTTATGGGAAACATTTTGTCTCTGATGCTACTTCCGGACTAACCCGGCCCCGCCCAAAATGGCGCCGGAATCAATGAGAACTTGCGAACGCCTCGTGGTGTTTTTGCTAAAAAGACTCGATGTTTTGAAAAATGTATATGATCCTTTGTACACTTGACGAAAAAGAGGGAGGTTCACTCGACGAACATGTAAAAGGGTCCCGTGAAACATGTTCTTTTCAAATGTACAATTTATTATGATGTTTATTGTAGCCGATACATAACCTCGCTTACGACACACGCACACGGTATACATATAGGAAATTTGATAGCGACTAGTCCAACTGTACTGCCAACTATGAAATGAATGCCCCTTGACCCCTCAACTATCGATAGACATTTTAGTTCCCTGCAAATGAAGGAATAAGCCTTTTTAATATTCTTAATACTCCCAATACTGCAAAATAACCCCCCCTACTGTACGCACTTTAGCCATTGCGTGCCCGACCAAATACGATTGCACTGTCATATCTGCATGCTGAACGATTGTGCAAATAAAGGTTTTCCGAACTATGAAATGGGTATTGCATGGTTTTTGTTTTTTTTTTTAAAATGTGGGGTCAGCGGGAGAGTTTTTGTGCACCCTGCTTTGTTCTCTCTTTAAGGTTATTAGAAGATGGTTGCCCAGCCCCGGAGGAAGGATCGAATCTAAGACACAATACTCTGCCTCCAAATATGCGACTGGCTCAGGAACTAACGCATGGAGGAGGACCTCGACCTCCGAGGATGGGTAAAGTGGAGCGGTGTAAATAATAGAATGTTATAAAGGTACGGCACTCAAGAGGTACTAGGGAACAGAGTTGACCGAAGAACCGATAAACCCTAGAACATCGCAGCGTTGAAAGAGATTTAAGGACCCCGATAGCTAGATACACCTACCAACTAGAAACCTCGCACTAAGTACCTCCGATTTTTTTAACATTTCCCTACACACGGCTTATAAGGACACACTGCCCCCCCCCCCCTGGTACCAGAAATCAAGACCCCAGGGATTCTATCCCGAGGAGATAAGACGAGTATGAGGTAAGTAAAGGACTTTCGTACCCATGCATTTGATATGCTCGAATGTTGTCCCCCTCCCTTCCCCTCTTTTCCTCCCCCTACAGGGTACACTGGAGATCACGACCGAGGTATGGTGAAGATCTGAAGCTCCGCCCTGTCTGATACACGAAGCGGACTAACGTTGGCAGATGGCACCTAAGCACACCCGCAAACTGTTCTTGCAACGAAAGAACCAATAAGTTGAATGACATAATGAAAAACGATCACCCTTAATCCGTGCTGTGCGAATGGACACGTGTCACGTATGTCTGAAACTATGAAACATGTTTTTGTGCGACTGAGGCGCTGACTTGACTGGTCGGCGGACCGAGAGTGCGAGAAGTGCGATACAATGGTGTCTTTTACTCAATGCATGCCCCCTCTACCCTGCCTAAATGCTCGTCCGTCCCAAACTGCATGCTCTCGAAATTCTAACACAGACCCGTACTGTCTCATGTTGTGTAATGCGCTGAATAGCCTACCTTAATACACTGCTACCCCCAATATCGCACGTGTACTATTTAGCCTATTGTTGCACATCTCCCCCCCTCTCTCTCTCTCTCTCTCTCTCTCTCTCTCTCTCTCTCTCTCTCTCTCTCTCTCTCTCTCTCTCTTCCGAATGACTAGCGCCTAAATTGGCAAACCGCCACCCCTAGTGCACCACCCAATTGGCTCCAAATACCGCAAGTATTTGCACAAAATTTGTCCTAAATAAAATCACCCTGATGCCGTGTCACTACCTCTCCTTCCTGCTAAAAATTGATGAAACCGAGAATTGGCCATAAGGGAAAGGACAGGTAAGACGACTGAGGTTCCCTGATCTGACCCGTAATAAGGGAACTACATGTCAGCGGCTTCTATGATAAAAAAAAAAAATGCCTCAGATAACGCGACCTTCCCCGTCCCGAATTGTCGCAATACCCAAACAGTAAAGGTGATCGAAACATCCCCATCTTCCCAGAACGCCCCCAGTTTTGTATCAGCTGCCCCAGACGAGATTTTTTAAACTGTCCCTCACCCCCGATTGTAAGAGATGGGTCGACTTACGACTAAAACAGGCCAGCCATTGTTCCTAGAAATGATTTGTTGATAAGCAAGCTACAGAATTTAGAATTCGAGAAATGCCACTGAACGCTTACCAACTGAACTGTGGCCTTCTGCTAAATAATGCCTTTATGACACAAAGCAAGACGATAGTCCCTTACCACAGTTTTCTATGTCCCTAGTTGTTTTCCATAAGACCCCGGTTTTTAATGAAGTAGTCGGGTTGTAAGGAGCTATGTAGGAACTAGAATGATGTTTGCAAAGTTAAAGAATAGACCGAAACGAAGAAATTGTTGCAATAAACCCTGTTGAAAGTAAAATGTTTAGCTGAAAGGTAGGGTGCATTGCTAGAATGGAAAAATGTTTAGCCTATGTTCATTCCTCAGAAAGATACCTATCAGACCATGGTGATGGCACGTTGCACTTCTTCGCAAAATATAAAGCCCTGGAGAACGGTATAACTTTGTAAGGCTCGTACTAGGAAGGTGGGTCTCTGTCAGAAGAACCGGCACAACTGTAATACAATAAAAGGTACCAGATCTCGTACCACGACAATGAATGTATCTACCAACAAACACCCAAGAAATAGTTAGGACAGGAAATCCAACAGGCCCATCATCAATTATTTTATATGTCGGTTGTGAACCCCAATGTAAGGGACGTTTCTCATTTTGCTTGGAGCTGGGAGAGAAATAGACTTATGTGATTACCTTCCTCTGCCAATTCTCTAAAGACTGTCTTTTCGAACTCATTTTAAGGGTACAACTGTCGGAGGAAAGAAGGACCGGATGTGGGAGCACGAGGCCTGACTACAGATTATGGAACATCTGCGACATTGGCCAAGGCGAGACCGCGACAGTATGGAGCTGCAGGACGAGGCACTGTTTCCGAGGAAAGGGCTGACCTGATGCCCCTGCTCGAAGTTCAACGTGTGCCGAAAAATCCCCGCTCTCTGAACTCGGTCGTGAGCCCGCCTACCCGAAATTTTCCGTCCCCTTGGTCTGTTCTCGATCTGGCCCTGCTCCATCCCCCTTTTTCTCCGACCTACCCTAAGGACTGCACACACACACATTCCTTCCACCTGAACTTTTTGACAATCGACTCAAAAGGACACAGGGCGAAAAGGACCTCTTTGACCAAAAAAGCGAGGAAAGGGTCATGCCCTGCAACGCGAGACTTAGAATAGAGCTGGATCCATAGCTCCACCGCCGGTGCTCCACAGTGCCAACAAACGACGACAACGAATGCTGAGAACTCACTAACTTCGAACAACGACACCCTTGATTATTGTTTTTACTCTGTCTCATTTCTCTCCCAGCCGCCATTGTATTTATTATGCTCCAGCCAAATATGAACAGAACTTGCATATGTAATGACCTATCAGTTTACATTCCGAACGACTATAAGTATCTATGAAATGTACTCAATGCTCACACTACAGAATCGTTTTTGTCCGATATTGCATTACTATGACTTTCCTGCAAACGAGTTTATCAATAGACCCGCCTCCTAAGGCGAAAGATTTTAAATGAAATGTTTATAGCTCCTTCACCTAGGTTCCTGCTTCTCTGCTTCTTTCACCACAGTAGACATGGGTAGGAACTAGGCCAGCAAGATGTCTTGGAAATGTTAAAGGGAGGACTGTGGAAAATTAATACGGTTTGGTAAACATTATCTGCGCCATCTTGCCCTTTTTCCCTGATTCCACACTTTTTGTCGTACGCACCCGCCATTTTAGGTGCCCCGATCAGAACCACCCTCCGCACGCCATCGGCCCCCAGCATAGCCCTTCGCCCTCGCAAAGCCCGCACACAGACAACCCCCCACTCTCGCATGCGTTGGGTCATAAACCCCCCTTCAGCGCAGCTCTGCCTCAGAGCCCCATCCTGTCCCCAGCGCGACACCTCCCTTCATTCCTTTCATGGTCCCAGACCCTTTTGATTCCTCGTTCCCAGGCCGACACCTAGCTCTGCCGATACTGTTTATTGCCCCTCCCCGTACAGTAGAAAGCTTCCCTCATCAAAGGACCCCCGAGTTGATCAAAGCCCCCATCCCACGAGATCCGATCACACCCCCACATTCCATGAATCAGCGGAATGTCCAGCTGCGCGATAGTCATCACCTGTTGTAACCGGGGTGGGGACTTCAACTGTAAATATGTGTGGGAACGGGCTTGAAGGGGAGACTCGGAGGATATCCTTTCATACTTCAAAGCATTACAAGACTGTGTTACCTGCAATAAAATTCATTTAACTGTGTATAAGAGGCCAGGCCTCAGAGATGCGGCTAGAGCACCTCGTGACGATACCTGCTGTCTGAACTGATGTGTTCTCCTCCGGAGAGAATAAACCTTGTTTCCTGCCTTCCCGTCTCCAGCGCCTGCCTCTTCATTGATTAATATTTCGTGGGTTATAGAGGCGATACCGCCGGGCAAATATCGATTGTCCATTTGACCTTAGTTTTCACATAGAGTATACAAGGATGTTAATATACTCTTAAATCGTTGGACGGGCCTACCATTGAACATCTTCGGGAGGGTGAACCTGGTGAAAATGGTCATTCTACCAAAAATTACTTTCCTTTTTAATTCGATCCCGTTGTCATTCAGTCCCAAGGATATCGCTAAATTGCAGGGACGAGTAGGATCTTTCATTTGGAATTCTAAATCTCCCAGGATTTCCTTGAAAAAATTGAGAAGGAAAATGAAGACAGGTGGGCTTGCCATGCCAGACATTCTCCATTACTGCCATGCCTTTCATTTTAAAAACTTTAGGTCAATGGCTGATAAAGCCGATACATCCTGCTTGGGTATGCTCTTTCAGGCCTTATTACATAACATCCCTCAAGGTCATGAATCTTTTTTATTTAAGTTTGGAGACCCAAAATTTTACAAGAAGGTCAGACTAAAGGTCTTGGGCACAGCTCTGAGAAACTGGGTGTTTGTAAGAAAAAAATTAGGCATCCCTTATTATTCACATCTTGCTCCAATATGGGATTCCCCGGGAACACCCGAATGTCTCAGAGATCAACTATCGCTTCCCCTTAAAACAGCTGACATTATGCAGTGGCAGGATATTCTAGATGGTTCAGAACTATTAGGATGGGATTCACTTTCTCGGCTGACAAATGGAACTCTCACTAGGTTCAAATTTTATCAGCTCTCTAGCTGGTGTAGTACCATATCTTGGTGCCCTCTAATTAACTCCAAATTTGACCTTGTTAAGAAAAAAGGTAGCTGGAAAAAAGAGATTTCCTTTTGGTATGAAGCACTAAACGAGAAAGATGATGTCACAGAATTAGAACTTAATAACCTATGGGGGGAAGCAGCACTTGGGCAATCTGGCAATATACTAGCTCTTTGGGGAGATTCTTTCAAATTATTGTATAAAGTGGTAAAACCAGCCCCCTTAAAACGAAACCATCTGTTCACCTTATATAGAGTCTATATATCCCCCAAGAAATTGGTTAAGATCACAAACCTCGACTATTGTTGCCCACGTTGTAAGTCTCCCGCTGCGGATGATCTGCACATGTTTGTCGAGTGTCCAAGACTATCTCTTTTTTGGTCTAAGGTTGAAGAATTTATAATGGAGGTATTGGATATACATTTTGCTATTACTCCCATGACAATTCTTTTTGGCCTAGAGATTGGGTACCAGTTTAAGGAGATGAGAACTAAATTCATATTTTATGTGATGATCTTAACTAGACGGGAAATATGTAAGTCCTGGAAATCAGAGAATGCTCCAATCTTTGCCGACTGCCTTAGATATATTATATATATCAGTGAGTCCGATATAGCATGTGATATCTCTAGCCTTGTTAAGACCTGGGCGGCCCTAGTGGCTTGGCGGAACCGTTGAGATATATTCCTATGATTTCACCTGGGTGCTGTAGGTGCTTGGTCTCCAACCCAAACCTTACAGAAGACGGATCAGATTAACGGGCATGGAGTGGACCTAGCTAACAGTCGAGTCTGGAAGGGGACTCTCTTATCCTCTCCTACTCTAGATCAAATCCTCTGGATTGGGATCTTGAGGTTGGCACATCGTAACTTGGAGAGGTGGAGATACCCTATCCAGAATACCCATTAATGGTATATGAGGAATAAATAAAAAAATAAAAAAATCCCTCTCCACCCGCTTGCACAGACAGAATATACAGAATTCCCCCCAGCACAACTAACGGCCAGAAGGATGCTGATGGACACTCCACAACCCAACCCCTGCCCTCCCTTTAACCTACTAAGGAAAGTAATAGGTAGTACGTGTTATACAGTTGAGCAGCCGTGGCACATCAGATCAGTAAGCCCAAACAGGAGCTCAGCAGGCCAGAAGATGACAGGCCCACAGCCACCTCCACAGAGCAGTGAATCACAACAAATCTCATGCGCTTTCCGCAACTTGTATTGGGCAGTCAGACCACCCCCTGGTGTCTCCCCAACACCAAAAAACTAATCTCTGGTACAACCCATTACCATCAAATATAAAACTTCAACATTACAGTTTTGTATTTGTAGCACTATCCGCAGTAAGGCTCCACTGGTCTTCTCAGCACGTCAGAAGGATGGTGGTAAAAACAATTCATACAGGGGAGTTCCCCCCGACTCGACGTCTCCAGCCATGATGGGTCAAGATACACCCCTCCAAAGGGTGACGCACCAGGCATCTTCCGGCAGTTTGGCAATCTAGCTAGCATCAGTGCTGTCGCTCAGTATATCGGGTACCAGTCAAATCTACAAGAAAGCACTCAGATCCAGTGATCCTGGTGCCTCCAATCTCAAGGTGCCATCCGGACAAACAAAGATGTGTTCGACTACATCATTGTCCTTCTAGTATGGCCCACCCCGGTACTGTGCCCATTTGAGATTCACATCTGTTTTGCTTCGCCCTCCCAAGTAATAGAAAATACCGCACCACCCCATGTAGGCAAACACATGGCAAAGCAATAAAAACACCAGGAAAGGGATTTCACTCTCATAAAACGAGGCACATCAAAAGACAGTTTTCAGAATAAAGCATGAGGGTTTATTTGTGCAACACTCTCTAACAAAAAAGACTAACAAACAGGATAACAAATGAACAACATTCAAATGTGTATAGAGATATATATGTGCAAACAATAATAACACACTTATAAGTAAGCAAATCCATCTGTTGAATACATGTAATAAAATACATGTAATAAAATACAAGCAGATAATATTACCGTCCACTGCAAGAAATAAGCACTGTTAAATACAAGTAATCAGAAAGATACATACACTATATAGATCAGATGATTATAACCACTGGAGACTTGAATGCGCACGCAGACACACTCACACATCACAATGCCAATAATCAGAAGAAATACATCAACAAACAAGTATTCAACATTCTTGTCAACTCGGCTAGAGGAGCCCTTGACAGCCAGACAGAAGTCTCGATCGGGACCCTCAAAGTTCCCTGCATCAACACGTCTGTTCCACAGCGAGCTCCCATCTGGGCGCCAAGATTTCCTGCCTTTAAAACTTATATTCAACCTGATGAGAAGTTTCCGGAAACCTCACCTCCTTCCTTCTTTTACGAAAATTGAGCTGACCGTACTGGTCTGTGTCAGGGTCAAGACAGAAGCTGGCCAGGCCACTGTATTTTGACTCTAAGACAGAGCTGTACATTCCACACATTTCTTGGCAACAACAATCTCTGCCTTGAAAGGTACCAAGCATGCATCCTACACATTATCTTAGTGAAGCTTACGAAAGTCTCCAAAAGTACAGAAAGCAACCTTAAAGGTGAATAGCCTAAACAAAATGAGTGATCTGGGGGCCTACCTGTGTGTGCAAAGCTCAAGCTAGACAGAGTCAGAATTCAAGATGGCATGAGGTCATGTCAAAGCCAATAGTAAAAACTTCATAAAACTTCCCAATGTACAACACAATGCACATTTGTGCACCACTGCCTATAATGCTACACACTTCATATCACAATGTACAACATAATGCACATTTGTGCACCACTGCATATAAAACTCCCCCCAGAGACCGAGAAATACATTTTATACCTTTCTCTCTCTCATGCTTTCAAATGCACATCCCACACGTTCTGTTCCTGGCAAGGCTGTATAAAGCAAACACTCCACCTCTTAAACTGCAAGGAGACATGAAAGAAATCTACAGAGAAAAATGCACATGCAGGAAACATGATGTTGTTCATTCTAGAAAGCACCTAAAGTCAATTTAAACAATGGTAGCCAAAGGTCATCACGTGGTCCCAATACATGGGAGTGCCTCTGGCACTACAACATCTCCTCTGGGTATCAGCTGTATTGTTCCATCCCAGTGTGTTCAACCAGTCTGTCACCTCTTTTGGGGACTCATAAAAGAGTACATGGCCATTGTATTGAATGTGCAGCAATCAGGAAACAGCATCCTGTATTTAAAATTAAGGACTCTCAGTCTCCTTTTTGCTTAGATAAAGTTATTGCACATAGTCTGAACCGCCAGTGTAATCGTGGTAGATGAAGATTTGCTCGTCCTCATGTCTGGGGGGACTGCATACGCGCACATGTTGCAGGAGAGCATTGTGATCACAGTAGTTAAAATGATGAGCAATCAAGGCTCACGGTGGCACACCAGTGTGTGGTGCCTATGCCAATGGTTTGTGGGCCCTCTCCACCGTAAAGGATTTAAACAGCTTCAGGGGTCAATGAGCCTTGGTTATCCTTTGTTCTAAAAAGAGCTCTGCCAAGGGGCCCTCTGCCTGTTCTGGCAAGCCTACCAAGTGGAGATTATTTCACCCTGACTGGCCCTCCACGTCCATCAGGTGCCCCAATGCATGTGGCCCCCTACATTTCAGGCCCTCCTGAGCAGCTCTCAGTAACTTGACCTCTTTTGGAAAACATCCACATTGTCCTCTACCACCGTGGTTTGGTCTGCAACCTTTCGCAGATTCAGACTCAGATGGTTTCTTTCCATATCCATTGCGTCCATCTTTTCCTAAAGTACAACACGAGAGTCCTGAATCGCTGGCAGGAGTTCTGCAGCACTGGGTCGCTTAATTGGCTGTCCAAGGATTGTTCTCCTGGCAAGTGCGTGCAATGTGCCTCCTGTTTGGAGACCGTATACAGGGAAATTCTATTGGCCAGAGTCGGTTTAACCCCCTTGTCATTTCCCATGGTCAATGGTGCACACGCACCTCAGATAGTAGTTTGTACCCCCTGTCCATGCTCCAACTCGCAAACCAATTTATTCCTTCCTGAAGCACGTGACAGTCTCTAGGGTCCAGAGTCTCCTCACAGCTAGACCTTTTCATGGGTGGGCTTGGGACGCATCCCCCACATAGTTTCTCCTGTCTCTATCTGTGCAGCCCCATCTCATCAATTCAAATGTAACCAGCATCAGTCAGCGCTACTAGCCCCAATACTCCTCACCATGCAATGTTGCCTCCTGTTCACTCAGTCTGAGGCTACACCGGAAAATTTGACAGGTGAGATCCATCGCCTTTCAACCAGAGATCATCGCCCCCTAAGTCTAGGGCCTTGAACAAGCTCTACACCCTCACCACTTCACCCAGATTGTCAAGATGAAAGGACATCCTCAGGACTCCATGAGTTCCCATTCTCCAGTTTTGTGGTCTGCTCACAGGCAGCATGGCGGCCGTAGGTATAGGATAGTGTTCACAAAGCTCGTCAGTAAGGTGCTTCCAGTAACAGGGACCTTGTCAATGCCTCCAATACAGCTAGTATCACTCAGCTACAGGTAGTATCAGAGCCCCAGGCCGCTAATGTCATAACAATGCTGTAGATCCAGCGAGACGGCCCAACCCAATCCACAGAGCCAGCACTGTCGTATTTTAGTAGTTGTTTCTCCTTATACAGGTCCAGGGAGTGCGGCGGCATTATTTTGTGGCATTAGACCACGAGCTCCACAACAACGCAGCCTCTGATAGACCACAGGTGCAGGGTGGGCCCCAGTCCTGGCCTCTCACACCTGGGCCTGCCGGTAGAAAATGTCTGTGCCCCAGGCGTAGCCCGCACAGTCTCAATGGCCACACCGGCCCACACTACATCCTCAGCCATCCTGTAGAAATCCACTGTTGCACGTCCCGCAGTCTGCGTCACCAGCAAATCATGGAGCAGACTCAGCTGGAATCGTGGCCCCACTCAACCTTCGCCGATGGAGCCTGTGGTCGGGCCCTCAGGGGAAGTCAGCCAAGCCGGTGCACCGATTCTCTCAGCTTTGCTCCTTTCCTCCTCAGTTGATGGAGGTTTCTTGCTCCTGGCATAAACCTATGGCAGGAACGGTCTGGAGCCTCCGCCCCCACCACCGGTGTCCAGGCCCACTGTCGTTCGTTGTCCTGCAGCCGTGTCAACAGTCTCTGAGGACTAGTTTGGGTGTGACCATATTATAGGACTCTGAACTGTATTGTCAGCAGGCACCTATTAGGATTTTTATGAAGCCCTCACCTACCAACCTAGTTGATGGCATGTTTTATCATCGGACCCACCCAGTGACACCTAATGCGTCCCGGGCGTGCTTCGATGCCTGATTACAGCGGAGCAGGTATTTTTCTGAGAGTGCAGTGTAGTGAATTGTGCAGTGAAGTTAAAACGGCTAGACGATGGTCCCAGTACCCAAGGGTGAATTAAATTTTAATAGCCTGGGCCTCCGTCAGCGGTTAAAAACAAGGCAGGTGGATGTCGTGGTGGCAAGATTAAGACCTCCTACATCCAGTTTGGGTCGACATGTTTCAGCCAGTGCCTTTGATTATGCTGGCTTTCCTCAGGACCATAAATAGTGCAAGTGTGGGTTAAAAAACAATAAGCGAGTGTTGTCAGACTATGTGTCGCACTCACTAAGGTGCCATAAGTGTAAGAGGGGGATTCCCTCCTCAAGCATACCTGTACATATAACATGCAGGACAAAACACGACATACAGAAGAAGGAGTCATTTAACATATGGTTTTGAAGTCACAAAGACCAAGAAATCGCTGTTTTTAAGTGCTGCGTGGGGTGAATAAAAACGGCGTAGGTGTAACAGTACTGGTGGTGCTGTTAGTGATAGTTATCGCAAATAACGTAGGCGTGGTGAGGCTAGAAAGCGAGCATCACACACAATGTGGCAGGGAGCGTAAGGACTTTAATCTCACGCTAACGATTTGTTGCGAGTGCTCCCTGGAGTGATACGGCAAGGGATTCACTGAATCACTCCAGGGAGCACTCGCAACAAATTGTTAGCGTGAGATTAAAGTCCTTACGCTCCCTGCCACATTGTGTTTGATGCTCGCTCTCTAGCCTCACCATGCCTACTTTATTTCACGATAACTCTCACTGACAACACCACCAGTACTGTTACACCTACGCCGTTTTTAGTCACCCCACGCAGCACTTAAAAAACGGCGATTTCTTGATCTTTGTGACCTCAAAACCATATGTTAAATGACTCCTTCTTCTGTATGTTGTGTTGTGTCCTACATGTTATATGTACAGGTATGCTTAAGGAGGGAATCCCCCTCTTACACTTGTAGCACCTTAGTGAGTGCGACACATAGTCTGACAACACTCACTTATTGTTTTTTAACCCACACTTGCACTATTTATGGTCCTGAGGAAAGCCAGCATAATCAAAGGCACTGGCTGAAACATGTCGACCCAAACTGGATGTAGGAGGTCTTTAATCTTGCCACCACAACATCCACCTGCCTTGTTTTTAACCGCTGACGGAGGCCCAGGCTATTAAATTGTAATTCACCCTCGGGTACTGGGACCACCGTCTAGCCGTTTTAACTTCACTGCACAATTCACTACACTGCACTCTCAGAAAAATACCTGCTCCACTGTAATCAGGCGTCGAAGCACACCCGGGACGCATTAGGTGTCACTGGGTTGGCCCGATGATGAAGCATGCCACCAACTAGGTTGGTGTGTGAGGGCTTCATAAAAATCCTAATAGGTGCCTGCTGACAATACAGTTCAGAATCCTATAATATGGTCACACCCAAACTAGTCCTTGTTGATAAACATATAAACCCCAGGGGATACGAACTAGCTTTCTAGTCCTCTCTCTCCCTCTTGATACGCCAACAGTCTCTGAGGGACACCTCCATGGTCCCCCAACACATCACCAGCAAAAAGGGATGGCTCAACAATGTGTGAAAAGTACAGATTGTACAGGGGATCACAGGATTATAAAGGATTCCAAGCTCCATAGTTGGATTGGTCAGAAGAAGCATCTAGTCGACCATCTTGGCAGGCTACGCATCCCCTACTTCATTGTTTCAATATTTTTACTCTTGCTAACAATGTATGGGCATGCCATTTGTACCAGTTTAACACCCAAAGACAAAAAAGGCAATTGAAAGGAGACCACTTAGCAAACTATAGACTATGTGGCAAGAAACAATTATGCAGAAAAAAACGCAGCTGCAGAATTGCTTAATTCCAATGGCCCTTTCTATACACTTTACAATATTTTTGTCCTTATATTTTGTTGGAATACCCAAGTTGGAAAGTCTAAGCAATGTAAAATGGGTCTTGTCAACAATAGATGCTTACAATATTTAAGCAAGTGGATGCCCTACATAGGTCCTGCATGTGCCTTTTATTTCCATGCCTTTCTATAGATATGCCAAAACGTTTAAATATATAACTTTCCCATCAGCAGACTTGTTGGCTTATGAATATGTCTTGTAAGTCGTGAAGCCCAATCTCTGCAACTCAGGGTAATGGTGTAGGTATAGTATGTATTTCAATTCCACAATGTTTTTATTTTTTTAAGAATGAAGAAAATCGGAAAGGGGAATGAAATATTTCCACTAAAATTCAGAACACCATTTACTGGAATCATCAGTCGCAGGAGCTGCAGCATCAGAAAATGTGACAGGGGCACACCCTTGGGCATTAATTTAGCAGCTGCAGACAAAAATCAAAAAAGCATTTTTCATGACTAAACTCTGAATAGTCCATTCAAATTAATAGATAACACAGTAAGTTTTTAAGAGATGCCACCTGTGAGACTGTCATTGGATGGGATAAAATACCTATAATGCTACTAAATCTACTATAGGAGAACATCAAGAATGTGTGACCTCGGACAGCAATCAGCAGCAGCTCCAATATTTCATACCACTGAAGTGATTGGTAACCTTAACATTGCTTAATACGTAAGAAAAAATGCAAGTGTCCACCATTGGCGGCACTGACGAATGCCAGGGTTGCTGAATACTAAGACTGCCTAGTCTGATTCCACCTCATATATTTTTCTTTCATCTTCCTACACTTCCTGCCTCTTTATCTCACTTGTGCAGGTTCCTATTCATCACTCCTTTCTTCGTTTGTCACTGTTTCCTTACCGTTCTCTTCCTAATTCTTTCCCAATTTTCTGACTCTTGCTGTCTCTTGCCCTCGATCAATGTCTGATGATGAAAAATAAGTCCTGGTCCCCAAAAATAAGTGCAGCACTGGCAACCACTAGTACAACATAATCTCTACATAAGTGGCATGTGCATATCCATATTTTTTGTTAGGCACGGGGCAATATGGGGCCATATGTATCAAGCAAAATTGCATTCGCAAACGCCGAAATTCGCAGAATTTCGGCGTTTGCGAATGCAATTTTGCCAAATGGTATGTATTAAGGCAAAATAAGGAATCGCAAAATTTGCGATTCCTTATTTTGCGACTTCATTTAAGGAATCGCAAATTTTGCGATTCCTTAAATGCAATGTAAGAAGCACCAAAAAAGTGCAATTTGGCCTTAAGGAATCACAAATTACCACCAACTTCAAGTTGGTGGTAATTTGAGATTTCTTTGAAAAATGCACTTTTTTGCATTTTTCAAAGTGCAATGTGGAGCACATACATGCCCTTAGGGCATGTATGTGCTCCACATGTGCACCCATGCTTATTTCAGGGTTGCATCAGGGTGTCCTTTTGACACCCCTGCACCTTTGAAATTATTCTCAATTTGCGATTCTCAAATTGCGAATCGCAAATTGAGAATAACTTCCCATTCATTCCTATGGGCCTCCTGGCCCATAGAAATGAATGGGAAAGTATTCCTTAATTGGGATTCGCAATTTGCTAATCGCAATTAAGGAATATTAAGAAATCGCTAAAAAATTGTGATTTTTTACATACATCCCTATTTGCAATTCTCAAATAGCGATTTTCCAAAAAAACGCTATTGGAGAATCGCAAATCAGGATGTTGATACATATGGCCCTAAGTGATTTGCCTAGAATCACAGGATGTTGAGTGTCGCTACTGAGACTCAGACTGGTTCCCCAGCTTCGAGGTCAAACGCTCTAGCAGTAAGGCTACATCCTCTCCGCCTTGACCGCTTATGGGTTTTATGCAGCTGTGCTGCGGCCCAGCATACGCCCACATTGGAATGTATGGTCTGCACGCATGGGCGTCCGCAGAAATTTTTCCAGGGGGGGCAAAATGTTAACGTCATCACCATCCTATGACATGATGTGTGCCAGGTGGGGCACAAGAAACACTGGGGCGCAGGAGGAGCCATGGGGGCAGGGAGCAGGCTACATATGATCTCATACACCATAGGTTTATTGTGCCGCAGCCATCTCTTTCTTTTGTGGCTTTTGGTAAATATCATTCACACCATCTAGCAGTTGGCATCAGAAAATGTACCGCATTACGCTGCAGCCCTATTTGTGCTGCATAATTTAGTTGACACTGGAACATAATTTTGTCCTCCATTGCTGCATAATTCTGTGGCCCCAAAGCAGACAGCACATGTTAAAAGTGCTTGTGCATGAAGCAGAGACTCTAAAGCTTGCCAACTTAGTTTGGTCTGCGTGCAAATCCTGCATTGCCGATCCTTGGTGAGTTGCACTACTTCTGCAGAAACAAGGCCAACGGAGATACCAATCGGTGAGGCGGACTAGCATTAGGGTCCTGTGACCTCTGTGACAGAGTCACTATTGCTCTAGCGTGTTCTGCTTCGTAGGCCTGCCCACAAGACTGAAGGTAAACTTCGGTATAGATTATGGTGGACCGGCCTACAAGGTTAACCCACTCTTGCCACAGCTAGGGATATGCTGGTGCTAAGACACCAGGGCTTCTAAGGTCTAGCAGGGCCTTCTAAGGTCTAGCATGGGAATGTGCTCCCTTAGGAGAGAAGGCTGAACCTGGTTCCCCAGTACCAAATTCGGCAGCTGTGGCCATAGTGCCAAATCTCCCCCCCCCCACTGAACACCATACTCTTCCACTAAAAGAAACTTGTAACCTCTTTAGATGCAATCCAATTGTGTTCCGCTATAAATGCCTGGAAACAACTCAATTCAAATTATGCACTAGACAAGAGTAATATTCTGCCTGAAAAAACAGTAACAACCTTCTGGAAAAAGCAAACACTCACAGGGAATGCAGGACTGAGTAAAGTTTGTGAAATGTAAGCAGGAACAACATGCTTACCTTAATGCTTGTGCATTCCTTATTCAGAAATCAATGAGTGTTTTTGCCCAAAAAGCTGAGGTCATGACTACAGGGCCCGGAAGGGACCCATTTCAATGTCCATTGTTTAAATCCTTACAATACATAAGGAGTATGGTTTTAAAAGACCACATTCATGAACATAAAGCTGTAGTACACTACACATTTCATAAACGAATAAAAGGAAAACAGCTGATAAGGATCATTTAAAACATTTTCTACACCACGAATCAACCAGATATGGCAGTACCTCCAGGAATAGTGAAATTCCTCACCTGAGGGAAAAATGCTACTCAAAGACGAGAAAACAATGAAAGTAGTGCTTCACTGGTAAAATCTGTAAAGTGGCGCTAATGTTTTTGGGTGTGATTAAAACCAATCTGGCAACTTTGTGACCACTCTGTCTTGCTTTAAATTATTTAGTTTAAGCTATAAATAATAGTTTTGGTCTTGTGTGTGCGATCTGGAGGTATGCTCCAACAGTGATGAGTAGAACGGGTCCTTACCCGTAAGGCTAGAAGTCGATCTACATCATACGACACAATAGTACATTAAGTGAACCCAGGTCTCTGGAGAAAAGTAATGGCAGATAAGGATACACTCTCATTTAGTGAGGAACACATTGAGAAACTCCTTGCTGACTCGACACTTTTTACAACAGTCACATTGAGCGGCACAGCTAAGCAGCAAAACGTAGCGGACAAGCTTCTCAGGTTACAAAAAAAGCATATTAGAACAGAATTACATGGCCAGTTCTTACTTGCTAACTTAAGAGCTGGTACGATCCCGTGGGGCCTACAGATAAAGAACGTACCCGTGATTTTTACGGACGACCCAGTGTATAAGAAAGGGTTCAGCTGTATCAGTACCAAGTGTAGTAGAGATCTCATGGTTCATACAGTCGAGACAGCCCACAGAATCTGCCAAAAAGAAATTGAGGAGATCGAGGAACAACTCCAAAATATCAAGGACAATCATACGGAGTCAGAGGCCAAACTACTTCTTGAAAAAATTGAGAAGGAGATCACAACATTCAAGGATAATACAATCAATTTCAAAACAACGAAATTTGAAAAGGACAAAAAATCGTTCAACTTGGAAGTTGTGTACCCATAGTTGAAAGAAGACTTTTACACCCGGTCTGAGTCCACCAGATACCTCAATTCATATCAAGGGAGATCTAAAAAAAGATTTCTCACATTTTCCGAAACCTCGTCTTCTGAGTCCTCTGCAGAATCTGATCCAGGGGAAGGATCATCCTATAGGAACCAACAGAAGAGGCCTTTTTTAGGGCAGGGCCAACAGCAACAGCGGAGCAAATTCAAACAGCCGCAATGGGAAATGTCAACGCGCAGGCGGAACTACAAGTCTTGAATGACTCCTCTATCATCAACATTTCTAATAAAATATTGACTAAAGCAGAAGAAGAACTGCTACAGTTGGGTCTTTCTTTTGTACCAGATACACACATTGATTTCACCAAAGTGAAACTGGAGGTGATTGAATTCTTCAGAAAAATACGACTTAGGTGGTTTTTCAAAGATTCTACCAAAGAACCACAAATTGAGGTGTCCGGTCTCAGAAATAAATCCCCCTTCTGTCCACCGAGCAACAACATGGCGAGGAACATCATCACTTTTGAGCAAAAGGTGTTATCTTCACTCAATGGGTTGGAGAAGAAGAGAAGATTTATACCAGCCAATCTCTCAAAAGATCAGAGACAAGCCATTGATTCCTTAAAGAACCAGCAAGAAGCGGTCATCAGACCGGCGGACAAAGGAGGGGCAGTGGTCCTCTGGTCAAAAGATCTCTACAAAGCCGAAGGAAGGAAACATGTGTACAATACCAACTGGTACCGTCCTATTACACAAGACCCCACAGCTGAGATCACCCATGAAATTTCTCGGATGGTGAAAGACGCTAGAGAAAATGGGATCATTGGCCCTAAAGAAGCAGAATTCCTCGTCAAATGCTTTCCTCGCACTCCTCATTTGTACTTTCTCCCAAAAGTACACAAAGATCCAAATGTACCACCGGGTCGCCCGATAGTGTCGGGATGCGATTCAGTGCTTGAGCCAATCTCGAAGTTTGTGGATGTATTTTTGAAGGAATTTACCATCAAAGTCCCTTCCTTTCTCCGTGACACCATGGATTTTTTAACCAAGGTAGAAGGAGTAGAATTTGATCCAAGTACCCAGCTCCTAGTGACAATGGATGTGTCGTCCCTCTACACTCAAATTCCGCAGCAGGATGGAGTAGACATCATTGAAATGTATCTCGACTCCAGACCTCGCCCCCATAGAGTGCCGACTGAGCTGATTGTGAATCTCGCATCTCTCGCCCTCAAGAAGAACTTCTTTGTATTCGAGGATGAAATGTTCTTGCAAATAAAGGGGTCGGCGATGGGGTGTCCCTTCGCCCCGGAGATGGCTATACTTTATATGGCCCAATATGAAGAGAAATTTGTTTATAATAACAACCCGCACAGAGCCCATATTGGGCAGTGGCTTAGGTACATAGATGACGTGTGATGTATCTGGAATGGTACACCACAGTCTCTTGAAGATTTCCATGAATGGTTGAATAACCGCAGTCCAGATATAAAATTCAGTCTGGCGTATGACTGCAGAACCATGCCATTCTTAGATGTGGAGATCAAATCGACACCAGAAGGCCTGAAGTCCACACTCTTCCAGAAAAAAACTGACAAGAACAATGCTCTACATTATGCAAGTTTCCACCCCAAAAGCTTAAAGAACAATCTCCCCTACGGTCAATACCTTAGGGTGAGACGGAACTGCTCGAGAACGGAAGACTTCATCACTCACGGAAAAGCACTGACCAACAAACTGAAGGCGCGAGGCTATCCAGCCAAACTCTTGAAACAATCCATGAAGAGGGCAAGATGGACACCTCGGGAACATCTTTTGCAAAAGCGAGAAAAATCACAGGTGGAACGGATGGTCTGTGTCTCTACCTTCGGACCTCACACCACCCCGGTACAGAAAATCATCCGGAGTAACTGCCATCTGGTGGAAGAAATTCTACCTGACATTGGTAAACCGCTGTTCGCACTAAAAAAAAAACGAAGCATTGGACAGCAGATCTCATCCACACGAGGCACTACCAAAAGAGAAGTACAAGGAACCCTCTTCAACATGGGCCCAGTAAAGGGTCACCATAAGTGCGGCACATGCTCTGTGTGCAATTTGACAACGGAAGGAACCCTCTTTACAGATGGCAAAAAACATTGGCGACATGACAATTTTACAAATTGCAAGACCAAATACGCAGTTTATGCCATCACATGCCCATGCGAAAAAGTCTATATAGGCAAAACAACTCAAGAAGTGCGTCAACGCATTATCCAGCACAGATCCCGGATTAACAATAAAGTCTTGACAGCACCCCTGGTGTCCCATTTTTTGAAAAAGGAACACTCGGCCAATGATTTAAAATGGACAATCTTAGCAAGCATTAAGAACATTCCAGGGGCGGGCGGGGACCCTGACGCACGCCTGGCCCAAAAAGAGGCCTACCTCATCTTGAGATTTAATACTGCCATGTCTGGACTCAATGATCTTAACGAATTCAGTAACCTGTAGATATCTTGTCCGCGGCGATTGTCTGTCTCCGCTTGCTGCTGCTCATGTGTCCGCTAAGTTTTCAATTGCTGACATCTTCCTTAACGTATGTGTCCCTTTGACATCACAAGGGCACAGGTCCCCTACTGTGAACCCCCTCTTTGAGCCCCCCTTTCCAATCCAGCAATGGACACCGCGCTATTACGCAATTTGGAACTACATATCCCAAAATGCACGAGGACTCGGCCCGCGTTAAATACAATTGGACACGCCCCCCCTAGCTTCGACTTGTCATTCAGTATCGCCTGGGTGCCGGTTGCAGGGCTTCATTCCATCGTCTCTGAAGTAAGTCCCACAATACAAATGTTAGTTTTGTTGAGCGAGCGCTATATTATACCTTTTCTAAAACACCCATTCTCTGTCCCTGCAGTTGTTCAACTCTTGCGGCGGCTGCCACCTGCGTACGCGCATAAATAAATCCATATGCCTACATACGAAGGTAGGATTTTATATGTTATTACATCTTCTTATCACGCTGAAACATTCAGGACTATACTAAGAAGTGCTCTTGCTTCTCTTAGGCGCTCCAAAATCGTATACCATCCACTTTAGGTGCACCGGCACCCCAACCACTTCCCAGTGTCTACCACATCGAGGTATGTGCCAAAATTCATGTATTTAACATGGGGGCTCATAGGGACTTTTATAAGACCGATAGTAACTGAGGTTTTGTACACCATCTTATTCACAGGGAGTATCCTGACACCCCAAGTATAAGGTACTTGCACGTTTTTTTACAGTGTTCGAGTTTCAGTGAGTTGTTAGTTAGCTCATCATTGATACCATTTTTTACCTTAATTCACAGTGACAACGACCCCCCCAGTCCATGTCCTGAGGAGAACCCGTTAATCGTTGTTGGGTTTGAAACGCGTCGGCGTCCAGTTCCACCAAGATACCAAACTACTAGGGCGTAATAGGAATAGAACTCACACATTTCTACACTGTTGTATAGTTTATGTGTTTTCCTATTTTCCGCACCATGTGATAAATTCACTGTGTATTCTGTGGTGGGTGAAACAAGTAGGCTAGTTCTTCATCTTTCCGGTCCACTTGTTCAATTTGTATTCAGGATTGGTGCCTCAATGATGTAATTTGCTGAGGCATTGCACAGTTGTCTATATGTATTTTCATCACAATTGTTTATATGTGTATTATTTGATTGAATGTATTGTTTTTGGTTTATTCAATGTATTTGTGAACCTTTGTAAATGCGGTGGTGTATCTTTTGATGCTAAAAAACTTGGTTCATAATCTTTCATAAAAAAATAAGTGACTCAACACAAATGGTTGTTCAGCCTAGCAATTGATTATACTAGGTGTGCATTTGTTTCTAAAAACGTTAACTGTCCGGCTCCTTTGTTTGTTTATTCCAACAGTGATGAGGCAGTTGTATGGCAGCACATTATTGTATAAAGTGAACTGTGAAGGAGTGTGAGAGGCAGGGACTCAATTTGCTTAAAAGAACCAGTACACTTTGTAGCATAAATCACTTGAAATCATAATTTAGGGAATATTTTTAGCAGGAAAGGTGTTCCAGAAATGAAATGTTAGCCAATTGAGATATACGCATTTGAACCTAGAAGCGCCTCGAACACTGAAAGAGCTCTACAACATCTGCAACGTGTGTTTTTAAAAAAAATTGTAGTTTTATAAAGCGCAAACTCGACCTAAAGGTATCAGAGCGCTTTACATGAGCTCCAGTTGCGTTACAGACGGACACTTTAATTTTTTTTCATCAATCATATATAGTATACTTTTTTGGGAAAAATAAACTTCACAATGTATGTCAGTTAATACAAGCATCGTCATTGCACATTGTTGTTGAAAACGTTATTTCGATAGCGCTGTAGTTAATCACGGCCTGTGTTTTTAGTACTTTTTGCTGGAAATGTAGTTTATGACTTTGGCATCGACCACAAACGGGGTAAAGTGTGTTGAGATTTTACTAAACCGTGTGACTACCAATACTGAGAGTGAGTGAGTTATTTATCTGGTGGGGCAAATACTTTCAATTATGAGTTTTCTTCATATAAATGGGGAATTACCTTTGGAATTTGGGGCTTTCCACTCAGTGGCGGATAGTGACATTTGAAAGTGGTAGGGCAAATCACGGCAGCAGGTCTCGGGTCTCACAGCTAAAGGGAAGAACCCTGTAGCCCTGTACCCCATGTCTCTGCATTTTACTGCCACACAGATCTTAATTTAAGCAAGCACAGGTTGTAGCAAGAAATTGATCGAGGGCAAATGAAACACAAGCCAATTCATTCTCAACCTTCCTTCCAGACGTGTGAGACTCCAGGTCCTTGCTATGTGGCATCAAGAGCTGCAAATTTGAACACAAACGCTAGTGCAACATAAACCACAACTGAAATCTAATACTGAAAAGGGAAGTTCATGAAAGACATTCCAGCAGATTCAGCAGAGACATATTCGTGAAAGGTATAATTTGTCTCAATGGCTCCGTTACCTTGTGTACACAGTATTGCCTGCCCCCTCCCCCAGATGAAGTGAGTTGCCCAAGGTCACACAAAGCTCAGAGGTATAAATGAGACTACAGTAATGGTGGCAGATTTACAAGCCCCTTGCCCCACTTTGGCATCACTTTTCCCATGTTAAAAGTGACGCAAAAGTGGCGCAAGGGGCTTGTAAATAAGCCCCATGGTGTCTTGATTTGTAGGCAGCAACCTGACCTATAGACACTGCCTGCCCAGCTTTATGTGGCTTCAATACATCAATAAAAAGAAAATGTGTACAACTAAACCTTACTTTCAAACGTCTACAATGTGTAGTATCTAAAGCTTAGCTTAACCCCTTCCGTGCGGGGCTGTTTCCCCCGCTGTGCTGGGGGGCGGGGGGCGCGTACAGCACCCCGGTGCTCATGACGAGGTCAGCTCGTCATGAGCTACGGCGCTCCGGTACTCATGACGAGCAGGGCTCGTCATGGCCACACCCGTTCCAATGGAACGCTCAGCACTGCAGGGGAATCAGCCCAGCATGCGAGCGTTCCACGGAACGGGCGAGCTCGTCATGAGCACCGGAGCGCCGTTGCTCATGACGAGCTGACCTCGTCATGAGCATTCAAGGGGTTAAAGCACCCTCCGTTGTAAATACTGATACAAAACACACACAACACATATTTCCAGTGTTTGGTTCACACCAGCTTAAAAAGCAGTGAAGTAGAAAAAACATCACCAGTTCGACAAAAGATACAAAAAAACTTCTTGCTGTAATAAAAATAAAGCCCAATTGCTGTTCTAACGCTTACTGTAGGGAGAGCTTCTTCCTATTTCCAGTGTGAACGGTGACTCTGTGGAACTGGGTGATCGGGGGGGGGGGGGGGGGGGGAGGGGGGGCAAGAGTCACTCCTTGCCCCCTCCTGCGGACGCCCATGTCTGCACGTGCTCTGCCTTTAATAAGCTAACTCTACATGCTGATCTGAGAGGGCTGAGCTGAGAGAGCACCCATACCTCTCGGTATTTATGTTTTCTGTGTTTCTATGTTAATGAGCGCTGATATTCTGTGCCCCTCAGATGTACAATTATAGTCCATCTTGTATTTTGCCAAACGTCCCAGTTTTTTTGTTTTTACAATCTGGTCACCCTAACCTACAAACTAAAGTTTACATCGAATTAGCTGCTCCTGAAAAGGTTGTTTATGTCCATTCGTCACTTGCGAAATGCAGAATTAAAACGTATTAATTACCTACCTGGTAAAAGATATGTCATCCTCACCATAGATTGAAAATGCCTGAGCCCTGGTCTGAGCTGAAATTTCCTACGAGGCGCCCATGTATCAGAGGCGAGAAAACTTTTGAGGATAGAGTTGCCAAATCTACTTTATGATGTTCCATCTAGAAATCAAAATAATCACACATATAGTTCTATTGCCATCTTGTGGTAAAACTGAAAACTGCAATACATTTACAGCATACTTCCAGCTCCCAAGAAAACAGCGTAATCAATAAAGTGAGATTGTCGAGGTGGTGGGTGAGCGCAGGTGGGTTGTACCTTGCGTGGAATGCCAGATGGCCCCTTAGTGCTGGGGGAATAAGGATCTTACAGAAGAGTTTTGGAATGTCATTATTAAAAGTGTGTCATTGATTTCCCTAATAATGAATATGAAATGTTTTGTCATGTTTATGAAATATGGTTATTAAACATGGCTGTTTTACACCCACTCAATCTCTGCCGATGATTCACATGTGGGTTGTAGGGTATCTGGGCGGACGGGGAGCATGCCGGGGGGCCGGGCCCTAGAGGCGCGCTCGTCGAGCCTTGCGCTCGCAAAGGTGCAACTAGAGCCAAATTTCTGGGCGGGAAGGGGGTACAGGAACACCTCCTAAAAGTGGCTGATTGAAATCTACCAGATTTCACTCAGTCACTTTTAGGGCCATGCTGCGTCAAAACCCTGCGCCTGCTTGAAGCAGGCATGAGGATTGACGCAGCATGTTAGAGATAAGGCACCCCCGAGCCTTGCTGGAGCTAAGTCGCGCTTGCGGCGCAACTCCAGCAATGCACCGCCTCTCCGCCGGGGAAGGCGACACGCATCTGCCCATCCAAGCGCCATGGTGCACTGCATTGTAAATGCGGAGCATCAGTGGTGGCGCACGGGTGGGCAGATGCGTCGCAACTCTCCTGGCACATCTCTGCGGATTAGCAGAGATGCGCCAGAAGTCTTAAATCTTCCCCTAAATAATTTATGAAAACTTTGCTCCTCTTGTCGTGGCTTGCATGACTTTGTAGCTGCACAATGTCTTGACAAATGTGCTATCGCAATTAATAATTGTTGTATTTACAATAATTATGAGTAGCATGCACGAGAAAGACATTGCTCCTTTGTACACGTCTAATTAAGTAGGGACCAGAAATGTATGGTACATGCTAATGGAATGTGAGTGTGTAGGCAGTGCAAAGTGTGAGGGAAATTTGGGGAAAGATTTATAAAAATGTAATCCTGGTTACTTCACTGTCTTATAGAAGCAGGCACTCAAGGTGGAAATCGCTGCATTCTAAATCATTAATATTTCTCAGTTCTTCTCTGTGGCTTCACACTCTACCACCAAAGCCTCAAGAGGGGTGATTTGGTCCTGGTTCTGGAGCTCGCTTAAACCTCCCACAATATTTCTAACTTATTCCTATCCTGGTTGCAGTTCTTTAAAAGATAGGGAGATTCACCCAACTCCCCAAACTTTTATGATCAAAGATCAAAAATGCACAACATTCCAGCCTCAGACCAAAAACCGAGAAAAATCCCAAGTTTGTATAGTACATTGACCTTACAGGTACTAAACATACACACAATTGGAGTTTGCTTTTGTAATCGGATTGTTAGTGCACGCTATGGTACAGTGATGTTTGAATACTTTGGGAGGTACCACGCTTTGGAAATTGACATGGATTGAGGTGCTGATTAAGATTAACACCGTTTTGTACAGCATTGAACACATGATGCTTTTTTGGATATTGTAATTAATGTCATGACTGTGTTATGGTCTTCACATGGGTTTCCATGTTCTTGACACCGACTGAAAATGTACCACATAAAGTCGTATACACATATGTCACCAGATCATGGGAGCAATATGGACTGAAAATGACATGTAATATTACAATCGGGATTGTTCTGTGTTATTTAGCTCTGAGGAAGTTGTTGGGTACCCCCCATAGTGACGAAAGACGTTTTGGTTATTAGACTAAAAACGAAGAAGAGGCCAACAGGCTGAGAAATTAAAAAGAGCATCAAAATATCATTTTTTTATTGAATATATGTTTTTGTACTGTGACACTTAATTTAGCATGTGCTTGAAGCTGGAATGTTACCAATGAATTATAGTTACAGAGGGGCGTACCCTCCAGCCTCAGGGATCCATCCATCCTCTAAGCATGGGCACTCGTTAGATCGCTTAATTAACCCTTTTTTTCTCTCCTCTGAGATTGCCTGGGACAAGAGTGGTCACTGCTGCCTGCACTGTGTCTTTTACCACTCTCCTAGGTGCTTCCTCTGTGTTGTTCCAAGTGTCACTCTGCCCTGCCCTTATCATGATGTTGGTGTTGCCTCCACTTATGGAAGTATCACTTTTGCATGCACCGTAGCACGGAAA
Organism: Lissotriton helveticus; assembly: GCF_964261635.1. Lineage (NCBI taxonomy): Eukaryota > Metazoa > Chordata > Amphibia > Caudata > Salamandridae > Lissotriton > Lissotriton helveticus. The sequence goes on along the minus strand of NC_136071.1, from coordinate 509,140,361 downwards.
CACAGGAACAGCCTCCTCATAAAGCGACTCTCATGTGGAGTACGATCATCTGATTGGTCTAGAAATGCTGCAGATCTCTTGTGTGGTTGGCTGCTCACACCTCCAGCTTTGCTCTTTCTCCTTTTTTTCTGACTGTCATTTTTATTTGGGAGGGGGGACTAAGACCCCCGTTTTGTGGGCCCTCGACAACTCCTTCTACCCACCCCCCCATCACTTGCCTCCAGTTTCCAGGCTGGAGTCTCGTAAATGCTGCTGCTAAGGGGACTTTAAGAACCATGGAACAAACAATAACTGAGAATTTAGAGAAGCGGCAAGCCTTAAAGAGGTAGGATAACATGCAGCAGGAGCAAGCAACACTTTTGTGGCCAGCTTACACAAGGGTAAGAGAAATGAGCAACACAATGCCTCACCAACAAGCCATTCACTTTCCTATCCGAGTAACCACTCATTAATTTATTGATTGCTTGATTGATTTAGGCAATTCATATTTCGCTAGATATAACATTTTGGGATTGTCTTGTTGCATGCCATTTGAAGGTGTGTATATGCCAGTGGTTCCTAAACTTTTTTGACCTGGGGATCCCTTGACCCATTGGCCATTGCCGTGGCTCCCCACTTTTACTTTTCTTGGAGTGTGGGGGTGATGTAAGCCCGGCCTGAAAATAACTGGAATGAAGCTGATGAAGGTATTATAATCATTTACGCAGGGTGTTTCATATTACTAAGGCGGCGCCTCTAAAAAATATTCCTATTTTCACTTCTTTGCACATGCCTTTTTTAGAGTACTCTCTCAAACTTTTTTATCCCACTTACAGTGCTAGATGGCACCCCTATGCACGTAGCCCCCATTGCCAAAGTGTTTCTGCTCTTGAAGAATATTTGCATGCACTTCCATTTCTCCACATTTCATATGTGCAAATACCCCTGTCTCAGCAGGGTGACTCACGATTTTTTAAACCACCTACAGCTTCATTTTTGCTGTTTCCTCCATAAAATCGCCTTCACAACCAATGCAAGCCAAATAAATTCCTTTGATTTTTAAACAACGCTCTTTCTTGGTTCTAAATATTGGCATTATGCTGTATATGGTGTTTTATTTCCCTGTGCTAAAGGAGAAAGCAGGGCTGTCTAGAAATGTGTGTACTGAAAGAAATATGCACTGGAAGTACCTATGGTTCAAGTACAAGGGTCAATACTTAATAATACATAATGTGTTTAAAAGACAGGACAACTGTGCTTTCTTGATAAGTTGCATAGGTGAAAATGCATTTGGAAAAAAAAACCTATTAACGTGTCTAACAAAATTGATCAGGCATCTTCCCCTTACTTTGGGAGTGTTGGAACGCGGGGATCTAGTGTAATATGAAGGTCATCTCCCTCGACATGCCATCAATTAAGTACTATGTTCCCAGGTTTACAAATCATCAACATCATGCGTTTAAGTCTAATTAGTTTAACTGAAGCTAAAAGACCCTTCAACATTAAATGCATTAAAGTGCTTGGGTCGCGGTTCCCCTGGATACGTTTGGCAGCTCCCCAGGGAGCCACAGCGCACAGTTTGGGAACCACTTGGTATATGCAATGCTAGAACACAAATAGGACAATGTTTGGTTCACACTGTTTATTTTTCATGTTGCCCTCTAACTCAGTCAATCAGATACTATTGACAGTGGCGTAGGAAGGGGGGGTGAGGTGGGTGTCATCACTGAGGGGGTGACAAAAATATGTGTTTTAAACGCATATTCTTGCCATTTTGTCAAGCCGGGGGTGACAAGTGTCATCACTGAGGGGGTTGACAAAATGGCAAAATATGTGTTTTAAACACATATTTCTGCCATTTTGTCAAGCCAGGGATGACAAGAAATGTTCCCCACTGGGTACCACCTGACCTTGGTACGCCACTGACTATTGAGCTGAGATTTGTGCGAAGTTTTTATTTTCAGCTGAAAAAAGATGTGCTTCATAACTCAATGAGCCATGAGCTCGAGAATCTTGAACTTCTAGATATAACCTCTATTACATCTAATGACTTTTACACACATTGACAAAGGTACATTGATTTGTGTAAATCTACCACTTCAATTGGGTATAAATCGTCACTCTTTTGCTATTCATCATTACTGAGTGCAGGTGTGCACCTACAGGTAGACTTGCATATCTTCACCTGCTACAATGGATTCATGAGTGCAAAGTTCCTATCTAAATTATCACATGCACCTGGATTTGCTTGCAAAGAGTATCCAATGGAAAAGCATAGGAAAAAATGAAACATTAAAGTTCACTTTTTAAAAAATATAAACATAAAAATTATTTAAAATATTTATTAATAATGTAGAACTCATACAATGAATTGTTGGAGCATATTAACTTATTAAATGAGTATTCACTATTTAATTAAATAGAGCATATTTTTTAATTTAAAAATAACAATTCTTGGAGAATGACTACAAGAACAAAATCCCACCTCCAGCAACATTTGTATTTTTATTTAACATTTATCATAGTTTGATCAAAGGTATGTGCAGTATAAATTGAATTATTCTTATCTTTTCAAACAAACATTTTAAACGTTTAGTTTAATTAGATTTTTATATACATTTTAATATTATATTTAAAAATAATAAAATTCATATTTAAACATAGTACATAATTTGTAACATTAAAATACATATTTGTAAAGTTAAAATAATTGTATTGTTCTCACATTAGTCGCCATGGTGTGCTAATTTACTTCCCTGACTCTTATTTATTTTTTTTATTTTTTTTAATGAGGGAGTATTGCAGTACATGTGATTGGCCATGTGTGATACTGGACTTATTTCTAGGCTAGGATGAAGTACATTTACTATTATTTTACAACCTTAATTGCTTTAGTAACTTTTGAAGTGTTGTTTGTGAATAGCAATGGGTTTACCCTTTTGTGGGTGGGTCTTTGTAGCAGCTGCCTCGTGCTAGACCCCTCCTTAAACTTGTTTAACACCCTTCCATTTTGTAATAAGTTTAACCCATTTCCCAGTCACTGCCCCTTCTTCCTCTCACTTCTACTACCAAGCAGTATACTTATGTGTGCCAAGATCGCCTCAAAGAAAAGACAGGCTAGGATGAGGTGCAGCTTTTCACCTGTAGGTTTGCGATTTGTGTTTTAGAAAGTAGTACTAATTTATGTTATATGAAATGCAGGTTGCGAATAGGGGCAATGCGTACATTTACTTGCTAATCTGGTGCACAGTCAGTTCTTGACGTGGTTAAATCATGAAAAGGGATTCGGGAAGTATATACTCTTCTATAGTATACATAACTTCTTGGCCTCCTGGTGGCGCTGTTGACTAACAGATGGCTCCCACGTTTCCAATTTAATATCTCTGCCTCTCACGTAAAATCATTACTCTGGGATCTGCTGTCTATCAGTTTCACATTTGCACTTCAAGGAAGAATGGATATGAATAGCCAGATAACCTGGTTCTGATAGTCTCTACTTGTTTGATCTGTGCTACACACTGCTTGTATGTTTGCTCCCTCATTTTTACTTCCTTGGATATGCAGATCTAAGCTATACTTACAAAAAGAGTATGCTGCACTAGAAATGAACATTTTTTTTTGTTTCAGGCAGGCACCTCATTGTGGGGCATGCTTCATTTGAATGAAAACAATTAGAAAACACCACTGACCCCTGCTGGCACAGCATGGAAGTGCTTGAAACATCTCAAAACAGTTAGTTGAGGTCCACTTTACCATGCAGTGTTGTGTTTTTCAGAGAAAAATCTCTGGAAGGTATTCTGAGTGTATTCTCAGTGCCAGTAGGCACCAGAAAACCATTCTGACTGGAATTGAATGCGTGATGTATATTTAAAGTTGCCTTTTAGAGTGAGTAAAGCAATCCCCTACCCCTTAGGGTATGGAAGCCAACCTTTTGCCTAGGCCTTGTCCATACAAAGGCCGTCACTTATACCACGTCCTACTGGAGGTCATCACATGTGAACCCAATCAACAGGGATGTAGCAACTGTAGTGGAAAAAAAGGAGAGTGGAGGCACAGAAATGTAAAACTCTTAGGAAGAAAATGCCTTGAGGCTGTCCTGCTGGGCCACATGAAAATACAATTTCAATAGCATGAGGAGCTGTTGTCCTTGGAGAAGAGGCAGAGCAGTTTGTATCACCTACAGCAGTGGATAGAGAGGCATCGCTGGATGGCTCATCATGGGGCTTTTCAAACAAGTGCCTCGAAGCGCACAGGGGATGGTAGCTTGCTACAATCTACTAGTCAGGAGAAGTCCCAGACACATAATGCAAGTGCCTGACGCTGAGGACATTTACAGCTGTCTATAGTATGGATTAGGGGGAGTTTCCTCCATTTATAAGTTGATACCCCAGGGATGAAGCGTTCCCAAAACTGTTCCCTCACTCAGAGGTCGGTTGTGACTCACTGTTATTGTGGAAAGACTCAGGGGCATATTATCAAGTAAGGGTGTTACATTATCGCCACTTTTATCGGCAGGAAACTGCCGATAAAGCGGCGATAATGGGCTTGATAAAATGCTCTATGAATTCCAATCGAAGCCCATGTTAGATGTCTTCACATCTAACATGGGCTTCGATTGGAATGCATAGAGCATATTATCAAGCCCATTATCGCCGCTTTATCGGCAGTTTCCTGCCGATAAAAGCGGCGATACTGTAACGCCCTTACTTCATAATATGCCCCACAGTTCCCTATAAGCTGTTTTGGGGTTAAGTGTTAGCTGCATAGGACATATGAGAGACTGATATGGTACATCCACTGCTAAATGGTTTTTAAGTGTGAATGACAATAGTTGAGACGTCCTCACACCGGGAGCCCTAAGTCACCAAAATTTAATTGTAAAGTGCTGCAAGTAATGATCCATCTCTTCAGGTTTGGTTTAAAAAACAACTGGTGCCCAGGTTGTTTATTTATGTTGAACGATTTTCAGTGCTTAATTTGAGCTGGTGGTCTCCGGGGTTGTCACTTAATCAACACCATTTAAGGATACATTCACATTCATTTATGGTAGGCACAGGGAGATTAAGTGATTTGCCTAGAATCAAAAGATGTGGAGCCCACGCTGAGATTCGAACCTGGTTCCCGACCCCCAAAGTCTGAATCTCTGGCCATTATGCGATATCCTCTCTCCACTTTAGTGGCTAATAGTTGGTTCTGTTTTAGGCGGCGCAAACAGGAGAAATGGGCTGGTGCAAACTGCCTCCTGATGGGAGCCCTGGCACTTTATGTTTTACAAATTACCTCCTATGATTTTTCTTGAGAAAGGTTCACGGAGGAAAAAGTTAAGGACTATATGAGTGTCAGTATGTAGCATGTGGGAGGAAGGAACTGCCTTATTTCTCTTTCTTTTTCTCGCTCTTTCACATACGCACACACAACAAAACATGCACATGCAACCACACACATGCACGTTGTTATCTCTAAAAGAAAGGTTGCTCTCTTTATTGTTTATTGGTCGTGCTTGCTCTTGTTTGTCTTTGAAAGACCTCTTGTGGAACATACCAACACTTACCATTGGTTGGCTTTCTTGTCTCTCTAATTTGCTTGCATCATATTCAATAGGTTTCCTACCTCATATAGTGTTTGTCCCTCCTGTGGAGTATAGCTTCTTTACCATCCTTTTGTTTGGATGAGTTTTGTCCTTTTGCAGGCTTACATTCAGGGAACTGCAGTTTTTCTATTTCTCCTCAGCACCCACTCTGCTCACGCTTACAAGGGGGGGGCGAAGAAGCTACATGACTGAGGTCTTCCCCACTGCCTGAGGTAACAAGGTTGCGTCCACTGTCAACAACACTACGAACACCAGAAGTATATGTCCACATGAACAGGTCTGTGCTCTGCATACTGAGGTCTGTCCAGCACATCACCGCCACACTTGGCATTGTGTGCATTCAGGTTCATGGGTGACTTGCCTCCTTCACACATACTTGGTTCCCACCTCTCCCCACATTCTGCTATTGTCTGACTGAGGGGCCATGCCATTTTCGGAACGTCCGCTGTCCTGTTCTGCGCTGCCTCGGTGGTAGTCGGGGGGGTGGTCCGGGAGGGGGGCATGGGGTGGTGGCGATGGGTGTTGTGGCCCTCTTTGGTCTTCGAGCTGCATAATCAGTGTCTCCATGACATGTGTTGGTCTTCAGATGTGGCTCTGGGCTGGGCTCCGTTTCATACTGCAGGTAGTCGTCCTGCTTAACACCTGTAACAGGCAGGTGTTAACTCCCTGCTGCTAACGCACCTTTTCGCCTGTTTCTGGATCGCATCGCAGATGTGGCAGGTGGTTGAGAATATCGCGAAGTGGTGTTTTCGTGTTTTTTTGCACGGGAACGCCTACTCTGCATATCATTAGCATTAGTTGTCGCTCTCATCTGTGGTGATGTTTTTTGCGGAAGCTATCGCTGGTAAAACTTGCGATATTGGCAGTTTGCGCCAGCTTGAGAATGGGGCGATAATTATTTTGCCACTTTTGCTGTGCTAAAGTGCTGATAACTCGGTGATAAGTCCTTGAGAATATACCCCTTTGACTTCTCTGCCACACCCTCCAGTTGTGGTCCTTCAAAAAAGATATTTTTTGGATGGCCTGGCATCTGCCATTTGCCACTGAGAGCAAGACCCCTGACCTTCTGGCTGGGGTTCTGCTCTCCTAGCGCATTGCCCTGCACCGCCACTACCCGCGGTTCGAGGCTCGCTCCTGTGTCCTTCTCAGGACTGCTTAGCTGTCTTAGCTGGCTCACACAGCTTTTTGCCTGCCCACTTCTTCTGTTCTTGGTTCCTTTTCTCGTATTTTATTTTGTCTCCTTTTTCCTAATTTTCTTTCCCCCCCGCTTCTCAGCCTCCTTTCTGACCGTTCTTTTTCTTGCCGATACTGCCCCCAGGGCATCTCCTGCATGTTCCCACTCCTGTTTCTGCCTCCCCGCTGTCCTGCCCTCCTCCTCCCTCTACTTAATGGCGGCTGCTGCTCAGCCGTGGTGAAGGAGCACCAAAGGCAAGCCCGTCTGCACCCATTCGTGACTCAACCCTGACTAGCACCAAGAACCCTAGTCCTCCAAACCGCTACAACTCCTCAGCTCTCTACACACCCAAACTCGACAAGAGCAACAACTGCAAGCTCTCTTCACCTCTCGACACCCACAGACCCTTCACCTGCCGACCCTGCCTCCACTCCTTCACCTTTGCCGTGACCCAGGGCCCACCTCCACCCTCCAACACCAACTCCATCACCCCCAACCCCTGGAATGCATCCTCTTCAATGTCTGCTCCCTCCACAGACACGCCACGGAAATCTGAGACCTCCTCGACAGCACCACTCCAGACGTTGCCTTCATTACCGAAACCTGGAAGAACGCCGCCTCAGGCCCTGACATCACGATCGCCATTCACGAAGGCTACAAGATCACCCAGAAGGACTGCCCCAACCGCCCCAAAGGAAGCATCGCCATTGCTCACAAGTCCACAAGTCCAACCTCCATCTGAGCACTTACACCGACAGGCCCACGGACCTTATGGAACACCTCTTCTTCAAGATACAGACCAACCCAACCACCACCATCCAAGGCACCCTCATCTACAGACTCCCCAGAACCCATGCCCCTTTCACTGACATCATCACCCCGCAAGCCATTATCTCCACCGACTACACCTTGCTGGTAGACCTCAACTTCCACCTCGACAACCCCCAAGACCCCAACTCCACCTCCCTCGTGGACATCCTCCACAACATCGGACTCAAACAGATCGTACCAGAACCAACACACTCAGCAGGATACACCCTCGACCCCATCTTCACAGCAGGAAACTCCATCACCTTCAGTCATACCTTCGAACTCCTATGGACAGACCATCACTGCGTCCACTTCACCTTCAAAACGAACATCACCTGCAAATAACCTCACCAGCTCCAGCGCAGGAACTGGAACAAGATCTCTGATGATCAGCTCGCCGCCTCCATCAGCAGCTCCAATCCCACCACCACAGACGACGACCCTACCACCGCTGCCCATTCCTACACAACTGGATTACTGACTGTGCCAACACCATCGCCCTCCTCAAGAAAACTTCAACACCTACACCAAGAAAGCCAGCTGGTTCTCTACCAAACAACGAGAATTTAGACGAATCTGAAGAAGCCTTGAAAAGCTATGGAGGAACTCCAAAACCACAGCAGACCTCAATAACTTCAAAGCAGCCACCAACGCCCACCACAAACTCATCAGATACTCAAGGAAGAAAGCACTCCAGGACAGAATCTCCACCCATGCACACAACAGCAAGGAACTCTTTGGCATCATCAAAGAGTTCGCCCAACCCAACTGTGAGACTATTGACATACCACCCTCCCAGGACCTCTGCGATAGACTCAGTGCCTTCTTCCATCACAAAATCAAGACCCTTTATGAAAACTTAGATGACAAAAACCTTCATGAGGAACCCACACCCACAGTTCCCTACACCAAGCAGCCAACACTTGACATCTGGACCGCCCTCAGCATTGAACACAACCTGAAAACTATGAAGTCAACCCAATCCGGTGCCCCCACGGACCTCGGCCCCCACCACATCTATCTGTCAAGGTTTCACCTGCTTTTCTACAGGAACGTCAGGGTACTGAAGAAAGGTCCGCAACCTCTCCAAACCCCCTTTCGCACCAGTATGAAACAGGCCACAAAAGGTAATCAGGGGAAGAAGGGAAACAAAACAAGGTAAGGATGGGAAGACACTCCTCCGTGACAACCCAGGAACTGCAGAAGTACGTCATCACCCAGGAAACTGCTGGAGTACGTCACTGCTAAGCAAACAAGGCTGTAAATGAGTGGAACATAATTTAGAGAGCAATTACTTAAAACTGCAATACATAAACTCTTAGCAATGTAGATATATACCTAATTTCCCTTCAACAAATCAGGAAAGTGTAGGAGGATCAGAATGTGGTCAGGTCTGGGTAATGCTGTAATTCAAAAGTACATGTTATTTTCTGGACATGTGTGTCCATCAAGTAGCTTCTTAATCTCACTTTCTCTATGATAGCCCATCTAAATAAATCTTGTCACTCTTTCAATATCCTGAGTAATGTACAATTGTAGAAAAACCAATGTGCTCTACCGAGTATCAGAACCACCGGTTCTATTATAGTTCTTATTACAAACAAAAAATAGGAAACAAAGAAAACAGCGCAACGCGCTGAATACCGTAACCACAGAAAACCAACAGTTCTTTATCATCTTCTTTTTCTTTTTTCCACAGGAATCCATAAGAAATGAGACCGGAGGAAAACGGGGACTGCACGCCCCGACGAGAAAAGCAGGACGCCGACGACACGGAAGTGAGGGGGCCGCGACGCACCGGAAGTGACCCGAAAAGGTACTAGCAAGGCTAGAACGCAAAGCGCTTTCACTCGGGAAAGGCAGAGCTTTAACCTGCTCTGCCTATCCCTGCGCATGCATTCTTAACGGGGGCCATCTTAGTAGTTTTGTGAGCCTCCGAGCCGGCCTCCGTGCCGGCAATCATGACAGTATACCCCCCCCTCACTGCCCCTCCTACTGGCTTGGGTTCATCAGGATGCTGCCTATGAAAAACTCGCACCAAGCGAGGGGCATGGACGTGGCCCGCTGGTTCCCAAAAACGTTCCTCAACACCATATCCCTTCCAGTGAATAAGATACTGGAGCCTGTTTTTCACTCTCCTAGAATCAATGATGGCTCCTACTTCATATTCGAGGTCATCATCTAACGCAACAGGACCAGGAACGTCAGAAATATGTGTACCCGGAACCACAGGTTTTAAAAGGGACACATGGAAAACTGGATGGCATTTCAAAGAGGTGGGTAACTCTAGCTGCATTGCCACAGGGTTTATCACCTTGCAGATCTTATAAGGACCTATATATTTGGGTTTAAATATACAGGATCTTCTCAAAGCTAGATTCTTAGTGGATAACCATACCTCGTCCCCTTGTCTATATTCAGGCTCTAAACTTCGGTGATCGTCCGCTCCCTTCTTCTAATTAACCTTAGCCTGATCCAGATTCACTAGTGTAGACTTGTGTGTGTCTTGTAGGCTTTGTACTAGGTCAATGGCTGCAGGGGTGGAACAGGAAGACAACTGGGGAACTGATAACAGCCGGGGATGGTACCCGTAGGTGCAATAGAATGGTGTGTGTGCTATTGAAGTGTGATAACGTATTGTATGACAGTTCTGCTACCTAAACTAACTCGTTCCATTCCTCTAAGGTGTTCAAAACCTGGCATCTGATGTACTGTTCAAAGCATTGGTTGACCCTCTCAGTCTGGCCGTCAGTCTGTGGATGGCGGCTAGAAGACAGGCGTACATCAATGTGGAGTAAGGCACATAACCCAGTCCAAAATCTTGGAATAAACTGATCTCCCCTGTCTGAAACCAAAACTGATGGAAGCCCATGCAAGCATACTCCTTGTTGAAGGAAGACAAAGGCTAATGATCGGGAAGTGAGGAGACCTGACAGGGGAATGAAGTGAGCCATCTTGGAAAATAGATCTACCACCACTAAGAGGGTATTGTTGCCCTTCTTTGTACGAGGTAATTCTGTTATAAAGTTAAGTGAGACCGTGTGCCAGGGAAGTGGGGGAGTAGGTAAAGGCTGCAGCAGGCCTACAGGACTCTTATGAGAAACCTTTCCTTGAGCACATACATGACATGTCCGAATAAACAGCTTAGTATCCTTTCTCATAGTTGGCCACCAAAAGTGTCTCTTTAGGGATTCTATAGTCCTTTTGTACCGTGGGTGCCCTGCAAGAGGATGTGTATGACACCACTATAATGCCTGTAATCTTAATCCTTGTGGGAAGCACTAGACCACCTTGCACATAGGACAAACCATGCTCTATGATAACTTCTTGTGTACCTACTACTTCCTTCATAACTGGGGCTTCTTGGGCTTCTCTGACCTGTCGTACAAAGTCATCTTCAGAACTCAGGACTCTAATTATTCGTTCTTGAGGAATGATGGAAGGAGGTTAGTCTAGGACCTGTATGGGCTCATAACCTAAACGGGACAATGCATCAGCTTTGTCATTCTTTTTTCCAACACGAAACTGTATAACAAAGTCATATTCACTAAAGAACTGAGTCCATCTTAGCTGCCTCATGGGTAAAGCTCTTGCAGATTTCAGAAATTACGAATTGCGATGATCCGTCAGTACAGTAACATTGTGGTTAGCTCCCAATAAATATTGTCTCCATTCTTCGAATACTCTCTTGATGGCCAGTAACTCCTTATCTCCTACAGAATAGTTAATGTTAATTTCTTTGAAAAAAATGCCACCGGATGGAGCATTCCTGTGCTGCGTTCTACCGGCAAAAGCAGGAAGGAACTAATTAACTAGTGCATTAACCAGAACATTGAGGAACTTGTACAGTCAAATATACTTGTCTCATTGAATTTGTTTTCATTTCCTTTCTGAAAGTGACTTTATCCTTCAACTATTTGTTGAAATATTATGCAAAGATTGAGTTTTTGCCGTATAACTAATTATTTGTATGTGCATAGAATGAATTATTGCTTTTCTGTTTAATGTCGTTAAGTAAATGTTTATGTATTGTTTAAATGTACTGTTTTTCTCATACAATTGAATTTTTTATTAAATGAAAAAGTAAAAAGAAAAAAGCGAACGGTATAAATAAATTATACCATACAAATCAACAAATAAGACTGGTTTGTTGCTCTAACTAACGAGCTCCATTAAATAAAGTGTAGGGCCGGCATCTTCCTTCTCAAAAAGTTCTACCGAAGAGAGCACACCCCCAACTGCCACTTGGGAAGCGTCCGCCTCAACCACATATGGACAAGAGGGATCATGATGACGAAGAATAGGGGCTTGAGTGAAAGCTTTCTTTAGCTCCTTAAAGGCCTCTTCTGCCTCAGGGGTCCATTGAAACACCTTTCCCTTTTTCAGCTGTCTGGTAATCGGAGAGGCAAGGTCTGAAAAGTTGTTTATTAATCGCCTATAAAAATTGGCGAAGCCAAGAAAGTTTGTGTTTCTCTTACATTCTGTGGGGCAGGCCATCTATGAATAGCGTCTACTTTTTGGGGATCCATACTAAGACCCGGGGAAGAGATAATGAATCCCAAGAAACAGAATTGTTGTGTATGGGTCTGAAATTTTTCAAATTTACAGTATAGATGGTTCTCCTGTAGCCTTTCCAATACTCTTTTTACTTTACATGAGTCTTGTGCTCCTGCAGGGAAGGGGAGAATATCAAGAGGTCGTTGATGTCAGCAATAATGTATTGATTCAGCATGTCCTTCAAAACCTCGTTTATAAAAAAACTGGAAAGCCGAAGGGGCGTTACAAAGCCCAAAAGGCATCACTAAATACTCGTATAAACCATACTTAGTACAGAATGCTGTTTTCCATTCATCTCCCTCCTTGATGCGCACTAGGTGGTACGCTCCACGTAGATCTAACTTAGTGAATATACGTGCGTTCTTGATCTGATCAAGAAGAGAGGAGATTAGTGTTAATGGGTATCTGTTCTTGATAGTAATTGCATTAAGAGCCCTGTAATTGATGCAACATCTGAGACCCCCTTCTCTCTTTGGTATGAAAAAAAGAGAAGATGAGGTAGGGGACCTGGACGGACTGATGAACCAAATTCTTAACATCTTATCCAGGTAGTCTATCAAAAAAACATTCTCCTTTTCAGTTAAGGAATAGACCCTACTGCAGGGGATGCGGGCTCCAGGCTGTAAATCAATCCTGCAGTCGTATACCCTATGTGGAGGGAGACTAGTGGCCTGTTCTTTATAAAACACCTTCTTATAATTCTGATAGACGAAGGGTAACGTACCTTTGTCTGCAATAGCTAATGTCTCTTCATTCATCTTAGCAAAAGAAATACTAGACATAGGGCATTCTGAAGTTGATGGTACATGGTCTTTACAATTCTCTGAATTAAAATTAACTGTCATTGCTGTTCAATCTATCAAAGGATTATGCTGACGTAACCATGGGATTCCCAAGATAGCAGGGAATTGGGGGGACTGTATTAGGTCAAAGGATATGTTTTCCATGTGTTTCTGTTCTATAACCAAAGACAACTCAATAGTGGTATGTGTGATAGGCCCCGATTTTACGGAGCTACCATCAATAGTCGTTACTTCTTCCCAAGCTGTCTTGGACACTTGTGGGATCTTCCACTTCTGGGCCCACTGCATGTCCATGAAATTGTCAGTGACCCCGGAGTCTATCATCACCTTAACCTCAATTACATTATGTTCCAATTGTAAAAGGGAAGAAACAAAGAGATGATGTCGCTGACTTAGCATGATGTGTAGGGATGAGACAATCAGTCCTGAGCTACCCGAAATCCTTGTCTCTGAAGACTACGGGCTTGCTATTATTCCGAACACCTTTGTTTAGACTTGACTGGACACTCCCTTAGGAAATGACCCTGCTTGCCACAATATAGGAATAACTTCTTGTCATGCCTTCTTTGATGTTCTTCCTCACTGAGGGGCCCTCGCAAGCTCCCTATCTGCATGGGCTCCGATTTGTCTACCGCTTTCTCAGGTTCGGGTTTCTTTTCACGATAAGATAGCCATCTGCACTCTGACATGCCCTTATCCCTTTTCCATTCTGTAAGCCTGTGATCTAATTCAACTACCAAATCAATAGGTGCGGAGCATGATTCAGGGGATCTACTACTTGAGCTAATGTGTCTTTTAAGTCATCTCTTAAACCCTTATAAAATAGTGCACTCTGATCCTCTTCGGGCCACCCTGCCTCTCCTACCAGCCTATGGAATGTGGAGATGTACATAGAAAGATACCTAGTTCCCTGCTTTAGGGTTAATAATTCTGTGTCTGCTGAGTGAGTAAAGGTGTGTTTGTCAAAAAGCTTTCTAAGTTCTTGTTTAAAAGCGTCATAATTTTGAAGCAAAGGGTCATTTCTTTCTATCAATGGGACAGCCCAAGTAGCTTCAGACCCTCCCAGATAAGAAATGACAAAGGCCACCATAGCATGATCAGTAGGGAAATTAGGGGCTTTACACATAAAATGGAGCTGGCACTGACTAATGAAGGTAGCAAACTTGTTAGTATCCCCTAAAAAGCGTTCAGGGGGTGCCAAGGGAATGGATGGAGGAGTAGTCACCTGTATTACCGGTGTATGGGTGCTAGCACTAGATGTCCCTATTCTGGCCTCCACTCTTCTTTCTTGCTGCAATGCGTCTACCCTGGTTGATAAGGATTGAGTTTCAGCCTGCAAATTTCCCAAAATATGGGCTAAATCAGCTAACTTGATTGAGTTCCATGACTTTCGGGTAGAAAGAAAAGCTATTCTTTCTGGGCTTCTCGTTCTGTCAAGGTCTTACCTGCCTTTCTACAGGAACGTCGGGGAACTGAAGAAAGGTCCGCAACCTCTCCCAACCACCTCTCACACCTGTATGAAACAGGCCACAAAAGGTAATCAGGGGAATAAGGGAAACAAAACAAGGTAAGGATGGGAAGACATTCCTCCGTGACAACCCAGGTACTGCAGAAGTACGTCACCACCCAGGAAACTGCTGGAGTACGTCACTGCTAAGCAAACAAGGCTGTAAATGAGAGGAACATAATTTAGAGAGCAATTACCTAAAACTGTAATACATAAACACTTAGCAATATAGATATATACCTAATTTCCCTTCAACAAATCAGGAAAGTGTAGGAGGATCACAATGTGGTCAAGTCTGAGTAATGCTGTAATTCAAAAGTACGTGTTATTTTCTGGACATGTGTGTACATCAAGTAGCTTCTTAAACTCACTTTCTCTATGATAGCCCACCTAATATAAATATTGTCACTCTTTCTATATCCTGAGTAATGTACAATTGTAGAAAAACCAATGTGCTCTACCGAGTATCAGAACCACCGGTTTTATTATAATTCTAATTACAAACAAAAAATAGGAACCAAATTAAACAGCGCAACGCGCTGAATACGGTAACCACGGAAAACCAACAGTTCTTTATCTTCTTCTTTTTCTTTTTTCCACAGGTATCCAGTAGAGACGAGGCCCCAAGGAAAACAGGGACTGCATGCCCCGATGATTAAAGCATGACGCGGGCGACGCGGAAGTGAGGGGGCTGCAACGCACCGGAAGTGACGCGAAAAGGACTGGCAAGGCTAGAACGCGAAGCGCTTTCACTTGGGAAAGGCAGAGCTTTAACCTGCTCTGCCTATCCCTGCGCATGCGTTTTTAATGGGGGCCATCTTAGTAGTTTTGCAAACCTCCGAGCCGGCCTCCGTGCCTGCAATTATGACACTACCATAGAGCTGCAGACATCACCGCCCCTGAGCTTTGACGAATCATCAACCGCTCCTTCCAGACCGCCTCCTTCCACGATGACCGGAAACTCACAGAGATCAACCCTCTCCTGAAAAACTCTCGGCGGACCCCACAGAACTCAAGAACTTCAGACTGATCTCCTTATTCCGGTATCCGGTGAAAGTCACGGAAAAAGCCGTCAACAGTTAACTCGTCTACTTCATAGAAGAAAACAACACCATTGACTCCTCCCAATCAGGCTTGTGGAAGAATAATAGCACCAAAGCCACCCTTTTCACATCGACAGACGACATCCGCTCTATACATGACAGAGGAGAGACTGTGGCCCTCATACTCTTGGACCTCTCCACTGCCTTAGACACAGTCTCATACCCCACCCTAGCCCGCAGACTCCACGACGCAGGCATATGGAACAAGGCCTTTCACTGGATCCACTCATTCCTCTCCGGCAGAACGCAGTGGGTCAGACTCCCTCCATTCCTCTCGGAGCCACACTGCCCACCTACAGAATCCCCCAAGGATCCTCCAGCAGCCCCACCCTGTTCAACGTCTACATGGCCTGCTCTCACCCATCATCAAATCACACGGACTCAACATCGTAACATACACAGATGACACCCAACTCATCCTCTCCCTATCCAACGAACCCAACACCTTCAAACACAACTTTCAAGAAGGAATGGAAACAGTCACCAGGTGGATGAAGAACAGCTGCCTACAACTCAACACAGACAAAACCAAAGTGCTCATCATGGGACCACACCCCAATGCTTGGAACAACACCTGGTGTCCCCACGCCCTCTGGAACCCTCCCACCCCCACGGACCACGCATGCAACCTCAGAATCGGACTCTGAACTCAAGATGGACCGCCAGATCAACAAAGTCACCCCTTCCTGCTACCACACCCTCCCCCTCCTCTGAAAAACCTTCAGCTGGATTCCCCATGAACACAGGAAAACCGTAGCCCACGCCCTCATCAGCAGCAGACTGGACTAAGGCAACGCACTCTACACTGGGATCAACAGGAACCTCACCCACAAACTCCAGAATGTCCAGAGCACCACCGCCAGACTAGTCCTCCACCTACCATGCCACTGCCACAGGAGCCAACACCTACACTGGCTCCCAGTCGAAAAGAGAATCACCTTCAAGCTTCTCACCCACGCCCACAAAGCCCTCCACAACTCCGGACCCACCTACATGAACCACCGCCTTTCGTTTCAAGCACCCCAAAGATCCCTCTCCTCAGCCCAGCTCTCTCTTGTGACTGTACCACACATAATTAACGCCAGACCAGGAGGACTCTCCTTCTCCTTCCTCGCAGCCATGGCATGGAACACCCTCCCCCTCCACCTCTGAGAGACACCAATACTCTCCAAGTTCCCGAAGTACCTCAAGACCTGGCTCTTCGACGAATCACAGTAACATCCAAGAGTTGCGCGCCCACCCCCCTTAGCGCCTTGAGACCCTTTAGATGAGTAGCCGCTCTCTAGAAACCCCTGATTGATTGATTGATTGATTGGGCTGCTCCGTTTTTAAAAAACTCTTTCATGTGAGTTTGAATTTATTTTTTATTTATTACTCCAAGTGGTGTCTGCCATCTTGTAACATTAAATAAAAATTGAAGAAAAATGGATGCAGCGTCATGCCGTATGCACACGCCTGAATGGTGTGGCATGCAAGCACATACATAATCATCATGCTGGTAAGATAGCATCATGATGCGTATGTGCACTTTTTCAAATTTTCTTTATTTTTACCAATGCTACACAGCATCAGCAAAAAGCATTTATTTTGCCAATGCTGTCTAGCATCGGCAACATACATTGCATAAGTCAATAGGTCCAAAATGTGAGGCCACTGCCTGTTTTTCCTTATGTTGTAGGAAATTCTCTCTGAACCCATACATATTTCCTCTTCCAGGTATGTAATAAATACTTCTGGTAGATCGATGGAAGACTATCCACAGATGATGTGGACAGACCAAAAATATTGTGAAATATGTTCATTGTAACCCTGAGTAGTATAACCAGAACTCAACATCTACATGGGAAGGGTGGCCATGGGATGCAATCTTTTTATATTGTGTAGTAGGGAGTACCCCACTTGGCAATGAATTTGTTTTTAGTCCTAGATGTGATTATGTCGGGACAAGTGCGCACATCAGCTTTGCCATATTTTACAATCTTTTATATCATATTCACTTGAGTTTTAAGTAGCACTGATTGAGGATGAAAAGTAATAGCTATGTAATGCTGTTAAAACAAATTGCAGATTTTTATAAATTGTCATACAACTGATCAGTGAATGCACATGAATAATGTACATACAAATTACAGCCATACCATTGTTGTGAACCTCTCAATTTTGGTGGGGGGGGGGGGATTTACCTGGTTAGGACTCCTAATCCCCAAGGGGTAATGTGTGGTGAACCCCTATGGAGAAGATGAGAACAGAAAGGTGTCTCACACTCTTCTCTTTGACAAGCGTTGCTCACTCAGATTCAGAGTGTTATGAGTCAGACAACCCTGCCAGGGAAACTCTTCTCTGCAAGGCTTATATCACATATATGTATATATCTGAAACCTCAATCTGGCTGCTGGAAATAGTAGATACATACAACTATTGGTATTTTACCATAAAGGGTTATTTATTATGCACAAATAGCATTTAAACCTTATGTATCATAATGATAGCAATTTTTATGAGAATCTGAGCAGTCATTATATAGAATAAAATGAACATTAGAAAAATCCAAAGCTTTTTACATCACACATCCCTGCTACCTATAAAAATGTAGTCCAATCCTTAACTAATACAAATGGGGGCCACTGGGTGAGTTATAGTTAGGACCACATTTCCATAGGGGATAGATTTTTTGGTTCTCCAATAAGTTTGGCGCTATTGGACAAATCTTCGCAAAACTTTTATTAAAGTCTTATCCACCACAACTGTATCCCAGAAAGTTTGGGGGTGATCAGTCAAATCAGGGGCTGAGAAAAAGGGTGTGGTTTTAAAATGCATTTATCCCATGCAATTTTCCACAGGAAAATTGAACAGCGATTTACAAGAAAGTGGCTGAACAAAATTACACCAACTTTGAGAAAAAGCTAAATCTTTACCCGGAAATATTGCTTTCTCTGACTTGGTGTAAATCTTTTTAATAGTTTTCGAGAAATGAAGGTTAAAAATGTATGTATATTTCACGCCGTGGTACCACTGTAGATCTACCGTGGACTTCCATGGTTCGACAAGGACAGTCAACGCGGGCTGATTGGCTGGCCATCATGTTTTGATTAGTGACTGGTCCTTGTGTCCTAAAAAGCAAATATAAAAAAGCATAAGGGGCAGGGTAGTGGTACCTGTCAGGGATTCTGACAAGGACTGGTTGCAAGGTAGAAAAGAAAGCAGAAAAATCACACAGGGAGTCAGAGGAGGAAACGGGATCCAAAAGGGAAGCTCTGCATAAGGGAACATGATGGTTAAGACTCAGGAAGGACAGGCACTCAAGGGGCAGTTTAGCATTCAGACTAACTACACGCAGGACAAGTGTACAAGACATATAAATAGAACTACATTAACAATAAAGGGAATGTTGGTTAAAGCACCCAGGAGCTCCACATTAAGACTGAAGCTCAGTAAGTTCCTCACTCTCAATTGCTGTTACAGATACTGACTGCAAATACCCACATATAGGATATACATCCAAAGGCAGAGTCTGTGGAGCGGATACTTATGGTGATGTTCTAAAAGTAACTCAAAGACAATACTAACAGTGGACAAGAAACATCACCTAGGTTGTCAGCTGTGCCCACGGATCCTGTTGATCAAACAAGAACACGCAAGGTGGTACAGCAAGGATGTAGAACTAAACATACAGCCACAATATAAAAGGAGCTAGCAAGGAGGAGTGCTTAAGAGGAAAGGAAGATAAAACAAAGGGCACACTTGGCAGAAATAAAGAAATAAATCACACAAGAAAACTGGAAGCTACGACAGCAGGAACAGGAAGGTAGCAAACAAGTAACTGGGCTAATGTAAAGGAAGGCAAGTACTGGGAAACAGTAACTTCAGAGTTAGGGAAAGTGCAAGGATCAAGAATACACAAACAGGGGTGGCTATAGAATCAGAAAGCAAGGTAGCACTGCAGGTAGTGCTAGATCAAGGAATTAGATACCAACCAGGAGTAGATAATAGATAATAAAAGATTAGATACTGATCAGGAAATAAGGAACAAGGAATAACTGTAGCTCAGGAACATTGGAAACAAGGCTAGCAAAAACTCTGGAAACAACAGGTCAGTCTTACAGGAACACTGCTATAATGACCAACACTGGACTGAAGGAAGCTGGGGCTTAAAAGAGCTCACAGTGATCACGTGTACCAGGTGTGAGCAGGTTAGAGGAATTCAGCTCACCGAAAGCTGAAACCTGCTAACCATTCTTGGCCTGTACGACTGGAGATGAAGCAGTGAGCAGGAGGTTATAGGTAATGACGTTTCAAGCATGAGCAGACTCGCTGGCACAAAACACAGCATGGATTGGGAATGGATGGCATTATCCAAATAGAGTCCAAAAGGCTGGAACTCAGTATATACATACAGGGGAAGGCCCAGAAGCTTATTAGAACACTGGACACCCTCTTCCTAAGAACTAGGTACCATGCTCTGGGATTTGGGGGTGGAAATTTCTATACTTGACGCAACATTGCTGCCACCACTGGACTTCACCCTCACTGGTGAATCTAGAACTCTAAAACTATGCTCAGGGGACAACTTATCTTCCAAAACTAGTTTCTCTCTGGTGAAGGCCCTCTATTCCTCCATCATCCTCTCCTGAACTAAGGTTCTCTCAACACCAGCCTTTCTCTCCACCACAACCAGCTGCACTTGCTCCTTGGCATGCTCCAATTTGAGCCTTTCCAACCACAGCTGGTGCTCCCTTTCTTCTTTCCTGTGCTCCAACTCCTCTGGGGACAAAGAAAGGGAGATGACACTACTCATGGCACTAGACCCAGCAAGGGACTCCCTCTCCATGGGGTCCTCTCTACCCACTGGCATCCCTGCCCAGTCATTTCCTCTTTCCTGTTCAGATTCTCCATGGCTACCGCCCTCAAGGGGTATGGACTGGGAGCCCTCCCACTCAGAGTCCTCCCTATTCTCAGGGTCCTCCTAAGGGGTCCCTGAGAACCACCACCCTCCTGGATCTCTGTTGACGTCTCTTCAGGAAACTGTCCAGCATAGTACAGGGCCCTCTGATAGTCCTTTTCCCATCTGTCCTCTTGCCACCCGAGCATGACTATCTGAAGGCATAGCTGGGTGTATTCTGCAGTCACTATTATTTTAATCTCCCTACAAAACCCCTTTAGCTCCTCCATACTGTATTCCAACAGATGATGTAGGTTAAAGACAGGTTCCATTTTGGCAAGTCAGTAAATACACTGCGCTGCGTTATTTTATTGTAAATCTTCCCCTTCATCTACTCATTCAATAAAAATCCTCTCTAGATCCAGCAAACTGACTGAAGCACAAAAGGAGGCAGACACTTTGCAGGCAAAGGTGTACAGTTGAATAAATGACATTCTCTGAACTCTACCGTGTAGCCAATTATCTAGTCCTCAGAAGAAAAAAAATAAACTCCTATTTTCTCATCCATCGCCCACACGCGTTACACGTAATAATCAGTAGGACCCGAGGCGAATTAATTTGCAAAGCTGCACGGTACAAGTGTTGTAAATGATTCCATTAATTCATTTGCAGATTACTGCCAACTCCGCGTGTAAAGCTGATTAAAATGGCAGAAGTGTTTGCCTCCAGCTTGATTGTTTTCCTACAAGTAACAATGATGATACCACACGGGGAGGCAGCATTCTCACAAGTGCCAAACAGACCGTCTTTCTGTTGACGAGAATGTTGAAAGTTGGTTTCCTAGCAATGCTCGAAAGCTAAAGTGGAAACGCCTCCTTCACTTTTTCTTCTGCTCATTTGTAAGGCGTTTTCGCATATCCTGGCGTTGCAGAGACCAATAGCAGTATTTACGATGAGGCAGCATTTGTTTCCTAATTCGGAGGATTGTGAGTAACAGATCTGAGTTGGAAACTCGAGCCCCAAAGTCACCTTGACTCGCTGAGGTTGCTTGTTCAAGCAGTTATGTTTTAGGGGCATATTTATAAGGGAATTGCGCCATCGTTTCGTCACTTTTTCCGACGTTCTAGTGGCGCTTTGCCCTGCACTATATTTACAAAAGGTCGTTAAGCCACTCTGCGTGGCTGAATGCCGCTTTGCAAATATGGGATCCTTTCACGCAGTTTTATGCCTCAAAGGGGCGTGCAATGGGTGTTGCTGTGGGCGTTCCATCACAATATTCATTGCTTTTCGACGCTGCCCCTGATTTACGAGGATGTTTATAAATCTGAGGCACCGCCAAAAACTAACACCATGCAAAAGCAGGCGTTATATTGGTGCAACGAGGAGAAATACTTTTATTTCTCCTCGTTTTTTCTGCAGGACACATAAAAAGAGCAAAACGCCACTAATGATTGTTTTTCTGCAGAAAGGTGTCCCTTCCTGCACAAAAACAATAATGAGATAATGGTGATTTGCCACTTCTATGTGTGCTGCAGAATAGAAGTAACAAATCGCCATTATTGATTGTTTATGTGCAGGAAGGGACACCTTCCTGCACATCAACAATCATCCTTGCAACGCAGGCATCCTTGCACTATAGCTTCAGGGTGTCTGTGTCGGTGTGAGACAGTTATTTTTAGTCCAGCACAAGGGAAAACATAGTGGTGTGCCATATTCTTGTAAATATGGCATTTCCCTACATTTTCTAAATGAAGCAGGGCAGCACACCAAAATTTGCCACAGCCCAGTGCTGCGCCATTTCCTCATATATATGCCCCTAAATTGGTGTGAGCCGATATGAAGGTGTAAGCACGGGCAATATTACACATTACACAAACAATACATATTAATAAGGGTTATAGGGACCGAACACATTCATTATTATTAAGTTATAGTTCAGTAAAAAGGGAGAATCTGAGAATGTTGCTGACAGCCTCAGGTTAGGGTTGCCATCTGGCCGGTTTTCTACGGGCACCAACAGTATTTTGACATCCCGGCTGGTGCAAAAATAAACAAAATCATCTACAGCTGGTATTTTTAGCCCATATCTATACATACTTCAAACAGCAACTATACAAATGAAGCAGTTTTTAATGTGTGCTAGAGCTGCATTAACTGCCCCTGGACAATAACTACAATAAACTAAGTCTAAACAATAACACAGGAGTGAGAGCAAAATGCCAAAGGGGAGGAGGCCCTAGCAGTTAAACAAACATAAAATAATTTGGTAGTCCTAACTAGAGTTCACCTGGAAAAACCTACAGCACCTGGGGATCACTTCATCTGCTCTTTACTGTTGCAGTAGCCATTCTCCTCTGTTTCCGGTGGGGCAGCACCTCTGGCCTCCTGGTCACTTTCACCTAGGGGCCCATTAAGATGACGGTGAATCCGCATCCTCCAGGCCGCTGGAAGCCACCGCCGGCCTGGAGGATGCAGATTCACCGCCGCGGACATTGGAAACACCCACGCCACATTAGGATGGCGGTGGGATCAACGGCGGACGGCAAGTCCGTCCACCGCTGATCCGCGGTGTATGCAGGCAAATATGGTGGCGGTGTCTGCAAGACACCGCCAGCCATATTAGGATACAGGCTGAAACATGCTTTTCCATGGCGGCTTTTCCGCCGTGGAAAAGCATGTGGTCTTTTGTGTTTGGGAGCCCGTTGCGGGCCCCCAGGGTGTCGGGGGTGGGGGGCGCACATGGAGGGTACCTATGGTACCCCCCTGTATTTACATGCACAAAGCGGCAGGCACCGCGCGGTGCCTGACGCTTTGTGCATGTAAATGCAAAGCATGCATTTTTAACCTTGCGGCGGGTGCTGCTTCAAGCAGCACCCACCGCAAGGTTAAAGATACGGGATGTGACCGCCAGGGTGGCGGTCACATCCTAACTGGTATGGAGGGACCGCCGCTGCCCCTGCGGATGGTCCCTCCACCTCGGGGGTGGCGGACGGACGCAGGTCCGTCCGCCATCCTAATAGGCCTCCTAGTTTGGGGGAGCTTCTAAGCAGCACGTGGACAGACACCAGCCAGGTAATGAGCACAGGTTCTGGCTTGGTCATCCCTGAGAACGCCAGTATTGTACCAATTCAGAGCTTCAGTCTGTCCTTCATAGGGCCTACTGTATTTCGGCTCTGTATGCAAAGAGATGTCTGAAAGAAAGTTACTTTGCTGTATAAGATGAGACACATTTCTTTCATAAGG
The DNA here is from genome assembly GCF_964261635.1 of Lissotriton helveticus. Classification (NCBI taxonomy): domain Eukaryota; kingdom Metazoa; phylum Chordata; class Amphibia; order Caudata; family Salamandridae; genus Lissotriton; species Lissotriton helveticus. The sequence continues at coordinate 509,116,716 of NC_136071.1, read as the reverse complement.
TGCCATGGTTGTTTGATGAGCACTTGACACCACCTTGAAAACAGAAGAAGTGTATTCATTAGTAGCCACCAGGTCTGGTCCAAAATATTTTCATCTGGATGGCCAAGGGCACATCTGGGTGAGCAAATGTGGGCCACATTTTTGTCAAATTTGGAGGCAGCTTAAATCCCTGGTTTTACATGATCTCTTCTTCCAAACTGGCATTCAGTGCATGTAGAGAGTTATTTGAGAGTACAAACTGATATCTATACTATTCAGCCCCAACCCTTATAATTTCCAGCAGGCCAGGGTTCAACACAAGCACCAGGATTCCAAGCAGACTGTAATAGTAGTTCAAGCTTCAGGGGGTCCCTGTTACCACACCTAATCCTTGACGTTTCACATTAGGATGACTGGCTATTTACTCATTGCAATTTCCAATCATTCATTTCTTTGCACATTCGACTTTGTAGCTGTTTATTTTGATGTTATTCTTTTGCAGTGTTCTTTAATTGATAAAATAAAAAAACAGTGACACATTTGGAAAAAAGAAAGCAGTATTGTTGACAACTAAGAGCAATTTCGGTGTCTGACAAGTGTAAAACCGATAATTGCTGTCAAACGGGTACCTCTCTGAGGGCCGTATTACACATAGTGCCCCAGTTACAGAAGGGCCAAAGATGCTTGCTGATAGCGTTGGCACACATATATAGCCAACGCTATATTCAGAGTGCATTCCCTCATTTGCTTGGGTGGGAATCACTATGCATCTGAGCCCGCCCCATATTAGTGATGCAGGCACAGAGGCTAACAGACACACAACATTGGAAAAAAAAACAATCATTCAGACTAACAGAATACTCCAGCCATGTTTGGGCTTTGTACCAGGCTTAAATAAATGCTCCATAAAGTGCATTTGCTTCTCGCGAGTCAAGTCATGGCATGTTATGTTGATTTGTAAAGAGCACTCTCACCAGGAGGGTACTAAAAGGCAGGTCCTCAGCTTTTTGTGGAATTCAAGAAGTGAAGAGGAGGCTCAGATATGTAACTGCACGTCATTTCACGCTTTAAGATGGATGTAGGAGAAGGCTCAGCCACCAGATCTGGTTTTCCGTATATGTGCAAATAGGAGTCCTGCCGAGCTTAGGTGTCTGGACGGTTTGTAAATGCAGGTGGTATTGTTGAGGTATGCTGGGCCAGAGCGCCTTGAAAGTTTGGATGAGGAGTTTGAAATGTGCTCATTTGTACATGGGTAGCCAGTGTAGCTCCTTGAGGTGAGATGTGTGAGTGTCATGGGAGGTTGAGAATGATTTTGGCTGCCGAGTTCCGGATGTTCTGCAGCCTTCCGATGAGATGCTTGTTGATCGCGGAATAGAGGGTATTCTTGTAGTCTAATATGCTGGTGACAAGAGTGTGGGTGATGATTTTCCAGGTGTTCTAAAGCCATTTAAAAATATTTCTCAGCATCTTCAGCATGTGGAAGCATAAGGCAATGTTAGCTTTGACTTGGGCTGTGATGCTGAGGTTGCAGTGAATGACAATCCGAAGGTCCTTGGTGCCGGTTATTTTAGTTCTTAAGGTAAGTCTATTTAATTAGCACTAATGCCACCATGTGTATATCATGCCACATTACATAGCGCGCAGTAGTACTTTAGTGAACTAAAATTTTAATCAGTCCCATTGTAGGTAGATGTGGTTAGACAAAGAGCATAACTGTATCCATCTCCACTAAATTTATGTGAGGGGTCCAAATTATGCTGCAGAGTTGACTAAATTGTGCAGCCAGAAAAGGCAATGTTGTGAAATGCGGTGAGATTTTGTGATTATATTTCTTAATTAATTTGTATATTTTGCTTTTACACTTGCTAACACTGTCTGGTCCTAGGTTGCACCTCAGTAGTATAATTTTAACACTCAAGTGAATCAATAAGCAACTGAAAGGTGACCCGTCAACCTTCGCAAAGAGTCCACAACTGCACTACAACATGTGCTGCACTATTTTCTTGTAACTTTTGATTACTTTGAACTAGAATTTTTTTTTTACATCTGCAGATTATGCAGCAAAGTGTAGATTATGTGTCAAGTGCGGCAAATCCATAACTTTGTGGAAAACACTACAGCCATAAAATTGAGTAATTTCAGTGGCCCTGACTACAACCTGGGAATGTGCAATGCACTGTAACAAGATATCAAATTATGAAATGCTCACATTTGTAAATCTTCCATACTGGTGGGAATAAATTCAGCCCAACACAACATTTCCTTTGCTACAGCATCTGGCAGAAAACAGACAGGCACACTTAAAGACTGATTCACAAAGGTATACTTAGATTTTTGTATAAGTTTACTATTTTTTTGGTATTTATAAACTATATGTTTAATTTTACTAATAGTAATTTACAACTGCGGAGAACCCCCCCACTCAAGGCAAAGACTGTGCACATAAAAAGGCAGGCCTGTCCTATCTTTTTATGTGCGGATCTCTCCACACCCACTGAGGCATCTCCGTAGTTGTATGAGTACTGTTGGTAAAAATAAACTCACAGTTCTTGAATATAAAAAAAATATTAGAGTTACACAAAAGTGTAAATTAACTTTTGTGAGTCAGGCTCTTACTCTACTAGGCAAGGTATTTCCACATTACATCTTAGGTAATAGGGGACATTTATGATTCAATCTCCCTGGTGGCTGCTCATCCCATGAGCCATGCACTGTTACTATCTGAATAGTATAATCCATGACCCATCCTACGGTATATTGCTGTGTACATCTTACTCAAACTAAATACATAAACACTCTCAGAACCTCCAAACAGACACTAATTGAGGTATACAAGGTTGTTCACAAGCCTGGTCCCTGGTGTCACTGGACCTGGTGCATCATTGGCAGGTAAACCTCTGTTCCCACTCTCCCAAATAGAGATGAGGGACCCACTAGAAGCTGAAGCTGGCCTTCAGTCTGAAGTCTGGCTCTGACTCTGACTCAGCTTGAGGTCCTGTTGAAACTTTGAGCCCTTAACGAGCCGAGCTTTCACATACCTTCTGCCTGCTACCCACAATCTACCCATGATGTGGGGTTATGGTCAGATCTTCCAAATTTGGAACTGAACCAGACAGGTTTGAGTCTCAGTGTCGGCTCTGAATCCTGTGATTCAGGGCAACTCTTTGGTGCCTAAAAGAAATGAATGTGACCTTGTGTAATGTAACTGGTGTTCATTTAAAGCGTTTAAATGCCTCCAGTTCGAGTTTGCACTATAGAAAAACTGCTCAAGTGGTAAAGGCAAGGCATAAACATAGAAAGGAAAGACAAATACATAGCCATTAAGTGGCTGATTTGTTCAAAGTGAAATTATAAAAACCTTCATAAGTTGCAGATTCCCCACTTAAGTTCTATGACCATGGGCAAATATTTAATTTTGCCATGACTCCCTTTTCTTCATATTTGCGTATGAAAGCTCATTCAAATATGTGAATCAGAAAACCATCTATAAAACCTACTGTGTTTGATTTATTAAAATAATGTTGCTTGTTGCAAAACATTTACAACAAGGGGTGGTGAGGGACAGAGTCTCTGAATTAAGCAGAATACTCTCACCCTGTCAAGAGATCAGGGCTAGATCCAACACCGTTTTTTAGCTCACTGCACCATCCCAGTTTCAGAACCTGGCTGTATGCAAATTAGTCTGTTCCTGTCCCAGTGCATGATGGGAACAGGGCAAACCAAACTACAAAAGCCAATTCTTACACTGGGAAGGAAACAAGCTTCCGGGGACCGGTTTCTGGCATTACAGCCGTCTTGCGTATGAAAGCTCATTCAAATATGTGAATCAGAAAACCATCTATAAAACCTACTGTGTTTGATTTATTAAAATAATGTTGCTTGTTGCAAAACATAGCATCTTTTGGTGTGGTTTCCCCTCTCTTTTTGCTCTGGCCTCCGGTTTTTGATGGTGTGCTGAAGTCCGTCTGGGCACTTTACCATTATTGATCAGTGCTAAAACGCATGTGATCTGTGTCTTCAATGTGATGGCATTTGGTTTCTCCACAAATGGCATATTTGATTTAATAATAAGTCCATAGTACAGTGCACTGAGTGTGCACATGGCCTGTAAGTCAAATACTACTAGTGGGCCTGGAGCACTGATTGTGCCACCCACATAAGTAGCCCTTCAAACATGTCTCAGTCCTGCCAATGCAGAGTCTGGGTGCACAGTTTTTTAACTGTCATGGTAACCTGGCAAGTACCCCTACTTGCCAGGCCAAAACCTTTCTTTTTTATTACATGTAAGGCACCCCTAAGTGGCGTGAGCTAAAGAATGATGATGGATTAAACCCAGATCAGTTGACTGGTGGTGAGTATTTGATTTGCTCAAACGCTCCGTCCATCATCCCCTTTGGTATCGCTTTAAAAGGTAGGACATGTGGTGTTTAAGCTTTACATGTCCTGGTAGTGAAAAACTGCTAAATTCCTTTTTCACTTCAATAAGGCTGATCTTACCCACAGGTTAGCACTGGATATGCCTTGTAACACGTTAGAAGTGTTTCTTCCAATTGGGAATAGATAGAACATTTGGGATTGGTGTCTCTGGACTCATAAATTAAAAACACATATTTTACTGGAATTGGTTTCTAAATTGCAGATCTGAAAAAGCCACTTTTTTAAAGTTGAAATGCTCTTACTTAACCATTCTGTGCCTCTGCCTGTCCCAATAATGCACATCTGGGTTGGCTGATAGTTGGTCGTTGTGATTCACTCTAGACAGTCACACACAAAGGGAGCAGAGGTGTGCCCTGCATATCCTGATGGCCCATCACCAGGCTGATGTGTCTTTCTGAGATAGAGTGGTGAGAGGAGTTGACACTTTCACCTGAGTAGGGCTGTGCCTGTCCCCTCACGAATAGCTACCTAACCCCCTGTAGTGTGCCTGGAGCCAGGGACAGAAAGGGCAGGTGCTCATGCACTACAATACCTTACACTGAAGTCTCCTGACGTCAAAGTTAAACATTGGTATAAGTATTGGACCTCTGACACCATATCCTCAGAGCACTTCTGGACGGAGGACATTCTGCTAAGAAGAGCTGTTGTGCTGCCAGATGGGACTGCCACTTTAATACTTGCTTTGCTGGGTTGGCCTGCTGCATACTGCTCCTGTCTTTTAAGTAAGAGGACTCGACTTTGCTCTCTGCATCCTGCTTTCCAAGGTACTCCAAGGACTCAAGTTGAGCTTGTCTCCTTTTGGAAGTCTCAGTGCCATCAAATACTTAATCTGCAGCATCTGGGCTTTTCTGTAAAGAGTCCTACTCTGCCAAATGGTGCCACATCCAGTTCCTGGGCCCTTGAAAGTGAGTTTGCTGTGCTAAACACTAGAAACCAGTATATCGACTTTGAATGTGACTTCAGAGCCGGAGCTGCTCTTCGACACTGCACTACTGCCTGCACCGGAGACATGGTCCTGCTCAACGCAATGACTCCAACTTAAACGCGGGCCCCAATGGCGCCACAGTTCCTCCAAAGAGCAGCTAAGGTGTGAGTCTCGAACACTGCGTCATGAAAGTCCATGACGCCTGATTCTGACTCCATCGCAGCACCTGTGGCCCTGAGCTGGGACACCTACACTGCGAATTCGATGCCTCGTGGCTTTACCCGCAATGCTTTATCAACCTAGCACCATCCGCAAAACCGTCGCCTCACCACCAATGCCACATCATCTCCCCTGTGCCTTGCAATGTCAGGGGCATTAACGGCTCAATGACTCTGCATTGCCTGTAGGAATTGATGCCTCACTTGCTTTAGTGACACTTCACCTTCATTGTGCGACACACCGACCTGAGCACCGACGTGCCAACGACCTGCACTGAGAGTAAGGAACCAACGCCGAACCAGCTTCAGTGATGCCCCACCTAACTGACACCTCGCAGCTTCTTTATTTTGACATTGTTTCCAAAGTACCATAACCGCATGCAATTACAACGCAGTCTTTACATCACAACTACCATTACATTGCATGATTTTACAATGCATGGCATTACAATGCATTGTTAAAAACTACCATTACAACTCATTCCATTGCAATGCATACCATTACAACGCCTACCATTACAAGGCATAATACTTTTAGGGTAACAGTAGGGTTCGTTTTGGATAGTGTAGGGGTAAAAATGAATATTCCCACTCCAGTGAATGCAACAGTAGGGAAAGTGTTGGATAGTGTAGGGGTAAAAATTACTAAGGGGCCCATTAGAATGTCGGGCGGATCGCCCCCGCCCGCATGGCGGTGACGATCCGCCCGGCATTTTCTCCCGGCCGCATTATGTTGCCCGCCGCCATTTTACTATGGCGGGGGGTACCCCGGCGGACGGAAAGACTGTCCGGTTGAATGGTTTTAATATGGTGGCGGTGTCTGTTAGACACCACCATCCATATCAGGATGCTTGCAGGGATTTGCCTTTCAATGGCGGCAACGCAGCCATGGAAATGCATGCAGTCTTTCACATTGGGGGCCCGTACCGGGACCCCAAGTATTTTGAGGGGATGGGGGGTACACATGGGGGGTATCTATGGTAACCGTTTGCATTTGCATGTACAACATGGCATGTCACGTTATTCATTCAAATGCACAACTTGAATTTTTGGCATTGCGGCAGGCGGTGCTCTCAATGTTAAAAATCGCCAGTGTGGTGAGCGCATCCTAATTGTATGTGTGGAACCGCCGCATGCATTGCAGGCGGTCCCATTTACTGGGGCTATGGCGGGTGGACAAAATCCGCCCGCCATGCTAATGATGTCCTAAGTGTTGTAGAGTGTAGGGGTAAAAATCATTGTTCCCACTCCAGTGTGTGCAACAGTAGGGAAAGTGTTGGATAGTGTAGGGTTAAAAATTACTATTCCCATGTACCCCGAAACCTATACCCACCCTAATAGAAAAAAATCTCCATTACTTACCTTATAATGCTTTGTAATGGTATGCGTTGCAATGGCATGTGTTGTAGTGGCATGCGTTGTAATGGCATGCTTTGTAATGGCATGCGATGTAAAGGTAGTTGCGTTGTAACAGTTGCGTTGTAAAGGGAGGTTATTGTAATGACTGTGTTGTAATGGATGTTTCCCGTCAGTGAGACTCCATAGTCGCCCCGTACTCCATCGTAGTCGACTCCGAACCTTGAAATTAGACTTTGTTAAGCACGTTGTTACAGCCCCAGCCAGAGCTACTAAGTGCTATAACTGCATTTAATCATTGAGAATTTGTATTTGTTGGATTTTTGTTGTTTTGATCTTGTTCGACTCCGATTAATATTTTTTCTAAACTAGTGTGGAGTAGCTTTGTGGTGTTTTAACTGTGTTACTGTGTGTGTGCACACAAATACTTTACATATAGTCTCTTTAGTTTAGGCTGACTGCTGTGAGTCAAGCTACCCGAGGGTGAGCACATGTAAACCGAATGTGTACTAACTACACTTACCCTGACTAGGATTATGAGTCCCTACTAGGACAGGGCTCATAACTCTGCCAAAAAGAGAACCATTTCTAACATTGGTGATCAGCTGTTGTAATAGGCCTTGCATTTGTGTATTACATAAAGTGATTGGTGTACACTACTTCCATATCGCAGACCATAACATACCAGCATGCTGTTTTTTTTCTCTTTATTTTGTAACACTTTGAGTTTTTGCCATTATGTCTCAGTCTGGAGAACGAGTAGCTGCATTTGCAGATTTGGAGTTTGAGCAGGAGAGGTTGGTAATCTATATTGTGCCTCGGCTCAAAAAGATATGCAAAGATCTAAAGTGTTCTCCTAAAGGCCTCACTAACAAGGAGGTGCTGCAAAAGGCGCTGAGGGCCTGGTTGGCGGCCAGGGAGGCAGCAGGGAATCCAGAGATTTGGAATAAGGTTGTGGTTATGGATTGAATAGAGTCTGCATGGGGGTATTCTTCAAAATCAGGATCTGTCTAGCGGAAGGTGCCCTATGGGGCAGAGAGCAGTGTTTTCTCTAAAAGCCTGTCTGCAGCAGAAATGAGAGACAGGCGGAAAGAAAGGAAGCTACAGTTGGAGCTGGCAAAACTCTATGTGGATGTGGAGAAGCAAAGATTGACCACTCTCATGGAAGGGGGCCCCTGAAGCACATAACAGGTAGAGAAAATAGGGGAAAATAGAAATACAGTCATAACAATAATTCTCTACCTGTATACCAAGTCATATAGTACTAATGGTCACTGATACAATTCCACATGCCGGAAATACTGGCCTTCCAAAATATGGTACACAAAGTCTTAAGTACCAAACATATCAAAATGTATTTATTCATTGTAATTTTGCAATTTATAAAAAAACATAGTAAGGGTAATATGTAGACCAGGCAAGAACCCCTACTCGCCAAGCTCAAATTTAATTTTCAATACATGTAAGGGACCCCTCAGGTAGGCCCTAGGTAGCCCCACGCTGGGATGCAGTTTATTTACAAGGACCTTGTGGCTGTAAGTTTTACAAGTCCTGGTTGTGAAAAACTGCTAAATTCGTTTTCACTACAGCAAGGCCCTTCTCTCCCATAGGTTGGCATTAGAGTTACCTTGTAACACTTCACAAGTGTATCTTCCAATTGGGAATAGATAGAACATAGGAGTTTGCTGTCTCTGGACTCACAAGTTTTATAAGCACATCTTTTAGTGTAGTTGGTTTTTAAATTACAGGTCTGAAAATGTCTCTTTTAGAAATTTGTAAAAAGAACAGATGATGGACAGAATGCTGGACAAATCAACCACTAACCCCAGTCACGTATCTAGGTTAAAGCCATTTTTTTTGCATGCCACACCATCCCTGTTTAGACCTGCCATATGCAAATCAGTCTTGGCCTTGCTCCCCATGGGAACAGTTCTGCCCGACCAGCAAGGCCAGTTTCTGCTTAGATCAGAAACAATCATCCAGGGACCGGTTTCGGGGTATCACTCCACATTAGCCAGGCTAGCTTGAATATGGTGGCGTAGCAAGCATTGGACCCACGTCGGGGCATACCCTTCCTACTTAGAGCGACAAATTAAAGAACAGATGATGGACGGAATGGTGAACAAATCAAACATTCACCCAGGTCACAGATCTTGGTTAAATCCATTGTTTTTTGCACACTACTCCAGTTTAGTCCCAGCCATATGCAAATCAGTCTTGATCCTGCTCCCCAGGGGAACAGCCAAGCCCAAACTGCCAGGTCAGGTCCTTCCTGAACCGGAAACAAGCATCCTGGGACCGGTTTCAGGTTATCACATCTCATCAGCGAGGCTAGCTTGAATCTAGTGGCGTGGTAAGCACAGGACCCACATCTGGGCATACCCGTCCCACTTGGGGCGGCATATGCAAAAAAAACAATTGATGGACGGAATGCTGAATGTCAAACATTCACCCCCAGTACAGAGACCTGGGCCTAGATCCATTGTTTTTTTAGCCCACCAGTTAGGGAACTGAATTATGATTAGTCCCATTGCAAGTAGATGTGATTAGCAAAGAGTATCACTATATCCAGGTCCACTGAAATTGTGTGGTAGGGGAGGACCAAATTGTGTAAAATAAATAATTAATTACCGGTTCTATTTTTCAGGATACTCATATAAACAGATAGCTCAATAAATAAGAGTCAGGATTCGAGGTATCTTGAGTCACAGGCTTTAATCAGACATAAAGGACAGGAACAGGACAGCCTGCATGGGAATAGGATGGCAGCTGCCGGGGGCAGGATCTGGGAATTGGCTAGCTTTTAATAACAGTGCACAATATTTATAGTTAAACAAATACATTACATTCAATACAGGGGGCGTAGCAGTAGGCGGAGTTTGTAGCAGTCGCGAAAGATAAGGCATAAAGTGGGTGTAACAAGAGGTGTGTACAGGGCGTATACATAGACATGTGATGCAAACGTAACAGAATATGTCATAAATGGGGCGGAAACATGGAGGGGGCTACCTGAGCAGCTGGGACCTCTAACCTAGTGGTGCGCGTAAACTGGCAATGACGTGTTACCAGGGAGAACTGGGGGCTATGACTTCTGCACTAGAAGAGGAGACGAAAGTCTGGAGGGTCAGAGCGACATGTACCCAGGCATATCTAGTATCTGTTGTTTAGAGTACATGTTGATAGAATCCAAAAGTTATCAGGGCAAAGGCTAACAGACATTAAGACTGGTGCATGCATTATTCTACTTGTATTGCGTGTGTGAGGAATATTCTATGAATATTAATACAGTATTTCTCTTACATGGAGACATAAAGACCAGACCATGACGGAAACTATTGATGTGATTCAGTAGCTTAGGAATGCAGAGAAGGAAGGCTGGACTGATAACTAGAATCATAACATACTCTTGGCAGACTGGGAGGCAGAGCCAGGCTGAGCCGGGCACTGCGTGGCAAGAAGTAAGCTAAGGGTCAGGGATGCAGGTGGGGGCTGTATCGCTCCTCGGAGAGGGTTCAGGAGACAGGAGCTGAATCTGAGTCCGGGCCCTTTTGAGGCCTAGAAACGGGGATAATTCAATGAATTAACGTGCACACTGTAAAATGTGGCAACGTAGGTTTACATAGGCCTGATATTCGTTATATTCACGAAAACTGGAAACTGGCATACTAGAGATGGACACAACTGTAATTGCGTCTTTAATCGATCATAGGGGAATACATGCATATCGATCATGCACATATAACATAACATGGGGAACACGTAGGTACATATAACATGGCAAAATTTACTTTTCCACATTCCCTCCTTGTGCCCTACGTTTCCATCAGGAAACATCTATATTCATGATACCATCTATCATTTCATACAGCATCATTTGCTCGTCTCGAATTGTCTTGGAACGGGACTTAGGACTAGGAATACAAGAGGTAGCACAAATGCCGCAAATCGCAGGGCCACATTGTATACAGAGGCAGCAACTGAATATGATCATTACTGCAATACCTAGAAATGACAATACTTTCCATCCCCATGCAGATATGATACTCCAGAGCCAACCGGACCATGTCCAGGTGCCTGGATTCTGGTGTAACTGATGGGCAATTTTATGAAGTCTGGTTATAGCTGAATAAACAGACGGCGCGTTATTAGGAATGAAAATGCAGCAACTAGATCCGATGACTCTACATGCTCCTCCTCTATCGGCCAGTATGACGTCAAGAACGAGACGATTTTGGAGCACGACAAATCTCATAGCAGATTGCTCTTCGGTTAAGTTACCTAGAGCAGAAGTAGTCTCATTCACTACTGCTTCAAGGGTTCTGGTTAGTCTACGTATTAGCTTACTATTCTGGATAGGTCCTATAAAGAAGAAGAATCCTTTATTAAAGTCTTGATACTGTTCTAGAGTAGTTTCAGTTTGATCGACAATTGGGGACTCAATCTCCCTTCTATGTCTGACGTGTACTAGATGTGTGTTTCTGTGATAATCAGATGGGGCTAGAAAAACTGGTGGCAGTAGGAAGGCAACGTAACATGTTCCATCCCAATCGAGGGGCAGACGAACATATGCGGTCTGACCACAAACAAAATAAGAATGACGTGAAGCTTTGAAAATAGATTTCCCACTGTCACTGTACTCGACAGTAGTAGTACAATCACTATGTCCTACATGTGCGGAACCATTCTTTCTGACACATAATTCGCCTTTGACTGGTAGTACTGAAATAGCAGGCAAATCTGGAGTAGTATCAGACTGAACATTCAGGACCATGAAATTCGAAGAATAATTACCTAAATTATAAACTTCATTTTCTAGATCTAACCCTGTTCTATGGGGGAGACCTTGCTTGTCTGGAAAACATGTTCTATTCAGAAGGGACATATCATTTGAAGATGACGTTAACGTGGACCATGCTCCACACGAACCATTATGTGAAAACGGATAAGGAAAGAGTGGCAGAACTCCCTTCGGTGTCTGGAAAGGGGGGAGTCGACCACACACCCAACAATTAGTGGCATTGCTGGTCTGGTGTGAATAGTGTAACATTCTGATGAATGTGTTATTTCTCATAGCAAGACGATAGGATAACTCGTGAGGAGGCAGATCACTAAATGTGTGCTCTACTGTAGCATTAGCAAACTTATTTACATGAGAAATTGGAAAACATAAATGCAATGCATAACTTGTGCAGGTAACCATCAAACTTAGAAACAATAAGAAACTTAGAAAAACGATACATCTTATGGAGTTTTGACTAACTCTCTCACTATGGGGGTCTATCTCATACATGTCAGATACCTGTCTAACCGTTTCACCCGAGAGGGACTTAGACAATTAAACTGGCTGACTTATTTTGCTAGACCGGAGTTTCTTTTTATACTCCTGTTGCGGAGTTTCCTCTAGCAGGGAAGGCTTGAGTTCAGTGTCTGTTTTTAGGCAGTCCTTCGAAATGGAACAGTCTTTAGAAGTGTCCTTTAAAAATGTCTTTTTCCGGGCTCCATGGAATTTCTTTACATGGGACAGATGGACCAACCCCTTGCGGCCTTCCAACTTCACGGCCGTGCGGGTGGTCAGGAGGACAAGTCTCGGCTCCTTCCAACGAGGCTCCAGCGGACTTGAACGATCAAAGTTCCTTACGAGAACAAGGTCTCCTGGAATGACCTCGTGCGGTTTCACTTCAGTATTGTCTGGAAATGCAGCGGCAACCTGCGAACGACAAGAGTGTAGGGCAGACAACAAGGAAGCTAGGTAATCTGTCAACATATTACTGGAAACATCTGTAATACTGCGGGGTCTAGGTGTACCCCACATATTTGGGGGACGGCCGAATATGACCTCATAAGGGGACAGACCTGATCTGGAATGTGCGACCATACGCATGAAGAATAAAGCAACTGGCAGGGCAACTAGCCAGTCTACACCTTTTTCTTTACATGTCTTGGCAATACGGATTTTCAGGGTCTGATTATGTCTCTCTACGAGACCGGCTGCTTCAGGATGGCGCACACAATGGAACTTCCACTGGTACCCTAACAAAAGGGAAACATGTTTCATTAGCTCAGATGAGAATGGCTGGCCGTTATCAGAATACACGACCCTAGGGAGTCCATAACGGGGGAAGAATTCACGAACCAACTGCTTGGCAGTGGTCGCGGCTGTGTAATCTGGAACTGGATATGCTTCTGTCCACCTGGACAAAGCGCATACAACTACAAGAACATACTTGAAACCTCGACATCGCTCCATCTGAATATAATCCATCTGGAGGACTTCAAAAGGGTGGTCAGGGGGTTGGAATCCACCTTGTTCCACCGGGACACGTTTACCTGGATTGAACTGGCAACATATCATACAGGTACGGACTTTCTGCTTGGCTGCAGCTCGTAAGTGCTTGTTGAACCAGAGGTTCTGTATACTGTCTAACATGGCTTTTTCTCCTAGATGTGCTGGACTATGTGCGGTATTGATAATGACTTGAACCATAGAGTCGGGGAGAAACCATGTGGCTTTTCCCTTCGTCACCCATCCCTGATCTGTCTGGACCCCTCCTTGTTCGGACCATTTCTTGATTTCTTCGGGAGTAGCATGTAACTGTATGTCTATGACATCTTGTGTAGGGTCCTTAACTGTCATACAAGTAGTCTGTTCTGGAATGGATGTCTGTGTCTTGTTAACTGGAATGTCTGGTGTCTGAGCTGTAAGCTTGGCTGTTCGATCTGCTAGATCGTTACCTTGAGAAATGATGTCAGTAACTTTCGTATGTGCTTTGCACTTCATGATAGCAATAGCTGTCGGTAAATGTATTGCATCTAACAGAGCTTGAATGAGGAGACCATGCTGAATCTTGGTTCCATGAGAAGTCATGAAACCTCTCTCCTGCCAGAGCACTCCGAAGTCGTGTACAACTCCGAATGCGTAACGTGAATCTGTATATATATTTACTTTCAGGTTCTTGGCACGTATGCAGGCTTGGGTCAGAGCAACGAGCTCTGCTGCTTGAGCAGACAGGGTGTCAATACGGTGTGTTTCAATAACTTCAGTATCAGTAGTCACTGCATACGCGGCTACTAGTTCTCCTGTACTAGTTCTCATACATGAACCGTCCACATAAAGTGTCAGGTCGGGATTAGGTAATGCAATGTCTGTCAGGTCTTGTCTTGGCTTGGTCATAGTGTTAACAACTTCCACACAGTCATGTGTGGCAGGATTTGAAGTAACTGACGGTAACAGTGTAGCAGGATTTAGAATGTTGCAGCGTCTGATTTCTATGTGTGGCTGGAACAGTGTCAGTTCATAACCTGTTAAACGTGCAATGGTCAAATGCTGAGTCTGTGTTCGGTTTAAAAGAACTTCCACGGAGTGTGGAACTTGTACTGTCAGGGAATGTCCTAACACTATGGAATCACTTTGTCTGATTGCTAGAGCTGTGGCTGCAACTGACTTGAGGCATGCAGGCAAAGCCTGGGCTACTGGATCTAATGTGCTCGAAAAATAAGCACAAGGTTTGTACTGTCCTGCTTGATCTTGTGTGAGAACAGATAATGCAGTACCATCACGTTCTGTGACAAAAAGTGTAAAAGGCTTACTGTAGTTCGGTGTAGCTAGAACAGGTGCTTGGCATAAAGCTTTCTTTAATTCATTAAAACTAAGTGTATGTTCAGATGTCCAAGGGAGGACAGTCGATACGGCTGCCTCCTGTGTCGTTAACTGTATCAGTGGCTTTGCTAGAAATGCATACTGAGGAATCCATTGTCTGCAATAAGAAGTGAGGCCAATAAAAGCACGTACCTCCTTCTGTGTCTTGGGCTGTGGAAGACTCGCTATCAACTGGATACGGTCTGGTGTCAACTGCCTACCCCACTTGGACAGTAAGTGGCCTAAGTAGATCACTTGCTGGACACAGAACTGAAGCTTCGAAGGGGACACCTTGTGCCCCATCTCGGCTAGGAAATACAGAACGGTAAGTGATGCTCGCTCGCAGTCACGCTCAGAACGGGCTGTGATCAGTAGATCATCGACATACTGGAGCAGGGCAGTGTCAGTTGGCATGTGAATATTGTCTAGTCGTCTTTTAAGTGCTTGACTGTAAATACTAGGACTTTCTGTGAAACCTTGAGGAGCTCGTGTGAATTTATAGCTCCTTCCATTTAAACAAAAACCGAAAAGGTACTGGCTGTCTGGATGAATGGGGACACTGAAAAATGCATTCTTGAGGTCTATTACAGTAAAAAATGTAGCTTCAGAATCAATGGCTGTCAATAGGGATGAAATATCTGGGACTACTGGATACTGGGGTATGATACATTTATTAAGTTCTCGAAGGTCAATCACTAATCGATATACTGGAGGTGCATTTGGATCAGTACGTTTCATGACTGGAATGATAGGAGAATTACATACATTGGAGTCAGTTTCTACAACCACTCCTTGAGCAATAAGCTCGTCAATAATTTTGGATAAGGCTGTTACAGCCTCAGGTGGCAATCTGTACTGTCTGATTCTTGGCAAGACTATACCTTGCTTGAGAGTCACACGATGGGGTGTGATTTGCATAAATCCTACATCAGTTGGACCTTGCGCCCATAGATGCTGTGGAACATTCAGTAATCTTGGATCAAAATCACGTAATACATAATGGCCTTTAAAGTCTCTCAAAAACAATCGGACTCCTTCTGGAGAACAGCAAATTACTGCACCTAATTCTTTCAATGTTTTAATGCCTAACAAATTTTCTGGACATGATTTCGTAAGTAACAAATCAGTAGTTCGGGACAATGGACCAACTTCTAGGGAAACTGGCTTTGAAATTTCGTTAATAATAGGCTTTCCTGAAAATCCAAGGGAAACATTTTTAGAGCCTGAGAGCGGAGCCCCTGGAACCTCGTCATGACTGATAGTAGTCCTACTTGCCCCTGTATCAATCAGAAACTTTCTGTCTTTCCCTAATACTTGACTGTGTACATAGGGACCCTCTTGATCTACAGGTATCTCGATGAGAGGCAAGCCTACCTCCCTCTCTAGGCTGTTTCATGAATACTGTTGATACTCTGGATACTCTGTCTGAGCATACTGGTACATTTGCTGTGTAACATGCTGTGTTGCAGCGATGGGCTGCGATGCTGGAACTGTCTGTTGTGCATTCTGTGATGACGGTGAAGTCTGTGAAACTTGTTCTTGTCTAGGCGGACGTGGTCTTTCTTTAGTCTTACCAGTGGCTATGTTGTGTTTCAGAACTGCACACTCGTTTATAAAATGACCTGGCTGTTTACAATAATTGCAAGTCCCTTTAACGGGAGCTGCTGGATGACTGGCTTGATTCGGACCCCTCTTCTGACTGTCTTGTGGAACAGATTGTGCAACTAATACTTTCATTTTCGTATCTTTCATACGTCTCTTTTCGTGTTCTTGCTCTTCCCTGATTCTGTTCTGGTGATACTGGAGCATCTGGAGCATTTGTGACGGGGTATTAGCTTGCCAAGTACTTTCGACTTTTAAAACTCGATTTTTAACTTGTGGGCTTGAATTCTCGACTAGTTTAGTAACAAAAAGATGAGGGTATGACTCACTACCTGTCTTCAAACCACTGTTAATTATAAAACATTTTTCAAATCTAGAATAAAAATCACTAGTGTCTTCATCCTGTTTCTGTTTGCATGCTGAGATTGCATCCCAATCTTCCTTTTTCGTGGCTAATAATCTTGGCAAAACCTGAATCAATAACTCGGGCATTTCTTTACATTTGTCCCCAAGACCGGTACCTGGTACTCGGGAATTATCTTCAGCTTCTAGAGCTGTCCAATCAATCTTTTTCTCTCCCACTTCCCATTCTTTTTCCTTGAGTTTTTCATATACCCCTGCGGGCAACAGGACCTTTAACATTTTAATGATATCTGGATACGTGTATTCTCCCATACGGAGCATGTCTTTTAATTCGCGATGGAACCCTGCTGGATCTTTGTCATGACAGGGAATTAATTTCTTCATCTCTAAGAGTTCCATCTTTGTGATAGGGGTGTAAACAAATACTCGTTGCATTTCACCACCCGCTGTCCTAACTGGGTGTACTTCTCGTAACGGATGCTGTCTATCTATGTAAAATGGTTTACTTTCTGGAGGTGAGACGTGAACAAAATGCGGATTCAGAAACGTTCTATATTTGTGGCGCTGTTCTAGAATGACACTAATTAAATCGGTACCAAGACCTCTCCATCTATACTGGAGTAACTCGTTCAGAACATCATGTAACGGACCTGGATCAGAATGTTGTCCCTCATACAGTGTAATGAGGTGCTGGATCATATACATACCCACCAGTCGCTGCTCGGCTGGGGGCAGTTTCAGAAACATTTGTGCCACTATTTCGTCTGGAAAAGTGGTAGAATCAGTAATCCATCGGACTGCTGATCGGGCTAGTTCTTGTTCATGCATGGTACTAAGTTCACTATAACCGATTCGTGATTTCAGAATGTGATCGGTAGCTTGAAATACTTGCTCGAGAGAACCTTGTTCTGGTGCTGGAGGAGGAAAAACTTTCTTGTGTTCTAGGCGTGAATGTCGGTCGGGAAGTCTAGTTCTACCTACATACGCTATTCTGGTGGGATTCTCGTCGTCTACCTCTTCAGTAGAAGAGTTGTCTTCTTTCTCGCTTACTTGTGCTGCTTTTCGTTTCTCGTGTAACTTTATTATTTCCCTACGGATCTTCTTGTACATACTGTCTATACAGTTCTGTGTCTTGTGTCTTCCCTCGGCTATGTGGTCACTCCACCTTGTTAGGGCTTTCATTTCTTCCGGATCTTTATCCGGATAATCTTGTTCTCTTATCAAATAATTAATTAGAAACTTTAAAAGCATGAGCTGGATCTCGACTTTTCTTTGAGACATGGCCTCGCCAATACTTTCTGGATCTACTCCTGTACGGATGAAACGATATATTCTGTCTAGATATTCTTTCATATTCGGTAGGGTGTCCAAATATTTGGTCACCCGTCTTACACGCAATGAATACAGGACCATACCATCATCGCCTGGGACTGGATCATAACGGCATTCTGTAAGAGCTCGTTTGATATCTGCAACTGACTGATTTTTGGGCGACCGCTGTAACGCTCGGGCATGTAGCTCGAGTAATGTCACACGTCTGTGTTGCGGCGGGGTACAAGGAGGACTTCCCCCCCCCGCGGCTCCTAAACTGGAATCATCGACAGGTATCGTACGGGCTGGCAGAGTGACTGATGTAGCGGGTACTTGTACTGTAGGCTGGACCGGGGGTACCGTAACAGGTGCTGCAACGGGTGCCCCGGTGGCTGGAGGAACAGGAATTACATTATTTACGGGAGCTGGCGGAACAGGATTTGCATATTCTGGGACTGTATCGTCCAAATAGGACGAGAGAAAAATATCAGCTGCGGTCGGTTTGTGACGTAGCTTAATCGGAACTAATGGCGGCGGAAAATTACATGGTGCTTCCGGGGTTGCTTTTGGCAAGCCCTCGGCAAGAAGAGGATACATACCCTTAATGAGGGCATTTCTCTGTCTGTCTGACTGTTCGGCTTTTACTCGTTCACCTATTTCGATTAATTCCCTTTCTTGGGCTCTTTCTGAGGATTCTCTACTTAATTCTGACTTTCTCATTTCTTTTTCGGTTCTTTTATGAGATTCTTTGCGCCATAACTCGATGGCATCTTTCTGGGACTGTCTGGATTTCTTTTTCCATAATACTTCTTCTACTCGCATGATGCACTCGGCATCCCATGTACCTGATACAGGCCATCTATATTTCTCTTCTAGATCTTTAGTATACTCGACCCATAAGTCTAGATATAATATGGCACTTATGCCATGCTTATGATACATAAAATGACCTGGACTGTCCCTAGGCGGGACAGGAACTGCTTCTTCGAGCAAACCTTTTCTAGTTCTTAACTGGCGTAACTTCGTGAACAGAGGCATAACTAAGACTGGAATCTGGACACAATACAATACACGATAAACACAAT
Organism: Lissotriton helveticus; assembly: GCF_964261635.1. Taxonomy (NCBI): domain Eukaryota; kingdom Metazoa; phylum Chordata; class Amphibia; order Caudata; family Salamandridae; genus Lissotriton; species Lissotriton helveticus. The sequence continues at coordinate 509,097,804 of NC_136071.1, read as the reverse complement.
AATAACTTGAAAACAAATCACTCATACCACAACATTGAAAACACATGAAATAACATTTAAAATAACAGTTCGGACAGAATACTACCTGGAATACTGAAAACAGAAACACATGAATTTCTCGAGAACAGAACAGAACTTACTGGAATGACTAGATGCACTGCTAAAACAGTACGAAACTTACCGGTCTCATAAAGAGACACGTCAGGACCCGCATCCACCTAGATGGACACTTCGTGTTGGATCTGTGTACCCAAACCCACGGACCAGAGACAAATTACTTTGACCCTGTCTAGATACTACCCCAGCAACGGTACTCACCGGGCAGCAAGAACGGAAGGCCTCGGACTGGACTGGACTGCTACGACGACGGACGGACGAACTTCGGACTTCAGTTACATTACAGGTGGGCCTCCGGATACCTCGGACCTTGGACTCTCGGCTTGGGCTCTGGTCGGGACTCGCCGCGTTCCTCCACCGCCTCGTCTGGACGCTGGACCGCAACCTCCGTCTCCTCCGTGGGCCTGAGGGATACTTGAAGCAGAAATATCTGCACGTGCACGGTATGGTTCCGTCACGGCTGCAGAGGATCAGGGCGCCTGCGTGGCTTCTCCGGCGCGTGGGGAAAGGGCAAGTCCCTATTCGGGCGCCATTATGTGGTAAATAAATAATTAATTACCGGTTCTATTTTTCAGGATACTCATATAAACAGATAGCTCAATAAATAAGAGTCAGGATTCGAGGTATCTTGAGTCACAGGCTTTAATCAGACATAAAGGACAGGAACAGGACAGCCTGCATGGGAATAGGATGGCAGCTGCCGGGGCAGGATCTGGGAATTGGCTAGCTTTTAATAACAGTGCACAATATTTATAGTTAAACAAATACATTACATTCAATACAGGGGGCGTAGCAGTAGGCGGAGTTTGTAGCAGTCGCGAAAGATAAGGCATAAAGTGGGTGTAACAAGAGGTGTGTACAGGGCGTATACATAGACATGTGATGCAAACGTAACAGAATATGTCATAAATGGGGCGGAAACATGGAGGGGGCTACCTGAGCAGCTGGGACCTCTAACCTAGTGGTGCGCGTAAACTGGCAATGACGTGTTACCAGGGAGAACTGGGGGCTATGACTTCTGCACTAGAAGAGGAGACGAAAGTCTGGAGGGTCAGAGCGACATGTACCCAGGCATATCTAGTATCTGTTGTTTAGAGTACATGTTGATAGAATCCAAAAGTTATCAGGGCAAAGGCTAACAGACATTAAGACTGGTGCATGCATTATTCTACTTGTATTGCGTATGTGAGGAATATTCTATGAATATTAATACAGTATTTCTCTTACATGGAGACATAAAGACCAGACCATGACGGAAACTATTGATGTGATTCAGTAGCTTAGGAATGCAGAGAAGGAAGGCTGGACTGATAACTAGAATCATAACATACTCTTGGCAGACTGGGAGGCAGAGCCAGGCCGAGCCGGGCACTGCGTGGCAAGAAGTAAGCTAAGGGTCAGGGATGCAGGTGGGGGCTGTATCGCTCCTCGGAGAGGGTTCAGGAGACAGGAGCTGAATCTGAGTCCGGGCCCTTTTGAGGCCTAGAAACGGGGATAATTCAATGAATTAACGTGCACACTGTAAAATGTGGCAACGTAGGTTTACATAGGCCTGATATTCGTTATATTCACGAAAACTGGAAACTGGCATACTAGAGATGGACACAACTGTAATTGCGTCTTTAATCGATCATAGGGGAATACATGCATATCGATCATGCACATATAACATAACATGGGGAACACGTAGGTACATATAACATGGCAAAATTTACTTTTCCACACAGAGTTGACTGAATTATGCAGCAGGAAAAGACAAATTATGTTGTGTAATGCAGCAACATGTTGTGATGGTATTACTTCATTATTTTGTTATTTTTATTTTTCTCTTGTTAACACTGTTTGGTCCTAGGTTGCACCTCAGTAGTACAAGTTTAACACGCAAATGTAGCAATAAGTAACTGAAAGGTGACCCGTCAACCTTTGCAAAGGTTCCACAACCGCACTGCAACATGTGTTGCAGCATTTTCTTGTAACTTTTTGATTACTTTGAGCTAAAATATTTTTTCAAATCTGCAGATTATGCAGCTACACTTACACACTGTCCAGCGGAGCATTTTGTGAGCCGTCACTGACCTGAGGAGAGCAGCAGCACGCCGCATCAGGAGCCTGTCACCGCGGACACCAGGCACGCCACCGCCGCCCCGGGACTTCAGGTCCCGGCAGCCTTTGCGGCGGAGGCGCGTTCCCTGACGCGTCATCAACGCGCCAGGAGGGGCACATAAAATCAGGAAGCCCTCGGTGGAGCGGGGGGAGCTACACTTACACACTGTCCAGCGGAGCATTTTGTGAGCCGTCACTGACCTGAGGAGAGCAGCAGCACGCCGCATCAGGAGCCTGTCACCGCGGACACCAGGCACGCCACCGCCGCCCCGGGACTTCAGGTCCCGGCAGCCTTTGCGGCGGAGGCGCGTTCCCTGACGCGTCATCAACGCGCCAGGAGGGGCACATAAAATCAGGAAGCCCTCGGTGGAGCGGGGGGAGCTACACTTACACACTGTCCAGCGGAGCATTTTGTGAGCCGTCACTGACCTGAGGAGAGCAGCAGCACGCCGCATCAGGAGCCTGTCACCGCGGACACCAGGCACGCCACCGCCGCTCCGGGACTTCAGGTCCCGGCAGCCTTTGCGGCGGAGGCGCGTTCCCTGACGCGTCATCAACGCGCCAGGAGGGGCACATAAAATCAGGAAGCCCTCAGCTACGCGGGACGCGAGCGGGACGCCCGGGGCGAAGCCCGGGCAAAGGGCGGGCCCTCTGAGGCCCTCCGAGGCACGAGAAGGCCAGGCAAGGCTATCCCCTTGGCACCTACCGTGTGGATATTAAGGTACTGTTCCCTGTTCGATTTGTGGCATACATCACCGCATAGATGACATTAATTTGTTACTACATCGTTGCCGCATGAACTTTTCATTATATCGTGCCATTGTCATCTATTGATTTGGTCTGAGTCTAGTTTTGATAGGCTCTTCAGAGTCACAGCCCAGAGCATGGGGAAAAAACTGGTCTCTGCCCCTGCTGAGACTTTGAATACTTTAGATTCGTATCTTGTTCAAGTGGTCAGCAGCATCAATAATAAGCGAAGGCAATCTCTGGGCCTAAGTCAATCACCGGTGTTGCCCGCAGATAGTCCATCTATAAGTGCATTAAGCACAGCAATGTCTGACTCATTGCTAGATAATCCTCCGCTTAATCTAGTTGACTCTAATTCTTTAGATAACTGTATTGAGGCTATCGATGACCCTGATCCTTTGACGGATAGAATTGATTTAATAGATTTATCAGACAATGCCTTTATTGATCCAAACAGCCAGACAGCCGCCATGGATGAAGACCAACAAACCCCGCAGCCAGAAACACGTGCGGTCAGAGCGTGTAGAAAACCTCCAGCAAAACGAGGGGGGAAACAACTAGGTAGGAAAAAGCCTGCCACCCCTCCTTCCAGACGGGAGGGCAAATATGTAGATCCTGAGGTAGACATTGAGTCCAAACGCATCATCGATGATGACCTTTTTAATAGGATTCAAGACATGATAGACATCAAAATTAGGACAATAATCAAACCTCTGATCGGGAAAGTGGATAAACTAACTGCTGAAGTGAGGAAGTTGAGTGGGGTGCATAGCGATTTGGCTAAAGAGGTACAGAACCTATCTTCCCTCGTCACAGATTTAACAGCCACGGATGAGGAGGATACCCCAACCGAAAGCAACCCACAGCCCATTCAGCCCATCCAACAAGGGCGGGCGTCTTCTCCTTTATCGCCATCACTAACTGTCCCGGATCAGAATGTTGAAACTGGAGTTTCTCACACCAGTGTAACTGATGCAACAGCGGTAAGGCATCAAGAGAATGCTTCAGTAGAATTCATCGTGGAAGCCTCACCGGTAGTTTTGGTGTTGGCTAATGTCCCAGTTCTATCACAAGATAAAACAGAGTCCAATCAGGGTCTAAAAGATAAAGCCTTACATTGGCTTTCAAACAATATGCATATGGCTCAAGAAGGGTTTGATAAACTGGCAGGGGACATAGTTTTGACTAGGAGGGTATCTTGGATTGGCAGTAAGCCTAAAAAGTTCAAAGGCGATTGCGTTATTTTAAACTTTGCTAATGCCGAGGTCCTTCCAGACATCCTGAATAACGTCTTTCCACCCCAACGTCGTAGTGGCTCTATAGTTCCACTGACTCTCAAGTTCTTTTATGATGAGAGTCAGTCTGCTACTTTACCTATCACCATCAGGCATTATAAGCCTATCAATACCAGCAGCTGGGGGAGGGCCACTGGATCGCGACATCCAAATGACTGGTTTCAGCCTATCGCACATCAGGAGTCAGGAAGATCTATTTACCCGTATGAGCAAAATATCAAGTTTGCCCACCCGTATGAGCTAAGAACAAACGGGTGGGGGCCTGGTCCTTTGGGATATGACCATAGTGCCCGGGGTCTAAGGCCAACACATTGGCCGAGATCTGATCCATTTTTGATCCGCCCAAATACCCCACATCCCATGTGGAATCCAGCTCAAAATGGACAGTTTCAGCTAGCCACTCCATCTGCGTGGGGTTTCGCCACAGGAAACAGATTTGGCCCTCTATCTGACTTAAACACCTGTGATTGACTTGTAACAGGAGCGGATCAAGAATGTGTGGGGCCGAACAACCCAAAAACTAGTAGTGGTGGTTTTAGCATTAATGATCATTCTAGTTTTCCAACGTCTAAGGTAGCCTCTGAGCCTCATTTATCTACAAATCTTGACCAGCAATCATTTCTATCTGGGACTGTGGCCTGCGCTAAACCAGGCGCCATTGGAGAGGACACACAGAGTCGCGGTCAAGTGGATACTAGCGAGGCACTTTTATCGCAAGAACTATTGGAAGGAGACTCAGAGGGTGGCAACGAGTCAAGGATAATTACTGACTCGTGTAAGATCATAAGCTGGAATGTAGCAGGTTTAAATGCTAAACGCCAGGACCCCGTCTGGCGGAGCTTCATCTCAAAGTACCATATCATTGCTCTGCAAGAAACTTGGGTCACATCCGGTAACATTTGGTGGGATGGGTTCACCAGTTTTATAAGACCCGCAGTCCCTAGTAGAATGGGTAGGGCTAAAGGTGGTCTGGCGTTCTTTTTTGCTCTGGATCTAAAAGGAAGTTATAGGCAGATCACCTCTGATTCTGATAATATCCTGATAGTTGAAAGGGTGATTAGCAAAACTAGCAGGACTCTATATGTCAATTTTTATAATTCTGGGAACAGTGACTATGGTGGCTGTAATATCGCCAGTCTGGACAGTATTTTAAACAAAGTCTTACAGAATATCGCATTTGCTTCTGAGTTCATTTTATTAGGTGATTTTAATATTCATTTATGTAAATTAGCCTGTAAGGGAAGAGGAGTTGACGAAGTTGATGATGCGGTCCCACTAGGGCCTCACTTTGAACATTCTGTAGAGGGTCAAGAGCTTGAAGACCTACTTGCAAACTATAATCTATATGAACCTGACTATGGTCTGAGGATGCCAACCTTTAGTGGCGGCCACCATGGTACGGTGATAGATTATATTTTTGTCTCTCTTGGTATTTTAAATCGGACCACTGCTTATCGCACAGTAGTAACTCATCATAGTGATCATAATCCAGTACTACTGGAAGTGGCCTGGGGAGCCCAGATGGGTGTATCACCATCAATCGTAAAATCTTCACATCCCTTGAGGACCACCGATCAAGATAGAAGAGTGAAGTGGGCAAAAGTGATTCCGGATAATTTTTATAAAAAATGCTTCCCTAAAATTAAAGACCAGGTCGAGCTTTGTCAGAATCCGGACACTCAAGGGAAACATATTGTAGCAGCTTTTGAGGAAATATGCGTTCAGTTCTCTAATGATCTTTTAGTTAAACCAATCCAGGGATCCCAAGGACACAAGCGATGGTTCGACTCAGCATGCTCGAAGGCCCATAGAGATCTGATGGTGGCTCTAAAAATTGTACCGAGGGTAACAGATGACATTGTGAGGCTAAGGAAAATATATAAGTCAGCCATAAAGAAATGTAAAGAATCCATCAAACGCGAAACATGGGATAACCTCCTTTCAGCGGCAGTGTTGAAGGACAGTAGGAGATTCTGGGAGATCATCAAGCAGCCCCTATTCTCTGAAGATAGTAACGTACCCATGGACTGCGTGATTACTGATGAAAAATGGCTGTCTTTTTTCAAAAATGTATATGGGGGTGACAAAGTTGTTGAAGGCATTAATATGGGTTTACTGCCCAATGGGGCTGCACATCCTATCGTCTTTAACCCCCAAGAAGTGGAAAAAGCACTTTCGGCAACTACCAAACATAAGGCACCCGACCAGATGGAGTCCCGGCTGACTTTTTTATGCACTCGCCTAAACTGTGGTCGAATGTTTTGTGTAATGTGTTTAATGCAGTTAATGACAATTCAGCTCCCGCATCATGGGCAATATCCACTATCGTCCCGATTTATAAAAACAAAGGTCAGCGGGACGATCCAGCATTTTATAGGCCCATATCCCTTTTGGACTCAACCATAAAAGTTTTGGGTAGAGTCCTTTTATATAGATTGAGGGAGAATGTTGAGGGCTGTGGTGGGCTGTCCGAACTGCAATATGGTTTTAGAGAGAGAAAAGGTACCATTGAGCAATGCATTAATTTGCATTTACTCATCTCTAAGTATACGGTGGCCAAGGAGGGTTCTGTGTATCTAGCATTTATGGACCTCTCCTCGGCTTTCGACCTCGTTAATAGGTCCAAACTATGGTCGAGCCTGCTGGAACTGGGCATTGATGAAGCTTTGGTCATGTTTATGGCCACTTTGCATCAGGAGCTTTTTGCAGCCGTTCGAGTGTCAAATAATGGCAGGTGTACCCCTCTATTTAAATCCTTAAAAGGGGTACGGCAAGGTTGCATTTTGGCCCCCACGCTTTTCACCATCTATATTAACGGCCTGGGGGCACACCTGCGAGGCAGGGGCACGGATGTTCCACGCGCAGGATATGTCCAAATCCCGGCACTCCTGTACGCGGATGACGCCGTGTTGATCGCCCGCACTGGTGTGGGTCTTCAGGTTCTCCTGAACGCCTTTGGTTCCTTCATGGAAAATCTGGACCTTAAGGTTAATGTGTCTAAATCACACACGATGGTCATGGGCCGTGAGTGTATTAAAAAAAGTCACAAATCATTCTTTTGCAGTGGGGTTTTAGTCTCCAAGGTCACCACATTTCCTTACTTGGGCGTTCTGTTCGACCAAAAAGGGAAGTGGGGACCACAGATAAGTGCAAAAAGACTGGCGGTAATCAGATCCGCCTCAGCGCTCTTGTGTTTTGCGGGTAAGTTGGGAGCCAGGCCTATGGAAGCGATGCTAAAAATCTATAAGTGTAAACCCGTGGCTATTGCTTTATATGGATCTCCCCTGTGGGGGTATGTAAATCTTGACCCCATCCAGAGAGCAGAAAACAGATTTATTAGATCTCTCTTATCTGTTCCCCAGTCAACCCCAACTTATTCCATTCATAAGGAGGTGGGTTTACCGTACTTGTCAGACTTACTGAGCTTAGCGCCCTTGACCCTGTGGTTGAAAATGTGGTTAAATGAAGACCTCCCATTGAATCACAAGATTTTGAAGGACGTCCAATCATTGGACAATTATAGTAAAATCCCATGGCTGGCCTACTTGATCAAATCATTCACGGAATTGGGTCGCCCAGAACTTTTCTTTTGCCCAGAAAAAATTAGGGCCCAGGATATAGGCCACATAAAAAAGTTATTCAATGAAAGGAAGGATGCGTGCCGTGAGGCAGTTGAACTGCAGAAACCAGCAGTCAGGGCCCACTATCTTTTGGTGAGCATACCCCATCTTGCACCTTATCTCAGCTTTGTCACAATCCCTTATCACAGGTTTTTATTAACTAAATTTAGGTTTAACCTTTTACATTTTCACCTTGGTTCTTTTAACCGTTGGCAGAAGCCAGAATTAGCCGCCCCTTGCAGCTGTGACCATTTTACTGTGCAGGACACAATGCACTTTGTCATGTTTTGCAGTCTGTATCATGAGCAGAGGAAAAAATATTTGCTCCCCATTTTGAAAGAAGCAGGGTTCACACAGGTGCGCCCTGCGCTGCTCTACTTACAGCTTCTGACAAATCCCCGCACCACTTTTAGTATTGCAAATTTTTTAGTGGCCGCTGCAAGGGTGAAAGCTGTTGGCCAAACTCCGCCTTAAAAATGTTTAATGTACTTTTTTAAATTCTGTATATAGTATTTATAATGTGCATCTAGTTTGATGCTTTTTAGGTAATAAGAAGGCCAAGTATGCTTTCTATGTTATGTTTTATGTTGTCATGTTTTATTGTTCTTTGTTTCTTTGTATGACTTGGAATAAGTCGAATAAAGATATTCTGACTGACTGATAGATTATGTGACAAATGCAGTAAATCCATAACTTTGTGGAAAACACTACAGCCATAAAATCGAGTAATTTCAGTGGCCCTGACTATAACTTGGTAATGTATTCATAAACTACAGGTTTAATTTTACTAATAGTAATTTTACAACTGGGGAAACTACCCTCTCGTGGTGGAGACTGTGTAAATAAAAAGTTAGTCCTGCGCTATCTTTTTACGTGTGAAGGCTCTCCACCCCTGACTGCTTCATCTCCAGAGTCGTAAAATGACTGTTAGTAAAAATAAACTCGCAGTTCATGAATATAAAATAAAAATAGTAGACTTACACAAAAGTGTTAGTATACTTTTGTGAATCAGACCCTTACTGTATTTGGCAAGGTAATTCTACATTTATTCTTAGGTAATAGGGGACATTTTTGATTCACTCTCCCTGATGGCTGTTCATCTGATGAGGCATGCACTGTTACTATCTGAATGTTATAATGCATGACCCATCCTACAGTATAATGCTCTGCACATCTTACTCAAACTAAAATACATAAACACTCTCAGAACCTCCACACAGACCATAATTGAGGTGTACAAGGTCGTTCACAGGCCTGGGCCATTGTGTCACTGTACCTGGTGCATCATTGGCAGGTTCCCACTGTCCCAAATATAGATGAGGGACCCACTAGAAGCTCAAGCTGGGCTTAAACCTGGCTCTGGCTCTGGATTAGCTTGAGGTCCTGTTCGAAATTTGAGCCCATAACGAGCCGAGCTTTCATTTACCTTCTGCCTGCCACCCTCAATCTACCCATGATGTGGCGTTATGGCCAGAGCTTCCAAATTTTGAACTGAAACAGACAGGTTCGGGTCTCAGTGTTGGCCCAGCATCCTGTGATTCTGGGCAACTCTCTGGTGCCTAAAAGAAATGAATGTGACCTTGTGTAATGTGACTGGTATTCATGTAATGCACGTCAATACCTCCAGGTCGACCTTACAAACAACATCATTAACATAAAACGAGAGACAAATAAATAGCCATTTAGTAGCTGATTTGTTCAAAGTAAAATCGTAAAACCTTGATAAATGGCAGATTTCCCACTTAAATTGGTTGACCATAGACAAATATTTTATTTCACCACAACTCGTTTTTCTTCATATCTGCGCATGAAAGCTCATTTAAATACATGAATCAGAAAAGGAACTATACAAAAACGTATGGTGTTTGGTTTAATAAATTAATGTTGCTTCTTAAACATTTTATCTTTTGGTGTGGTTTCTCCTGTCTTTTTACTTCTGGCTTCCTGTTTTTGATGGTGTACTTGAATTTGTTTTTGCTGGTTTTAGGACTCTGGGCTCTTTACCAATGCTGACCAGTGCTAAAGTGATGTGTGCTGTGTCTACAATGTTTTGGAATTTGGCTTCTCCATGATTGGCATATTTAATTAAATAATAAGTCCCTAGTATAGTGCACTGTGCGTACCCAAGGCCTGTAAGTCAAATGCTACTAGTGGGCCTGCAGCAATGATTGTGTCACCGACGTAAATAGGTCTTCAAACACGTTTCCGTCATGCCACTGCAGAGCTTAGATGCACAGTTTCTAACTGTCATGTCGACCTGTCAAGTACTGAATATAAACTGTGGATGTCGACTGCGCACTGCTTAATATTGTGGTTGATTTAGGGCGTACTTCGTGCTCCTTAGGAATACCCCCCGCTCGGGAGTATGTAAAAATCATAGAAGACAGCACTGGCACTGGATGTGCAAGTGTCACCTAGGGCACTGGATAATTAGTGCTGAAAACTACAGCATGCAATTTGTTGATAAAGTTTTGCGGTCAAAATTCAATAAAGTTTTTTTACACTTTGTTTCTTCTTGAGTATTTTATTCATACTATTGTGAACTGTTCAATGTAATGTCTTGATCACATTCATTAATTATTCATTGATATAATCCATTATTCTTAATCCTTTATAACTGAAAAACCACATTCCTTCCAATGCATTTCGGCCACAGGGCCTTCATCGGGGAAGTCTGTGGAACAAAAACGGTATTCATCACTATTTATCATCAACCTGAAACAATGTTTCAATCTAACTTAAACTTTCTGTCAAAAATAACGTACATACAAATTTGTTACTGTTCACTTCTCCGTAAGTGATTCCCTGTCTCTGCTCGAGAGTTCGGCATGCCCCTTTGTCTATAATCGCTGTTGTTACTTAATTACTCGGTAATGCAAATTCACTACCAGTTAAGGGAGACACTTCAAACGCACATGTTATGCCGTGAGCTTTACTCACGTTAAGTAATGATGTGCTGACTAGCACCTATTTCACAGAAAGTTACACAGACAGTTACACACGTTCCCCGATGAAGGCCCTGTGGCCGAAATGCATTGGAAGGAATGTGGTTTTTCAGTTATAAAGGATTAAGAATAATGGATTATATCAATGAATAATTAATGAATGTGATCAAGACATTACACTGAACAGTTCACAATAGTATGAATAAAATACTCAAGAAGAAACAAAGTGTAAAAAAACTTTATTGAATTTTGACCGCAAAACTTTATCAACAAATTGCATGCTGTAGTTTTCAGCACTAATTATCCAGTGCCCTAGGTGACACTTGCACATCCAGTGCCAGTGCTGTCTTCTATGACCTGTCAAGTACCCCTACTTGGCAGGCATAAACCTTCACTTTTATTACATGTAAAGAACCCCTAAGGTAGACTCTAGGTAGCCCTATGGGCAGGGTACCATGTATTTTAAAAGTAGGACACTGGGAAACTCTCTGTAGCGTTTTTGGAAATCAAAGACCAGTACATATTAGAGAGGTGTTTAACGATATAAAGCAAGCTGCAGCAAGGAAGCTCTATTTACAGTTTAGGCACGGGGTATTGCCACTGCGTGCTTTCACGAACAAATGGAAGGGTCTACAAACACTGGGTTGCCCGGCATGCGATTGTGCAGAAGAATCTGAATGCCACGTGTTCTTTGTCTGTACTGGCTATCAGAGAGCAAGAAAACTATGGTTGGTACAGATATGTAGAAACTTGGGAACTAGGCAATGCTCAGAGGCCTTTAGACTACTGAAATATAATACTAGTCTCCCTATAGCTTACTCGGTGGCAGGATTTTTATTTTCCATGTGGTGTACTCGAAGAGTCTTTCTAAAAATGCCCCCCAAAGATGGTGACTAAACTGGCGTATACCCTGTTACGCTTTTTAACTGATGGAATTTATATGTATGTAATTTTTAGTATTTTAATAAAGTATCATATTGAAGGTATACGTTACTTGGTGATACAGATTATCAAGGAGTAGGACTGGTGTTAAAAGGTCTATAACAATGGTTTTAATTCCTTTTTGATTGAAGTCAACTGTTTTTATATGAACTTTGTATCTATATTTAAGGTTCTCCAAATTCCCTATCACATTATGCACCAACACTTTAACGTAATCAGTTATGCTGCTAATTGTCTAATTGACCAATTTAACCACTTTATATAACCCTAGATGTTATTATTTATGAGTTAATTTGAGGGCCATACTAAGTGCAGAAATCATATTGTTATTATAAATTAAACATAAGTGCTGTATATATAGGTAATTGCAGACCGTGATACCAGGACTGACTACAAATTAGATCTTTGTAGGCTATACTATCTACTTAGATACAATGTAACTTGATGCCTGTACTCCTTTTTACTTGTTTTTAACACAGATGAGATGTGAACATTTTGTGTAAAATGCTTTTATGGTCATACTGATCGAAATAAAGTTTTTCAAACAAACAAAAGTAGGACATGTGGTTTTAAGTTTTACATGTCTTGGTAGTGAAAAAGTGCTAAATTCATTTTTCTCCACAGGAAGGCTTATTTCTCCCATAGGTTAGCATTGGAGCTGCCTTGTAACACTTTAGAAGGGTATCTTTCAATTGGGAACATATCCAGAATTGGAGTTTGGTGTCTCTGGACTCACAATTTAAAAAAAACATCTTTTAGTGAAGTTGGTTTTTAAATTACAGGTCTGAATATGCCACTTTTAGAAAGTTGGCATTTTCTTACCTAACAATTTTGTGTCTCTGCCTGTCACTAGAATACACGTCTGGATTGGATGACTGTTGGGCTTTGCGAATTCACTATAGACAGTCACACACAAAGGGAGCTGAGGTATGCCCTACATATCCTGATGGCTCATCACTAGGCTAAGGTGACTTCCCAAGCTAGAGAGGTGTGAAGAGTTGACACTTGCACATGAGTGGGGCTGTGCCTGTCCTATTACAAAATACTGCCTACCCCTGTAGTGTGCCTGGAGCCAGGGCCAGGAAGGGCAGGTTTTTGTGCACTACAAGACCTTTCTTTGAAGTCTCCTGACTTCAAAGGCTAAAATAGGTAGAAGCCCTGGACCTCTGACACAACATCCTCAGAACACTTCTGGACTGAGGACATTCTGCCAAGAAGAAGAGCTGTTGTGCTGACAGGAGGGACTCCAACTTTGCTGTGTTGGCCTTCTGCCTTCTGCTTCTGTCTTGGTAGTGAGTGGGCTGGACTTGGCTCTCTGCATTCTGTTTTCAAAGGTTCTCCAAGGCCTTGAGTTGAGCTTGCCTTCTGTTAGAAGTCTAAGGACCATCAAAGACTTCACCTGCAGCATCTGGGCTTTTCTGCTGGGAGCACTACTCTTCCAAGTGGTGCGAAATCCAATTCCTGGGCCATTGGAAGTGAGTTTGCTGCGCTAGACACTAGAAACCAGTACATTGACAACAAGTATGACTTCGACAACGCACCACTACCTACACCGAAGCCATGGTCCCCTCTCAACACAATGACCACAACTTTCAACACAGGCACTGACGACACCAGAGCACCTCTGAACAACTGCCAGAGTGTGAGTCTAAAGCACCCCATCACCAAAGTCTGTGATGCCCAACTCTGCTTCACTGCTTGACCCTCGAAGCTTCATCACCCCGCACCGCCAACAGAAACTACACCTTGCCGCCAACACAGCATCACCTCCCCTGTGCCTTGCAATGTCCTGGGGATCAATGGTTCAATGGCTCTGTACCACCTCCAGAACTGTCATATCACTTGCTTCTGTGATACCTCACCTCCTATGTGCAAAGCACTTTTCCGAGCACCAATGAGCCAACGACCTGCACCAATAGCAAAGAACCGATGCAGCACCGACCTTAGCGACACCTCACCTCCCGGGCACCTCGCAACATCTTTGTTTGGTATTGTTTCCAAGGTACTGTAACCGGGATCAGTGTGACTCCATAGCCAGCCTGCGCTCCTTCATGGCTAGCCCGAACTTTGAGATTTAACTTCATCTAGGACGTCATTATAGCCCCGGCCGGAACTATTGTATTTTTAAGTGTTAGAACTGCATATAATCTTTGAGAGTTTGCATTTTAATTTGTGTATGTTGGATTTTTGTAGCTTTGGTTTTATTTTATTCTGATAAATATTGGCTATATTTTTCTAAACTGGTGTGGAGTACTTTTGAGGTATTTTCACTGTGTTACTGTGTGTGTGTGTGTGTGCACAAATACTTTACACATTGCCTCTTTAGTTTTGCCTGACTGCTCTGAGACAAGCTACCTGAGGGTGATCACAGGTAAAACCGAGTGGGTACTATCAACACTTACCCTCACTAGGATTGTGAGTTCCTACTTGGACAGGGCGTATACCTCTGCCAACTACAGATCCCATTTCTAACATTGCTCTGAAATAATGTAGGCCACATATACAAGGTCCTTTTAACTACTCCCTTGCCTCTTGCTTCACTAACGGCACTGCCACCAGCGTGAGGATGGGGGCAGGAATGACTGTAAATTCATGTTTGAGAACTATCACTTTTAGTAAGTACTTCTCAGTGAAGCACATATTAATGTTAAAGCTTCCCCGTGTTGAAGAATTACACTTTTTTTTTACTTTGAAGAGACTTTATCATATTTTGCTTGACATTTGCTGTATGATTGACATTTTTTTTAAACATAATGTTATTGATTTTGCAATATAAGACAACGTACAAAAGGCAATCATCAGTGTCAATAATAACTGTGCATCACTCATGGCAGCAGCAAAAGGCAAAAGAGCACGTGCATATAAGATATACCTTTACAGTTTCACAGGAAATAAAAAGAAGCAGTGAACCTGTCAGCACAGAACTTAAGCAATGTAGGATAAGCCCAGAGTACATGATAATTGCATATGATGTAGGTAGCAGTTGTGGCATAAGCAAGAATAAACTGTACATTGTCACATCAAATCTAGTCTACATTAAGTAAGAAATATAAAGATAACCAACTCCCCCCCACCTACCTGTTCTCTGGTTCATAGATACTGAATGATATCCCAGACTCCTATGGAACTATCCCTTGTGCACATAGAGCGGATGATACATAATAGTGCATAAAGACGTTTAGTGACAACCTAGGCGGGTACAAAAAGGACTGTTGTGTACTTGTACACTATAATTATAAAGCTGACAGTGGTCAAAAAGAAATACAGGGAAGTCTTCCAGGGAAATGCGGGAGTAATGGGGTGAGTCGCAGTTATTGGTGATGCAGGGAGTGTAAGAGAATCTATAGCTCGGAAGACTTCCAGCATTTGATCCCATTCTAATGAGATAGGAGTCTTACTCAAGCCCCGGAATTCCTCCTTCCGGAGTATAGTACTTTCAGATACTCCCCATCGTATCAATTTCGTGTGCCAGTACAGTGGCGTAGGTGGAGAGGCAGATTTCCACCTCATCGTAATCGCTCGCTTAGCAATAAGTAGTGCCAGGTCGGCAAATTTCAACTGTATCTTCTGTCTCTTAGGGCGTCCATGGAGGCCCAAAAGACAAGCTTCTGGAGATAACCAGTCACGAGTATTAGTAACTTGTCGAATTCCTGTATGATTGACATAGCAAACAATTTTTAGGTTCGGCTCGTGCATCGGCTCTAAGAGCCATGCAAGACCCTCAGTTTAAGAGCCAAGCCAGACCCTTGCCTCAGTTCCCACTATTAATTTGTTGGCTTGCCCACCTGTACCCCAACACACACTGCGCAACTTCAGTTTGCCGAGAAAGACTAGCCAGGGTTCTCACCTGGACATTATTTTTACCAGCTTGACCATTATTTTAATCTCTCAGCCAGTACAAAAATAGGGAGAATGTTCTCTTCTTATCATTATATTTAAAATACTTATTATACAAACAATGTGCTTTAAAAGGTGTTCTAGAGGTTCCTTAATGACCCCTGACTGATAATTAATGTAAACACAGTGAAATAGCATCACAGTGTGATGTGGATATGGAGGAAGCACTTAACCGGATGCTAACATAGAAACACTTAACCAGTGCCTACTCGCTGGCCTCTTCTGCCGTGACTGGGTGGGCGCGAGGACATGTCTGAGTGGGCCTGGCCCACCCGGCTCCCCTGCTAGAACCAGACCTGGTACCCGCCATGCTTCCCAGAGGTGTCATTTTATATAAGCACGAAGAAACCGGTGGGAATATGCTCCTCGCGGAAAGACAGAGCTTGGCCATGATTCATCTGTTTGCCTAAGAGAATAAAATCGGTGAGAGAAAAAAGAGTGCAACTGGTTGCTGATAGGCTGAGTTGCCTGAAGTAAATGAATATACGAATAGAGAATAGAACGCAATTATAGTCTTCATTGGATTACACATGCACCTCCCAGGTAGTCATTGATTGGCTGAGTTCCCTACTCATGCCAGCAAGTAGGTCCACCACAGGGTTTCTGCAGTGTTGGTTTTCATAATGGCTTTATATTCACTTGATCTAGGTAAGGACTATTGAGGAGAAGAATCAATGGCTGATTGCTCCTAAGAACCTGAAATAGAGATGGGGCTCTCAGTAGTGGGGAAGCATGTGTGGTGTTCCCTGACAAAGTTTAACAGTTTAGATTTGAGAAGATTTTAAATACATATTCTTGTTGAGCTAACTGTTTCCTTCCCCAATGAAATATTTTTTTGTTCATGTTAAATTTGCATCTCTGAATTTGCCCGTCTAAACGTAAAACTCTGAAAAACAGCATGCTTATCCGAAACTGTTATCAGGGGCGGCTCCTCCGTTTGAGCAGAGGAGCATCACCCTACAGGTCAGAGCTGAAAAATAAAATGGTAACAAAGTTTATTTATTACCATTATTATTTCTCAGCAACCAACCCGTCTTGAACTGAGTGACAGGACGGGCGGGGCCAGTGCTGCAGAGGGACTGCAGGGAGCTGTGAGCTTTGAAATGCGCATGTCTCTTTGGCCGGCCGTCTTGCGACAGCCAGCCAGACATGCTCACTTAAAACTTCTCTAACCTAGCTGTCTTAAACATCTGGGTTAGAGAAAGCGCAGGCCTCCAGTGCTCTTGAGAGCGCTGAGTGAGGCTGTTCCCAACAATCCTGGGGCTGCCACCATGCTGGTGAGAGCAGAGCCAGGATTGGTCAGTGCAGTTTCCTGGGTCCTGCATTGGAGCCTGCCTGGAAGAGGGACTACCGGTGGAGGAGGAAGTTGCATCACACCTCAAGCTAAGTGCTTTATGGTTTTTTTTTTAGTCTGCCCTCCCGCCTCCACCCAATCACCCAGGGTACATGGCAGCCGCCCCTGTGCCTTTTAGTTACTCAATAAGGTTGCTTACTGATTCTCATGTGCTTAGCTAAGCCACTGCTATTTCACTTGAGGGGAACTCTGTTTGTGATTGATATCCAGGAGCTCTGATACACTGCTGACACATGAGGGTGTCCTCTTATTGTGATTTACAGACTAATGACTTTCAGTTTTAACCCGAAAAACGACACAGATTTCTGTTAATCAATGTGTTTGAGAGAAATCTCATGTCTTTGTATATTTATGCAGTGAGGGTACATTATGACCACGATTTTTTTCACTCTTGAGCCTGTCAGAGTGGTACTTGTCTTGTTTATCTTAGAATAAAGTATGATGTACTCCAAATCATGGGGCAAATCTTAACTCATGTCAGAGGTTCTTTGTTGTCCCTGGCACTAGGCCATCACAAATCAGCAACGTTGAGTCCTCATAATGTGTTGGCATTGGTAGAATGTTAAGGATACAATGTCATTCTTGCCAAAAGGGAGACACCCAGGAACAGCGGGATAGTACAAGAACCTTCTGCATCCTATTGCTGTTGCGGAAGGACAAATGCGCTTATTTACAAGCCCTTTTCACCACTGGTATGTCACTTTTTCCCATATTAAAAGTGACGCAGAGGCAGCTCAATGAGCTTGTAAATAAGCCCCAAGGAGTGGTGTCCCATACGCAATTAGTCAGCATCGCCTCTGAAAGTTATTGATGGGCAGTTGCAGGGAGCTATCTAAGCAAGCACAACTACTGTTGTGCCATGACGCAAATAATTGCAGAACGATAAGATGTAACACAGATGCTGTTCAGGTATAGCTTTTAAATTGATGCATATAGTATGTTGCATGACAGATGTATGGGGCAAAGTGTTCACACATGCTAACATTAGGGCACCCGGGAGCAGATTTATCATAGTGTTGCGTTGCCCCTGTGTCACGCAAGGACTATGCAACACTAAAGTCAGATTCACCAAGCAACGCAAGACCATCTTGCATGGCCCTGCGGTGCTTGGTAAATCCGGGATAACGCAAGACAGCGCAAGGGTGAATTACATTAGTCCCTTCCACGATCTGCTCCTCTTGCAGGGTAGGTACCTGTTTCCCCTCACTCAGAGGTAGAATATCTTGCCACCCAGGACAGTACAGCAATTCCTCCTACAGATCAGATTCCAGGTTGATGTTTCCTCACCTCTGGTGAGTTGGCTGTCAGTGGACATCAACACTTGTCTTCCTGGTAACCACCAACAATGATAGGTCTTGTGCTCTCATTTTTATACTGGTTTCACATACAGAGGATATGTATTTCAGGTTTGCTTCTCTGGAACACATGCACAAATACAATGCTTGATATATCAGTTTAAGGATTCCGGGTTTATGGTGAGCAGCAGAACTTTAAATGAGTGAGCCTGTAAGCGCACATTAAAATCTCACAGGTAAAAGCCTGTCACTATAATTCACAAACCATGACCATACATAATGCAGGGGATATTCCCGTCCCAACAATGCAGGAAAGTTACAGAAATTAACAGGTGAGATTACTGTTACACATAGCAGTGAACTCTTGTCCCCACATTCTTCTAAGATCTTCATTCCCAACTTCTAAGCATTGTAAACAACAGGCATTTCTATTATACACCTTAATGGTACTGAATTTGCTGAATTCAGAAGGAAGGGAGTCAGACCGAGCCTTGGCATGTTTTGAACTTGTCAATTCAGGCTACTGCATAAGACAATGGGGGCCATTTAACCAACTGGCCCATCTAACTACAAACCTCTCAACCAACAAAGGTTAGTTGAGAAGGCAAAGACACACAATTTATGTTCATGTTACACGTTCTAAAACTACGGGCCTGATTTAGAGTTTATCATCTAGTATTATCTAGTACAGGTACCAACAAGGACATTTGCTTAACTATATGTAAACAATTCACAAAAGTATTTATGAATCCTCAAAAATGATTTAGAGTTTGGCAGATGGGAATTTATTCTATCAGGGTGACGGAGGAAATTACTGAGGGAGTACCTTCACACCACATTTTGAGATGTCCTCTGGCTGATCAGAGGTATTATGCATGTACAGGGAATTTTCAATGTCCTTGTTATTTTCAAAAAGAAAATCCCAAAGCGGGATTTTCTTTTTGTAAAAAAAAAAAAAAGAAACAATGTTCGTCGCCCCCTTGCCATGGGAGTTTGCTTTTCACTTGATAGGCAGTAACTACTGGCCACTTGTCTGCCCATTGTAAATAGGGTGGGTGACAAATAGCCAAACCTCCAATGTGTCTTACTCCCTCAGGCTGGCAAAGGTGAATGCTCGCTGCGGAGACATAGTCTCCAGCTTTGACATACTGAGGGTACATCGGACTCTAAATGAGAGGGGCAGACGTTCATTTTGCTGAGAGGGTACTAACTCCATCACTCATGCGACAGAATACCCTCTCTGTCAAACTATATATGAAGATCTGAAACCTCAGAAGTGCTTTTCTAAGTCCCTGCAGTTCTCTATGAGCATATTTTCATAGCATTAAACGTATTTTCAGTGTGCATTGCCATTTAAATATTTTCTTTTTACCTTATACTGCCACACCTTCAGTTAGAATGAAAACCAGAGTGGTAATCAAATGTCTTATGATAATGCCTTGTAGAACATTCATTAATGTCAGAAGCGGCAATGTGTCACTAAATCATGACCAAGCTCTAAAGATGGATCACTGCATTTTATGCATGAGTAACTCGTCTAGTTCAAGTTTTTATTGCATGCTGAGATGTGGAGTCCTGTTTAAAAGGAGTATAAGTCCCAGACTTGAAAGAGAATTCCCTAACCAGGTGAGCTTCTCACGCATGGAGCAGGGCAATATGAAAGGGGGGAGAGTCGCAGCCTGCACTGTTGAAGTAACTTCCAGAATGACATATTTTGCTGCCATAGTTTCAGCTTTCCAGCTTAGGCCTCACAGCAACGTGGGAAATAGCTTGTGACAAATAATCTTTCAAATCATACTACTTTTCCATTGAAGCCTCACCCTTCCCCCTGGCATTTGCACTTGATTTTTCATAATAATTCTTTTTTCAGCTATGGGCACATGGCACATGTGCCCACTCAAGGGTACGTAGGAATCATGTGCTGCTGGGGGCCATTGAACATTAGAGTCCACGGGGCTTGTTGAGTTGTACAGTGCTGTGCTCCACGATACTCGTGGAGGAACTTCTGTAGGCTGATCTCAGGGTTGGCATTCTCCACCTCAGAAATCTTGAGTGTTTTGTTTAATGTATGCATAAATCATTCGGCCTTGCCGCTGGACTGCGGCCATGTGGGTGGGAGGGGGGATGATGAGATGGGGGATTATCCCTAGGTGACTGAGCAGATCCTTAAACTCTGGTCTTTGAAAATCTAGTCATTATCCATCCTGATAGCAGTGGGTAGGCAACCACTTTAAATTATTTTTTCCAGAATTGGAGCCACATATGTGAAGGCAGTCGAGTCAATCACTTCATCAAATGGGATATTTGGAATTGCTGTCGACCAGGACCATCGTGATCCTTTCATGTGGAAAGCTCCTAAAGTCAAGGCTTAGCTTGGACCACAGGGTGGCACATGGTTCTTCCGTAATGATGGGCACCGGCCTTTTAGTAGGGCTTGTGATTTGGCAGACTGGCCATTGTCGCACCACTTCAGCTACCATGGTTTCGAGGTGAAGGAACCACACCTTTTCTCGCATGCAGGAATTCATCCGCCTGGTTCCTTGGGGTCCGCAATGAACCAGCAGTGTCCCTTGGCATTGTAGCATGGCAGGTAGTACAAGTATGCTTCCCCTTGCAGAATGCCGCTTTGGGTGGTACTGAATTTGTCACGTACCCTCCACATTTTGACCAGCCTCTCTTTGTCATGGTATATGGTCAAAATATCGAGTCCAAAATATCGAGTAACACAAATATCGACTCCAAAATATAGAATGGACAAAATATCGAATGGACAGAATATAGACATCAAAAATATCGTTTTTAAGGTAAGTAATGTAATATCGATTTTAAAAATATAGAAAGTCAAAATATCGACGTACATAATATAGGTTATTAAAAATATCGAATTTTTAATAATATCTATTTTTTTTAAAGTGTTTTGTTTGTTAGTATATGTGTGAAAAGTGTATATTTTTTTGTAATTTATTTTAAGTAATTAATTTTATGTTATTTAATTTTTGTGTAATTTAATTCTGTAGCGGGTTGTGGGTTTATAGGGGAATAGGGTGGGAAGTAATTTAATTATAATGAATTAAATATGTTAATTAATTTATTGGTATTTATTTTGAATACATTGTTAATTAATTTTTAATTGGTAATTAATTAATTCTTAATTGATAAATATTTTTTAATAATTGATAATTATGTGAATAATATTACATTATTTTCTGTAGTGGGTTGTGGGTTTATAGGGGAATAGGGTGGGAAGTAATTTAATTATAATTAATTAAATATGTAAATATATTTATTGGTATTTATTTTGAATACATTGTTAATTAATTTTTAATTGGTAATTCATTAATTCCTAATTGAAAATTCATTTTTATTAATTGATTAATTGATAATTATGTTAATAATATTAATTTATTTTCTGTAGCGGGTTGTGAGTTTATAGGGGAATAGGGTGGGAAGTAATTTAATTATAATTAATTAAATATGTTAATTTATTTATTGCTATTTATTTTGAATACATTTTTAATTAATTCTTAATTGGTAATTAATTAATTCTTAATTGGTAATTCCTTTTTATTAATTGATGAATTGATAATTATGTGAATCATATTAATTTATTTTCACTAGAGTGGGAATAGTAAAATTTAGCCCTATGCTATCCAACGCTTTCCCTACTGTTGCACTCTCTGGAGTGGGAATAGTAATTTTTACCCCTACGCTATCCAACGCCTTCCCTACTGTTGCACTCTCTGGAGTGGGAATAGTAATTTTTACCCCTACGCTATCCAACGCTTTCCCTACTGTTGCACTCTCTGGAGTGGGAATAGTAATTTTTACCCCTACGCTATCCAACGTTTTCCCTACTGTTGCACTCTCTGGAGTGGGAATAGTATTTTTTACCCCTACGCTATCCAACGCTTTCCCTACTGTTGCACTCTCTGGAGTGGGAATAGTAATTTTTACCCCTACGCTATCCAACGCTTTCCTTACTGTTGCACTCTCTGGAGTGGGAATAGTAATTTTTACCCCTACGCTATCCAACACTTTCCCTACTGTTGCACTCTCTGGAGTGGGAATAGTAATTTTTACCCCTACGCTATCCAACGCTTTCCCTACTGTTGCACTCTCATGGAGTGGGAATAGTAATTTTTACCCCTATGCTAATTTTTACACTCCCGCTATCCTACGGTAATAATATTGTGTATTTTTTATTAATATTATGTTAATATATATATATATATATATGTTTTAACATATATGATTGTATGCTTTTCTTTATAAGTTAAATTCATTATTTAATAATTTTAAGGTAATTTAAGTATTTTTAGGTATATTTTAGCTATTTATTTTAAATATTTTTTAATTTTACATTATTTTTAAGAAATTCAATATTTTTACAAAGTATATATTGTTAAACGATATTTTGGATTCGATATTTTGGTACTTACCTGTTTGTAGATAGGAATTCGATATTTTGTCTGTCGATATTTTGGCATCGATATTTTGGGTAGTCTATATTTTGTCCCTCGATATTTAGTCAGTGATCCCTTTGTCATGGCTGCTTCATTCTTTGGCACCTTGCAGGAATTGTTGCCAGGATCCTCCTTGCAAAGCTGCTTTCACCTTCATCATCACAGCATCTTCTTTCATGGTTTCCTTGATGACACTGAGGCTAGGCTGTCTTGGGCAGGTGGCCTGTGAGATTATGTGGATGTATCCTTCCGCAGCGTCGGCCTTGTCAGCCCCAGGGTTGTCTGCCTGAGGGGGGGTGAAGGGAGAGGAAGTCTGTAGGATTTTTGGACCCTGGCTTATATATCACTTTGATGTAGTAGTACTGTAGCTGGATGGCCCACTACTTGATCTGTGTTGGTGAATATAGCGCTGAGTCTTGGAAGAGTGGGACGAGAGGCTGGTGGTCGGTAATAACTTTGAAACGTCTGCCACTCTAGAATAGGTGAAAATGCCTGCAAGCCCACTTGATGGCCAATGCCTCCCTTTCGACTTGGGCATAGCGTGTCTCCGTCAGGGACATCACCTAGCTGGTGTACGCTACCAGTGCCTACCTGCCAGGCTGGGTCTCTTGGGAGAGGACTGCTCCCAGCTCGAAAGGACTTGCATCTATTTGCAGTTCCGTTTGTTTTTCACGATTTGAATAGGCCATTGTTGTGTTGTTCAGAAGAGCATCTTTTATTCTCTGGAATGCATCATTCTTCTGGCCACATGTCCAGCTGGCATGAGCCCTGGTCAAGGCACATAGTGGTTCGGCTAGGGTTGCGAGACTGGGAATGAAGCGCCTGCCGTTCATGGCCATGCCGAGAAAACTGTGCACTTCGGAGACCATAGTTGGTGCTGGGGCATGCTTGATAGCTTGAGACTTCCGGGGGTCATCTTGCACTCCATCTTGGTTGAAGACATAGCAGAACAACTCGATTCAGGGTTGGAAAAGGGAGCACTTTTCCCGATGTAACAAGACCCAATGTTCCCAAAGGCATTTCAGGGCTGCTCTTAAGTATTTGTGATGTTCTTTAGCAGTAGCTGAGTGGATGAAGATGTTATCACTTACATTCATAATGCCTTGCAGTCCCGACAAAATCTCCCTTATGGCATCCTGGAAGACCTCGGCAGCAGAGGATATGCTAAAATTCAGTTGTTTACATCAACGCAGCCCTAAGTGAGTAGTGAATGTGGTGATGTGAAACATCATGGTAACTTCCTGGTCATTGGACTTTGCCTGGATCGACATGCATCCTCGTAGGGGAAGTGATGATCGGCTTCCGTATGTGAAGATCTTGGTATTTGACAGGGTGAGCATTGTTCTGGTTCAGAGGCTGTTGTATTTCTGGATCCTCATAACTTTTTCCTACGCTCTTGTGTTGATGAGAGCTTTGATTTCAGACCCTGCAATACGGCGAACGTACATGGGTTTAGGCCTCTGACGATGCTTCAGCTCACTCATGAAAAAGATGAGGAATGTCTCCGCCTCTTCGTCATTGGGAGATGAGTCGTCTAGCTACTGATTTTGTAATGATGTGCTTTTCTGAAGTATCTGACAGTGCTGGATCATTCAGGGAATGCTGGGGGACAATTTGGGACAGCGGTCTTCAAACTCTGGACCCTCTCCTCCTGGATCCTCCTCGGCACACAGACACAAAATGGCTACTCTTTCCACAGTTTGAGCACATTTGGCCTTGAGCAGGGCAATCATCATTATTATTATTTTTATTAAGGGATGTTGTTCGCGGCCGCAGTACCCACAGCAATTCTGCACCAAAGGGGGTCCATTTGTCTTGCTCACGTCAGCTCTCCGCTTTTTGCATATAGCATCAGCACATTCTGCCTTGATGACGGTGAACTTCTCAGGTGCTTGTCTGATAGCAATATCTATCTCATTAACCCTTGCAGCAGACAGGTCGTGGGACCATCCTAGGATTAAGGTATTGTCTAGGCTTATTTTGGGTTGTCATTGGATGAGCATTCTCAGTGTTTTGTTGCAACACCCCTTGAATTATTTGGGCCCGTAAATCTTTTAGTTGGTCTTCCACAGAACAGGTGCTGGCTACTTTGCATAGCCGAGTATAGAAAGCATTAATAGATTCTCCTTCATGTTGGCGGACTTGGTGGAGTTTAAATCGTTTGAAATTGGGATTTCGTTGTGAGTCGCAGTGAGCGTTAAGGGCTCTGACCGCAGCACCAAAGTTGGTGTCATGGCCAGTGTTGGCCAGATGTTAAAACAGTTTGTAAATGTCCTCACCTGCATAATAAGTAGGAGAGGGCATTGCATTGCACTAAACGCCTGAGGCTTGAGCCGGGCGGTCTTTCTTTTCTTTGCTACCGGCATTTTAATACTTGTGTGACTTGCCCTGTGTGTCCTTTCCCCCCCCTGCACCAGCGCGCCGATTTGCGCGATGCTTGGCGCCTCACTGATTTGAGGGTGAAGGCATTGTTTTTAATTGTGATTTTACTACAATTACTACAATTACTTTTGGCACTTACTTAATCCAGCGCTGCCTCCCCCCAGAGTGTCTGGCTGACATTAGGGCTGGTCCATCTGGGTCTCGGGCGGAGTGACGGCGGCGGCCATCTTGGGTAGGGCTTCCCTCCCTTGGTGGACTGAGCCAACAGTATATAAACAAACGGCTATGGCTCCGCGCAGCGGACGCGTTCAGCGGGCGCGCCGGATTCGCGCCGGAGTCAAGCCAGAGTCCAGCCCGTCAGCGCACGTCCGCGACAGACCGGGGCATGGGGCGGGTCCCTCTGATAGGTTGGTACCATCCAGCCTGTCTCTACCTTACACCCAGCAAGAGTTATTGCGACTGCGCCCAAATGCGATAACCATATGTGCCCACGCATTTCAAGCTGACACACTGCCACTGGTATGCGGAACATGTAAACAGGCTCTCCCATACCCTAGGATAACCACATATGATACTCCTAAAGTCAATATGACATTATTAAACTGTAGGTCGTTGAGAAAACACAGGTTCGAAATACACGATCTATTAGTTACGGAGAACCTTGATGCTCTTTTCCTTACTGAGACGAGGATTCGTCTCCAGAGGCACATGAGGCAACTCCTCCCGGGTACTGTCTACTTCGTCTAGACAGACACAAACAAAGAGGGGGGGGGGGCTTGCCCTCATGTACAAATCTGAGCTAGAATGCACTCTAGTAAAGGTTATCTTACCTAATAGTGAAAGTGGCTTATTCACTATGAAAATAGGGCCGAGAGATTTCATTCATGGGCTGTTGGTGTACAGACCGCCGGGGGCGGCGGGACAGTTTGTCAACCAGCTTCTAGAGTGTATTACACAAGCGGCCCTGCGCTATAAAAAATTTATTATCCTAGGAGATCTCAATCTCCATTTTAATGACATGGCGTGTAGGGAAGCACAGGATGTGGCTGCCGCTTTAACATCTTTAGGCCTTAACCTTAAATCTACTGCCCCTTCCCATCAACACGGTTACCCCCTTGACCCCATTTTTGCGAACTGGGAGGGCATTAATGTCTCTACTCCGGTGAGAACTATCTGGTCGGATCATTATATCATCCCGTTTACAGTAGATAAAACCCTTTTAGACAACACTTCTTCAAAACCTCCCCCCCTGAAACAAAGAAAATGGAATAATTTTAACCAAGAAGTTTTTAGATGTGCACTTCAAAAAAATCCCTCTTCCCAAAGTAACTCCTTGGAGGAGGCCTGGAATAAATACGAAACATGGGTGACCACTGCACTCGACGAGATAGCTCCATGGACTACCCAGCCCCCTGCTAGGCATTCGAAAACCGCCCCCTGGTTTTCAGAAACACTCAAACTGGCCAGGTCCAGATGTAAAAACCTAGAACGAAGGTGGAGATCACAGTATAACCCTGAAGACAAATTGCACTACAAAAGATAACTCAATACTTATAAAAAATTGTTGAGAACAGAAAAAAGCTGCTATCTTAAAAACAGAATCGATTCAGCCAAGAACCAAACTAGAGAACTATTTACCATCTACAGAGAGCTTACGGTCCCTACCAGGCTGGATGCTCAAGACACCTACTCAGAAGAGCTGTGCGATTCTATTGCAGACTTTTTTATAGGTAAAATTGATAAAATTCACGCCACCTTTTCGAAGGATGAAATCCAGCCGTTTAAACACGCAGAAGTCATAAACACCCACACGGAGACCTCCTGTCTCTCTTGTTTTGTTACACCTGAGAAACAAGATCTAGTAAGCATTGCCAACAGCATTCAATCTGGCTCACCCAGCGATGTCTGTCCTCCTGCTCGCTTTAAAGGAGTATTGGAGACCACAATAATAGATCAGATTAGTCTTATTGTGTCGCTCTCCTTCCAAGAATGTCAGGTACTAGACGCTTGGAAGACTGCTCAGGTAATCCCTCTAAAAAAAAAAAAAACAACATTCACATCACCCAGTTTCAGAACCTCCGCCCCATCTCCCTTCTCCCTTTCTGCGCCAAAATCGTGGAGAAGGTGGTGAATAAGCAGCTCATGAGCTACTTGGAAGAACATTCTCTCCTGCATCCCACTCAATCGGGCTTTAGAACGGGTCACTCTACAGAATCAGCCCTACTTTTTTCCACCGAAGGTTTGAGGAGCATAGTGGATGATGGAGAGACAGCAGAGTTGGTTTTATAAGATCTTAGTGCAGCTTTTGACACCGTGCTGCACTCAACGCTGCTGTCTCGGCTGGCGGACATCGGAGTGAAGGGACGGGCCCTGGCTTGGGTAGAGTCTTTCTTGACTAACAGGAGCTTCCAAATGCACTGCCCCCCCTTTAAATCCTCTCGCAGAAATGTAGGCCATGGGGTTCCACAGGGCTCGAGTCTGAGCCCTACTTTGTTTAACATTTATATGGCACCCCTAGCCTGCATAGTTGAGAGTTTTGGGGTGGGCATTGTCAGCTACGCCGACGACACTCAACTGCTGCTCAAACTCACGCCAGAGTGTAGAGAAGATGCCATCAACTTCTCGAGCTGCCTTACATCGGTAGCAGCTTGGATGGACCACAACTGTCTTCGCCTTAATGGCGATAAAACCAAGCTGCTGGTAGTAGGGAAATCAGCTTCAGCATGGTCACACATGTGGTGGCCTAAGGAACTGGGCAGCCCCCCTTGCCCGGTGGAATCGGTGCGCAATTTGGGCATCACTTTAGATTCTGATCTCTCCTATAAAACCCATGTGAACAAAGTTACAGCCAGGTGCTTCGGTATACTGAAGGTTCTCCGTAAGATTCTGGACCTCTTACCTATCGACTCGAGAAAGACCATTGTCCACGCCCTGGTAACCCCCCACTTTGACTTCGGAAATGCTTTGCTTCTAGGGTTGAGCCACAAAGGATTACACCAACTTCAATGTGCGCAGAATGCCGCAGCTCGCCTAGTACTTAAACTTCCCCGCAAAGCATCAGCTAAATCTGCTTTATCCAAACTCCATTGGCTACCGATAAGAGAGCGCATCAAATTTAAGTCCCTTTGTTTCGCTCATCGTATAGCTCAAGGCAAAGGCCCAGCCTATCTTCAAAATCTACTGACGATACACCGCCCCACCAGAGACCTTAGATCAGCCGGCAGGATGATCTTTAAACTTCCGAAAATTACCAAAGCCAGGATGGGCGGACGCTCGTTCAGATTTCTAGCGGCTAAATGTTGGAACGAGCTCCCGCTTGGCCTCCGGATGGAGCCCTCCGAGAGTATGTTCCGAAGAAAGCTTAAAACTTTTCTCTTCCCTCAGGCCTAACCCATGTGCCTCTTCCGCTCCTCATATGTTTCCCTCTGTCTCGTCCTCTTAGCTTTTTGTGCAGTGTTCAGCGCGGGGACACACTGTTTTGGGTAACCAGGCGCTTAATAAATGGTTTTAATAATAATAATAATAGGGCATTTGACGGATCCATCAGGCCATGAAGTAGTTTGCTAGTCATACTATCCATGTTTTCGAGCGAGGCGACAGTGTGGCAGAGTCGGTGGGTTCACTGAAAGGTTGAAGTACACCCATGAGTGCATGCTGTGGTGGAAGCTGCCCCTGAGGTGGGGTGCACCGTTGGTGTCATCCGCCATGGCCAGGTGAGGGTGTGATGGGAGTCAGGCATGTCTTGCAGTTCTCATCACTGCTGCGCACAATCTTGTGCCATGATATGCCTCTGTGGTATACAGTTATTCATGAACCCGTATGATTGATGTGACAAAGAACTGCGATACAAAATTCTTCATGCACCCCTCACAGGCGTCACACTTCACTACCATCTGATGTGGAAGAGGTTGGTAAATGGCTCTGAGTTCATGGGGGCAGTGTGAGATGCAGGAGCTCCTCCCACGGTCCTCCAATTGGATGGTGCTGGGCACGGGAAGTGGACACTTAAGAATCCGCATGCATTGGGGAAGCGGGTTCGGCAAGGAGCAAGGCATGCAGAATGATTGGTGCAGCGCTGATGTGGGAGCAGGGATAGCTGCTGAAAGAGAGTGTTACTTATAGGAATGCAGGCATGGCACTTGCCTGGCTGCACGACAGAAGACAGTGGCTTTTGGTGACGTCTTCACGGGGACTGGAGCTGCAGATAGAGTCGGAATTCACTACCGACTGCAGGGACCAGGCGTGCAACGCCCATTGGGCTTAAAGTGCTTCAGTCACCACCGTCGTGTATGACAGCCCTGGCTGAGACAGCTTCCAGAGCACACACACAGACAGTTTTTGTGCTTATCGCAGCCGAGTACTTCACATGTCTTTAAAAGGCCATTTACGTGTTAACGAGGCTTTGTTGTATTTTCACCCCTTCATCTCCACTCTGCCTATTGCTATAACTAAGAATTAGCCCCCCCTGAAATTTTTTGTAGCCCCCCCCCTGAAAATTGGCTGTTGTTGAGCCTCTGGCAGGAACGGAGCAGTTATCCGTATCGCTCTGTAGGCGAGCCTCAGGGTGAGTGGCAGTGACAGCCGTCGATGTGCGGGGCAAGATTGCGTAGCAGTCGCTGTCTGCGGTGCCTGGAGCTGGCCGGAGAGCTTGCAGCAGGCGCTATCAGGCATTAGAGGGGGTACCCTTGCATTCAGTGTTAGTAGGCGCCCTTGCGAGGGCCCTTGTACATTAGGTCTTGTATGGACCCAAGCCCCACAAGAATTAACACACACACACAAGAGTCCTGTTCGTGCAGTAAGACCAAGGGCCATATTATCACGGAACGGCGATAACATTATCGGCGCTTTAGCGGCAGGAAACTGCCGTATAGCGGCGATAAGGGGTTTGATAATGTGCCTTTGTGAATTCCCATAGAAGCCCAAGTTCTGGTGTGAACCTGGGCTTCTATGGGAATTCACAAGGGCATATTATCAAGCCCCTTATCGCTGCTTTAGCGGCAGGAAAGTGGCAATAATGTTATCGCTGTTCCTTGATAATATGGCCCTCAGTGCTGTCTATGTCCCTTTATTTTATAGCTTGGGCTCGTCAGTGTAATGATATAGACATACTTATGAAGCAGAGGGCGGCTAATGCCATACGATCTGAATGACAGAGGAAGTAAAATAAATAGAAAAACCATCCACACTTCACACACCAACAATGGGGCATATCAGCAACGAATTGCGATAATTGATTGCAAAGCACACGTATTGCTGTTCTTCCTATCGCAGGCTATCGCTGGATTTCTTCGCCAAGTTAGCGCAGTATTACCAATGTGTTTCCCAAAGGCGATAAGAAATCCAGCGATAGCGGTGAAAAGCGCCAATATCGTGTGAAAACAGCGATAACTTGTGAGCGCTAATGATCAGCTTGTAAATATGGGAGTGTGAATTTAACCTGACAATCCACCTCCCATACACTACATGGTTCAGTCAGGTTTTGAGGAGACGTAAGGATCTGGCGATACTCGCGGTTAGCGGGGGTTTTAACATCGTCTCGCAAATCTTGTTAATACAGTGCTGTTGTGTTAGCGCTCTCTTACAAGTTCGACGGCACACCTACTTTGCATCTCATTAGCGATGTTCATCGCTGGAATGAGATGCGGTACAATAACAGCTGCTAACATGCGTTAATGCATGTTAGCGCCGCATTGTAAATAGGGAGATGAAATTATCGCTGCTTTTTTGGCTTTTAAAGCCAAAAAACTGCCGAATTGACCCTTGATAATATGCCCCATAGTTTCTATTCTTGAAGCCCTTCACCACGAGAGCTGTGTTACCAGAAAAAAATATGGGGCATATCAGCAACAAATTGCGATAATTGATCCCAAAGTGCGTGTTTCACTGTTCTTCCTATCGCCGGCTATCGCTGGATTTCTTTGTCGAGTTAGCGCAGTATTACCAATGTGTTTCCCAAAGGCGATAAGAAATCCAGCGATAGCGTCGAAAAGCGCCAATATTGTGTGAAAAACAGCGATAACTTGTGAGCGCTAATGATCAGCTTGTAAATATGGGAGTGTGGATTTAACCTCCCACTCCACCTCCCATACACTGCATGGTTAAGTCAGGTTTTGAGGAGACGTAAGGATCAGGCGATACTCGCGGTTAGCGGGGGTTTCAATATCGCCTCGCAAATCTTGTTAATACAGCGCTGTTCTGTTAGCGCTCTCTTACATGTTATAACTTCGACGGCACGCCTACTTTACATCTCATTAGCGATGTTCATCGCTGGAATGAGATGCGGTACAAAAACAGCTGCTAACATGCGTTAATGCATGTTAGTGCCGCATTGTAAATAGGGAGATGAAAGTATCACCGCTATTTTGCCTTAAAAGCCATAGTGCCCACACCGCCAGCGCTCGCTCCGCACTGCGCACATTAACACTTATATACCAAGGAAAACTCATGAGACATATTTGTGGGAAAGCAGTGCTGCAGGTTTATTTCGTACAACAGGTAGCTGATAAGGTGGGTCATCTTACAGGCGATCCAATGCGGCAGCCCCTCACTGACCCGCATGCCTAAAGAGCCATCTTGCACGGCGAGTCGATGCTCTGACGGTGCAATTACCATTTTATTTCGTTATACTCCCGCCCCCCCTGTCAGGGCGGAGCGATGAGGCACACCCCCGGTCGGTTCAGGCCCCCCGACCGCCCGAAGGACTAACGGGGCGCCGACGCTGTTTCCTGGAACCCCCTCGGCTCCAGGTTCTTGGCTCAGGCACCCTTACTGTGCCAGGCAGAGGTATTTAGACTGTATCCTTCTGCCGCAGAGGTACCCCTACTGTCCATCTCCTTCCAGATTGCCCTGTGACTCCGCCTGCAACACAAAACATGACCATTACAAATTTACAACTTTCGCCCGCCGCTCTGCAGCTGGGTCAGGGTTCAGGGTGGGATCAGCGCAGAACCTAGGGAACCAGGCGCGGGAAAGAGAGGCCGAGCATAGTTGCTGGGCCTGCTTTATACTCCAAGGAACGCCCGTCCATTTCCCCAGGTGAGCCCTCCCTATTGGCTGTTGGTGAGGAGGGCGGCTCAGAGGGGTTGACGCGCTATAAGCTCTGCTCGCCCGTCGTGTGGGACTAGGGCGCTGTCCCGCCCATTCTCCCCTGCGTGTCGCGCGGTCAGCGGCATAGTGTCCACACCGCCAGCGCTCGCTCCGCACTGCGCACATTAACACTTATATACCAAGGAAAACACATGAGACATATTTGTGGGAAAGCAGTGCTGCAGGTTTATTTCGTACAACAGGTAGCTGATAAGGTGGGTCATCTTACAGGCGATCCAATGCGGCAGCCCCTCGCTGACCCGCATGCCTAAGGAGCCATCTTGCACGGCGAGTCGATGCTCTGACGGTGCAATTACCATTTTATTTTGTTATACTCCCGCCCCCCTGTCAGGGCGAAGCGATGAGGCACACCCTCGGTCGGTTCAGGCCCCCCGACCCCCCGAAGGACTAACAGGGCGCCGACGCTGTTTCCTGGAACCCCCTCGGCTCCAGGTTCTTGGCTCAGGCACCCTTACTGTTCCAGGCAGAGATATTTAGACTGTATCCTTCTGCCGCAGAGGTACCCCTACTGTCCATCTGCTTCCAGATCGCCCTGTACTCCGCCACAGCTCTGGAGGAGGCCTCCGTCGATGACAGAGCCCACCACCCACCTAGCTACTTTTGGTCGCTGTTTAGTGCACCTCTATCATAGTACCCTTCACCACACCACTTATGGAGATTTCTTAGGACAGTTCTTAGGACACGCCCTTAGTTACATAAGCCGCACCTCTAATGGGGATTGCTTAGATACTGTTCTTAGGCCACGCCCTTAGTTACATGAGCCACACCTCTTACAGAGACCTTGGCGGTTAGTTGTTTTTGTCCGGACATATTATACGGGGGATCGGCAAGTGACTATTTGCATTATTATCCCTGCTGATAATGGAAAACCATTGATATTCATCCAAGCAAAGTGGTGGGCTTATGAAAGTCCCTGTAGTCGAATCATTTACTTGCCGCATGGGCACAGCTGTAATAATCATGACAGTGAATGTCCTGGCAAATCACTGCAAGATCATTATTTGAGATTGGTTAGAGCACAAACTAGCAGATGCCCCTAACCGACAACTGTCATTCCCAGTTCTCTGTTGTATTGCGGTATTTCACCTCAAATTATACTGTATTTTCCCTTGTCACCTGCACACTGTCGTACTGTTTGCTACCTCCTGTATTTATTTACTCACAATTGTCACTCTTACCTCATGTAACTTGCTGCTTTTGTAAGTTTGTACCTGTCATTTTCTGTAAAGTTTCTCGCCCGCATTTTCTGGGTTGGTTGTAAACCCTTTGGTTAAGCAGTGATCCACATGTCACTAGCGACTTACACTAGGTGCCTGAGTTGGGTTTCGCGGGTGAACTGCCCCTTCCCACATCTGACGCCCAGCATTTGCTCACATTACCAATGTATTATATCCTAGACGACTTATAATAAGGTGTCTTGTATGTTCGTCACTTTTGTCCCAACGTAACCTGACTGATTCTACCTCAGGCACTTACAGCCATCTGCGGTTTGTCAATTACCAACTGCTACCAGGCGTTACCTACCACACTTAACTCCGGCGGGGGTGGAACATAGGGCCCGCCCTCAAAACAAATCAAATTGCGATTATCATTGGCTATGGGAAAGTACAGGGCCGACAAAGACATCTGGTACTCTCACAGTGCCCGCACTTATATATAGAGTGAACAGTCGCAGGCATGCCTTAAGTCCCTGCGGAGTATCTGCCATTTATTGCAGCATTGTACTGTTTTGTAACATGCACCCGCCATTTCCTCTTGTAACACACTGTTTGCTACTTCTCACATGTTGTTTGCTTTTGCTGCTTGCACAAGTGCCACCATCGCCTACATTACGTTTGTTCTAGGCCCGAGTGTCTAGCACATATTGCAGTATTTTACCTCCACTTGTACTGTGTCTCTATTGTAACCTGCACACTTATCACTTAACCTTCTGTAATGCACTTTTTACTTCCTCATGTATTTTGTTTGCTTCACAATTGTCACTTTCCTCATGTAACTTGGGCTGATAGCCAGATAGCCAGAAGGTGGCGACAGTGAGCTATTATAGTTGTTCACCACGAAGCCTTGTCGGGCATGTTTCGCTTCCTTGATGGAAACAAGTTCAGGGGCTGTTTCGACTGGCGCCCTTAAACGACATTTTACAATATGACCACAATTCCAACTTTTTTGAGCCTGTCTGTGCACTGCTAGTACAACCAGATATATTAACTAATAATCTGTTACATAACGTATACAGTGCCATGCATGTACCACCAGAGCTCACTCCTCACAAATGGATGCATTCTCCATGTATACCTAAACTCACTCCGACTTAACGATGGAACTGTTAAATTAAAACTACAGCAGCTGTGTGACGTAGCCAGTAATTGTTCTCTTAGTTAGAAAGACACATAAGCTAGCCTGAATTGTCATATGCACATCGCTAGTTACGATCCCTTACCGTAATTCGTCAGCTCCGTTAGGTGCCAGAATGTTAAGGGCATAGGCCACAACAGTCATCTCACATTACAGAAAATCAAATAGTAGAAGTCTTAGCAATTGTATTACTGACATTAGTATGAATTATACCAAACTTAACTTTATGATGCCTTTAAAACATGAAGACACCTTTGCGTCATAATGGTTTCCTGGTGGATGTTGTGATGCTTTCAGTGGCCTTGGACCCGGACTAAAATAAGGGCAAAATATACTTCGAGGATAGAGTGCTATTTCAGAATGTTGGCACGTTTTGTTAGATGATATTGCATTTATATGTCAAAACATCAGAAATGGACACTCCTGAAAGTGGTGTGGCTTACTGCATAATACTGCAGTGCCTTTTCGGATTACATGTGTGAGTTAAACACATTGGATTTATGCCTGCAGAATTAGACCTGCAATCACCCTTTAAAATATGTTTCCACGTGTCCTACACCATAGCTGTCCGTTGTCTTAAATATCTGTTATGGCTACGTTCACCCACCAGATCTATTAAGTTTTATTGCTTGAAGTTAAATTCGCATAGTTGAACTTCACAGCAGATGGATTAAGTGGAAGGGAAGTGTAAAAGAAGCTGCGATGGTTTACGGTTTCATATCTCACTCTCCATCATACCGGTGAAGGCTGTATCGAAAGTGGACAACTTTGAAGTGATGAAAATTATAAAATTTGCACACCGAAAGAAGTAAAGAAGCGTTTGGGTCTTCTTTTCACCCAAACACCGTGGATCCACGGAGGTTGCAGATTTAGTACAGCGACGCATATCGAAGTAACTAAAAAGACATTCCCACAAGATTAACACGCAATAAAGACTACACCTTGGGTTCGCCGTTCTATACTATAAACTATCGAATAATGTTCTGAAAACCTTTTACCGCTGACGCTTTATAGCTACCACAAAAAGCATGAAGCAGGTAGTGTTCCGGGGTAGGCGCGCCGACCCGGTCTACCTGACTGATCTAAACCGCCCGACGCCCACGCAGCTATTCATTTGTGAAAGGCGAGCGTGAGAAAGTGTGCACGGCCTTGAAGAATTATTCCTTCAGACACTGGGGAAAGTTACCTTCCCGAAAGGGAGAGACACCCGAGGCCAAGCCAGGCACGCGAGCAACTGGCTGATACCGTCACACCAAACAGAAGAAAACCAGCACCTTGACATCGGAGCCCCTCAAAATGAAAGGACAGGACACATGTCTACCCCACATCTGTATAGGGCACAATGGCTCAAATGGATGTCTGGTTCCAATATGATGGATGTCGGGTTCCAATATGATAGAGGAAAGGGACATTACTTCACAACATAAATGCAATCTGCAACTCCTTACCATACAGCAAATAGCAAATATCTACATTGCTGAAAATTGGCTCCGCGCACATGGCCACAGACCCGAGAAAAACCGAATCCGCCAGCAGCTAGCCCCAAGAAAGCATGCAGTTGCCCACCAACTACCCACATTCGACCGATGCCAAACCACATCCACCTTGCAGCAAGTTTCAGACTCGAGAAGGACCGAATCCCCAGCGCCCCCCAGACAACGAGAGCAAAGGACGCAACTTCCCCGATGAAAAGGGCGGGGTCTGTAAAAGCGGCGTGCCTATGTAATTAAGGATGTGGCTAGGGCTTTAAGTGGGCCGGGTCCTGCCAGTGCTCAGCACTGCCAGTAATAAAAAGAAGATGATGAGACGGGTCTCGTTTGTCTCGCTATTTTTCCCTCACCCTCAGGATGGAAAAAAGATCTTAACTCTGAAGCTGTACCACTCTTCGCTGCCTTTATTGTAACTTCAAAGGGACTCAGTATAGTTCTTTCACAGTGTCACCATTTCAGCACTGACGCATTTTCAATATTATAGATAAAGCCACGGTTGTTGCTTATTTAGCTTGTGCAATTAACGACCACCGACAAAGCCAATAGTCCTGGCTTGTTGTAAAATGTAAATGTAAATGTACAGGAATTTATATAGCGCAAATCACCAAGCGGTTTCTAAGCGCTTGCTTAGGGAACCCGTCCTGGTATTCCCCTGTGAGATAACCCCAGCAGGGTATCCGCAAGGTGAAAGCCAGGCATCCCGCCGCGAGGGGCCGTTGTGGAGATTAAGCAAGCTATTGCCCAGAGTCGCAGAGTGTGAACCCGTGAATCGAGTAGGCACCGGAGCGAGAATTGTCGAGTCCATGGACATTTTAGGACTCAAGACCCCGCCGAGCTGGGAATTGAACCCTGGTCCCGGGCTGACCTCTGCTTCTAGGTCTGCCTCCTCTAACCAGTGAGCCACACTTCTTGTTGTAGGTGTAATGTTACTTGTATTATATAGCTGGATGCAATGACAGAAGCAGCAAATTTACCAGTCGGGCCGCACACTACTCTAAGCACAGGTTGTAGCATCTACCCTAGACACAAGATACATTATATTACATGGATCGTGTAGAATGCCTAATGGACCAACACATTCAATAATGATACAGCAAAGCAACGCGAGAGACCGGAAAATAGACCCCAGCGACACGACGCCGTCAATTCTGCCTTCGCTCCCCGCAATTCCCCTTGGCTTCATCCTAATGCCTCAATGACTCTAGAAAGACAAAACTTTGCCTGGCAGCTCGTGAGGAGAGCTGCACAGCCCCATACTTCCAGCCTTACCGCCATCCTTCAGCCCACCGAGCGCCGTGAGGGGAACGGCCGGGCAGGCAACCACAGCTCCCAGCTCACAGGACTCCATTTCCCAGGTGCCCCGGTGGCAGAGGCGCACCTGGGACGTTGCAGGCTGCGCCCGGAGGCGCCTACAAACACCGGAGCGCCGATAGCTCCGTGGGGGACAAAACTTTGCCTGGCAGCTCGTGAGGAGAGCTGCACAGCCCCATACTTCCAGCCTTACCGCCATCCTTCAGCCCACCGAGCGCCGTGAGGGGAACGGCCGGGCAGGCAACCACAGCTCCCAGCTCACAGGACTCCATTTCCCAGGTGCCCCGGTGGCAGAGGCGCACCTGGGACGTTGCAGGCTGCGCCCGGAGGCGCCTACAAACACCGGAGCGCCGATAGCTCCGTGGGGGACAAAACTTTGCCTGGCAGCTCGTGAGGAGAGCTGCACAGCCCCATACTTCCAGCCTTACCGCCATCCTTCAGCCCACCGAGCGCCGTGAGGGGAACGGCCGGGCAGGCAACCACAGCTCCCAGCTCACAGGACTCCATTTCCCAGGTGCCCCGGTGGCAGAGGCGCACCTGGGACGTTGCAGGCTGCGCCCGGAGGCGCCTACAAACACCGGAGCGCGATAGCTCCGTGGGGGACAAAACTTTGCCTGGCAGCTCGTGAGGAGAGCTGCACAGCCCCATACTTCCAGCCTTACCGCCATCCTTCAGCCCACCGAGCGCCGTGAGGGGAACGGCCGGGCAGGCAACCACAGCTCCCAGCTCACAGGACTCCATTTCCCAGGTGCCCCGGTGGCAGAGGCGCACCTGGGACGTTGCAGGCTGCGCCCGGAGGCGCCTACAAACACCGGAGCGCCGATAGCTCCGTGGGGGACAAAACTTTGCCTGGCAGCTCGTGAGGAGAGCTGCACAGCCCCATACTTCCAGCC
This sequence comes from Lissotriton helveticus, assembly GCF_964261635.1. NCBI lineage: Eukaryota > Metazoa > Chordata > Amphibia > Caudata > Salamandridae > Lissotriton > Lissotriton helveticus. The sequence goes on along the minus strand of NC_136071.1, from coordinate 509,059,488 downwards.
TTACCGCCATCCTTCAGCCCACCGAGCGCCGTGAGGGGAACGGCCGGGCAGGCAACCACAGCTCCCAGCTCACAGGACTCCATTTCCCAGGTGCCCCGGTGGCAGAGGCGCACCTGGGACGTTGCAGGCTGCGCCCGGAGGCGCCTACAAACACCGGAGCGCCGATAGCTCCGTGGGGGACAAAACTTTGCCTGGCAGCTCGTGAGGAGAGCTGCACAGCCCCATACTTCCAGCCTTACCGCCATCCTTCAGCCCACCGAGCGCCGTGAGGGGAACGGCCGGGCAGGCAACCACAGCTCCCAGCTCACAGGACTCCATTTCCCAGGTGCCCCGGTGGCAGAGGCGCACCTGGGACGTTGCAGGCTGCGCCCGGAGGCGCCTACAAACACCGAAACGCCTCCTGTCCCGCGGGACAGCGCGCGGGACGTGCCGGGAGAAGCCCGGGACAAGGGCGGGCCCTCTACGGCCCTCAAAGGCCGGATAAGGACGGGACGGGCCACCCCCCTTGGCTGCTACATTGTAGGTCATTAAGAAGGTAAAGACCTTTACTCACCCATTTGTCTCTATATTTATGGTCTTGCTGACATATCGCTGCCTTACATCCCTTTATCAACATGACTTCTAAAGTGGATTACTTAGCCAGCGTAGCAGGTATAGACCAAAAGTTCTCTTGGTTAGACGAGTTAAACACCCTATGTCAAACCACCTACGCTATATCATAAACTCCCCTTCCGCCTAAAAGCGATAATATACAATCGGATAAGCTCACACTCATAGAGTACCCCACTTCATCCAACAAAACTTGCAGTCTGAACAATCCAGGTAATCATACCCCGTGCCCAAGCTCACTCACTGTTAACTCCCCAATGATTTCACCGACTGTTGAGCTCCCAGATGCCTTAACCCCCCCTCCACACCTGCATATACTTCCGCTCATTGAACAACTGCTTAGTTCTCTGATAGCCCCGTTGTTGGAAAAAATTAACTTGTTAGGGGAGAGGCTCATTGGAATAGAGTCAGCCATCAAGTCAAACCTGTTGGCTGACAAATGCAGTGACACACACAACCGCCTAAAGTCACCTCCCACTCATCAAGGCTCTAAACCATCTCTGCGGGATAGAAGCTGCCAAATACAATTAACTGGCCCTAGTACAGTAGGGCAAAAAGTAATTAAACACCCTCCCAAAGTCTCCTCTCCCCAGTTGACCGCACCTAGAGTAGTTCATAACAAGGCTAACTCTATCCATTTACCACCGGAGGCGGCCCCATACGTGTGCATTCTTGCGGGGGTCCCTACTCTTCCACCTGGAAAAACTGAGAGTCAACATGACTTAGTTAATAAAACCAAATTTTGGCTGTCAAAAAATAGGCCACTGCCACGTCACTTATATGGAACAATAAGGAGCGTTAGGAGGGTGGACTGGCTGGGTTCCCTTCCTAAGGATATTCCTGGGGACCTGGTACTCGTGAGATTTAAAGCCACAAACATTGTCCCTTACCTGAAAACCTGGCCGCCTCAAGAGAGAGACGGCCCAATATCTATATGGGACTTATATGACTTTTATCCCTCAATTCCTTGTTTCCCCCTTTTTCAGAAATCACACCTTACATGGTCGAACTTATAAAATACATCAGGACCTTCCTGGGAAACACTTGGACTTGTAATAACTAACTTTAATCCCTATGATACCATCTGTATTTGGTTGTTTGTAATGCTGTATATACTGATGACATTCTTAAATGCTCCTTATTTTGCTTATTGTATTTTTTAGCTGACAAATTGAGGGTTTTAGATTGTACTGGTATGTTCCTTAAAATTATTGATATTTTTTAATTTATTCCTATGTATGCTTATATGATATTTCTTTTTGAATATCGAATAAAGCTTATTTTTTTTGACTCTAGAAAGTATGTGTTTAGTTACTTTGTACTGAACCCTTAATTCGTGGGATGACCAGACGGCATCGTATCAGCGAGACCCACCCTCCAATCCCCCACCCCGCCCCACCGCACCACCACCGGGAGCGCCGGTCCACCAGGCTCAACTAGAATACAGCCAGACTACAATTCCCAGAATGCACTGATCTTAAATTAAAACCCCGACCGGTAACAATTGTGCCCTGTAACACAGAGTTATCGTTCTTTGATTTCTGCTTATGGATCTAAAATCGGCACGCGCCAAGCATCTTGTGGTTTACGACACCCTTTGAAAGGCCTATTCTCGGAACCCGCGTCCCGCGTAATCCAATATTCAACGTTAACCGCCCTGAAAATTTATTAGGGATTTAGCTAATAAGAAAGGAAAAGAGGGTGAAAGGAAACGGCGCGGCAAACGATGCACATGCGGAAATTCACAAAGCATCACATAGAGAGACTGCCGCCTGTAATGACAATTTGTAGAAAAGAGATGATCATAAATCTACGTGAAATGATGTAGGTGAACAAAGCTAAACTACAATAAAAGATGTGTTCTCCTAAAGAAAGCGTGCCTGGAAGCTTGACAAAGGCAGCCAAGGGCGACGATGCCTAGACAACAATGGAGATGCACTTGCAGACCTGCAAAACTAATCCCGCCGACTGAAAGCCCGATACCCGGTGCGAACCACGAAGATACAAACTGCGTCATTTATCCTACAACCTCGGCAAACGATGCAAATGTGGAGATTCACAATGCATCAAGTAGAGAGACCTTCCGCTTTTACTGACAATTCGCAGCATCCCCATAGCGCCTCCCTTCCCAGCAAGGCACCGACAAGAAGTACACTACAAAACAACGCCAATAAGCACAACAGCTGCAAAACCAAGGCACCACAACGAAGATCTTCATTGCGGGGATGCATTACGTGGGCAGGACCGGCCCCCACCTCGGGAGCCCTGGCTGTGTCTACGTGTGGCGTTTCTGCCGGAAAGGCCCTGCAGGCTGCTCTCGGGGCTGCCTCAGCCGCCGACACTCTTGTGTGTGCACAGAGGAGGGCAGCTATTGCTCTGGGTAACCTAACCTTCCTCTTCCAGTCCCCACAGGATCTGCCCGCCGCAGCAACACCCACACCCCGGCGGGCACGAGCCGCTAGATCGGCTCCCACCGCGGATGGAAACAGGACCCGGCCCGGGAGGGTGACCGCGCGGCCGACAACCTGGAGATTCATATGCCTTCAACGAAAAAGTTTGGTTTTCGATCTGGGTCACTTTACAAGGTTTTATTTTAAGCGCGTCTACTGGGGCTGTGCAGAAAGACCGATAAAAAATGCACTCATTATATTTCAAACGTGCACTAGCTGCGATCACCGCCTCCTCCTCCCGCTTATGAAGCATCTCATCGCGGCACCAACGGCGACCCTGATAACCGCATCCCCTCCCTTCGCAATAGACTCAAATGTAGCGAAGACCTCATTGCGGGCATGCATTGCACACATGCATCTTCCCAAGGGACAGAGGCGGACTGATGCAGGCCGCAGGACACGTGTGAACCCGCTCCCCCTCGGTCCCCCCAGGCCACACAAACCGCCGCTCGTGCTCCTCGCCTCCTCCCGCTCTGTGCCCCTCCAACGCAGCCCCGCAAGCTGAACACAGGACCCCCGAACTAGCACTCACCGCAGACCCGACGAGGGAATACCCGACGCAAGACCTGCGATGCCGGCAGGCGCACGACGGGCACACGAGGAACATCAGCGCAGAGCCTAGGGAACCAGGCGTGGGAAAGAGAGGCCGAGCATAGTTGCTGGGCCTGCTTTATACTCCAAGGAACGCCCGCCCATTTCCCCAGGTGAGCCCTCCCTATTGGCTGTTGGTGAGGAGGGCGGCTCAGAGGGGTTGACGCGCTATAAGCTCTGCTCGCCCGTCGTGTGGGACTAGGGCGCTGTCCCGCCCATGCTCCCCTGCGTGTCGCGCGGTCAGCGGCAAAAAGGCGGCGAATTGACCCTTGATAATATGCCCCTATGTTTTTTCCAAAATTGTGCGATGTTCGGTTTTTCTCAGTAGATGGCAATCTTTCTCTTAAAGCTAGAACCGAAGCCAATGTTTGTTTTCAAGGCCCTAAAAGCCCCCTCCCTTCCATGATCTCCTGTAAACAGTCTGCAATGTAGATTCCCACACATGCTTAGTCTATCTACTTTACATAGTACGTTGATGCTGTACCTGTGGCACAAGTGGCACAATGCATAGGAGGTGCCCAGATAAGTCGAGAGAGTTCAATCAAGGCAGAGTGCCAGAGCACAGCCGTTCCTCCAATGTCTCTCACTAAAGCCTTCAATTTGATTACGATGAACGATTTGCAGTAAACGCCACAATTCAGGTAATTGAATTACCACGACTGGAAATCATGTCTCTGCTGATTTAGATGAAAGTGTGGAATCCATTTTACAAATAAATATGGTTGCATTTATTGGTGCTTTAGTAGTGCAAGATTGTTGTTGGCGAAATCGGCATAGAAAGCCCGTCCAGAGAAGTGGTGTTACAATAACTTTTGAGACTGTAATACCACTTTTTACTAAATACAACAGCCCTCATTAGAAGTTAGGGAAGACAGGTGAGGTATTTAACTTGTAAATGAGGCAAAACATGCAGAATCAGTACTTAACACGCCAATTCCACATGGTTTGCTTTTTTTATGGGCCTTACCCTCCTAACCCTTATACATTTCGGCTGTTTTGACCTGCGAGAATGAAGCAGGGGAAAACTACGATCTTTATCACACAACTTGTAATTCCAATCCGAATTTAGCCTTGACCTTGTAATCAGGACCGAAGTGTGATAATTGCAGAGAAAATCTCTTTACAGAAAGTAGATCTCTCTCTCTCTCTTTCTCTCTCTCTCTCTCTCTCTCTCTCTCTCTCTCTCTCTCTCTCTCTCTCTCTCTCTATATATATATATATATATATATATATATATATATATATATACATATATACATTACCTACTGGTGGTCGCCAGTAGGTATATATAGTTAGGATTTTTTCTCTATGGGTTTTTTGAAAATTCTATGTCTAATAACTTTGGCGTTTGTGGACGGAATTGGCTGAAATTTTCAGGAAAATGGCACATTTTGTTTCTGAGCAGCCCTTAAAAATTTGGGGGGGGGTTCGTCCAGTGGGGGCCGAGAAAAAAGGGGGTCCCAAAACGTGTTTTTAACATTGAGTTTTCCATAGGGCGGTTGGCCTCACTTTTAGCCCGAACGGCTGAATGGATTTGCACGAAACTTGGCAAAATTGTAGGGACTGGTAGCCCGATGTGCCTTTTGTAGGTCTCAATATATGTGCTCCAGTGGATTTTGAGAAATTAACGTTTAAAAAAAGATATATATCTGTAAGCGCGGACCAGGCAGCGCACTGGTTCGCGGACTTTTCGCGCAACGGAGCTTTGTGAAGCGAAGCTGATTGGTTCTCCGGCGTCTGTCAACATTCCAAACAGTCCGTAGCGGCCGCCATCTTGTCTCTCGGTAGGATCGAGAGACAAGAGGAGGTCAAAACAAAGGGGGAAATAACTATAAGGGGGCATAGTAGATCCTCGCTGACCCCCTAGGTTTGATGTGGAGGTTTTAAAAGGGCCCCGCGGGGCAAAAAAAATTAATAATAATAATAATCGAACGGCTGAATGGATTTGCACGAAACTTGGCAAAATTGTAGGGACTGGTAGCCCGATGTGCCTTTGCTAGGTCTCAATATATGTGCTTCAGTGGATTTTGAGAAATTAACGTTCAAAAAAAGATATATATCTGTAACAGCGCACCGCTTCGCGTACTTTTCGCGTTACGGAGCTTTGCGAAGCGAAGCTGATTGGCTCTCCGGTGTCTGTAAACATTCCAAACAGTACGTAGCGGCCGCCATCTTGTCTCTCGGTAGGATCGAGAGACAAGAGGAGGCCAAAGCGAAGGGGCAAATGACCATAAGGGGGCATAGTAGATCCTCGCTGACCCCCTAGGTTTGATGTGGAGGTTTTAAAAGGGCCCCGCGGGGCAAAAAAAAAAAATAATAATAATAATCGAACGGCTGAATGGATTTGCACGAAACTTGGTAAAATATTAGGGACTGGTAGCCCGATGTGCCTTTGCTATGTCTCAATATATGTGCTTCAGTGCATTTTGAGAAATTAACGTTCAAAAACAAGATATATATCTGTAACAGCGCTCCGCTTCGCGGAGATAAAATTATATCTGTATTACCTAGGTGTTGCTAACACCAGTTAGCGACGGCTAGTAGGAGATAGCGACCATCTTGGGTCCCACTTTGCATGTGAGTGATATTTATCACTAATGACATGCAAAGTGGGCATGCCAAGATGTTAGCGACTGGAAACAGTCGCTAACATCGCTATCTCCTATTATCAACTTTTGGAAATATTCGAGATAAGCGCGAATATCTCCAAAAAGTAACAGCTGCCCTGAGCAGTTCTTAGCCATGTTATCCAATGGGAGGTGGATAACATGGCTAAGAGCATTAGCTCGGTAATGCATGAATATCGCGGAGTTTTCAGCGATATTAATGCATTGCGCTCGTTTTTTATCGTATTTGCGATAAACCTTGATAATAGCAAGGTTTATCTGCGATAATTTCTGACGGTAAAAAAATCTTTGCAATGCATCGTTAGGGATAAATATCGCTTAACTTTGGTAATATGCCCCAACGTCTGTTAACGTTCGATTCGAAGGAAATCAGGAATTGTTGAAAAACATTGTGTGCGCCATCTTGTCTTTTTTCAAATGCCACACTTTTGTCGTGCACGGCAGCCATTTTAGATGCCTTGACCAGACCCACTCTGTGCACGCTGTCGATCCTTAGCATGGCTCCCCACCCTCGCAAGCATCTCACCCAGGCAGTGGTCACCCCCGCTCTCTGTCTTATGCATGGGTAATAAACCTCCCCCCATCTGCGCTGCTCTTCCCTGAGAATCACACCCTGTGCCCGCCCGACACCTCCCTTTCGCCCTATTCACTACCGCACCCTCTGACACTCCTTTTCCTCTGTGTCCGATTGTCCAGGCCGGTCCTAGGCTATCAGCTAGCCCTGCAGATGTAGTTTATGGCCACAGCTGTAAAGAATCACCCCTCTTCAAAGGAGTTATAGTAGATCAAGGCCCACACTCGATGAGATCCGTCACAGCAGAAGCGTTGCTATTATCTGAAAACCATCCTGTATTGTGATTGGGGAGGGGACCGAGCGTGAAGCGGAAGATTCCAGGGATGACTCTTTGTACATCAAAGTTTTTACAATTATGTGTCACATTAAAAATATATAGCACTCCGACAAAGTAGTAAGATTATAAAACTTTAATAATTTATAAATATATACAAGAAAACAAAAATAGTAATAACATATAAACATTTTTAGAGAAAAACAACGAAGTAGCGGTCGGCTGTGCGAATAGTCCCAACGCAGCACAACGTCCAGATTTCCGGCGTGGGGCGTCGCGGGGGGTGGGTCATCAGTAGCAAACTGTTGTGCGAATAGTTCCAAGGCAGCAGAACGCGCCGAAATCTAGATGACACGAAAGTGATGTCTAGTAAGTTGCCACCCAGCAAATAACGGCGTGGGGCGTCGCGGGGGGTGGGTCATCAGTAGCAAACTGTTGTGCGAATAGTTCCAAGGCAGCAGAACGATGGCACCAAGGTGATGTCCAGTAAGTTGCCGCACTGGTTTTGGTATCCTACAATGCTGCTCCGAATAACGGCGTGGAGCGCCCCGGGGGAGGCGGCGTGAACGGGCCTCTCCAGGTGGAGTCTCATCTGTTTTAGTGGGGCGCCCCTTTACCGTTTCAGTTGCCATTCCGTCCGCTTTTGGTCCACTGTGTCAAAATCCGCCATTCAGCTGAGTTGCGCCCACTCTTGCGGTGCAGCGATAGGCGGCTGCCACAGGACTCTCAAAATGGCGGCAGGCTCTTTCCTTTTTGGTCGTGGTCCACTGAAATGGCCCTGGGACACCTTGGAAATCGGACGCTTGTCTGCTAGGTCTTGGACCCCATTCTCGAAAGCGTCCCCTCCGCCTTGAGAATTCATCAAAAGTTTTGGGGGCCCCGACTCCTGCAGGCTTCTGGTGGGGAGCGGCTGCCATGATTGCTCGCGGAATGACCACGACGGAGCTACGAGATGGTGGTGCTCTCATGGTGACGCCAGTTTAGTCTGAAACATCCAGAAACAAGGTGGGGCTTTCATCGTTTGGGGGAAAAAAAAAGTTTTCATCCAATGAAAAGTGTTGTTTTTAGGTCATATGATCAAGCCTTCCATCATTAGGAAACCAAAAGTAAAATGAACCAATGAAAAGTTTTATAAACAAGTCACATGACCTGTTATGCGGCATAGGGTATAAAATGCGGAGAAAATACGTTGGCACGTGAGGCGGCGTCAGTAGCGGACCGATGTGCGAATAGGCCGAAGGCAATACAACGCGCCAAGATCCGGATGGCACCGAGGTGGTGTCATAGTTGAGAGTTCTGAGCAGCGGTTGTAACACTGTCTGAAGCTTATTTGCAGCTGCTGCAGCTTCACTACGCGCCAAGATCCGGATGGCACCGAGGTGGTGTGTAGCAAGTTGCCGCACTGGTGTGGCCATCCTACAATGCTGAAAGTCGGCGTGGGGCGCCCCGTTGGCCTGTGAGTTTGCGTCAGTAGCGGACCGATGTGCGAATAGGCCGAAGGCAGCACAACGCGCCAAGATCCGGATGGCACCGAGGTGGTGTCTAGTAAGTTGTCGCACTTCTGTGGCCATCCTACAATGTTGAAAGTCGGCGTGGGGCGCCCCGTTGGCCTGTGAGATGGTGTCAGTAGCGGACTGATGTGTGAATGGGGCCAAAGGCAGCGCAACAATATTTTCTACTATATTTCCGGAGTAGAAGACACCACAAGGCGCTGAGATGCCAAGATCCGGATGGCACCGAGGTGGTGTGTAGCAAGTTGCCGCACTGGTGTGGCCATCCTACAATGCTGAAAGTCGGCGTGGGGCGCCCCGTTGGCCTGTGAGATGGCGTCAGTAGCGGACCGATGTGCGAATAGGCCGAAGGCAGCACAACAATATTTTCTGACTGACACCACAAGGCGCTGAGATGCCAAGATCCGGATGGCACCGAGGTGATGTCTAAGTTGCGGACTGATGTGCGAATGGGGCCAAAGGCAGCGTAACAATATTTTTTGTATGGAAGATACCACTAGGCGTTGAGATGCCAAGATTCGGATGGCACTGAGGTGATGTCTAGCAAGTTGGTGTGGTCATCCTACAATGCTGAAACTCGGCGTGGGTCGCCCCATTAGCCTGTGAGATGGCGTCAGTAGCGGACCGATGTGCGAATAGGCCGAAGGCAGCACAAGGCGCCAAGATCCGGATGTCACCGTGGTGGTTTCATAGTTGAGAGGCACTTCATCTGCAGTGGGGCGCCGAGATCCGGATGGCACCGAGGTGATGTCTAGCAAGTTGCTGTACTGGTGTGGTTATTCTACAATGCTGAAAGTCGGCGTGGGGCGCCCCATTAGCCTGTGAGATGGCGTCAGTAGCGGACTGATGTGCGAATGGGGCCAAAGGCAGCGCAACAATATTTTCTGACGAGAAGACACCAAAAGGTGCTTACATTCCAAGATCCGGATGGCACCGAGGTGGTGTCTAAGTTGCGGACTGATGTGCGAATGGGGCCAAAGGCAGCGTAACAATATTTTTTGTATGGAAGATACTACTAGGCGTTGAGATGCCAAGATTCGGATGGCACTGAGGTGATGTCTAGCAAGTTGCTGTACTGGTGTGGTCATCCTACAATGCTGAAACTCGGCGTGGGTCGCCCCATTAGCCTGTGAGATGGCGTCAGTAGCGGACCGATGTGCGAATAGACCGAAGGCAGCACAACGCGCCAAGATCCGGATGTCACCGTGGTGGTTTCATAGTTGAGAGGCACTTCATCTGCAGTGGGGCGCCGAGATCCGGATGGCACCGAGGTGATGTCTAGCAAGTTGCTGTACTGGTGTGGTCATCCTACAATGCTGAAACTCGGCGTGGGTCGCCCCATTAGCCTGTGAGATGGCGTCAGTAGCGGACCGATGTGCGAATAGGCCGAAGGCAGCACAACGCGCCAAGATCCGGATGTCACCGTGGTGGTTTCATAGTTGAGAGGCACTTCATCTGCAGTGGGGCGCCGAGATCCGGATGGCACCGAGGTGATGTCTAGCAAGTTGCTGTACTTGTGTGGTCATCCTACAATGCTGAAACTCGGCGTGGGTCGCCCCATTAGCCTGTGAGATGGCTGTTCTTTGGATTTGGGCCTGGTCCACCAAAATGGCCCTGGGACACCTTAGAACTCGGACGCTCGATTTTTTTTTCCTTTCCTGTACATGCAAAAAAAGGTAAATGCCCGGTACGTTACACGCTTCATCTGCCACGATGAACTCTCCAGAGGAACCGAAAAAAAATATAGTTGTGGTAACTATACCATGCATCGTCATATGGAGAGGTGGCACCAATTAATTATAGTGCTGCATAAAAGAGAGATTTGGAGGAGAACCCCTGACCTGCTAGTACATTCATCAAAGAAGTGGCACTGAGAGCTTCAGAGGCAAGGGAAACGGTCCCAAATATTTAGAAGAACTTTGGAAAGATTAAAATGACATGTTTAGATTGTGGCAAATTAATTTCATGTGGACAGATGAGTGTTACTCTAATAAATACAGCATATGAAGATCATCATAGTCGATGGTTGGTAGAGACATTTTGACTATATCCTGGACCTGCCCGTCCTCGCCCAAAATGGCGCCAGAATAAATGGGACTCGTAACTCCTTGTTGTGTACTGGTTGCAGAACCTTGAAATCACGAGATACGTATGCAGTTTTGAAGCACATGGCGGGCGGGGACGAGAATTGATTGAATATTTCGACATCCCTATTGATATTAAGTTCTGATGTGTTATTGATTACTGTACTGTTGAAAGTTCGAATTAACGTCACCCATGGTACTTGCCCGCAAATGTATATCTAGATAATTTTATTGTAACTGGCCCTGTCGTATTTTAATTATAAAATGTACGTCCACCGATTCCGTAACTGTTAGACACCTTAGTTCTTGCAACCTAATGGCCCGCCCGTTACGTTCCTCTACAGTGTAAATGTCTATTCATCATATACGATTACAGTTTGCTCTGTGGCAGGCCCACGTGGTTATAGGCTCGTATTTGTATAATGAAATTTTCTCAATAAAGGTTTTTAAAAGAAAACATGGTAGTAGTATATACATTGGTAAAGTTTTTAATAATAGTGACTGTTTTAGAATCATTAAAAGGCAAGTGAAATAAAGCAGACCAATTACATGAAGGGTAAAAGGTATAATACGAAGGAACGCAGTAAAGATAAATGGTCAAGGGCTGTTGTGTTTTCTATTCCTGCAACATAAAGTGATCGATAAGAATCTCATATTCAGGCGTATCGGCGACTAAGACAGCAGGTCGACCCTCTTTTGCTCAACGGCCCCGTCATGGGACGAAGAAACGCTCTTTTTCTCGAAAAAAGAATATATTTTACTTGCAGGACAGTTGTAAAATTTCCGGGAAAGTACATTAGCCTGGAACATTATAACATATATTTAAGAAAAAATAATGTTCGGAAGTAATGAAAAGCGTAATTTTTAGGTCATATGACCAAGCCTTTCATCATTACAATAAGAAAAGTAAAATGAACCAATGAAAAGTTTTATTAACAAGTCACATGACTTGTTATGCTTACGTTACGCGCTGCGCGCCCCGGATGACTTCCGGATGCGCTAACGCGGCGCGTCATATGACGCATTACGCGACAACGCAGGTACAGAATATAGTCAAAATGTCTCCACCAACCAGCGGTCGGAACACAACCCCTTTCAGCAGGCTAAATAGTTCTGTTAAATGACAACAGAAGGGACAGGCAACAAGAACCATCAGTCAAAGAGGGGAGAGCTAGTTCTTCTCTACCGGGTTACATTGGGGCGCTACCGGAACTGATCGAATTGGTAGTCTACAGTGTTTCTGGATGTTTCAGACTAAAGCTGGGGTTAGCATGAGAGCAGCACCATTTCGTAGCTCCGTCGTGGTCATTCCGCAACCAATCATGGCAGCCGTTCTTTATCGTTATTTTGGGCGGGGTGGGTGGCGGAGCCGAGTTGTTTTGCAGCCATCATTGTGTGGAGTTCAGTTCATCTCACTAGTTTTGTATTTGTCATGAGGGGTTGTTCCTAATGTTTCTATTTTAGCGAGGTCAAAAAGAGATCCCATTAGTGGCCTACTGATTTTGCTCGATTCCTTTTCTTTTTTTTTTACACGATTTTTCGTTATCTGCAAAGACTGAACAGAGTATTGCGACTCTGTGTTTGTTTGTAAATAGAGAATGAACCAAAGAGAACTAATTCTAAAACAGTAAATACTTGGATAACAATCAATCAAATGGAGAGAGAAGCAGGCACGACGGATTACAATGGGGGCAAAGACCTGCGTTAACTACCTTTCACTATCTGCAAAGAGAGAGTACTCCTAATAGAAATGAGGGGGGGGGGCACCATTCAAAGCAGATCAGTGTGCATAAACACGAAAATGTTTTCACTTACCACGTACTTGACATTCGACAGCTTATGATATTTGCTATTAAAAAACCATTGAAATTCACTGAAAAAACCATAGGTTATAGACCATATATAGTTAGGAATTAGCATTTACAAAACCTTGAAAATTCACTGAAAAAACCATAGGTTATAGACCATATATAGTTAGGAATTAGCATTTAAAAAACCTTATTTTACTCACACAAAACCATTGAAATTCCATATATAGTTAGTTGCACTAACTATATATCGCGCACCTGCAATCCACTGCTGATCATGTCACATATTACATCATTCATGACATGGTCAGTGACATCACTGATGACATCACTGATGACATCTCAAATGACATCACTGATGACATCACTGATGACAACATCCAGTGACTGTATGTTTCTGTAAAGTTAAAATATATCTTACATATTGAAGAATGAGTGGATGTATAAGTGTCTGGATGAAGGATTTAGTAGGTGCGTGACTGACTGTATGAGTGAGTGATTTTAAGTGTGTCACTGAATGCATGGGTTAGTGACTAAACTGTCTTAATTTGTGCATCATTATGTCTGTTGTTCTGTAAACTGCTGCATGTGTTGATCATTAGCTATACGAGAGGCTATATGTGTTATTAATTGCTTGCCCAAGTATTTCTATGGGAGATTGAGTTTGTGTGGGGGTGGCTGGAAGGTGTGTGACTCTATGCATAGATGTGTGAACAGTTTATTCACTAGGTGTATGAGTTCAAGAGTGCATGTGGAAACAGCTACATGGGCAGTTGACTGTGTGCATGAGTGTATTGATGAGTGAATGGATATCTCAATGCTACATGTCATAGTAAGTACATATGTAAAACACAGTACATGTGAGAGTTGGCATATATAAATAACTGTGCATGAGAGCCACCGAATGAGTGAGTGGTTGTATCGATCATTGTGAACTTGTATCAGGGATTGTATAAGAGAGTAAATATGTGTTAGTATATGTTTCAATAAGTAAGGTGTGTTTAACTGTATAGTTGAAGAAATGGAGATGAGATTGTTTCTTTGCATGACTGACTGGGTGTGTGAGTAACTCCATGGATGAGTGGAAGTGTGTGAGTGTCTGTATACACTGAGTGTATCTAAGGTTATATTAGAGTCTGAAGAGGTTTATCGTATTAGCACAAGAATGATGTCAAATGAGATGTCATCAGTGATGTCATCAGTGATGTCATTTGAGATGTCATCAGTGATGTCATCAGTGATGTCACTGACCATGTCATGAATGATGTAATATGTGACATGATCAGCAGTGGATTGCAGGTGCGCGATATATAGTTAGTGCAACTAACTATATATGGAATTTCAATGGTTTTGTGTGAGTAAAATAAGGTTTTTTAAATGCTAATTCCTAACTATATATGGTCTATAACCTATGGTTTTTTCAGTGAATTTTCAAGGTTTTGTAAATGCTAATTCCTAACTATATATGGTCTATAACCTATGGTTTTTTCAGTGAATATATATATATATATGATATATATATAGGGGGTGGCCTCTGTTGGTAAGAGTAGTGGGGCAGGGGGGCTCAAAAGATAGCGACGAGGGAATATTGAATAAGTAATTAATTTTCCCTTGTCGCGTCTGTTGAGTCCCCCCGGCCCCCGCTCTTACCTGCACGGGCTGCTCCTGATATATATGATATGTATATATACATATTCCCTGAAAATGCCAAATGTTAAAGTAACGTTAAAGTTATGTGAACATTTTAGTGACAATGGAACGTTTTAAACTGCAACAAAGCACTAAACTTCACCAGTTATAGCAATAGTTTTCTAAAGTAAGCTTAAAAACTTGCCCTAAGGTAACTGTAAATCGCACCCCCACCATGCACAGTTTCCTCATCAATATTTTCATTGCAAAAGTTGCAGTGATATTATTAATGTTTTCACAGCAGATAATATGCCAGGAAATTAGCAGTGCATGGCATAGTCACTGAAAAAAACAGAGGTTTATAGTTAGGACAAAATATCAGTTTAAACGTAAAAATTTAAACTAAAAAACACTGAAATACACAGTTATGGTTATTTTAAGTAATTATAACTGGCAGTCCAGCCACACAAAATGATGTAATTGTCAAAATTATCATTGATGTCATTTCAGATGTCATAAGGAACGTTATCAATGCAGTAATTGAAAATGTCATAAGAGATGTAATATGGGAGGGTACAAGCAGTACATGGCTAGGGTGTGAGTTATATATACCTTAGGGCAAAAGTTATAGTTACTTGAGATGAATCTAATTGGTGAATTTCAGTAGTTTTGTAATTAGTTTCGTTTCAATAGTTATATATTTTCTCTGACATTTTCGCCTAACTATAACGCCATTTTACCCTTTGGTTTTGTCAGTGAATTTCTGAGGTTTTTTAAAAAGTAAAGCAAGATATTATTACCAGACATAATTATAACATCACTCTAACCTTTGTATTTTTCACTAAATTTCTGAGGTTTTTTTTTAATGTAAAGATTAGAGATAAAGAGGTGTAATTCTAAATAAGGCAGAATTACTGGCTTGGCAAATGGTCAGAACACCAAAACATAAAAGGCTGGCCTATTGGCTTTAGCAGGGGTCAGCACATCAACCTATAGAAAGCAGACCTATCGACTTTATCAAAAAGTCACCACAATAATTTATCAGTAGCCTTATTCCAAAGTAATCTTTATAAATCCACAAACAGGCAATGTAAAGAATAATTTTCTCATAAATATTTAAAATAACACATTTTTATTCCAGACAACTTTATAAGTGTGTATGAGTCTTTCTTTAACAGTATTGATGCCACACAATGCAACCATAGAACCAACCACACAAGGTCTGCACACTTCAACTGAAGAGCATGCAGCTCTAGATTGAAGTACCCTAAAAATGACGGTAAGCTGTCCTGGGGTCATGCATTCAATGACCCAGAAGATGTACAGTTTGTTTTTACTTCACCAGGGGCAGCTCTGCTTCTTGCAGCCCCAACAACACTTTTAAAAATTGTTTGTGGTGCCTGTTCCCTCTTTAGGGCAACAGAATACATATAATATGTCAAAATAAAGCCCACACAGGGCATAATTGGGGACTCCAGGGAGGAGGCAGTGAATATTAATGGAGCCACCTCGTTGCTTCAATACTAAAGTGGCAAGGCCACAAATATGTTTCATTTTGGTTTTTATTTCATATTCTGGGTGCCAGGCGTCCACCTGGGGTTTTCATAACATATCTTTTTTTTTAATGGCAGCATGGGGCGGAGTGCAGTGCAGATCTTCCTTCTGCTCGAGGAGAAGTTCTACCTGAGCGGGAGCTTAAGTTCGCCATTTTGCCATTGGTGAGCCCGAGTGGGGGAAAAACTCTGCTGCACTACGCGGAGCAGAGTGTCATGTCGCTATTGTCGGGCGCCAGACAATATATCAGACTCAGGACACAGGTTGGTCATGCAATGCTTCTTTTATTACTTTCTCTTGGAGCTGGTTACATGTACGTCCGTCCCAGTACCCGTCCTGGTCAATCTGCTGTCCTTCCTGTCCCTAACCGGATGTGGTGTCCGGTGACCTGGTCACCTCCCTCATGACCCACAGGGTCCTAGTGTCCTCCTGTCCTGTCGCCCTATGTGTCGGGTCACGACATCTCCCCCTTTGTTGCAAACAAATGTTCATGGTACAGTTCTACTAATGGTTATGGTGAGAGAGAGAGAGAGAGAGAGAGAGGAGAGAGAGAGAGAGAGAGAGAGAGAGAGGGAGAGAGAGAGAGAGAGAGAGAGAGAGAGAGAGAGAGAGAGAGAGAGATTACATAGGTCTGGTAGACCCGTCTCCCCAGTCTCTGACTCCTATGTTTCATCACTTAGTCTCTTTGTCCCGTTGCATTCTTCTCTTGGTCGCTGTTTTCTGCCATCAGCTTTTGCGTCTGTTTGCCGGTTGTCCTCCTTCTGCTCTCCTCTTGCCAGCCTCTCTTCGTCTGCTTCTAGCTCCTTGCCATGTGCCCAGTGGTGCGGGCCGGCTGGCGCCATCTCCGTAAGTTCCTGTCTTTCTACTGCCACCCTTCGTGGTGTTTTTTCCCTCCGTGATTCTTTTTCGTTCTCTTCCTCTTTCTCTGGTCCCTGCATTTTCTCTTCGCTTGCGCTCAGTGTGTCTTTCATTTTTTCCGTGTCATATGTCATGGTTATGAGACCCATGGCTTGGGCGGTGCTGTTGCTCAGCAAGCAAGGTCCTGGGACATCGCCTTTTAGCACATGGATGTCCTCTTTGTTCTTTTTGTCTTTATACCTCAGTTCCTCTGTGAACTTTCCCAGGTTTGTTACCTGTTTCTTTGACCCCCAGGTGAAAACCTCAACCCTGGACGCTCTCAGTGTCGGCTTGGCTTCCATCTTCTCGTACTCTGATGCACACATGACATTGCATGTTGCACCACTGTCCAGTACAAATTCCGCTTCATGTGCTCCTACTCCTATTGTTGTCGAGTCCGTCTTTTCCCGTGTGCTTCTGTCTGTTGGGTGTGTTGTTTCTCCTTTTTCGTCTCCCCCACTCAGTTCTGTCTGTGCTTCCGACATGTAATATAGCCTTTCCACTTTATCTTCTTCCTCTTCTTCGCCTGACCCTCGTGATGAACTTCTCCTTTCTTTGTCGACTTATCTGACGTGTCTTGTTGTCGACTCTTGTGGTCTTCCTGTTCTTCCTCTGTCATCTCTGAATTGTACGCCTTGGCACACACTGGCGTAGTGATTTCTTCCATTACATCTTTTGCACGTCTGGCCAAACGCTGGGCACGGGCCTCTGTGTGAAAATTCCATTCCGCACCTGTAGCATGTTCTTTCAGGTTGTCTCCTCTCTGTTTGTTCCCTCCAGTCATTCCTCCACCGGCCTGTTCGATATTTGTTTGTCACGTGGTGTGCGTTTTCGATTTCGATGTTCTTCCCTCTTTCAATTTTCTTGGCATGTGCCGTTGCTCTCGCCTCTGCTCTTGCCAGTGACAGGATGCTCTCCAATGAGGTCGGTTCTTTTAGGATCCTTGCCCTGAATCCTGTGTCACGACAGCCTTCAATGATCCGTAGCCTTATTGCTTGTTCATTGTCGAATTTGTCGAACTCACAATGTGTCACCAATTTTCTCAGCCTTGTCGCGAAGTCATCCAGCGTCTCGTCCACTTGTTGACACGCAATCGCAAATGTATATCGTTCGAAGTCAACATTCCGTTGTGGGTCAAATTTGGCCGTTAGGCATTTCTTTAGTTTCTCATATGTCTTTGTTTCTTCGGTTGGCAGTGTCACCAGAAGTTCTTCGACGTCATCCCCTGCTAAGTTCAGCAGTAACCCTAGTCTCTTTCCGTCTGTTACATCTGTTGCTTCCATATATCTTTCAAACCGTCTGATCCATTTCTCCCACCTTATTCCTGTTTGTGGCTCCGATAAGTTGAACGGCAGTGGCCTCCTGTATTGTGCGCTGGGCTTTGGGTCTGCCATCCTTGCCTTCTTGCCATTATATGCTCTTTTCTCTTTTTGTTCTGTTGCTTCTTTGTGTGTTGTTCTATGTTTCCTGTTGTTTTCTTTCCTTTTATGTTCTTTTTTTTCACTTTTGCCTTTGTAGGGTCTTTGTCCCTCCTTTCCTTGGTGTTTGTATTTCTTTGTCTTTTTCTTCTTTATTCTTTTTACTGTCTCTTTTCTTTCTTTTCACTTCTTTTTGCCTTTGTTGCTCTTTCTCTTCTTTGATTGTCTCTTTTTTTCCTGTTAATTTGATCCTTTCTTTTCTCTGTTTGTCTTTTATCTTCTTTTCTCTTTTGTGATCTTTTGTCCCTTTTTCTTCTTTTTATTCCTTTGTTTTACTTTATTTAGCCTCTTCTGGGCTTTCTTAGTCCTTTTTTTGTTTTTTTGTCTTTATTCTTGTCTTTTTCCTTGTGTTTTTTGCTTCTTTTCTTTCTTGCCTGGCCTTAAAATGGCCGCCCTGTTGGTTCCTATGGTCTTTCTTTGTATTGTCCTTTTTCCAAAATGGCCGCTGTTCTTCTCGCGAGATTTCGCGATCGAAATCTCGCTCGCCTGACTTAAAAATGCCCGCTTCCCAGATCCCGCTTCTGATTGGCCCAGCCGCCTGGCCTTAAGATGGCCGCCGAGACTCTCGCGAGAGCTCGCGCCTCAATTTTGATAACACGCTTCCTTTCGCGCTTACCGCACTTTGTTGGCAATCTCTTCAGAAGCGGTCGGGTGGGCTCCAATGTCGCTCGTTTCTCCTTTCCTTCTCGCAAATCCAGGGTGGGCACCTGGTTGTTCCTGATAGCGCCGTCAATCAATACGCGTCAATCTACGCGTCGGCTCGTTTCCCCTCGTCGCCAGTTGTCGTGTCGCTATTGTCGGGCGCCAGGCAATATGTCAGACTCAGGACACAGGTTGGCCATGCAATGCTTCTTTTATTACTTTCTCTTGGAGCTGGTTACATGTACGTCCGTCCCAATACCCGTCCTGGTCAATCTGCTGTCCTTCCTGTCCCTAACCGGATGTGGTGTCCGGTGACCTGGTTACCTCCCTCATGACCCACAGGGTCCTAGTGTCCTCCTGTCCTGTCGCCCTATCTGTCGGGTCACGACACAGAGTTTTCTGCACTCCGCAGAGCGTGAAGCGCAGATAACTCCACAAACTCCACAAACAGATTGGAGTTCACTGCCCAGGCCTACAGATTACACTATGGTAACCATAGATGTTGCGTCATTGTACACATTTATAGACCGTGAGCTGGGACATATGTGCTTGCCTGTACTTTTTTCAGAGACAAGCCTCTATTCTTATACGATCATTTCATGATGCTGTTAGACATGTTACGCTTATGCTTAGAGAACAACTACTTGGGGTACAGGCAACTCACTAGAACCGCTGTGGGAAGTTGCTTCATGCCCAATTATGCCAGAATTTTTTGGGTTGGTGGAGCATATCTGGACTGAGAAGAATGAGAAATGGACATAACATCTATTATTTTTTTAGGTACATCTCAAACAATGACTTGGATTTAAGATTCACAAAAAGCACAAGTCAGAGATGGAGTTTTTGGATGTGTTTGTCAGAGTAGAGGGAGAGAAAATCGATATTAGACCTTTAAAAAAAGAAACTGCAGGAAATAGCATATTTCACACTTTCAGCCACTACTCCAGTACTCTCAAACAGAGCATCCCCTTTTGGAAAAAACTATGGGCGAAGCACAAATGTAGCACCCCACACTTTTTTTAGAGCTGAGCAGGATAAAATGATGGCAGGTTAATCTCCAGAAGGTACCCTAGAAAAGTGCTGAGGAGAGACCAACGGAGAGTTTATTGCAGAGAAATCTTAAACCACATAAATAGAACTCAGTAAGACTCATTGCAACATTTAAAGTGAGCCAGCTTGCATTGAGCACATGCTGGGAAAACATTGGCATTTAATGCAAGCAGACCCTGTGATTGGCAATTTGGTGAGCTTACATTCCATGCTAACCTATAGGAAGAACAAACCTCGAGGAATCTGTTGTTACACAGCTATGACGCAGTACAGAGTAGAACAGGTTCCTGTTTGAAGGAGCAACAGGGGTTTTTTAAATGCGGAAAGTGCAAGGCATGTCGACACAGTGTGAACAAAAAGACATACGTGTTACACACAGGGAAAACAGGGAAAATATATGAATTCATAACATGTACCAGTGATTCTGTAAGATACTTTTTACAATTCCCCTGTAGCTTACACTATGTAGGCAGTATCATTTTCCCAGTGAAGAAAAGAATCCTAGAGCATTTGTGAGCAATAAGAATGGGAGACCCAAATTACCCTGTCGCAAGACACTGGCACCAGGCACATGCAAGGGGTAGTGATGCGTTATATTTTTTTGGTATTGACAAGGTTCCAGTGACTCTGTGAGGTGGAGAGAGGGAAAAGAAGATGAGGCAAATGGAATAAGGGTATACCATATTACTTAACAGCAAATTCCCTGGAGGATTGAATTCAGATGAAGAGCTACATGTACATATTGAACTGTAATTAATCGGAGTCATATCTCTGAAAACAATTAATATTGGACAACAGAGTATATTCTATGATTGTGTTTATTTGAGCGATTGTTTTTTGCAACTATAGATATATTTTTTTCTACTTTTTGTTTGGAATTATGATCTTTATGAGTTTTGAAGAACTCATGATAATTGTCTCACAATTATGTACGTATTCACATACTTTCTATCATTAATTCATAACCTGAGATTACATTACGGGTGTTCATATGAGAATTTATTTAGTAGAGATACTGTATTATGAAGTGTGCACTGGGCAGAGAATCACATTTTAGTTCCTGTGATTCAGGATCTAAAATGAATAATAAAAACAGATTGAACTTATTCTGTGGGTAGAAATACATCAGGAATGATATGAAATTCATTTTGAAAATAGTGCGAATTTAGCCACTGGGCGATATCATTTGCATTCATAACATTTATTTTTTGACAGAATTTGGGTCCCCATGGACAATAGTACATGATAAACTATGCACCATATGGTATAAACACTTATTGATTCTTTGTTTTCTAATAGTATGCAGAATATTGACATGCAAACAAATGAATTGAATTGCTTATTTGCGGGAGCCATATAATGTATTTACATGAATAAATGTATTGATTTATTTTTTCACACTTGTACTATATTTATTGATTCATGAATGAAATGTGGATTTAGTCTACTCTGGCTAATTTTTCTTCTTTTCAAAATCATATCAGGTAATTTACTATGCCAAAGAATCTAATGTGATAGTGCACTGGGTTGGTTGATTCTGGCTGTAATGAAGACCTTTCAGTTGAAATGCGTTGCTAAATAAAAGCTGTTCCATAAGACGCATCCAGGAGTACGAGCATTATTTTGTGACATAGATTGATTACCACAATTCTCACGTTGATATATATATATATTCACTGAAAAAACCATAGGTTATAGACCATATATAGTTAGGAATTAGCATTTAAAAAACCTTATTTTACTCACACAAAACCATTGAAATTCCATATATAGTTAGTTGCACTAACTATATATCGCGCACCCGCAATCCACTGCTGATGATGTCACATATTACATCATTCATGACATGGTCAGTGACATCACTGATGACATCACTGATGACATCTCAAATGACATCACTGATGACAACATCCAGTGACTGTATGTTTCTGTAAAGTTAAAATGTGTCTTACATATTGAAGAATGAGTGGAAGTATAAGTGTCTGGACAAAAGATTTAGTAGGTGCATGACTGAATGTATGAGTGAGTGATTAAATGTGTCTCACTGAGTGCATGGGTTAGTGACTAAAGTGTCTTAATTTGTGCATCATTATGTCTGTTGTTCTGTAAACTGCTGCATGTGTTGATCAGTAGCTATATGATTAACTATATGGGTTACTGATTGATTGTCCAAGTATTTGTATGGGAGACTGAGTGTGTGTGTGGCTGGCTGGGAGGTGTGTGACTCTGTGCAGATCAATGTGTACTTATATCAATGATTGTATAACAAGGTAAGTATGTGTTAGTATATGTTTGAAAATGTAAGGTGCTCTATGTTTAACTGTATAGACAAGAAAATGGAAGTGTGATTGATTCTTTACAGGACTGACTAGGTGTGTGAGTAACTCCATGGATGAGTGGCAGAGTGTGAGTGTCTGTATAGGTGTATGAGTGCATATGATAGTGTTGTAAAGATGAGTGATTGTATGTATGAATGATTGTATGGGTGAATGAGTGAATGTGTGTGTAGACGTAGGAATCAGTGAGTACATATGTAGTAACTAGTATTGGTGTGTCAATGGTTTCAAAAATTATACTCTGTATTTAACACTGGGTGAAACAGAGGTTATATTAAAATGTGAGGAGATGCATTGTATTGTCACATGAATTATATCATCAGTGATGTGGTCATTGATGTCAAATGAGATGTCATCAGTGATGTCATCAGTGATGTCATTTGAGATGTCATCAGTGATGTCATCAGTGATGTCACTGACCATGTCATGAATGATGTAATATGTGACATCATCAGCAGTGGATTGCGGGTGCGCGATATATAGTTAGTGCAACTAACTATATATGGAATTTCAATGGTTTTGTGTGAGTAAAATAAGGTTTTTTAAATGCTAATTCCTAACTATATATGGTCTATAACCTATGGTTTTTTCAGTGAATTTTCAAGGTTTTGTAAATGCTAATTCCTAACTATATATGGTCTATAACCTATGGTTTTTTCAGTGAATTTCAATGGTTTTTTAATAGCAAATATCATAAGCTGTCGAATGTCAAGTACGTGGTAAGTGAAAACATTTTCGTGTTTATGCACACTGATCTGCTTTGAATGGTGCCCCCCCCCTCATTTCTATTAGGAGTACTCTCTCTTTGCACATAGTGAAGGGTAGTTAACGCAGGCCTTTGCCCCCGTTGTAATACGTCGTGCCTGCTTCTCTCTCCATTTGATTGATTGTTATCCAAGTATTTACTGTTTTAGAATTGGTTCTCTTTGGTTCATTCTCTATTTACAAACAAACACAGAGTCGCAATACTCTGTTTAGTCTTTGCAGATAACGAAAAATCGTGTAAAAAAAAAAGAAAAGGAATCGAGCAAAATCAGTAGGCCACTAATGGGATCTCTTTTTGACCTCGCTAAAATAGAAACATTAGGAACAACCCCTCATGACAAATACAAAACTAGTGAAATGAACTGAACTCCACACAATGATGGCTGCAAAACAGCTCGGCTCCGCCACCCACCCCGCCCAAAATAACGATAAAGAGCGGCTGCCATGATTGGTTGCGGAATGGCCACGACGGAGCTACGAAATGGTGCTGCTCTCATGCTAACCCCAGCTTCAGTCTGAAACATCCAGAAACACTGTAGACTACCAATTCGATCAGTTCCGGTAGCGCCCCAATGTAACCCGGTAGAGAAGAACTAGCCCTCCCCTCTTTGACTAATGGTTCTTGTTGCCTGTCCCTTCTGTTGTCATTTAACAGAACTATTTAGCCTGCTGAAAGGGGTTGTGTTCCGACCGCTGGTTGGTGGAGACATTTTGACTATATTCTGGACCTGCGTTGTCGCGTAATACGTCATATGACGCGCCGCGTTAGCGCATCCGGAAGTCATCCGGGGCGCGCAGCGCGTAACGTAAGCATAACAAGTCATGTGACTTGTTAATAAAACTTTTCATTGGTTCATTTTACTTTTCTTATTCTAATGATGAAAGGCTTGGTCATATGACCTAAAAATTACGCTTTTTATTACTTCCGAACATTATTTTTTCTTAAATATATGTTATAATGTTCCAGGCTAATGTACTTTCCCGGAAAATTTACAACTGTCCTGCAAGTAAAATATATTCTTTTTTCGAGAAAAAGAGCGTTTCTTCGTCCCATGACGGAGCCGTTGAGCAAAAGAGGGTCGACCTGCTGTCTTAGTCGCCGATACGCCTGAATATGAGATTCAGATCGATCACTTTATGTTGCAGGAATAGAAAACACAACAGCCCTTGACCATTTATCTTTACTGCGTTCCTTCGTATTATACCTTTTACCCTTCATGTAATTGGTCTGCTTTATTTCACTTGCCTTTTAATGATTCTAAAACAGTGACTATTATTAAAAACTTTACCAATGTATATACTACTACCATGTTTTCTTTTAAAAACCTTTATTGTGAAAATTTCATTATACAAATACGAGCCTATAACCACGTGCGCCGGCCACGGAGCAAACTGTAATCGTATATGATGAGGAGACATTTACACTGTAGAGGAACGTAACGGGCGGGCCATTAGGTTGCAAGAACTAAGGTGTCTAACAGTTGCGGAATCGGTGGACGTACATTTTATAATTAAAATACGACAGGGCCAGTTACAATAAAATTATCTAGATATACATTTGCGGGCAAGTACCATGGGTGACGTTAATTCGAACTTTCAATAGTACAGTAATCAATAACACATCACAACTTAATATCAATAGAGATGTCGAAATATTCAATCTATTCTCGTCCCCGCCCGCCATGTGCTTCAAAACTGCATACGTATCTCGTGATATCAAGGTTGTACAACAAGTACACAACAAGGAGTTACGAGTCCCATTTATTCCGGCGCCATTTTGGGCGAGGACGGGCAGGTCCAGGATATAGTCAAAATGTCTCTACCAACCATCGACTATGATGATGTTCATATGCTGTATTTATTAGAGTAACACTCATCTGTCCACATGAAATTAATTTGCCACAATCTAAACATGTCATTTTAATCTTTCCAAAGTTCTTCTAAATATTTGGGACCGTTTCCCTTGCCTCTGATGATGTCAGTGCCACTTCTTTGATGAATATACTAGCAGGTCAGGGGTTCTCCTCCAAATCTCTCTTTTATGCAGCACTATAATTAATTGGTGCCACCTCTCCATATGACGATGCATGGTATAGTTACCATAACTATATTTTTTTTCGGTTCCTCTGGAGAGTTCATCGTGGCAGATGAAGCGTGTAACGTACCGGGCATTTACCTTTTTTTGCATGTACAGGAAAGGAAAAAAAAAATGAGCGTCCGAGTTCTAAGGTGTCCCAGGGCCATTTTAGTGGACCAGGCCCAAATCCAAAGAACAGGCCGCCATTTTGAGAGTCCTGTTGCAGCCGCCTGTCGCTGTAGCATCAAGAGCAGACGAAACTCAGCTGAATGGCAACTGAAACGGTAAAGGGGCGCCCCACTACAGCAGACGAGCCTCCACCTAGGAAGGCCCGTTCACGCCGCCTCCCCCCCCCCTTCGGGCACCCCATGCCGTTATTCGGAGCAGTATTGTAGGATGGCCACACCAGTGCGGCAACTTGCTAGACATCACCTCGGTGGTAACCGAATCTCAGCGCCTTGTGGTGTCTTCTATTCAGAAAACATTGTTATGCTGCCTTCGACCTATTCGCCGCAAGTGCGCACGCAACTCATCTGCATAGCTTGCTAGACACCACCTCGGTGCTAACCGAATCTCAGCGCCTTGTGGTCTCTTCTATTCCAAAAATATTGTTGCGCTGCCTTTGGCCCCATTCGCACATCGGTCCGCTACTGCCGCCATCTCACAGGCCAACGGGGCGCCCCACGCCGACTTTCAGCATTGTAGGATGACCACACCAGTGCACCTTACTAGACACCACCTCGGTGCCATCCGGATCTTGGCATCTCAGCGCCTTGTGGTGTCTTCTATTCAGAAAATATTCTTGCGCTACCTTTGCCCCATTCACACATCGGTCCGCTACTGACGCCATCTCACAGGCTAATGGGGCGCCCCACGCCGAGTTTCAGCATTGTAGGATGACCACACCAGTACAGCAACTTGCTAGACATCACCTCGGTGCCATCCGGATCTCAGCGCCCCACTGCAGATGAAGTGCCTCTCAACTATGAAACCACCACGTTGACATCCGGATCTTGGCGCCTTGTGCTGGTTCCGGCCTATTCACACATCGGTCCGCTACTGACGCCATCTCACAGGCTAATGGGGCGCCCCACGCCGAGTTTCAGCATTGTAGGATGACCACACCAGTACAGCAACTTGCTAGACATCACCTCGGTGCCATCCGGATCTTGGCATCTCAACGCCTAGTGGTATCTTCCATACAGAAAATATTGTTGCGCTGCCTTAGGCCCCATTCGCACATCGGTCCGCAACTGACACCATCTCACAGGCCAACAGGGCGCCCCACGCCGACTTTTACCATTGTAGGATGGCCACACCAGTACAGCAACTTGCTAGACATCACCTCGGAGCCATCCGGATCTTGGCATCTCAGCGCCTTGTGGTGTCAGTCAGAAAATATTGTTGCGCTGCCTTTGGCCCCATTCGCACATCAGTCCGCTACTGACACCATCTCACAGGCCAACAGGGCGCCCCACGCCGACTTTTACCATTGTAGGATGGCCACACCAGTACCACAACTTGCTAGACACCACCTCGGTGCCATCCGGATCTTGGCATCTCAGCGCCTTGTGGTGTCTTCTATTCCGAAAATATTGTTGCGCTGCCTTTGGCCCCATTCGCACATCGGTCCGCTACTGCCGCCATCTCACAGGCCAACGGGGCGCCCCACGCCGACTTTCAACATTGTAGGATGGCCACACCAGTGCGGCAACTTACTAGACACCACCTCGGTGCCATCCGGATCTTGGCGCGTTGTGCTGCCTTCGGCCTATTCGCACATCGGTCCGCTACTGACGCAAACTCACAGGCCAACGGGGCGCCCCACGCCGACTTTCAGCATTGTAGGATGGCCACACCAGTGCTGCAACTTGCTGGACACCACCTCGGCGCCATCCGGATCTTGGCGCGTTGTGTTGCCTTCGGCCTATTCGCACATCGGTCCGCTACTGACGCCGCCTCACGTGCCAACGTATTTTCTCCGCATTTTATACCCTATGCCGCATAACAGGTCATGTGACTTGTTTATAAAACTTTTCATTGGTTCATTTTACTTTTGGTTTCCTAATGATGGAAGGCTTGATCATATGACCTAAAAACAACACTTTTCATTGGATGAAAACTTTTTTTTTTCCCAAACGATGAAAGCCCCACCTTGTTTCTGGATGTTTCAGACTGAAGCTGGCGTCAGCATGAGAGCACCACCATCTCGTAGCTCCGTCGTGGTCATTCCGCGAGCAATCATGGCAGCCGCTCCCCACCAGAAGCCTACAGGAGTCGGGGGCCCCCAAAACTTTTGATGAATCCTCAAGGCGGAGGGGACGCTTTCGAGAATGGGGTCCAAGACCTAGCAGACAAGCGTCCGATTTCCAAGGTGTCCCAGGGCCATTTCAGTGGACCAGGCCCAAAAAGGAAACAGCCTGCCGCCATTTTGAGAGTCCTGTGACAGCCGCCTATCTCTGCACCGCAAGAGTGGGCGCAACTCAGCTGAATTGCGGCTTTTGACACAGTGGACCAAAAACGGACGGAATGGCAACTGAAACGGTAAAGGGGGCGCCCCACTACAACAGATGACACTCCACCTGGAGAGGCCCGTTCACGCCGCCTCCCCCTGGGCGCCCCACGCCGTTATTCGGAGCAGCATTGTAGGATACCAAAACCAGTGCGGCAACTTACTGGACATCACCTTGGTGCCATCGTTCTGCTGCCTTGGAACTATTCGCGCAACAGTTTGCTACTGATGACCCACCCCCCGCGACGCCCCACGCCAGAAATCTGGACGTTGTGCTGCGTTGGGACTATTCGCACAGCCGACCGCTACTTCGTTGTTTTTCCCTAAAAATGTTTATATGTTATTACTGTTTTTGTTTTCTTGTATATATTTATAAGTTATTAAAGTTTTATAATCTTACTACTTTGTCGGAGTGCTATATATTTTTAATGTGACACATAATTGTAAAAACTTTGATGTACAAAGAGTCATCCCTGGAATCTTCCGCTTCAGGCTCGGTCCCCTCCCCAATCACAATACAGGATGGTTTTCAGATAGTAGGAACGCGTGTGGTGTGACGGATCTCATCGGGTGTGGGCCTTGATCTACTATAACTCCTTTGAAGAGGGGTGATTCTTTACAGCTGGGGCCATAAACTACATCTGCAGGGCTAGCTGATACCCTAGGACCGGCCTGGACAATCGGACACAGAGGAAAAGGAGTGTCAGAGGGTGCGGTAGTGAATAGGGCGAAAGGGAGGTGTCGGGCGGGCACAGGGTGTGATTCTCAGGGAAGAGCAGCGCAGATGGGGGGAGGTTTATTACCCATGCATAAGACAGAGAGCGGGGGTGACCACTGCCTGGGGGAGATGCTTGCGAGGGTGGGGAGCCATGCTAAGGATCGACAGCGTGCACAGAGTGGGTCTGGTCAAGGCATCTAAAATGACTGCCGTGCACGACAAAAGTGTGGCATTTGAAAAAAGACAAGATGGCGCAGACAATGTTTTTCAACACTTCCTGATTTCCTTCGAATCGAACGTTAACAGACGTTGGGGCAAATTACCAAAGTTAAGCGATATTTATCCCTAACGATGCTTAGCAATGATTTTTTTACCGCTAAGCATCGTCAGAAATTATCGCAGATAAACCTTGCTATTATCAAGGTTTATCGCAAATACGATAAAAAACGACCGCAATGCATTAATATCGCTGAAAACTCAGCGATATTCATGAATTACCGAGCTAATGCTCTTAGCCATGTTATCCACCTCCCATTGGATAACATGGCTAAGAACTGCTCAGGGCAGGTGCTAGCTTTTGGAGATATTCGCGCTTATCGCAAATATTTCCAAAAGTTGATAATAGGAGATAGCGATGTTAGCGACTGTTTCCAGTCGCTAACATCTTGGCATGCCCACTTTGCATGTCATTAGTGATAAATATCACTCACATGCAAAGTGGGGCCCAAGATGGTCGCTATCTCCTACTAGCCGTCGCTAACTGGTGTTAGCAACAGCTAGGTAATACAGATATAATCTTATCTCCGCGAAGCGGAGCGCTGTTACAGATATATATCTTGTTTTTGAACGTTAATTTCTCAAAATCCACTGAAGCACATATATTGAGACCTAGCAAAGGCACATCGAGCTACCAGTCCCTACAATTTTGCCAAGTTTCGTGCAAATCCATTCAGCCGTTCGATTATTATTATTATTTTTTTTTTTGCCCCGCGGGGCCCTTTTAAAACCTCCACATCAAACCTAAGAGGTCAAGGAGGATCTACTATGCCCCCTTATGGTCATTTGCCCCTTCGCTTTGGCCTCCTCTTGTCTCTCGATCCTACCGAGAGACAAGATGGCGGCCGCTACGGACTGTTTGCAATGTTTACAGACGCCGGAGAACCAATCAGCTTCGCAAACCTCCGTTACGCGAAGCCGAGCGCTGTTACAGATATATATCTTTTTTTGAACGTTAATTTCTCAAAATCCACTGGAGCACATATATTGAGACCTAGCAAAGGCACATCGGGCTACCAGTCCCTAATATTTTACCAAGTTTCGTGCAAATCCATTCAGCCGTTCGATTATTATTATTATTTTTTTTTTTTTGCCCCGCGGGACCCTTTTAAAACCTCCACATCAAACCTAGGGGGTCAGCGAGGATCTACTATGCCCCCTTATGGTCATTTGCCCCTTCGCTTTGGCCTCCTCTTGTCTCTCGATCCTACCGAGAGACAAGATGGCGGCCGCTACGGACTGTTTGGAATGTTCACAGACGCCGGAGAACCAATCAGCTTCGCTTCACAAAGCTCCGTACCGCGAAAAGTCCGCGAACCGGAGCGCTGCCCGGTCCGCTGTTACAGATATATATCTTTTTTTGAACGTTAATTTCTCAAAATCCACTGGAGCACATATATTGAGACCTAGCAAAGGCACATCGGGCTACCAGTCCCTACAATTTTGCCAAGTTTCGTGCAAATCCATTCAGCCGTTCGGGCTAAAAGTGAGGCCAACCGCCCTATGGAAAACTCAATGTTAAAAACAAGTTTTGGGACCCCCCTTTTTTCTCGGCCCCCCCTTGACGAACCCCCCCCCCCAAATTTTCAAGGGCTGCTCAGAAACAAAATGTGCCATTTTCCTGAAAATTTCAGCCAATTCCGTCCACAAACGCCAAAGTTATTAGACATAGAATTTTCAAAAATCCCATAGAGAAAAAATCCTAACTATATATACCTACTGGCGACCGCCAGTAGGTAATATATATATCTATATATATCTATATATATATATATATATAGATATATATAGATATATATAGATAGAGAGAGAGAGAGAGAAAGAGAGAGAGAGAGAGAGAGAGAGAGCTAGATAGAGGGAGAGATAGATATATAGATATACAGATAGATAGATGGATAGATATTTCACTTAAAAAAAATCAAAGGTGAAAGTAACGCTTTAATGTTGTACCCTAGGTTTTGGAATGAGACATGAGCTAATGTTAATAACGTACGCTCCCATCATGTTCTAGCCTTTGACCGAGCATTGCATCCTTTCCTGTGAAAGTGGCCAGCATACATTCTCGCCCTTTTTTCTGATTTTAACATGCCCTAAGGATTGTATTCATGTGAGGTCATGAGCAATGCATGTTAGAGCCTCACGTATTAGTTTTCTAACTAGATTAGACCTTTGACCCTGCTCGCAGGCAGGTTGCTCCCCTCACTGCCGCACGGCCAGGTCTGATTGTCCTCGCACCATTGTTGCATTATTGTACTGTTGCTGTGGTAACTTGGTTGCCGCTACCGTAATTATTGTTGTGCTGTCTCTTTGTCCACACACTGCCTATATTATTTCTCTCTCTCTCTCTCCCTCCTTCCAATCTAATTGTTTTTCCCCCTGCCTTTTTCTTCCTGTGCCCTGGTTGACTGTGTGTATCCCCCCCGCCGTACCCCACCCGCTTTTTTCCCGCCGCCGCATTACGCATTCCCATTTGCCGCCTGCTCCTGCCTCCCAGCTGCTCCTCCCCCCCACTATCCCTCTTATGGAGGCCACCCAGCGGGTGCGCCCTGGCCCCCGCAAGCACAACGACACCTGCCTCCGCTACGACTACAGCATACTCTGCGCACTCAATGTCGGACAATCACGCACCTGCTGCCTGGCTGCCCCGAAGTGCACCCAAGGACCCTTCTCCTGCCGGAACTGCAGCTTCACCAGCATATGGCCCACCAGCCCACCTACCGGAGAACCCAACATCCACAAATGCATCCTGCTCAACACCCGCTCTGCCCGCAAACATGCCGTCAAACTCTTGGACCTACTCGACACCAATGCCCCAGACGTTGCCTTCCTAATGGAAACCTGGCTGAACCCCCTCCTCGGCACCCGACATCGCCATTGCCATCCCGGAAGGCTACAAGATCACCCGCAAAGACCGCACCAATGGAGTAGGAGGAGGAATTGCCATTGTCCACAGGAACACCCTCAAAATCTCGACAGACACCGACGACACCCTGAGCACCGCCGAACACCTGCACTTCCAGATCCACCCGACCCCAACACCACCCTCAGAGGGACCCTCATCTACAGACCCCCAGGACCCCGACCGCAGTTCAGCGACTCCATTACTGACTTTATCAGCACACACGCCCTCGCCTCCACGGACTACATACTTCTCGGGGACCTGAATTTTCACCTCAAGAATAACAACGGCCCCAACTCCTCCACCCTGATCGACAACCTCGCCAACCTCGGACTCAGACAACTCGTCACAACACCCACCCACACCGCCGGCCACACGCTTGACCCCATCTTCTCAGCAAGCTCCCACGTCTTCTTCAATCGCACCACAGAACTCCACTGGACCGACCACCGCTGCATCCACTTCACCTTCCGGAAACCCACCACACACCACCGCACCCAGCAGATGCCGCGCCGCAGCTGGAACAAGGTCACCGAGGACCAGCTAACCACCTCCCTCGCCCAGAGCCCACCGGCAAACCTGACCGACCCTAACGCCGCAGCCCGCAGCCTCAGACAATGGATCGAAGACTGCGCCAACACCCTCGCCCCGCTCAAGAAACCCGCCAAAACCCACACCAGCAAGAGAGCCAGCTGGTTCACCAAAGACCTCCAGGCCTCGAAGCAAACATGCCGAAAATTAGAAAAAAACTGGACCCGCGAACAAACACCGAAAGCTACACAGCCCACATGAACGCCACCCGCTGACACCACCACCTCATCAGATCCGCCAAAAGGACCGCCTTCAAAGACTGCCTAGACAACAACGCCCACAACAGCAAAGAGCTCTTCAGCATCATGAAGGAACTCTCCAACCCCAGTCCAACACCAACGACATCCCACCGTCACAAGACCTGTGCGACTTGCTGGGCACCTTCTTCCATCGCTAGATCGCAGACATCCACGACGGCTTCAACGCCGTCACCACTCCGGCAACCGCCGATACCCCCGCTCCCACGACCACCATCCACACCAACCGCTCGCCTGGACCAACATCAACGACGATGACACCATCAAGATCATGAATCAAACTATTACTTTTGCCACATTAGTTATTTTTATTTACTAAGGGCATTTAAATCATTTCTTATGTTTTAGTTTTTTCGAAGGTTCATTAAAATGTAATTGAATACCACTTGAGTAAATTATAGGATTAAATGAGTATACATCCTTATTTTCCAGCCTATGATGGAGAATAGCAACGACTAAATTATGATACGTAAGGGAAATATAAGCATGGCGAAAGATTATTTTGGACCAACAGGTATGCTGAAATACCATGAGCAAATTAACATTTGAAAAGGACACGAGGAAGCGAGTTATGCTTCATCCCATTTGTTATACGTTAATACAGGCCAAGACACACTGCCAAAAGTTGCACTTGAAAGGAAAAGAAAACAGTGGAACAACAAATATAAACAGGTATGCCCCTTAAAAAGCATAGTTCAACAGGCAGTATCAATGGACAATTAACAGAGAGAGAGTGATGATGAAATACAATGTTTTATATCTATACAAGATACGACTGAAAGTCATTCTATATCATTTGAGATGTCATCAGTGATGTCACTGACCATGTCATGAATGATCTAATATGTGACATCATCAGCAGTGGATTGCGGGTGCGCGAAATATAGTTAGTACAACTAACTATATAGGAGCAATTTCATTGGTTTTGTATGAGTAAAATGTCCAGCTAACTATAACACCACTAAAACTTATAGTTTTTTGAGTGAATTTCAAAGGTTTTTTAAAAACGAATTCCTAACTATATAACTCCTGAAACCTATGGTTTTGTCAGTGAATTTCAAAGGTTTTTTTAAATGCTAATTCCTAACTATATAAGGCCTGAAACCTATGGTTTTTTCAGTGAATTTCAAAGGTTTTTTAAATGCTGATTCCTAACTATATAAGGCCTGAAACCTATGGTTTTTTTCAGTGAATTTCAAAGGTTTTTTAAATGCTGATTCCTAACTATATAAGGCCTGAAACCTATGGTTTTTTCAGTGAATTTCAAAGGTTTTTTAAATGCTAATTCCTAACTATATAAGGCCTGAAACCTATGGTTTTTTCAGTGTTTTAAAAAAAAAAATTGATTGGTTAACTGGCTTATTAAGTGTATCTTAGTGAATACATATATTAGCGAGTAATGTTTAAATATTTAAATATATGCATGAGTGATGTAATATGTGACGTCATCAGCAGTGCATTGCAGACGTGCAAGTTATAGTGAGTCCAACTAACTATAACGTGGGAATTTCAATGGTTTTATGCGAGTAAAATTTCCAGCTAACTATAACTGGTGTGAAACCTATGTTTTTTTCAGTGAATTTCAAAGGTTTTTTAAATGCTAATTCCTAACTATAACACTACACAATGCGGTAGAGTCACCTATTTATAAGCACTTCACAAGATCAAAATTCCAATGTATAAACTCAATCAGACTTATTTAGACACTCAACTTGGAGTAGTCCACCGCCAGGACCACTATGACAATAATACAAACACGGAACCAAGGAGTATCTCAATTTTTAGAAAAACATATTTTTCAACATCATATGTAGACAAAAGTTCATGTTCAAAAGAAACTCTTGATAGCAGGTTTTGCTTCTTCTTTTTTATTTTTCTCTTTACTTCAATTGTTCAACATGTGTCCTTGGGGTCTTAATAGGACCAAGGAATTTCGATACAACAGCTCGCGTACATATCATATCAAACAGTTCATTAACTGCAATAGTACAGGAGTTGTATATGCAATTATCTGTGCATGCGATAAAATATACATTGGAAGCACTAAAAGAGCTCTCAAGATTCGCATGCAGGAACATAGAATGGCTATCCTCAATGAAGATGTTACATCGACAGAAAGACTTCAAGTTTCATGGTCTCCAAAAAATAGAACCTAGTGTGAGAGGGGGAGACTGGGAACTGTATATCAGGAAAGAGGAGGCAAGGTGGATAAGTCGCTGTAGAACAGTGAAACTTGGGCTTAACAGTGATTCAGAAATGCACCATTTTTTGTAGGACTTGCCCCACAGTTTATGTCATAAATTTTGGTATAATGGTGATCTCTTCAATGTGATTGTTTTAATGTTCATGTATTTAACATTATAATGGAAATAAGATGGGTATGATTGTTATTATAGTTTTCCCCGTTTTCATTCGAAATTATTTTTGCTGGTTTCGTATTAGCAAGACTAGTGGACCTTATCAGGGGTGCTGTTGAACTTAACCTACAACCCATACTGGTATTGGCTTTGCATGTAATATTATCGGAAAAATACATGTTCACCTGTAATATCATCGGAATATTATCGGAATAATACATTCATAACAATACTTGTTTTTTGTTAATTCGTAGCTTCACTAACATTGTGGTTGTGAACCCATGTAAAAGTTTATTCGTACGATTGATCGGCGAAAATGAATGAGATTAGATGATCCAATC
This sequence comes from Lissotriton helveticus, assembly GCF_964261635.1. Classification (NCBI taxonomy): domain Eukaryota; kingdom Metazoa; phylum Chordata; class Amphibia; order Caudata; family Salamandridae; genus Lissotriton; species Lissotriton helveticus. Next base: position 509,024,581 of record NC_136071.1, on the reverse strand, counting down.
ACAGTGATTCATTCACAAACCGGAAAGACTACTCCGGTTTCCGCAGTAGGAATACGTTACAATTTAGAGCAAGCAATATTGTGTGGCACAAACATACTAGAGTATTTGAGCCTATCACAGGTAGTTATTCTGCAACCGGAACGACTACTTCGGTTTCCGCAGTAGGAACACGACGAGTAAGCATGATTGATTGGCCCAAAAACACTGGAGCATCTCAGCCTATCATAGTTGGTTATTTCGCAACCGGAAACACTTCCTCGGTTTCCGTATTAGGCTAAGCCTCACAGACGTATAAACATGCGGACCTTGTAGGGAACGAATGTACAATAATTAAGTAGGTACTTTGGCGCTAATTTCAAAGGTTCTGATTGGTTAATGACCAGTTTAAATATAGCAAACCCTTGACAGCAAATTGTCGACTTTTTACCAGGCGAGTCGTCACAGCGCACGGATGCGAGCGAAGCTGATCTTCTTAGACTGAGGTAGGCGCATACCGGAACCCCTCGAGGGAAATCTTATAGGAAGTTAAAAGACTTGTGTTTTATTTTCAATAGTAGGGGACTCTTTTAGCAAGATATGCTTTTACTTTCCCCTTTTTTTAGAACTGCCATTTGGAATTTACATTTCTGATTAAGGACGATTTTTATGAAAAGAAGACTGAACTCACAACAGTGGTTGATGCTTATATGGTAGGATCCGTTTTTTGTTCTGGGCCCCACTGAACCAATATGATTTTCCTTTTTTTAGGTAACATAGTTATGCTGGGTCTATACAACATTATTAAATAGTTTTCTTATACAACATAATTTATCAGAAATCATAAGATAGATACATAAATTTCCTTTTTTCTCTGTTTAGATTATTGGATTCAAGAAAGTACCAGCTATTAGTGCTAAGGACTCATTGATTTGCATCCGTTTTTATAACTTGATTCTATTGGAAGATTGTCCCGATATATAATTTAGGTGAGCATTCTCAATTACTCCAGACAATAAAGTTTGTTTGTGTGCATCAAAACAGGGGTCAACACAAAATCGGTTAGATATAAAATTTCTATTTAAATTTTTTGATATTGCTTTTTGGGTAAAAAACCTTAGGACTATGTAAAACAGTTCACTGTCACCACATGTGAGTAGGAGTTCTGTCGCATATTCTCACAGGAATGTGGCATTGCTGATCAGCATGTTATATAGGCAGGTTTTCCGAAATACTTGTTTAGATTGTTAAATAGGCAGCATGAAGAATATTTCATATGAGTGAATTATGATATTTTGTTATTTAGACTGGCTAGCAGAGTCCGGAAATTAGGAATACAATTGATTTATTTTGTAAGTAATGGATAGTTATAGAATTTCTTCTTTTTTTCTTACAGCCCTGATGATGTCCCTGTGAGGACGAAACGCGTAGGCTGTATGGAAATACATGTGTTCACCATTTGAATTGGCTGTATTGGAAGAATTTTTGTTTTGAAACATTTTTGAACAATTGAAGTAAAGAGGAAAATAAAAAAGAAGAAGCAAAACCTGCTATCAAGAGTTTCTTTTGAACATGAACTTTTGTCTACATATGACGTTGAAAAATATGTTTTTCTAAAAATTGAGATACTCCTTGGTTCCGTGTTTGTAATTCCTAACTATAACTGGTGTGTAACCTATGGTTTTTTCAGTGAATATATATATAAATAAAATTTCTATGGCAAAATGAAACCCCTCATTTTGTTCCTTTTCAAATTAAATGTATTAAGTGTTACCACTTTATTCCAATCAAGATGACTTCAGGTGTGCCATACTTTTGTCATAAGTAAGACTGTTAGTAGTTGTTCTTTAGAAAACTCTGGGACATTCTGTCATTGGGCTATAGTTGGGCTACATCTGGCTGATATTTGGGCTACATTTGGGCTCTTTTGTCTCTGGTGGCCATCTTGGGAGACTGCATATCAGAATTTTTTTAATGAAATATAAGAGGATTTGAGAAGTCACTCAAAATGTGCCCTAATTTTTCTTTCTTCAGCACTAATCATAATTTCTATGGCAAAATGAACCCCCTCATTTTGTTCCTTTGCAAATTAAATGTTTTAAGTGTTAACACTTTATTCCAATCAAGATGACTTCAGGTGTGCCATACTTTTGTCATAAGTAAGACTGTTAGCGCTCTAGTTGTTCTTTAGAACACTCTGGGACATTCTGTCATTGGGCTATAGTTGGGCTACATCTGGCTGATATTTGGGCTACATTTGTTTCTTTTTGTCTCTGGTGGCCATCTTTGGGCTACATTGGGCTACATTGGGTTACATTTGGGCTCTAACATATATATAGCCCAATGTAGCCCAATATATATTTTTTCAAAGTTAATTTTCGTAAAAACCACTGGAGCACATATCTTGAGACATAGCAAAGGCACATCGGGCTACCAGTTCCTACAATTTTGCCAAGTTTGATGGAAAACCATTCAGCCGTTCGGGCTAAAAGTGAGTCCAACGGCCTATGGAAATTAACATGGGGAAAACACGTTTTGGGACCCCCCTTTTATCTCGGCCCCCGCTTGACGAATCCCCCCCAAACTTTCAGGGATGGAGCGGAGCGCCGCGAGGCAAAGTTAAGGAAAATTTCAGGAAGATTCCTCAACCGGCGCCAAAGTTATTCCCACTAGAATGTTGCAATTTGCAATTTCCCTATTGAAAACAATCCTAACTATATATACCTACTGGCTATCGCCAGTAGGTAATATATATATATATATATATTCACTGAAAAAACCATAGGCTTCAGAACAGTTATAGTTAGGAATTAGCATTAAAAAAAACTATTAAATTCACTGGAAAAACCATAGGTTTCACACCAGTTATAGTTACCTGAAAATTTTACTGAGATAAAACCATTGAAATTCCCACGTTATAGTTAGTTGGACTCACTATAACTCGCGCGCCCGCAATGCACTGCTGATGATGTCACATATTACATCATTCATGACATGGTTAGTGACATCACTGATGACATCTCAAATGACATCACTGATGACATCACTGATGACATCTCAAATGACATCACTGATGACATCACTGATGACATCATCCAGTGACTGTGTTTCTGTAAAGTTTAAATATGTTTTACATATTCAAGAATGAGTGGGTGTATAAGTGTCTGGATGAAGGATTTAGTTGGTGCATGACTGACTGTATAAGTGAGTGATTAAATGTGTCTTACTGAATGCATGGGTTAGTGACTAAACTGTCTGAATGTGTGCATCAGTATGTCTGTTGTTGTGTAAGCTGCTGCATGTGTTGATCAATAGCTATATGAGTCGCTATATGGTTTATTGATTGGTTGCCCAAGTATTTGTATGTGAGGCTGAGTGTGTGTGTGTGTGTGGCTGGTAGGTGTGTGACTCTGTGCATAGATGTGTGACCAGTTGATTCACTAGCTGTATGGGTTCAAGAGTGCATGTGGAAACAGCTGTATGGGTGGTTGACTTTGTGCATGACTGTGTTGGTGAGTGAATGGATATCTCAGTGCTACATGTCCAAGTAAGTACATATGTAAAACACAGTGCATGTGAGAGTTGGCATATATAAATGACTATACATGAGAGCCAGTGATTGCGTGAGTGGCTGTATGGATCAATGTGTACTTGTATCAGTGATTGTAAAAGAGAGTAAGTATGTGGTAAGTATGTGTTAGTCTATTTTTTAATAATTAAGGTTTTGTGTGTATAAATGTATAGATGAGAAAATGGGAGTGTGATTGATTCTTTGCATGACTGACTAGGTGTGAGAATAACTCTGTGGATGAGTGTCTGCGTGTGAGTGTCTGTATAGGTGTATGAGTGGATATGATAGTGTTCTATTGATGAGTGACTGTATGTATGAGTGATTGTATGTGTGAATGAGTGGATGTTTGTGTAGACCTAGAAATCAGTGAGTGCGTATGTAGTTACTGGTATTGGTGTGTCAATAATTTCAGGAATGCTATTTTGTATTTAACAGTGGGTGTATTAAATGTTAGATTAAAATGGGGCGTGGCCAAGCAACATGGCCGACAGGACGTGAGCTCCGCCAGCTCCGTCCCACAGACCTGCTAATCCTGCCTTAAAATCCTGCCTGGGCTGTCCCGGCCCGTGGATTCCACGTCGGAACCACCCCGGACTCGATCGCAACCCCTGAAATTGAGGAGGACCTCTGTGCTCGGCTGTGAGCGGAGGTGACGACACTGCCGGCGTCCGTAGCGCCGCCCTGCACTACGCGAGGCCGCGGTCTGGGCCTCGCGGCGGAAGGCTGACTGAGGGCGATCCGCCCGACAGAGTCGTGTGTGAGCTCCTGCATCGGGCGACTGCTGCGGGGACCCTTGCGCCCTGCGCTGCGTGTTGGTGGTGTCTCCGCGGCTGGAGATTGACGCTCCTTGGGTCCCGGAGGTGCCTGCTAGTTGGCCCGGAAGGGTCGCGGTGGCGCGCAGCGGAGATCGGGGTCGGACCTGAAGCCCCTTGGTGGCGGCGCTCCCTGGGCCCCGGAGGTGCCCGCTGATCGGCACGTGGGAATTGAGGTGCCACGCAGCGAGGATCCAGGTACGTCCTGCAACCCCTCGTGAGCAGCGGACTGGGCCCGGAGCACTGGGGATCCTCCGAGGCCTGTTGCCGGCTGTGAGTGCTCGGGCCCTGGAGCCACGCGGAGCCTCCTATCCTGCTGGGGTGTCCGGCCTCCTTTCCCCTTGGAACGTGTTGCGTGGGTCCTGCGGCCTTGCTCCCCCCACGCCCACGCTAGACTTGGCTCGCTCCCCCTGCTGGGTGCCACCCCTGGAGGCCACTGAGGCGAAGCGCTATCCTGGTGGCGTTGTTCTTGGGCTGCGACTGGCGCCCGCCTGCCATCTTCGCCTTCGTTTGGGGCCACCTCCAGAGCGGAGCTCTTGATCTGTAAACGTGGGGAGACTCCTGCTGCGACCTGTGCTTATCCCTGTGGCCCTGGGAACCAGTCTGTTGCCGTCTGCCAATGGGGGCCTCTTTGGAGTGGCGTGAACTGGAGATCAGCTGACATTTCCTTACCTTGTACCGGACTCTCGGCTTCCGCCGTTCTAAGTAAGGGGGAGATCCGCGGCCATTTTGCTGGCCTGGCTGTGGGGTAAACTGGCTTCTTCCCCGTAATCTGCACTGAACATTACCCTTGCTGGTCCTGGCCTGCTCCTGATCTCGGCCCCTGTACCCCTGGATTGTTGGACCTCCGGGGCCCTTTGGCAGGCGCTAACTGAGGGTGTCATCCACATCACAAGATGGCGGCTCGAGGTGGTCGCTCCTCGAGAGGCTCCCAACCTAACACTATTACCCAGTATACCACCCCACGCCTGCCATCGCAGAGAATCACGCGACAGACGGGGCCGGAGGGCGACAGCGAGAGCCCTACAGAGCCATCCAGAGCTGAACTCCTAAAGGCTATCCAGGGTTCCCACTCTGCGCTGGAACACCAGATAGAGACTGTTTCCATTGACGTAAATCTCCTCAGAACTGATCTTCACAAGGTGGCGGATAAAGTCTCGGATGCGGAGGGCAACATCAAGCAGTTGCAGGGTGAGGTGGCCTCCCTACAAAAATCTGTTGCGCAACTTACGTCTACTACCCGCGCATTGGAGAGACGGGCTGAAGACGCGGAAGGGAGAGACCACCGGAGCAACATTCGGGTCCTGGGAGTTCCGGAACGATTGGAGGCTGGGAACCCTGAACGATTTCTTGAGAATTGGATCCGCACACGTTTGTGCCCATCAGGATTATCTAATGTGTTCGTTGTAGAGCGGGCGCATAGAGCCCTTGTGCCCCCTCCGCGCCCGGGGGAAGCTCCTAGAGCCCTCATCGCGAAGATCCTGAACTATAAGGACCGCAACTGTATTTTGAGAGCTGCGAGGGAATCGGAGTCCCCGCTTCTGATTGAAAATAGCCGTGTGTCAGTATACCCGGACTATACCCAGCAAGTGCAGGAGCAGAGGAAATCTTATGTGGGAGTCAAACAAAAACTCCGCGAGATGAAACTTCAATATATGCTACTGTACCCTGCCAAACTCAAGGTGCTCTCCCAGGGCCGTGCGCACTTCTTTGAGTCACCGGCGGAGGTGTGGGAGTGGCTCGAGATCAGAGGGGACGACCTCCCTCCAGGGGAGCGAGGTGGCCCGCGTGAGACTTGGGGGACCAGACCACAAAAGAAACATCGCAGCAGGAGACGGCGCCGCTCTGGGTCTCGAGGATCTCCTACATCTCGGCCCACAGTGGGGGCGGATGGAACTATCCTTATGGCAACGGTATCGGCGGGAGCGGACCTGGGCTCGGCTGCTGCTCCTGGCCCTGGTGACATCCTGGTTCCGTACACTCTGCTGGAAGCGTCTTTGGATGCGGACTTTACAGCCCCGGTGGTCCCGGAGACGGCCCTCACTGAGCCAAGGTTGGAGTGAACTATTGATTGACTGGTGTTGACTGGCCCTGTCTGTGCGGATGATCTTACTGTGGGGGCGCTGCTGTTGACGCACTGCTGGATTCCCCTGGCTCGCTCCTGTCGCTGTGGGGGTTTTCTGGGGTACTGGCTCATGTTTGACCACTTGAGCCCTGGTAGCTTAGGGTGCGGGGGAGGTAGATGGGGCTCCTTTTTCTCCTATGTGACTTCTTTCCGCTATTACTAACGGGGGGGGTCGGGACGTGCCCAGGTACTGTTCTGATATTGCTGGGTCTTTTCGGGGAGCTGGGAATTGGGGTGGGTGGGGTTGTTTTGTTGTGTGAGAGTGAGATTTGAGTGCGTTGTATGGGGTGGCTGTGTACGTCCTGGCACTGGCAGGGGAAGGGCGGGGTGGCGGTTCTTGTTGTTGCTATCCTTTCGCTCGTGGGTGGGGGGGGGGACCTGGTTTACTCGGAAGCTCTAGGTTTTGGAGTTGTTGGGGGGTGGGTTGCAATTTATGGGGAAAGTGTTTTTAGCATCAGATGCACGTTGAAACCGATTTGTTGAAAGTTTACTGATAATGCTACTCCCTGCAGATTCTCCTGTGGTGGGGACGGGGGGGCCACGGGTTCTGTTGTCTTTATACTATAGTTTGATTAAGCACTATCATGGGCCATGGGTTTTAAATTTTTAACGTGGAATGTACGTGGCTTGGGTACTTGCACCAAGAGACACAGAGTCCTCACCTTCCTTAAAAGACACGGGGTCTCGATCGCCTGTTTGCAAGAAACTCATCTAGATGATGACGGCGCACAACGGCTGTCCAGGAAGTGGAGAGGCCAGCTTTTTCATTCCTCCTTCTCCACATATGCTAGAGGAGTCCTTGTCTGGGTGGCCCCAGGGATCCCCTGCGCGGTTCAATATGTGGAGGCAGATGTCGACGGTAGATACCTGCTGGTGCGACTTAGATTGGATGACAAGGAGCTCTTGCTCCTTAATACCTATGCCCCGAACACTGATGACCCGGCCTTCTTTTCGCAGGTCCAGGATCTTGTGGCTTCGGGATTGGATGTACCCCTCCTTTGGTTTGGGGACTTCAATTGCGTACTGCACCCTGACTTAGATCGCCACCCGCCCCGGTTGGGCACTAAGCCCCGTATGACGGCCCGTCTGCGTGACGTTATGCATAATCTTGGAGCTATAGATGTGTGGCGTTCCTGTCACCCTGCTCAGAAGATTTATACATGTTACACCCCGACGCATGGTACCCACAGCAGATTGGACCGCGTTCTTGCGGCCAACCTTACCCCGTCCTTGACCTTGACGGTCACGCACCAGGCCCGATACCTATCGGACCATGCCCCGGTGACATGCGTGGTGCAGTGGCCTGATCGAGCGGCGCGTCCGCGAACGTGGAGAATGCCCGCTGACCTCCTGTTGGACCCGGTGGGCTAGGACCGTGTGGCGGAGTCACTGTCGGAATATGTGGAACTTAACTGGGGGGGGGGGATGACCTACCCTTCTCTACTAAATGGGACGCCTTGAAGGCGGTAGTGCGTGGCGTCTGTATGGGCCTCACGTATGGGGTCTGCAAACAGCTGATGTCTGATTTACAGAGAGAAGAGGCTGCGCTTCAACGCGCCCAATCGAGCTCGGACCCTGACGCAACTGATCGGCGAACGGAGTCTGCTGCCCTGGCCTCGATCCATGACATACTTACTAGACTTGATAAGTTTACGTTGGGCCAGTATAGACAACGCCTCCACCGTGAGGGGGATAAATCCGGCCGCCTGTTGGCCTGGATTCTTCGCCGTGAATTCGCGCCTGAGAAAATAGTTGCCCTACGCGACTCGGGTGGCAATGTGGTCCACTCTGAATCCGATCTCCTTGAGGTCCTCCGGTGCCATCTGCAAACTATATATAGGGCAGATCAGTCCATTACAGACAATGCCTGTCAATTGTACCTTGAAGGCTTAAACCTCCAGACTCTATCAGAGGCGGATGTGAAAGACCTGGATACACAAATCACGCTAGGTGAGATAAAAGCAGCGATGGCCTCCCTCTCCCGTGCGAAGGCCCCTGGTGGAGACGGTTACCCAGCCGAATTCTATCATTCCTTCGGGCATGTTTTGGCTCCCCTTCTTTCGCAGGTTTATAATGAGGCTCTGCGTACTGGCACCCTCCCGACATCTATGAACCAAGGAGAGGTATGCATGATCTTAAAGCCGGGAGGGGACGGTACTGATCCCGCAGCCTACCGCCCTATAACCCTGATTAACACGGATGCCAAGATCCTTACTAAGATCTTAGCCACTCGCCTTGCCCCGTACATGACTCGACTAATCCACTCCGACCAGTGCGGATTTATCCCGGGTCGTAATACGGCGATGAATTTGCGCCGCCTGAATCATGTCCTCCATGAGGTTCGGGGCAGGGAGGATCCACATGTCTTGGTGTCAGTTGATTTGACTAAGGCTTTTGACACAGTGCACTGGGGATATTTAATGCAGGTACTAACAAATATGGGGTTTGGACCTGGATTTTGTAATTGGATCAAGATACTTTATAGGGCACCCCGCGCTAGGGTGCGATTGGGTTCAGCCCGCTCGGAGGAGTGGACATTGGAGAGAGGCACCCGTCAGGGTTGCCCCCTGTCCCCTCTCCTGTTTGCCTTTGCAATTGAGCCCCTAGCCATCGCCGCTCGCATGGAGCTCCGACAGTGGGGGATAGTGGTGGGTGCCACTACCAATATAGTCTCCCTTTACGCAGATGATGCACTTTTTTATTTGACCTCCCCCTCTGAGGCTCTCCCTGTCCTATTGCGGCTCCTGGACCGATTTGGTCCAGCTTCTGGGTTGCGTGTCAATCTCGCCAAGTCTCTGGTCTTCCCACTGGTGGGCTATGCTCAGGACTCGGACGTGGATGTGCCCTATTCGGGTTTTAGATGTGAACGAGTGGCATTCAGGTACCTTGGCATCCAGGTGGCTACGTTGGATGAGACACTACTGACCTATAATATTGACAGAGTACTCTCAGCCCTCCACAAATCTGTTACCTTTTGGAACACGCTTCCCCTTTCACTGATGGGGAGATTGGCGATTGCCAAAATGGTGATGCTCCCTAGGGTCCTCTATACTCTGCAGAATACCCTCTGTCCATTGCCGCCCCGAGTATTTCGGACCTTAGACTCGCTCCTCACCTCCCTACTTTGGGCAGGTGGTCGTAGCAGAGTGGCTTTACGTACGGTGACGCGGAGTTGGGAAGAGGGTGGCCTTGAGGCCCCAAGATTTGACCTATACTACTACGCAGCGCAGCTTCTCCCGGCAGCTCGATGGTTTGCTGACGCTGAGAACTGGGAACTAGCACTGCTTGCTGGTATGGCTGATGAAAGGACCCTACAGGAGGCCCTGATGCAGGGCCGCGGCGCTGATTGCGCCCTGCCGTATGTGGTGCGCCACACAGCAGCGATCTGGCAGCGGTTCGTTGAAAAAGTATTGAAGCGGGCGCCGTTTCATAGGGAGCTCTCGCTTTGGATCATGGCCCCAATACTTCGGTTGGAAGAGAATATGTCCTTTAGGAAATGGCGCTCTGGCGGTTGCGAGACTCTTGCGGACCTCTACCCGAACGATTCCTATGTGTCCTTCGAACACGCCTTGGAGTCCTTTGACCTACACGAGGGACAGTATCTCCACTACGGAGCCCTCCAGGACGTGGCCAGGACTACGTGGCCCCAGTACCCAGAGGCTCCCCCGTCTACTAACGTCCTAGACATCATTTTGTCCTGTGGGAGAGGCAAACGCTTGATCTCCCTTCTCTACTCAACTATGCGCCGGGATTCGACCCCGCCGGTGGCACCGTCTTGGGCGGCGTGGGAGGCGGATCTGGGAATGGACCTGGACCCGGGCCAACGGAGACGGATCGGGCTTCTGACCCGTAAGGTCTCCTGCAATGCACATTTTAAACTTATCCACTTTAATTTTGTCCACCGTACTTATATGACGCCTGTCTCCCTACATCGTATATCGGCGGACAGACGACATAATTGCCCGAGATGTGGGGCGCGGAGGGCGGGCTTCCTCCACCTAGCATGGGACTGCCCCCTGGTTCACGACTTTTGGAGGAAGGTGGTGACTCATGTTGCTCGGGCCACACGGATTACACTCCTTTTAGAACCCATCCACTGCCTTCTGGCACTGGTGCCGAAGCCCAGAAAGAAAAAGTTATCCTATAAATTCTTACAACTCCTGCTGGTCCTGGCGCGGAGGCGTGTGGCTATTACATGGATGGGTCAAAGGGCGCCGGAGTTTTCCCTGTGGCTGAAAGATGCGAGAGAATGGGCCCTGGCGGAAGAGACTCACATGCAGCGCACCCGTAGAGATAGTAAGCTACAGGATGATTTGATGGCCTGGAGGGTGCTGTGTATGGAGGGGCTGGAGGAGGATGATTCTGATGCCACGAGCGCGGAGTTGTTCTCCCCCACTGCTTCGGTGGCCGATTGTACTGAGGGGGAGTGTCTGTGAGAGATCTGGAACGGGTGTAGAGGCCCTACGTAGCCACACTGCTATTCCTTGCTATGTATATGCTTAGACATAACTACGTCTCCCATGAGCCCATGTGGCACTGTACCACCCGTGCCTCCCCTGATCCACACGTACCTGTTCTGCTGTGTTCGGTCCTGTGCTACTGATGCTGTTTCTGGGGTAATTGTTTGTTGTTCAATTGGTTCTTTTTTGAAAAGTGATTGTACCATGAAAAAACCGGCGAATACAGTGATACGTATATATCTCTAGTGCACAGAGGTGATTTGATTATTCTGCTCCTACGCCGCCCAGCCCCCGGGATGTGGGACGTATTTGGCTGTGTATGCTCCCTGATACGTGATACTATGGTTTTATATATGTGAACGGCTTTTCATGATTGTGTCTACTGTGCCCATGTTATGTTTTCGCAATAAAAACATATTTCAAAAACAAAAAAAATGTTAGATTAAAATGTGAGGAGGTGCATCGTATTATCACATGGATGATGTCATCAGTGATGTCATCAGTGATGTCATTTGAGATGTCATCAGTGATGTCATCAGTGATGTCATTTGAGATGTAATCAGTGATGTCACTAACCATGTCATGAATGATGTAATATGTGACATCATCAGCAGTGCATTGCGGGCGCGCGAGTTATAGTGAGTCCAACTAACTATAACGTGGGAATTTCAATGGTTTTATGTCAGTAAAATTTCCAGGTAACTATAACTGGTGTGAAACCTATGGTTTTTTCAGTGAATTTAATAGTTTTTTTTAATGCTAATTCCTAACTATAACTGTTCTGAAACCTATGGTTTTTTCAGTGAATTTCATAGGTTTTTTAATAGCTAATTTCTGTAGCTATTAAATATTTTACTTTTTTATAATGAATCCTATATTGTATATTTATGTAATACTATTTTTTTTCTATAGTGATCATGTTTATTTTATTTTTTTGTGTTTTGCCATGGAGCGCTCACGGTGCGCTTCCCGGTAAGCGCCCCAGTAAGCGCCCCGATGCGCGTACCGGGGAGCGTCTATTGCCGCGAACGAAAACAACATCGTGACGTATTGCGTAGCCGTGCGGTGCGTATGACGCCCACGGCGTACACGTCCCCGGGCGTGCCCCGGGGCGCGCACCGTTGCGCGCCCCGGGGCGCGTAGCGTAAGCGCGTCGGGTCATGTGACCTGAAAATAAAACTTTTTATTGGTTCATTTCACTTTTGGTTTCCTAATGATGTAAGGCCAGGTCATGTGACCTAAAAATAACACTTTTGTGGTTCAGAACAGTTTTCTTTTCCAAATGATGAAAGACCCCACCGTTTTTCCGTATTCTACTTTTGTGCTTTGAGAGAGGTAGACCTGCAGTTATTTCAGTAGAAAATGGCTACATTAGCTGCAGCTGCTGGAGCTTCTGGACCACCACCACCACCACCACCACCACAAGGACCACCACAACTTCACAGTGGTGGAAATCAAGAAGAGGAGGAGGAGGAGGAGGAGAAGGAGAGGAGATACCTCCCAGAGGACAATATTACCTACAAACCTAAAGAGCACATCATCTGGCAGTTTTTTTCAATCCCCAAGGACAAGAAAAAAGTCAATGCGCCTAAGGCAACCTGCTTAATATGTCATCAGGAGCTGTCAAGGGGGAATCCCAACAAAAAATACTCCTTTGGCAACCACACCATGATCAGGCATATGCAACGCAAGCATCCAAATAACTACGCTAGGGCAGAGGTCATGGAACTGGCCAGAAACCCTGTCCAATCTTCTGCCAGCACCTCCCAAACTAATGTTCCCACCCCATCGGGACCGGAAGTTAGGGAGATGTGCTCCACCATACAAACAAAGTTTTCCAATTTTAAAATGGTTTGTATTTTTTGTGGACAAACAATATGCTATGGAGAGCAAAGCATCACACTTATTAACCGTGCTTGAGATAACCACAAGTGCCCAAGGAAACATTAATTTTTTCAGTTTTTTTTTGCTCCTGTTGAGCCCTTTAGAATTCTCTGTTTTTTGTTTCTCCCCTTAAAAAAAAAATATATAAAACTGTTCTGAAAAATCAAAAAAAGTAAAAAATGTTCAAAAAAACAATAAAAAAATATAAAACAACAAAAAGAATAAGAAAAAACAGTTCTTTTTAGAACTACCTCTAATGTATAAAAAAAAGCAACTTTTTTGGGAAACTCTGTCATGCTTTTTTCTCCACGGTACGCTCCCCGGTACGCGTACCGGGGCACGTACCGGTCGCTCCCCCCGCGGTTTTCGTTTTCAGCGCCGGGACCCTTTTATGTCCCCCACATCAAACCTAGGGGGTCAGGGAGGGTCTACCCTGCCCCCTTTTGGTTATTTCCCCCTTTGTTTTTGGCCACTCTTGTGTCTCTATCCTACCGAGACACAAGATGGCGGCCGCTCCAGTCTGTTTGGAATGTTTACAAACACCCGAGAGACAATCAGCTTTCTGCTCGCGTGTTCGCGGTACGCGCTATTGCGCGCCCCGGTGCGCGTACCGGGGCGCGCCTATAGATATATATATATTGTTTTTTAACCTAAATTACTCAAAATCCACTGGAGCACATATCTTGAGACATAGCAAAGGCACATCGGGCTACCAGTCCCTACAATTTTGCCCAGTTTTGTGGAAATCCATTCAGCCGTTCGGGCTAAAAGTGAGTCCAACCTCCCTATGGAAATTAACATGGGGAAAACACGTTTTGGGACCCCTCTTTTGTCTCGGCCCCCGCTTGACGAATCCCCCCCAAACGTTCAGGGAAGGAGCAGAGCGGAGCGGGCCATCTTCTTTGAGAAATTTGCGAAGATTCGTCCACCGGCGCCAAAGTTATTCCCAACAGACTGTTGCGGATTTCCTATGGAAATCAATCCTAACTATAACTACCTACTGGCGACCGCCAGTAGGTAATATATATATATATATATATATATATATATATATATATATATATATATTCACTGAAAAAACCATAGGTTATAGACCATATATAGTTAGGAATTAGCATTTAAAAAACCTTATTTTACTCACACAAAACCATTGAAATTCCATATATAGTTAGTTGCACTAACTATATATTGCGCACCCGCAATCCACTGCTGATGATGTCACATATTACATCATTCATGACATGGTCAGTGACATCACTGATGACAACATCCAGTGACTATGTTTCTGTAAAGTTAAAATATGTCTTACATATTGAAGAATGAGTGGATGTATAAGTGTCTGGACGAAGGATTTAGTAGGTGCATGACTGAATGTATGAGTGAGTGATTAAATGTGTCTCACTGAGTGCATGGGTTAGTGACTAAACTGTCTTAATTTGTGCATCATTATGTCTGTTGTTCTGTAAACTGCTGCATGTGTTGATCAGTAGCTATATGAGTAACTATATGGGTTATTGATTGATTGCCCAAGTATTTGCATGGGAGACTGAGTGTGTGTGTGGCTGGATGGGAGGTGTGTGACTCTGTACAGATCAATGTGTACTTGTATCAATGATTGTATAAGAGAGTAAGTATGTGTTAGTATATGGTTGAAAACGTAAGGTGCTCTATGTTTAACTGTATAGAGTAGAAAATGGAAGTGTGATTGATTCTTTACAGGACTGACTAGGTGTGTGAGTAACTCCATGGATGAGTGGCAGAGTGTGAGTGTCTGTATAGGTGTATGAGTGCATATGATTGTGTTGTAAACATGAGTGATTGTATGTATGAATGATTGTATGGGTGAATGAGTGAATGTGTGTGTAGACGTAGGAATCAGTGAGTACGTATGTAGTAACTAGTATTGGTGTGTCAATGGTTTCAAAAATTATACTCTGTTTTTAACACTGGGTGAAACAGAGGTTATATTAAAATGTGAGGAGATGCATTGTATTGTCACATGAATGATATCATCAGTGATGTGGTCATTGATGTCAAATGAGATGTCATCAGTGATGTCATTTGAGATGTCATCAGTGATGTCATCAGTGATGTCACTGACCATGTCATGAATGATGTAATATGTGACATCATCAGCAGTGGATTGCGGGTGCGCAATATATAGTTAGTGCAACTAACTATATATGGAATTTCAATGGTTTTGTGTGAGTAAAATAAGGTTTTTTAAATGCTAATTCCTAACTATATATGGTCTATAACCTATGGTTTTTTCAGTGAATTTTCAAGGTTTTGTAAATGCTAATTCCTAACTATATATGGTCTATAACCTATGGTTTTTTCAGTGAATTTCAATGGTTTTTTAATAGCAAATATCATAAGCTGTCGAATGTCAAGTACGTGGTAAGAATTTTTTTTTTCGTGTTTATGCACACTGATCTGCTTTGATTGCTGCCCCCCACCCCTCATTTCTATTAGGAGTACTCTCTCTTTGCAGATAGTGAAGGGTAGTTAACGCAGCCCTTTCCCCCTTTGTAATCCGTCGTGCCTGCTTCTCTCTCCATTTGATTGATTGTTCTCTTTGGTTCATTCTCTATTTACAAACAAGCACAGAGTCGCAATACTCTGTTTAGTCTTTGCAGATAGCGAAAAATCGTGTAAAAAAACAAAAGGAATCGAGCAAAATCAGTAGGCCACTAATGGGATCTCTTTTTGACCTCGCTAAAATAGAAACATTAGGAACAACCTGTTGAAAATAGCAATGCGTATGTACATAAGCGGCGTTCATTTGTGTTCACAGTACCCCTTGTTGATTGTTTCAATCGAGCATTGAATTGTTCGATGTTAATTCTCTTAAGGATCTTCTCTACCTGCAAACGAGGAAGAATAGGAATATTCTCTCTCCCTTTGCAGATAGTGAAGGGTAGGTAACGCAAGCCTTTAACACGTCGTACCTATTTCATTCCTCATTGATTGATTGATTGTCCGAACATTGACTGTTTGGGAATTAGTTCTTTTTGGAGGTATTCCCTGTTTGCAAATAAACGTAGGAAAATCTTTGCAAGTAGTGAAAGGGTACGTAATGCGGACCTTTCTCCCCCGTTGTAATCTATCATGCCTATCCCCACTGATTGATGCACCTGTTTCACCCGGACCATTTACTAGACATACGTCATCTGGCCCGACCAGAGAGCACCCCTAGTGAAAAGGACATATGCAATAATAACGAAGTGATCACTGTATCCTGTTAACAGAAACTTTAGCATGAAACAACCTGGAAAGAAAAGAATAGGAAAACGAAAATCAGTAGGCCACTGATGAACATGAACTTTTATTAAACAACGAACAAAGAAACGATAACATAACGTAATGATAAAACCTATTAATGTCCTAGAAACAAGAAAACGTTAAAATATGCCAGTGGTGAGAGACCAGAAAAACAGTAAGAGAAACCAAATCACCCCTCGCTGTCCCACCGCCTGCCACGCCAAAAAAATCGATAGACTAGGGAAAATGCAAGTCAGTAGAACATCCGCCCCCACTCTGGAAACTTCCAAGGTGGGGCAGGGTTCCGGCTACGCCCAGCCGGGAGCAGCCCATATAAGGCAGGTCCTGCTGCCACGCCTCGGCCAGGAGATCCTAACGTAGGGTGTAGCCGGAGGAGAGGCCGAGACCAACGGGACCCGGCCAGGGGATTGCCTTTACAACGCTGAACAGTTGCAGGGGGGGGGGAATGTCTCCTCGACCCTCCCCTCTCTCTCCCAGTCCGGCCGCGGTGGCCCTTGAGAGTTGCAGGTAGTCCCGCCACATGCTCTTCCGGTCCGGCCACCAACGGTCGGGGGGCCGAGGCCGACGGAATCCGGCTGCAGCCGATAAACCAAGAAACCCGTTCATGGGGCCAGAGCCAGGGGCGTCCGGCCGACATCCACCGGAAGCCCGGCCTGAAGACGGACGGGACACTTCTTTCTTTTATAATGGCTGCGACAACACTGGGGGGGGATGTCTTGCACATGCCTCCGACCCCCCCCTCGTCCTCATCGCCTGGTCCGGCCATAACAAATCTCAAGCGAGACGCCGTGGGGTGCACTGGGAGGGAGAGACGGTGCGAACAGGCCTCTCCCGCCTCCCCAGTGTAGGCTTCCCAGCTGCACCCTCAGCGGTCCAGGCGCCCGGAAAAGAGTTCTTCCACTGTGGCCATGCTGCAACGTCTCGCCCGGCAGGGTGGAGCCCGTCCGTTCATTTGACCCCGCGATCGCCAGTAGCTACCGAACTCTCAAAATGGCGGTCGACCTGGCAAGAGCGGGCCCAGCATAAAGAAATGGCCCGGTCACTGGTTGACTCCACCACCGTAGTCCTCCACGACCTTGAAGATTCTAGAGGAGCCGCGGGAGTCTCCCACCCCCGATGGGGAATGACTGCCATGATCACCCGTGGAGTGACGAAACTGTATCCGCGGGACGTCGGCGCCAGCCTCACTTTGAATTACTAGAATCCTGCAGACCTCACTTCCGGTGAAAGCACAGTGTGACCCGGTAGGAAAAATTGTTGCACCCCCTCCCCTTTTTGACTGATAGTTCAAACCACCGATCCTTTCCTTTGCCCTTTTAACGGAACTTTGGACTGCCTCCCCCTCTTTTACATTTTCTAGAGAAAACAAAACATTAACCACTACATTAGCATAGCAGTTGACACCAGAACTGTTTTCAAATTGAAAACCAACAACATCTTCAACAGAATCCTTTTTGTTTCTGCTGTGACCCTGCTCCAGCACAGGCATTGTCCCCAGCAGTAATTCTGCAATGCCGGTAAGAATAGCTGTGGTGCCTACTGGACTCACTCACCCCCGCGGCGCCCCACGCCGTTATTTGCTGGGCGGCAACTTGCTAGACATCACCTTCGTGACATCCAGATTTCAGCGCGTTCTGCTGCCTTGGAACTATTCGCACAACAGACCGCTACTGACAAGAATATTTCATTATTGGTGCTGTCAATTTCAATAAATCTATTGGATAATTCAAAATAAATTGCCACGGTCTCTTCGTTGTTTAAATGTTTTTACTGTTTTTGTTTTGTTGTATATATTTATATGTTATTAAAGTTTTATATTCCTACTACTTTGTTGGAGTGCTATATATTTTTTATGTGACACATAATTGTAAAAACTTTGATGTACAAAGAGTCATTCCTGGAATCTTCCGCTTCAGGCTCGGTCCCCTCCCCAATCACAATACAGGATAGTTTTCAGATAGTAGGAACACGTGTGGTGTGACGGATCTCATCGGGTGTGGGCCTTGATCTACTATAACTCCTTTGAAGAGGGGTGATTCTTTACAGCTGGGGCCATAAACTACATCTGCAGGGCTAGCTGATAGCCTGGACAATCGGACACAGAGGAAGAGGAGTGTCACAGGGTGCGGTAGTGAATAGGGCGAAAGGGAGGTGTCGGGCGGGCACAGTGTGATTCTCAGGGAAGAGCAGCGCAGATGGGGGGAGGTTTATTGCCCATGCATAAGACAGAGAGCGGGGGTGACCAGTGCCTGGGGAAGATGCTTGCGAGGGTGAGGAGCCATGCTACGAATCGACAGCGTGCAGAGAGTGGGTCTGGTCAAGACATCTAAAATGGCTGCCGTGCACGACAAAAGTGTGGCATTTCAAAAAAGGCAAGATGGCGCAGACAATGTTTTTCAACACTTCCTCATTTCCTTCGAATCGAACGTTAACAGACGTTGGGGCATATTACCAAAGTTAAGCGATATTTATCGCTAACGATGCTTACCAACCAATTTTTTACCACTAAGCATCGTCAGAAATTATCGAAGATAAACCTTACTATTATCAAGGTTTATCGCAAATGCGATAATAAACGGCCGCAATGCATGAATATCGCTAAAAACTCAGCGATATTCATGCATTACCGAGCTAATACTCTTAGCCATGTTATCCACCTCCCATTGGATAACATGGCTAAGAACTGCTCAGGGCAGGTGTTACTTTTTGGAGATATTCGCGCTTAGCGCGAATATCTCCAAAAGTTGGTAATAGGAGATAGATATCTTGCATGTTGTAATGCAAGTTATTGTGGTATATGGAACTCATACCATAATCTCTCAGGAAAGCAGAAACTGATCCTTTTGGGACCGCCTAAAAAGGCCTAGGGGGTGAGGAGTACTCTACTTTGCCCCCTTTTCACGTTCCGAACTATTTTATTTTACTCTCTTCTGTAATTACACAAAATACCAGCGATAAGATGCATCGGAGACACACAGTGAGAGAAAGGAGGCCGGAGATGAAGAAGACATGTCAAATACACATTGGAGATAATATAGTGGCAGAAGGGAAGTAAATATGAGTAAACTTACCATGTAACATAAAAATGTTGCACTCTATACTATAAGTCTCATTTTATACTACAATCACTTCGCTACAACCTCATAAATTAAAAATAAAAATAAATAATGTCTCAAACAATTTTTGATTTCTAAATATAAATTTATTCTTCAAAATTTTCTAAATTTGAAACAACTAGTAACATGTCCTCATCAGTAATTTCCTCTTCAATCATCTCATCTGGAATCTCCTCATTAAAAGTCTGCAATGATGATTCTTGTAACTCTATGGTCTCCAAACACTCGATAAATTCGCCATCAAGAGATTGATCAAAAAAATCATTCAAGTCATCTCCTCCTTCTGACAATATTTCATTATTGGTGCTGTCCATTTCAATCAATGTAGTGGAATCATTCAAGTCATCTCCTCGTGACAATATTTCATTATTGGTGCTCTCAATTTCAATCAATGTAGTGGAATCATTCAAGTCATCTCCTCCTTGTGACAATATTTCATTATTGGTCCTGTCCATTTCAATCAATCTAATGGAATCATACAAGCCATCTCCTCCTTGTGACAATATTTCATTATTGGTGCTCTCAATTTCAATCAATGTAGTGGAATCATTCAAGTCATCTCCTTGTGACAATATTTCATTCTTGGTGCTGTCCATTTCAATCAATCTAATGGAATCATACAAGTCATGTCCTCCTTGTGACAATATTTCATTATTGGTGCTCTCAATTTCAATCAATGTAGTGGACAATTCAAAAGAAATTGCCACGGTCTCTTCATTGTGAGCCATTTTATTTTGAAATTGCTTGCTGTAAATTGCAGAAAAAAATAATCACTTTCATTTATCGTTTTTAGTAATACATAATATAAAACTAACTTCATCAAGTATTTAGTATAACAGAAGGACTGCAAATAAATAACAGAAAACATTTTTCAAATTATCTTCAAGTGTACAACATAGTTCCCCTTACAAATTAACAACTCACCTTTTTAAAAGTAGCAGAAGTGTTAGTACTGTGTAAATCAAACACCAGAAATTCACCACCAAAAATTCCTCACAAATGTACCTCAGACAGTAGTATCACAAAATGGCTGTGGTTTCCTCTCATTTGACATATATACATAACCAATTAACTTTCATCACACACAAATACAAAACCAAAGTAACATTTTAATTGGTTCTAAATTTCAACACTTTCAAATGTGTTTTCCCCATGCAATTTTCCATAGGACATTTACATACGTCTACAGCCTGAATGGCTGAACGGAATTACACCAAACTTGGCAAAATGGTACATCAAACCTAAGAGGTCAGGAAGGATCTACTATGCCCCCTTATGGTCATTTCCCCCTTCGCTTTGGCCTCCTCTTGTCTCTCAATCCTACCGAGAGACAAGATGGCGGCCGCTACGGACTGTTTGGAATGTTGACAGACGCCGGAGAACCAATCAGCTTCGCAAAGCTCCGTAACGCGAAAAGTACGCGAAGCGGAGCGCTGTTACAGATATATATCTTTTTTTGAACGTTAATTTCTCAAAATCCACTGGAGCACATATATTGAGACCTAGCAAAGGCACATCGGGCTACCAGTCCCTAATATTTTGCCAAGTTTCGTGCAAATCCATTCAGGTGTTCGATTATTATTATTATTATTTTTTTTTGCCCCGCGGGGCCCTTTTAAAACCTCCACATCAAACCTAGGGGGTCAGCGAGGATCTACTATTCCCCCTTATGGTCATTTGCCCCTTCGCTTTGGCCTCCTCTTGTCTCTCGATCCTACCGAGAGACAAGATGGCGGCCGCTACGGACTGTTTGGAATGTTGACAGACGCCGGAGAACCAATCAGCTTCGCTTCACAAAGCTCCGTTGCGCGAAAAGTACGCGTCCTAGGACGCTGCCCGGTCCGCTGTTACAGATATATATCTTTTTTTAAACGTTAATTTCTCAAAATCCACTGGAGCACATATATTGAGACCTACAAAAGGCACATCGGGCTACCAGTCCCTACAATTTTGCCAAGTTTCGTGCAAATCCATTCAGCCGTTCGGGCTAAAAGTGAGGCCAACCGCCCTATGGAAAACTCAATGTTAAAAACACGTTTTGGGACCCCCCTTTTTTCTCGGCCCCCCCTTGACGAACCCCCCCCAAATTTTCAAGGGCTGCTCAGAAACAAAATGTGCCATTTTCCTGAAAATTTCAGCCAATTCCGTCCACAAACGCCAAAGTTATTAGACATAGAATTTTCAAAAAACCCATAGAGAAAAAATCCTAACTATATATACCTACTGGCGACCGCCAGTAGGTAATATATATATATATATATATATATATATATATATATACATATATATATATATATATATATATATATATATATATATATATATATATATATATATATATATATATATATACAAGCACACTTACACACATACACTTATATATATATTTTCATTTTCACCTCTAGTGACAACCTTGATTCCTTGATTGTCACACAAAGAGAGCACTGGAATATTAAACATAATACACTTCATAAATACTAGAATCACTTCAGTATTACATAGAAGCCTGTTCAATACCCAACACCTTCCTTAGCATAA
Source organism: Lissotriton helveticus (assembly GCF_964261635.1). Lineage (NCBI taxonomy): Eukaryota > Metazoa > Chordata > Amphibia > Caudata > Salamandridae > Lissotriton > Lissotriton helveticus. The sequence continues at coordinate 509,002,814 of NC_136071.1, read as the reverse complement.
CTTTAGCTGTCTTGCCAGCCTAAACTTTTCTTAAAATCATATTAAAATTGCATACAAATTAGTGTAAACGCAGGCAGTTTGGATTAGCTTCTTCATCCATTTGTCTGTTGTACTGCCATCCACATTTTGCTTTTGCCCACCACCATATACAGCTTGGAACAATGGGCCAACCCATTGCAAACATTGACTGTCTTCACTAACTTTCCCTGTGCATATGTGCATATCCTCCTAAAAAAAATAGTCCACTTCAGTGCCAAGCCTGGTAGGCCAAGGTTTCATTTCTGATTTCAATCATGTTTTCATATTCTTGGGATAGGTAATTTTCTTACTTTTTTGTAATCATACCCACAGCCTTTTTTTTACATCAGCATTTTTTTACGTTTACTTTTTTGAAGTAATATGCATATGTTTGCAAAAAAAATACTAATTAAAAAAAAACACTGATTTGCAAATGCCAACCCTATTTGCTTTGTCGATAATTGGAAGTAAATGTTTGTGACAATAGTTCTGTAAAATGCATACTTGGCAACATTTTTCACTGTTTCCTTGGAGGGAGAAACCCCCAAAACCACAATTAAGGAAGCTGGGCTTTCTCGCTTCATCCGCTTGGTGTAATTCACCTCACATATCTTATAGATATCCAGCCAGCATTGCAAGGACTATCACAAACCTCTGGGGTTAAAGTGTACCCTTGTGGCTGCCATCGGATCCCACAATGCCCTTGTCGGCAGCATTGTCGATTATGCATTCCACAAAGCTTAGCCTACACAAAATTGGCTGTTCAATTCAGTGGCAACCACAGGACAGGGCGACCGGCCAGGATTTTGTTGTTCCACAAACCCGGGCGATTAACATTCAAACATTTTGAACTTATTCTGGCAAAAAGTTCTAGCAGCAAGAGAGCCCTCTTGCTTCAGGCTGTACCACGATAAAGTCCCCGAAGATTACTCGGCTCCGTGTGGTTGTCCCAGTATGTCTGACTGCCTCCCAGGCGGCAGGAGTCAGGAATGGAAGATTACATCTCACAACCCACTCCCCCCTCCCACCCCCGCTCCCTGCACACCCTCCACCCCCACTAAAAGCAAGGGCCTGTCATTCAAATTCGAAGGCTCGAGCTAAATCGAAATGGAAGGGGTGTTTGCATAGTAAGAAGTAGAGAACATTTATATAATCCTTTCAAACGTGAAAGACACGACAAAACGAGTCAATGGGGCCGTTTTATTTGAGCAAAAATGGTGCACTCATCACTTTTTAAAAAGTAATTCTTTGTTAAAATCTCTGCTAGACACATCAAACAAGTTATAAGCAAGATAGTGGGTTACATATGTTTACAATTATTAGCTGATGCAGAAACTTTCAGTAAAGTGGATTGACATCAAATTTGATCCATTGATGCTTTTGTAATACGGAATGCAGTAAATTGAATTTGAAGCAGGTAAAGATGGAGAAAACTAATTTCCTGCGACTTTTGCAATACACATAGTAAAAAATAGATCTAATGCATTACAGCCACTATTTAAATGTGAAACACGTCTTTAAGCAGGTACCAGCCTAGCACCCCTCAGGACAAACCTGTGTTTGGTCGCCCGACTAAGCAACGCCCTTTTTGAACACTCTCCTGTGCGTATGTGTCTATCCCTTTGCTCCTTTTCCTTTGGCGCACCAACTTTCACACTCATGTTTGCCATAATTTTTTTGCCTGTTGTCTATGTTTTGGCCTGCCTTTGTCAATGCTTTTGGCCTCATTTTTCATTGCTCCAACCCTCCTGCAGCCCTTCTCAGCCTCGACCACCGCCCGCTGCTGTCTGCCCCATCCCAGGACCTACTTAATGGTAGCCACAATTTGGATGTGCAAAAGGTAAGCCTGTCTGAGCTTGTCCATGCAGAGCGCTAGGATTCCATGTCCTCCACCCCCACCACTACCCCGTCGCAAACCCTCCACGCTCTCAATCATGGCCACCACTCATTGTGCTGCTGTAGCTCTGCACTACACAACACAGAGGTAGCATTCTCCTTCATATCCTGCAAGTTTTCATTCCTTTACACAGAACCACCACTCACCTCCCCATTGACAGCAACTAACACCCCACTTTTTCTCATGCACAATGTCCTGTGACCACCCATACAACACTCAAACTCACATGCATGCGCCTCAACACCTGCTCACTCACTAAGCAAGGTACGAAGATCTGGGACCTGCTACACAACCATGCCCTGGACCTCCTGTTCATAATAGAAACCTGGTTGAACTTGCATCGCCACCAGGCAACGCCACAACCATCACCCCTGGCTAAAAAATCATCTATAAGAATTCCATCACATGCTCCACCACCAGGAACATGCCATCAACATGGAACACCTGTTGTTCAAGCTCCATGTCACCGTAACATCACCCTGAATGGCAGAGGCACAACTAGAGCCAAATTTCGGGAGGGGCTAAGAAAAAATTTGGGGGGGGGGCTGAACCTTTAATCAGTAGGCAGAGTGGAGCTGCAGGGCCTCCAACAAGGGGTGAAACAACTGCAAGGCCTAATTAACATTCTAATGGTCTTTTAAAGACCTGTGAAACGTTCGGGTGTGGGTGTGTGTGTGCCCAGGATCTGTATCATCCTGGGCTGCCACACACGACGGGGGGGGGGGGCTGAAGCCCGGTGAGTCTAATGGGTGTTGCGCGCCTGCTGAATGGCATCCCCATCTACAGCGGGTTTAAGTTGGTTGGAGAAGCAGATGTTTGATACAGAGTTGGAGGTTGTTATGCCGCAGGTTTACATCGGGCACAAACGTTAGTTTGATAAGGTAAATAATGATCAAATTGGGGCATGTAAAAATGTTGTTTGAAATTGGAAGCGGGGGTGACATGTGGAGGCAAAAAGTTACGCGATTGGGAAGGTTACAGTGGCTGGGAGGTTTAGTATTATGTAGGTTCACGGTTTAATGTGCACTAAAGATTTGTTTAATGACACATGTTTAGACGTTGGATTCAATTGGGTTATGCAATTGGGGTACAATTAGCATAGGTATGGGGGATTACAGATTATTTGCCACTTGGGTGTTTTTTTAATTAACAGTTGGTTGTTTATTTATCAATAATTTTGAATTATGTCTAGCGCTAATTAATTAAAAAAGTGATTGATATATGCATAATTTTTATCATAGATACCCCTGACAAAGGTTGTTAACGAAATGCATTGGGTGTGTTATTGTCATTGCATAATTTGGAGGACTCGAGATTCGGAAAATGCTCATGTTTAGGCCTGGATGGGCAATCATGCAGCAATTAAATGCATAAGTTTAAAGGAATCTTGCTGCTTTGGCATGACAATGAAACTTGGATAAAACATGGATTAAAATGGATAAAATGTGGAGTCATTTTGGTTAAAGTGTCTTATTGGAAGACTGAAGCTCATGTGGCTGTGCAACTCGCTTGATGACCTGCTAGGCGCGGGCCATCGTTTTTCATGAATCCTCATCTACAGACCACCATGACCATGGACCAACTTCACCAACTCCATCACATACTTTGTCGCTCCTCTTGTCCTCAACGCAAGCTACTTTGTCACGGAGACCTGAATTTCCACCTAGAAGACCACAATGATCCCAACTCAAAAGCATTCATCAAAATCCTTGAAGCCACGGCCTCATCGAACAAGTAATGGAACCTACCCACACCTCTGAAGACCTCCCAGACTCTATTCTACACCACCCTCGACAATATCTGATATTGATCTAATATTACATCATCATCTTATTGTTTTAGATTTCGATGACTCCTGAAGACTTGGTTATTCTCTCATGCATATGAATGAGTTGATGGGTTGCAAGCTCCTTCGTATATCCAGAGGCAAGAAACCGGTCATGTATCTCCACTTTATAAATAATTTTACCATAACATAACATAAAACATCAGAAGGAACCCCTACCAATCACCTGGACAGACCACAACCTCACCAATCTCAGCATTTCCATCCCATTCCAATGCACACACATCACTGCTATACCAACCCACTGAAAGTGAAACAGTGCTCTCAACACCCACAGATCCAAACACACCAATTACCCCCACAAAGCCAAAAAGAAATTCAACAAATGGATCACCACCTGGGCGAACTCCCAGGCCCCTCTCAAGTACAGCAAGACAGCTGGATCCAGTCCCAAAGCCAGTTGGTACATGGAGGTACTCAGGCTGATGAAGCACCACTACAAACAAATGGAGCACAGATGGAGAATGAGCCACAACCATATGTGCCAGAATTGGCTTTTGTAGTCTGGTCTGCCCTGTTCCCATGATGCACTGGGCCAGGGACAGACTAATTTGCATACAGCCAGGTTCTGAAACTGGGATGGTGCAATGAGCTAAAAAACGGTGTTGGATCTAGCCCTGATCTCTTGACTGGGTGAGAGTACTCTGCTTAATTCAGAGACTCTGTCCATCACCACCCCTTGTTGTAAATAACAACCATATGTGCAGCATAATATTCTGTTGCGAGGAACTTCCACTGGTATGGACTTGAGAACATGTATTTGTTTCATTCTGTGTTACACAAGCAGCAAAAATGGGCATAGGTCCTGAATTGTGTTTCCGTAGAGTCATGCACCGCATCTTACACCAACTGTGCTCAGCAACATTTTAACAGCCAGGGTTGGATCCATGCTAGGGGCCTGATTACAACCTTGGTGGTGCGGTTGGAGGGATGTGACAGTGGAATTACTGGTGCCGAAATGACTGATTTTGGCTAGCAATTCCTCCATTGCACCATTCAATTGCCAGTTATTCAGCCCTGAATGGACAATAACATGCATCCCTGATTTCACTGGGAAACATGCCTAGCAGGCAGCTAGGCATCCTAGGAAGACTTGTGGGCCCTTTTCCACTCCCATTTACTACCTTCTTTGAGCAAGTTGTGAATGAAAGCAGGCGATTACTACAAATTAGAGGACCACCAAGAAATCTGGGAAAGGAAAGACGGGTGCAAGTGGGGACCTTCTGTGCTCTCCATGTGCTAAATAAAGGTGTGGGTTGGGTGTAGGGTGGACTGCTTCTGGGCCTGAAGCAATTCCCTCACCCCACTCGATTTTACAAGCTGAGGATACCAGTGTCCAACTCAAAATTAATCTAGGCAAAATTTCAATCATTCCATTGCAATCGGAGTAAATCTGTGTTTCATCATTAATCTTTGATGTGGAATTGCCAATAATAATGGGATCCCGCCTGCTTTTGCAATTAAGAGTATTTTGGGGGACAAAATCCTACTGTTTGAGCACATTTATGGAGCGTGAATGACCGCTCATTCGGCTGTTTATGTTTGGTTGCATGTAGTGCTATTTTCTTAGCGCAAAATGCATTCTCCAGTCTATTTTAACGCAAAGCTGGATTTTGCGGTAAGAAACTACCGGTATATGCTGGAAGCAAATTGGGGAAAAATCCTACCCCAAGTGCACTTTTATTGGTGCGTGAGCGGTTGATTGAACTCGCAATTCATGTTTTGTTGCATTTAGCGTGATCTCTTAGTGCAAAATGCATCTTTGCGTCAATTTAGGAAGCAAGGGGGGCTTTTTGTGCCAAAGAAATAGCGCTAATACAGAATTACTCGTCTCTCGTAAATCCGCATAACCTTGCAGCATTTTTAGGTACATTCTGCGAGATTACACTTCACGGAATTCTGCAAGTTATTCCCAGTCCTACTTAAAAATAGCTGATCCCAGATTTACTAAGGTCTTCTGTTGTCCAAGTGTCGCTGCGGTACAATACAATGCAGCCCTGCGTGAAAAGTAGTAAATCTGGGCCCTGTTTGGTAGGAAGATGGAGTGCCCAAAGGCAACATATAATTTTGCCTTGGACTCCAAAATCGCTCACTGGAGTTGGTAACGGCCCTTTCAAAGGATCAGACTGGGACAAAAAATAGGCCCTGGCACTAAAATAAAAGTGGTCCCATTACCATGCTGGTTTTAAATTTTTATGGTTTTAACTAACTAAGCAATAAACTTTGATTTGATTTGATTTTGAAGTGGTCCCATTACCAAAGCAGATAGCTAAAAAAAAAAGTAGTAAGATCTGGGAAATGAACAGTAAAACCCACCTGGCCATAAAACTGACCAACAACTGCTGAAAACCGGCCCACACCCTGATCTGTCACACCAGCCCATCACCTACTGCCTGGTTGCCCTATAGGCCAGTCCGCCCTGCTTGGATTTTTGAAACATAAGGCCCAACGGCACCTCTGAATGGCAATGCAGTGCCCTTCTGTTTCACCCGAAAATTTGGCTTCCGAACCTGCAAGTACATACATTGGGAATCTGTCTGTTTCACTAGCCAATTGCTCAAACATCTAAAGTTTCACCGATATTCCCTGGCCGAGGCCAGCGAACAGGAAGAGAAAGAAAATAAACTGTTTGGATTTCCGCTCTCCTTAACATACGGAGATAAAAACAGGGCTGTCTGCCTTTCATTTGTTGTTCTTTGAAATACGGGTCGCTGCCTTTCCCTCTATTTTTAAATCAAAACAATCTGAAACCGAACTCCTCATGAATAACATATTTTGTGGGTACATTTCCAACGATTCCTCCAGATCTGTACCTCGCCAGTCAACTCTGTTTTCGGTTTAATGTTGATATGTCAGCTAAAAGGAAAGCCGGAAGGATGCAGAGGCGTCGTGGAATGGATATCAAAAACTGTAAAATAACTTAATGCTATGGAAACTGTAAATATACAATACTATGGAAATAATTCAATTGAACTCTAATGAATCCCAATCTGTCGTCAGGCTTTATATTTGCCCTAATCCGTTGCATTTCCAGGGCACTTTAGGCCTTTTTGCCTGAATCACATCCTACCACATGGTCTCGTCGTCCACCTGAATGACGTAACAGGGTTAAGGTTTGGCGCAAAGAGAAGACTCCTCCCACCACTCCTGACAATGGTTCCCCTTAAGGGGTTAAGTAATCTGACATCACAGCAGTTAAAAAGGAAAAGACTGTGCCACCTGGAGGGGTTTTGCAGGTCTTCTAATCTTAAACAGACTGCGGCCAAAGGCAGGGCCACTGGAATTATGGCACGGAAGGACCAAATTATGCGGCAGTGTTAACCAAATTATGCAGCAAGAAAACACAAATTATGCGGTTTATATTTTGTGGTAGCATAAAAGTCAGTTTAACATTTAAATGCCACAATCAGCGAAAGAAAGGAGACCTGTCACAGCACAGCTAAAGCCCTTCCACTGTGTGGCAACATATGCGGTAGCGTTTTTAGTAACTTTTGATCCTTTTAATATAGAACCCTTCTTTACGCTAAAAGCTGCAAGTTATGCAGAAGAGAGGATCGATCATGTGACAAATGCAGCAAATCTGTAAATTATGAGGAAAACGCTGCAGCTGCAGAATCGCATAATTCCAGTGGCCCTGGCTGAGGGTGCGTAGATGTGATGTGTTAAGGAGCTAGAAGTCTGAAACTTGATGCTACTAAACATCCAAAATAGAAGACCCTCAGATAACGACGGTGAATGACTTTGCCCTTTTTGTAAGAGCAGTTTCAGCGCACCTAGGCCCTCATTACGAGTGACCAGAAAATTAGCAGGAATGCACAAAAGTAATTCAGGAAGTCACAAATGGTTCTGCTGCTGTGGACGTTTCTACCACTGTGCAGAAAAGTGCGTAGCAGTAACTTCCATAGAAGATGCAGGAACTGGGCGAACAGGGAATGATTAGTCTTGTAAGTTTGTGAACAGTGGCAAACTTGTATACTTGTTGCATTTACAAACTTCGGTCTGAGCCTTTTTAAAAAAAAAAAAATTTCTTCGGTCTGAGCCTTTCCAAGCCTGGAAATGTTGAAGACTTTACTCCAGCAAAGGGTTGGTCTAATCCTCCCCTATCAAGATAGGAAAGGGGACGGATCATCCGAAAGCGTGGGGGAAATATGGGGGAAGAGATGTGTCTACGTGGACTAAAAAACATAAGGGAACAACACTTGCATTTGCGCATCAGGTTCTGTTTCACCAGTGCGTAATTGTATGCTATGGAAAACTACACTCTGGTCAAATGGGAGTTCACGGAATTTCTATGTCACATGGCATTTCTAGTGCCAATCCAGGAAATCTGTGCCTGGCACAGCCTTCTAGGCATCCTGTTGGAAATGTTTGTGAATTCCAAAAGAAGTTAATGTGCTTCTATTTGTAAGTGTAATTTTACGGGTGCAGACTTAGTAATGTTTTGTGAATTGGGCCTATTGTGCAATTCTCGGATGTTTTTCTGTTTGAGTTCATTGGATTCCTGCAACGATGGCACAGCACCAGTCAAGAGTTTATATGCCTCACATAAACCAAATCTACCTAATCAGGCAGCAGGGCAGTGGTTCTGGAATTAAAAAAATGAACTATAGCATTTATTTGGATCTCTTTGAAAGTGGCACATTACTGCGAAAACTGAAAGTTGCAGGGCGATGTATTATAAAGCCATGTGTTAGTCTCTGGACAATGGAAGCTAATAGCAGTAAAACACTCTTCACACAGAACACTAGTAGCTTTATCAGTTCATTTTATAAACTCGTAACTACCATAGTTATGTATGATGGTCTCATGAACTTATGTGCACAGTACTTGGACCTGCAATACAAGGTGCAACCCCCTGCTCTATTCAAAGGGGCTTATTTCGAGTACGGTGGTCCTGGACCGCCGTACTCGCAGTGGCAGTCCAACCGCCACCACTCTGGTAGTCCCACGACTGTATTATAGGTAGGCCCACCACAAGACCGCCACCTCCGTCAGGCTCCAGGATCCCGCTGCGACTGCTGTCTCAAAAGAGGTTGAATATGCTGGCGGTGCCGATGCCGGCACTACTGAGCATGATACAACCCACATTTCCATCGCCCTTTTCCTGGCGGGGACCCCGCCATGAAAGGGGACAGACATGCAGGTAAGATGGCCTAAGAGACCTAAGAGGCACAGGTGAATCTGAGCATGGGGGTGCATGGGGGGGCACATGTTGTGCTCTCCTGGAATTGCACCTTTGTTCCTGTACAGTGTGGCTTGCATGACATGGTGCAAGCCACACCATGCAGGAATATTCTGCAGTCTGTCTCACAGCAGTGGTATGCTGTTCAATACCCACTGTCAAAAAATAAATAAATAAAAAAATAAATAAAAAAATACCCTCTGTCGTGGGACCGCTGCCAAACCGCCAGCCTTGGATTTAACTCATAATCTAGCAGCGTGTTCACTACGGGCTTGGCGGTCTTTCTGGGACCACTGCAGTGGTCGTTTCAGCTGAAGACCGCCAAACTCATAATAAGCCCCTAAAGGTTTATGTAGCTGAAGGCTACTCTCATGGAGAGAGTGGGACTCATTGAGCTAGCCTTGACAGAGGAGAGACTTCAGTAGGAGTAGGTTCATGAAATGAAGTGTGTGGCATGTGAAAGCTGGGAAATATTGTTGGTGGTAGTCAGGTGAGATGCTGGGTGAGAGTGAGAGAGTAAATGAGTGAGTGATCATGATTGAGTTAGGGAGTGAGGTAGAATGAGAGAGAACGAGAGTGAGTGATTCTAAGGAGGTGAGAGTGAGTGGGTTTAAGAGAGTGTTTGAATGAGAGTAAGTATGAGTGAATACAGTGAGTGAGAGATTCAGAGCGAGTAAGTATGAGTGAGTGAGAGAATGTGAGAGAAGGATCTATCTATCTATCTATCTATCTATCTATCTATCTATCTATCTATCTATCTATCTATCTATCTATCTATCTATCTATCTATCTATCTATCTATCTATCTATCTATCTATCTATCTATCTGTCTGCAATAAAAGAAGCAGAGTACTCTGGGTAGTTCTCAAGTTTAGGCGCAAAGCAGCTCCAGTTTAGAGGACTCTCAACACCAGCCACGGTCCGTTTCTCCACCACTCAGCAAATGTGCCTCGTTGTACACTGCTGGTTGGGGGATGAAGTCCCCTTAGATGTTGAGGGTCCTTGGAGGTCAAAAAGCCCTTCTGTTGCCTCCAGTAAGTACCAAACAGTGTGATTGCTGAGAGGACTTCAGAGGTCACACCACCTTTCTACATCACTTGGCAAATGTGCCTCCTGGCGCACTGCTGGTTGGGGAATGAAGTACCCTTGGCTCAAGAGTGTCCTTGTGGGCCCACAAACCCTCCTGTTACCTCCAATAAGTCCCACACAGCGGAATTGCTGAGAGTTCTTCGAAGGTCATGCTTCCTTTCTCCACCACTCTGCAAACATACCTCCTTGTGCACTGCTGGTTAGGGGATGAAGTAGTCTTGGATGCTGAGGGTTCTTGGGGGCCCAGAATCCCTCCTCTTACCTCCAGAAAGTCCAACACAGCAGGATTCATGAGAGCTGGTCAGAAGCCCCTCCCCCTGTGTCCAACACTCTGTAAATGTGACTTCTTGTAAATATAGAAATTCACTTAAAACAATTTTACAGGGATGCTACAGTTAGGAAATAGAATTCGAAAAATCTTCGAAATACAGTTAAAAACAAAGCTCAAAGTGACATTATAGTTAGGCTTAGATTTCACTCTAACAAAACCAGTAAATTTCAGAAATTATAGTTACCTGAGCTAACTCTAAGTTCTGCCCCCCCATGCCCTGCTTATGACCTCACCTAAAATCATTCATGACATGGTCAGTGGCATCACTTATGACATCTCAAACAACACCACTGATGACATTACTGATGACATCACCCACAGAACCACTCACACACCCACCCACACACCTATTCGACCTCCCATATGCCCACTCACACACCCATACACATAACCATTCACACCCACTCATTCATCCATAGAGCCACTCACACACCCACTCGCTCACTTATACAGCCACTCACTCAACCATTCACTCATGCATAAAGGTACTGATACAACCAGTCACTCACCTATGCAGCTACTCAAACACCCATGTTTTTACCTGCACAGTCGCTTACACAACAACACACTCACTCATGCAGCCTATCAACACATCCACTCACTCACCCATACAAGCACTCACACACCCTCACAATTGCTTACATACCAACTCACAAATCCATACAAGTACTCATTCATCTGCTCACTCACCCATACAGTCATTCACACACTTGCTCTCCAATACAGCCACTAACACAACGACTCACTCAAGCAAACACCCACTCAAACATCCACTCACTCACCCATACATCCACTTACACACCCAGTCACTCACTTATACAGCCATTCAGACACCCACTCGACCATAGGTCACTACACACCCAGTTACCCACCCATAGAGCCACTCATATTGCCACTCACTCAGCCATACAGAGACTGGCACACCCACTCACTCACCAATACAGCCACTCACTCACAATCTCACCCACCCACTTATACACCCATTCAGCAACTCACACACCCATACACACAAGGATACATATAATCACACAGCCACTCACATAATGAATGTTAAAAATAGTATCACTCAGTAGTAGTGCACCTAGTATACTAGTTTAGCTTTTGTTGTTGGTTAGTATTTATGTGCTTTTATGATATCTTGTATATCGAAATAAAGCTTTGATGATGATGATGATGATGTTTAACAGCCCTAATCTCTTTAAAAAAAGCTTACACTCACTTAATGATGTCATCAGTGATGTCATTTGAGATGTCATGAGTGATGTCACTGGCCATGTCATGAGTGATGTAATATGTGAGGTCATAAGCAGTGCATCGCAGGGGGTGCGAGTTATAGTTAGCTCAGCTAACTATAACTGCTGAATTTCTATGGTTTTGTACAAGTGTAATCTGAGCCTAGCTATAATGTCCCTGTAACCTTTGTTTTTTTCAGTGAATATAATATAACATAACATAACATAACATAACATAACATAACATAACATATGAATATATATATATTCATAGAAAAAAACAAAGGTTACAGGGACATTATAGTTAGTCTCAGGTTTCACTCATACAAAACCAGTGAAATTCAGCAGTTAAAGTTAACTAAGCTAACTATAGCTCACACCCCACACAATGCACTGCTTACGACCTCACATATTACATCACTCATGGCATGGTCAGTGACATCACTGATAACATCTCAAATTACATCACTGATGACATCACTGATGACATCATCCAGTGGCTGTGTTTTAAAAAAGTGTATGCATGTTAAACATATATACCAAGGTGTATTGGTGAATCAGTGGGTGTATGAGTGCCTGTATGGATTATTTAGTGGGTTTATGACTGACTGTATAAGTGAGTGATTAGCTGTCTCAGTGAATGTATGGGTGAGTGGCTGGTTGGGTGAATATCTGTATCATTCTGTCAGTTGGTGTCTAAGTGGCTGTATGGGTGTGTGAGTGGGTACGGGAGTAGCTATATTGGTGAGTGATTCGTTGTCTGAGTATCTGTATGGTTGTCTGAGTTTCTGTGTGGGTGGGTGAGGGTGTGTGTGACTGCCTATATATATGAGTAAGGGAGTGAGTCAGGGACTGTATGAAGTGAGTGTATGTGTGACGGGCTGTATAGGTGAGTGAGTGTGTTGATGGCTGTTTGGGTGAGTAGGTGCATGTGAAGGTGGTATATGGGTAACTGGGTAAGTGGGTAAGTGAAAGGCAGTAAAGGTGAGTGATGGGTGAGTGAGTGAATATGAGAGTGGCTGTATGGGTGATTGCATGTTTGTATCAGTGCCTGTATAGGTGAGTGAGTACAAGTTAGTCAGTGAAGTTCTAAGGATTTTAGAATGCTAATTCCTAACTACAATGCATGGCCCTCCTCTCCTAGAATACCTAAAGCCCCGGGGACCACCACCTCTCCAGGGCATTTTTGAAATTTATGCCGGGGTTGCCCTAGTGGCAAACCCACATCCTGGTGACTGTCATCTCCCCAGGGAAAATTAATTGTATTATAATGATGCAGGGGGGCCACATGCCCCATAGCCCAAGGGACTGCCACCTCCCTGAGGCTAAATATAAAAGCAATGAGGGGGACTGCACTGCCCTGCATAGCTTTGGGGACCATCACCACCATGTGGCTACACATAACAGCAATGCGGGGCCAATACAGCCCTCCTGCAGCCCCGGGGACCACCACCTCCCCGGGGCTAAAATAAGTAATGATGCATGGGGGGCTCTGGCTCCCCATGCAGCCCTGGTGACCACCACCTCCCTGGGACACAAATACATTAATGAAAGGGGTCCGTTGCTGACCCCTGGGGACCACTATCATACTGGGGAAAATTTTAATGTGAGTGGGGGTCGGGTGGCCCTCCTTCTGGTATCCAAGATTGCCCTGGTGACCGCCACCCCACATGGCCGGCGCCAGCAATGTCCCAGGGTGCCCACCCCTTGAACTTGACATTTGCTATGGCTATGGCATGGTGGGAACACCACTCCTCCCTTATGTTCACTGATACATTTAATCACTCACTTATACAGTCAGTCATGTTCCCACTGAATCATCCAACCTGGAATGCTTACACCCACTGATTCACCAATAGATCTTGGTATATATATTTATCACTCCTACACTTTTTTAAAACACTCAAAATCACTAGGATGATGTCATCAGTTATGTCATTTGAGATGTCATCAGTGATGTCATCAGTTATGTCACTGACCATTTCATGAGTGAACTAATATGTGAGGTCATAAGCAGTCCATTGTGGGGGTGAGTTATAGTTAGCTCAGCTAACTATAATGGCTGATTTTCACTGGTTTTGTATGAGTGAAATCTGACCCTACCTATAACTTCACTGTAACCTCTGTTCTTTTTGTGAATTTCAAAGGATTAAAAAAAACAAAACATTCCGGATGTTTGTATAGTGTGAACTTGACCCGAAGGTATCAAAGTGCTTTACATGAGCACCAGTTCTGTTACAGACAGACACATTCATTAATTCTATTTGCTAACCATAACGTCCCTGTAACCTTTATTTGTTTCAGTGAATATATATATATATATATATATTCACTGAAAAAACCATAGGTTATAGACCATATATAGTTAGGAATTAGCATTTAAAAAACCTTATTTTACTCACACAAAACCATTGAAATTCCATATATAGTTAGTTGCACTAACTATATATCGCGCACCCGCAATCCACTGCTGATCATGTCACATATTACATCATTCATGACATGGTCAGTGACATCACTGATGACATCACTGATGACATCTCAAATGACATCACTGATGACATCACTGATGACATCTCATTTGACATCATTCTTGTGCTAATACGATAAACCTCTTCAGACTCTAATATAACCTTAGATACACTCAGTGTATACAGACACTCACACACTGTCACTCATCCATGGAGTTACTCACACACCTAGTCAGTCATGCAAAGAAACAATCTCACATCCATTTCCTTAACTATACAGTTATACACACCTTACTTATTCAAGCATATACTAACACATATTTACTCTCTTACACAATCCCTGATACAAGTTCACAATGATCCATACAGCCACTCACACATTCAGTGGCTCTCATGCACAGTTAATTATATATGCCAACTCTCACATGTACTGTGTTTTACATATGTACTTACTATGACATGTAGCATTGAGATATCCATTCACTCATCAATACACTCATGCACACAGTCAACTGCCCATGTAGCTGTTTCCACATGCACTCTTGAACTCATACACCTAGTGAATCAACTGCTGACACATCTATGCACAGAGTCACACACCTCCCAGCCACCCCCACACAAACTCAATCTCCCATACAAATACTTGGGCAACCAATCAATAACACATATAGCCTCTCGTATAGCTAATGATCAACACATGCAGCAGTTTACATCACAACAGACATACTGATGCACACATTCAGACTGTTTAGTCACTAACCCATGCATTTAGTACGACACATTTATTCACTCACTCACAGTCAGTCACGCACCTACTAAATCCTTCATCCAGACACTTATACATCCACTCATTCTTCAATATATCAAACATATTTAAACTTTACAGAAACACACAGTCACTGGATGATGTCATCAGTGATGTCATCAGTGATGTCATTTGAGATGTCATCAGTGATGTCATCAGTGATGTCATTTGAGATGTCATCAGTGATGTCATCAGTGATGTCATTTGAGATGTCATCAGTGATGTCATCAGTGATGTCACTGACCATGTCATGAATGATGTAATATGTGACATGATCAGCAGTGGATTGCGGGTGCGCGATATATAGTTAGTGCAACTAACTATATATGGAATTTCAATGGTTTTGTGTGAGTAAAATAAGGTTTTTTAAATGCTAATTCCTAACTATATATGGTCTATAACCTATGGTTTTTTCAGTGAATTTTCAAGGTTTTGTAAATGCTAATTCCTAACTATATATGGTCTATAACCTATGGTTTTTTCAGTGAATTTCAATGGTTTTTTAATAGCAAATATCATAAGCTGTCGAATGTCAAGTACGTGGTAAGTGAAAACATTTTCGTGTTTATGCACACTGATCTGCTTTGAATGGTGCCCCCCCCCCCTCATTTCTATTAGGAGTACTCTCTCTTTGCAGATAGTGAAAGGTAGTTAACGCAGGCCTTTGCCCCCATTGTAATCCGTCGTGCCTGCTTCTCTCTCCATTTGATTGATTGTTATCCAAGTATTTACTGTTTTAGAATTAGTTCTCTTTGGTTCATTCTCTATTTACAAACAAACACAGAGTCGCAATACTCTGTTTAGTCTTTGCAGATAACGAAAAATCGTGTAAAAAAAAAGAAAAGGAATCGAGTAAAATCAGTAGGCCACTAATGGGATTTCTTTTTGACCTCGCTAAAATAGAAACATTAGGAACAACCCCTCATGACAAATACAAAACTAGTGAGATGAACTGAACTCCACACAATGATGGCTGCAAAACAGCTCGGCTCCGCCACCCACCCCGCCCAAAATAACGATAAAGAACGGCTGCCATGATTGGTTGCGGAATGACCACGACGGAGCTACGAAATGGTGCTGCTCTCATGCTAACCCCAGCTTCAGTCTGAAACATCCAGAAACACTGTAGACTACCAATTCGATCAGTTCCGGTAGCGCCCCAATGTAACCCGGTAGAGAAGAACTAGCCCTCCCCTCTTTGACTGATGGTTCTTGTTGCCTGTCCCTTCTGTTGTCATTTAACAGAACTATTTAGCCTGCTGAAAGGGGTTGTGTTCCGACCGCTGGTTGGTGGAGACATTTTGACTATATTCTGTACCTGCGTTGTCGCGTAATGCGTCATATGACGCGCCGCGTTAGCGCATCCGGAAGTCATCCGGGGCGCGCAGCGCGTAACGTAAGCATAACAAGTCATGTGACTTGTTAATAAAACTTTTCATTGGTTCATTTTACTTTTCTTATTGTAATGATGAAAGGCTTGGTCATATGACCTAAAAATTACGCTTTTCATTACTTCCGAACATTATTTTTTCTTAAATATATGTTATAATGTTCCAGGCTAATGTACTTTCCCGGAAATTTTACAACTGTCCTGCAAGTAAAATATATTCTTTTTTCGAGAAAAAGAGCGTTTCTTCGTCCCATGACGGAGCCGTTGAGCAAAAGAGGGTCGACCTGCTGTCTTAGTCGCCGATAAGCCTGAATATGAGATTCTTATCGATCACTTTATGTTGCAGGAATAGAAAACACAACAGCCCTTGACCATTTATCTTTACTGCGTTCCTTCGTATTATACCTTTTACCCTTCATGTAATTGGTCTGCTTTATTTCACTTGCCTTTTAATGATTCTAAAACAGTCACTATTATTAAAAACTTTACCAATGTATATACTACTACCATGTTTTCTTTTAAAAACCTTTATTGTGAAAATTTCATTATACAAATACGAGCCTATAACCATGTGGGCCTGCCACAGAGCAAACTGTAATCGTATATGATGAATAGACATTTACACTGTAGAGGAACGTAACGGGCGAGCCAT
Source organism: Lissotriton helveticus (assembly GCF_964261635.1). Taxonomy (NCBI): domain Eukaryota; kingdom Metazoa; phylum Chordata; class Amphibia; order Caudata; family Salamandridae; genus Lissotriton; species Lissotriton helveticus. The sequence goes on along the minus strand of NC_136071.1, from coordinate 508,985,901 downwards.
TAGGTTGCAAGAACTAAGGTGTCTAACAGTTACGGAATCGGTGGACGTACATTTTATAATTAAAATACGACAGGGCCAGTTACAATAAAATTATCTAGATATACATTTGCGGGCAAGTACCATGGGTGACGTTAATTCGAACTTTCAACAGTACAGTAATCAATAACACATCAGAACTTAATATCAATAGGGATGTCGAAATATTCAATCAATTCTCGTCCCCGCCCGCCATGTGCTTCAAAACTGCATACGTATCTCGTGATTTCAAGGTTCTGCAACCAGTACACAACAAGGAGTTACGAGTCCCATTTATTCCGGCGCCATTTTGGGCGAGGACGGGCAGGTCCAGGATATAGTCAAAATGTCTCTACCAACCATCGACTATGATGATGTTCATATGCTGTATTTATTAGAGTAACACTCATCTGTCCACATGAAATTAATTTGCCACAATCTAAACATGTCATTTTAATCTTTCCAAAGTTCTTCTAAATATTTGGGACCGTTTCCCTTGCCTCTGAAGCTCTCAGTGCCACTTCTTTGATGAATGTACTAGCAGGTCAGGGGTTCTCCTCCAAATCTCTCTTTTATGCAGCACTATAATTAATTGGTGCCACCTCTCCATATGACGATGCATGGTATAGTTACCACAACTATATTTTTTTTCGGTTCCTCTGGAGAGTTCATCGTGGCAGATGAAGCGTGTAACGTACCGGGCATTTACCTTTTTTTGCATGTACAGGAAAGGAAAAAAAAATCGAGCGTCCGAGTTCTAAGGTGTCCCAGGGCCATTTTAGTGGACCAGGCCCAAATCCAAAGAACAGGCCGCCATTTTGAGAGTCCTCTTGCAGCCGCCTGTCGCTGTAGCATCAAGAGCAGCCGCAACTCAGCTGAATGGCAACTGAAACGGTAAAGGGGCGCCCCACTACAGCAGACGAGCCTCCACCTAGGAAGGCCCATTCACGTCGGCTCGCCCCCCCTTCGGGCACCCCACGCCGTTATTCGGAGCAGTATTGTAGGATGGCCACACCAGTGCGGCAACTTGCTAGACATCACCTCGGTGGTAACCGAATCTCAACGCCTTGTGGTGTCTCCTATTCAGAAAACATTGTTATGCTGCCTTCGACCTATTCGCCGCAAGTGCGCACACAACTCAACTGCATAGCTTGCTAGACACCACCTCGGTGCCATCCGGATCTTGGAATGTCAGCACCTTTTGGTGTCTTCTCTTCAGAAAATATTATTGCGCTGCCTTTGGCCCCATTCGCACATCAGTCCGCTACTGACGCCATCTCACAGGCTAATGGGGCGCCCCACGCCGACTTTCAGCATTGTAGAATAACCACACCAGTACAGCAACTTGCTAGACATCACCTCGGTGCCATCCGGATCTCGGCGCCCCACTGCAGATGAAGTGCCTCTCAACTATGAAACCACCACGGTGACATCCGGATCTTGGTGCGTTGTGCTGCCTTCGGCCTATTCGCACATCGGTCCGCTACTGACGCCATCTCACCGGCTAATGGGGCGACCCACGCCGAGTTTCAGCATTGTAGGATGACCACACCAGTACAGCAACTTGCTAGACATCACCTCGGTGCCATCCGGATCTCGGCGCCCCACTGCAGATGAAGTGCCTCTCAACTATGAAACCACCACGGTGACATCCGGATCTTGGCGCGTTGTGCTGCCTTCGGCCTATTCGCACATCGGTCCGCTACTGACGCCATCTCACAGGCTAATGGGGCGACCCACGCCGAGTTTCAGCATTGTAGGATGACCACACCAGTACAGCAACTTGCTAGACATCACCTCAGTGCCATCCGAATCTTGGCATCTCAACGCCTAGTGGTATCTTCCATACAAAAAATATTGTTACGCTGCCTTTGGCCCCATTCGCACATCAGTCCGCAACTTAGACACCACCTCGGTGCCATCCGGATCTTGGAATGTCAGCACCTTTTGGTGTCTTCTCTTCAGAAAATATTATTGCGCTGCCTTTGGCCCCATTCGCACATCAGTCCGCTACTGACGCCATCTCACAGGCTAATGGGGCGCCCCACGCCGACTTTCAGCATTGTAGAATAACCACACCAGTACAGCAACTTGCTAGACCACACCTCGGTGCCATCCGGATCTCGGCGCCCCACTGCAGATGAAGTGCCTCTCAACTATGAAACCACCACGGTGACATCCAGATCTTGGCGCGTTGTGCTGCCTTCGGCCTATTCGCACATCGGTCCGCTACTGACGCCATCTCACAGGCTAATGGGGCGACCCACGCCGAGTTTCAGCATTGTAGGATGACCACACCAGTACAGCAACTTGCTAGACATCACCTCGGTGCCATCCGGATCTCGGCGCCCCACTGCAGATGAAGTGCCTCTCAACTATGAAACCACCACGGTGACATCCGGATCTTGGCGCGTTGTGCTGCCTTCGGCCTATTCGCACATCGGTCCGCTACTGACGCCATCTCACAGGCTAATGGGGCGACCCACGCCGAGTTTCAGCATTGTAGGATGACCACACCAGTACAGCAACTTGCTAGACATCACCTCAGTGCCATCCAAATCTTGGCATCTCAACGCCTAGTGGTATCTTCCATACAAAAAATATTGTTACGCTGCCTTTGGCCCCATTCGCACATCAGTCCGCAACTTAGACATCACCTCGGTGCCATCCGGATCTTGGCATCTCAGCGCCTTGTGGTGTCAGTCAGAAAATATTGTTGCGCTGCCTTTGGCCCCATTCGCACATCGGTCCGCTACTGACGCCATCTCACAGGCCAACGGGGCGCCCCACGCCGACTTTCAACATTGTAGGATGGCCACAGAAGTGCGACAACTTACTAGACACCACCTCGGTGCCATCCGGATCTTGGTGCGTTGTGCTGCCTTCGGCCTATTCGCACATCGGTCCGCTACTGACGCCATCTCACCGGCTAATGGGGCGACCCACGCCGAGTTTCAGCATTGTAGGATGACCACACCAGTACAGCAACTTGCTAGACATCACCTCGGTGCCATCCGGATCTCGGCGCCCCACTGCAGATGAAGTGCCTCTCAACTATGAAACCACCACGGTGACATCCGGATCTTGGCGCGTTGTGCTGCCTTCGGCCTATTCGCACATCGGTCCGCTACTGACGCCATCTCACAGGCTAATGGGGCGACCCACGCCGAGTTTCAGCATTGTAGGATGACCACACCAGTACAGCAACTTGCTAGACATCACCTCAGTGCCATCCGAATCTTGGCATCTCAACGCCTAGTGGTATCTTCCATACAAAAAATGTTGTTACGCTGCCTTTGGCCCCATTCGCACATCAGTCCGCAACTTAGACACCACCTCGGTGCCATCCGGATCTTGGAATGTCAGCACCTTTTGGTGTCTTCTCTTCAGAAAATATTATTGCGCTGCCTTTGGCCCCATTCGCACATCAGTCCGCTACTGACGCCATCTCACAGGCTAATGGGGCGCCCCACGCCGACTTTCAGCATTGTAGAATAACCACACCAGTACAGCAACTTGCTAGACCACACCTCGGTGCCATCCGGATCTCGGCGCCCCACTGCAGATGAAGTGCCTCTCAACTATGAAACCACCACGGTGACATCCAGATCTTGGCGCGTTGTGCTGCCTTCGGCCTATTCGCACATCGGTCCGCTACTGACGCCATCTCACAGGCTAATGGGGCGACCCACGCCGAGTTTCAGCATTGTAGGATGACCACACCAGTACAGCAACTTGCTAGACATCACCTCGGTGCCATTCGGATCTCGGCGCCCCACTGCAGATGAAGTGCCTCTCAACTATGAAACCACCACGGTGACATCCGGATCTTGGCGCGTTGTGCTGCCTTCGGCCTATTCGCACATCGGTCCGCTACTGACGCCATCTCACAGGCTAATGGGGCGACCCACGCCGAGTTTCAGCATTGTAGGATGACCACACCAGTACAGCAACTTGCTAGACATCACCTCAGTGCCATCCGAATCTTGGCATCTCAACGCCTAGTGGTATCTTCCATACAAAAAATATTGTTACGCTGCCTTTGGCCCCATTCGCACATCAGTCCGCAACTTAGACATCACCTCGGTGCCATCCGGATCTTGGCATCTCAGCGCCTTGTGGTGTCAGTCAGAAAATATTGTTGCGCTGCCTTTGGCCCCATTCGCACATCGGTCCGCTACTGACGCCATCTCACAGGCCAACGGGGCGCCCCACGCCGACTTTCAACATTGTAGGATGGCCACAGAAGTGCGACAACTTACTAGACACCACCTCGGTGCCATCCGGATCTTGGCGCGTTGTGCTGCCTTCGGCCTATTCGCACATCGGTCCACTACTGACGCAAACTCACAGGCCAACGGGGCGCCCCACGCCGACTTTCAGCATTGTAGGATGGCCACACCAGTGCTGCAACTTGCTGGACACCACCTCGGTGCCATCCGGATCTTGGCGCGTTGTATTGCCTTCGGCCTATTCGCACATCAGTCCGCTACTGACGCCGCCTCACGTGCCAACGTATTTTCTCCGCATTTTATACCCTATGCCGCATAACAGGTCATGTGACTTGTTTATAAAACTTTTCATTGGTTCATTTTACTTTTGGTTTCCTAATGATGGAAGACTTGATCATATGACCTAAAAACAACACTTTTCATTGGATGAAAACTTTTTTTTCCCCCAAACGATGAAAGCCCCACCTTGTTTCTGGATGTTTCAGACTAAACTGGCGTCAGCATGAGAGCACCACCATCTCGTAGCTCCGTCGTGGTCATTCCGCGAGCAATCATGGCAGCCGCTCCCCACCAGAAGCCTGCAGGAGTCGGGGCCCCCAAAACTTTTGATGAATTCTCAAGGCGGAGGGGACGCTTTCGAGAATGGGGTCCAAGACCTAGCAGACAAGCGTCCGATTTCCAAGGTGTCCCAGGGCCATTTCAGTGGACCACGCCCAAAAAGGAAAGAGCCTGCCGCCATTTTGAGAGTCCTGTGGCAGCCGCCTATCGCTGCACCGCAAGAGTGGGCGCAACTCAGCTGAATGGCGGATTTTGACACAGTGGACCAAAAGCGGACGGAATGGCAACTGAAACGGTAAAGGGGCGCCCCACTAAAACAGATGAGACTCCACCTGGAGAGGCCCGTTCACGCCGCCTCCCCCGGGGCGCCCCACGCCGTTATTCGGAGCAGCATTGTAGAATACCAAAACCAGTGCGGCAACTTACTGGACATCACCTTGGTGCCATCGTTCTGCTGCCTTGGAACTATTCGCACAACAGTTTGCTACTGATGACCCACCCCCCGCGACGCCCCACGCCGTTATTTGCTGGGTGGCAACTTACTAGACATCACTTTCGTGTCATCTAGATTTCGGCGCGTTCTGCTGCCTTGGAACTATTCGCACAACAGTTTGCTACTGATGACCCACCCCCCGCCGGAAATCTGGACGTTGTGCTGCGTTGGGACTATTCGCACAGCCGACCGCTACTTCGTTGTTTTTCCCTAAAAATGTTTATATGTTATTACTATTTTTGTTTTCTTGTATATATTTATAAATTATTAAAGTTTTATAATCTTACTACTTTGTCGGAGTGCTATATATTTTTAATGTGACACATAATTGTAAAAACTTTGATGTACAAAGAGTCATCCCTGGAATCTTCCGCTTCACGCTCGGTCCCCTCCCCAATCACAATACAGGATGGTTTTCAGATAATAGCAACGCTTCTGCTGTGACGGATCTCATCGAGTGTGGGCCTTGATCTACTATAACTCCTTTGAAGAGGGGTGATTCTTTACAGCTGTGGCCATAAACTACATCTGCAGGGCTAGCTGATAGCCTAGGACCGGCCTGGACAATCGGACACAGTGGAAAAGGAGTGTCAGAGGGTGCGGTAGTGAATAGGGCGAAAGGGAGGTGTCGGGCGGGCACAGGGTGTGATTCTCAGGGAAGAGCAGCGCAGATGGGGGGAGGTTTATTACCCATGCATAAGACAGAGAGCGGGGGTGACCACTGCCTGGGTGAGATGCTTGCGAGGGTGGGGAGCCATGCTAAGGATCGACAGCGTGCACAGAGTGGGTCTGGTCAAGGCATCTAAAATGGCTGCCGTGCACGACAAAAGTGTGGCATTTGAAAAAAGACAAGATGGCGCAGACAATGTTTTTCAACACTTCCTGATTTCCTTCGAATCGAACGTTAACAGACGTTGGGGCATATTACCAAAGTTAAGCGATATTTATCCCTAACGATGCATTGCAAAGATTTTTTTACCGTCAGAAATTATCGCAGATAAACCTTGCTATTATCAAGGTTTATCGCAAATACGATAAAAAACGACCGCAATGCATTAATATCGCTGAAAACTCAGCGATATTCATGCATTACCGAGCTAATGCTCTTAGCCATGTTATCCACCTCCCATTGGATAACATGGCTAAGAACTGCTCAGGGCAGCTGTTACTTTTTGGAGATATTCGCGCTTATCTCGAATATTTCCAAAAGTTGATAATAGGAGATAGCGATGTTAGCGACTGTTTCCAGTCGCTAACATCTTGGCATGCCCACTTTGCATGTCATTAGTGATAAATATCACTCACATGCAAAGTGGGACCCAAGATGGTCGCTATCTCCTACTAGCCGTCGCTAACTGGTGTTAGCAACAGCTAGGTAATACAGATATAATTTTATCTCCGCGAAGCGGAGCACTGTTACAGATATATATCTTGTTTTTGAACGTT